>NC_067140.1:74755908-75465074 GCF_903995435.1 Acomys russatus
TTACCACCATCCCGATGTTTTAGCCAATTTCTAGGAGGAAAATTCTCAGATTCAGTTCAATGACAATTCAAGCTCAATAATCACATACTCACTAGACATTCTCTAGGAACCAGACTCTTTTCTAAATACTTCTGTTATTCTCAAATATTAAGTAATCCTAATAGACAATATGATCTTTATCTCAATTCTCTTTATAAAAAAAATCAACATAGAGAGCTTAATTACTCAAGATTTTTAGCTTCCATTCTGGCCTTAACATTGGCATTTTCCAGATCGTACTTTTAGCTTTGTATCTTGAGCACTCTACTTATCACAACACAGGCGATAAGCAATGACTATTTGTTTGATTGGATTGGGTTTAAAATATAAAACATTGTTTTATGCCGCACAGTCTTATACCATTAGGAAATAATGACTTTAAATGCATTTTCTCCTCAGAAACTCAGAGTAATTTCAGAACGGCAACTTCAGTGCTGCAAATGAACAGCTCTAATGAGTTCTGTTCAAGAATATTCTTCTCACCAGGAAATGATTGAAGACAAGGAGATAACCTCTTATTCATTCCTTATTAACCATCTTAATCAGAATTATATCACTGTCTCTCTCAGAACCTGGACAATTGTCAGCAGGCTCTGAAGCTTGAATTCATTAAGCCCACAAGGTGGGAAGGTCTAGACTTCCAGCAGGGTCATTTCCTGTCCCCTAGGGGAGGCCATTTGATGAAGTTGTGCCTCTCTCATTTCTAATAGTAGCTTCTTTATTGCCATGCAACCCACAGAATCCAGCACTTATAGCTACTGAGCTCTCAAATGCTTTACCAGAAAACTCTTGCAAAGGGCCAGAGCACCAAAACAGCAAGTTCCTGCAAATGAATACATGTATGGCTACATACAGAACATAGTGTCTTGGGCCTGCAAGCTCACGGAAGAGTCTGCCTCTTAACTTCTCCAAGGAAACAACTGTCTTGCCACCATAGGAAACTTCCCAGAAATTGCTGTGTCAAGGGACTTCAGGAGAGTTTTTATCCTGCTCAGGTAAAACTCCCAAGCCCAGTTGCTTCCAATATCTCTGTGGTGAATACTGCAGCTATCTATGTCCTTAAATACAGCTTACAGAAGGCCTGGTATTCCTTATTTCAGTCTATGCAATGTGAATGGAGTGAAACAACCCAACTTCGAGCCTGGGTGGCTAGTGCCCTTAGAATTGTTTGGGGGACTCAGGTAAGTGGATCAATCAGAGCCAGTGAAACAAAAAAGACTTCTGGGAAAGCATGTGATATGGTAGGTCATGTGGGAGACTTTAAGTCTTTATGTCTACATGCTGAGGAATAGCTATCTTGTTTCAAATCACCATACTGTCACCTTCTAGATATGTGGCCTTGGAGACTATTCAAGCTTTTCCTACCTTGGTTCTATTATTTATAAAACAATAGCACTCTAAAAGCACTTCTCATATAGAAGATATGAAGATTGAATGAATGCCTGTTGGTGAATTATATAGAAAGGAGCATATTGAAAGTATGCTTAAATATTAGGTACTATAAAAACACCTTAAGGTTTCTGTTAGAGAAATTTCTTACACTATTCCATAGTATTTGTAGTTCAAAACTGTGTGATCTTGAACTGCCAGAGTCATGTGAGTCTGTGAGGGGCCTAAATGTCTTAAAACAGAAACGAAGAGCCCTGTGCCTAAGTAAAGATCTTTCCCGTAATATATCCATGTGTGTGTGTGTACATATAAAATTTATATGCACCTTAGTTGTTAGGATTTTAGAGTTAATAGTCCTTTGGCTCAAAGCAGAGCGGTAAGGGCGTGGACAAAGGATTTGTTGGGAGGAGGGAGCTCTGTTTGGGAATTTAAGTGGCATGAGAGGGTGCAGATGAGTAGTTAGAATGTGTTACATACATGTGTGAAACTGTCCAAGAACAAATCTAAGTTGCAGTGGGAAGACAAAAACCCCACCCTCAATTTATAAAGTAGAGTAGCACACTTGTCCTAAGAACAGACTTTGAAACATCATTATCACAAAAAGGCTGTGGTTTCCATTAAGGTGCACATGTGTTACATATTAAATGTGTTTGTACAAGATTGCAACGATATATATCCACCATTATAGGATCATTGAGGAGAATTCAACTGCCTTCAAACTCCTCTGCCCACTGACTTTTCTTCCCATCTTCTCCAATCCCCTGGGACGACTAATCTTATTACTCTTTCCATAGTTTGCCTTTTTCAGAATGTCATAGTCAGAATGATAAAATATGTGACCTTTACACCTGATAGATCATCCTCTTTAGCGCACTTATTAGTTATTTCCATTCACCTTTCCTTTGTGGGTCTTCTTAGCTTTCATCTCATTTGCTCCAAAGTATCATCTCCTGCTTTGGATGGACCACATTTTATTTATCCATTCACCTATAGAAGGATATCCTGACTGCTTCCAAATTAGAATAAATATCAATAAAGCTGCTATGAGCATCGTTATGAGGGGTTCTGGATAGAAATAACATTCCAAGTCATTTGGACAAAACCCAAGAGTCACCTCTGTTGGATTATACGTTTGGAGCAGGCTTTGTTCTCTAACAGGCGGCCAGTGTGTGTTCCTATCCTGCCATGCCTGACTGGGGAGTGGCCCCATCACTCCAACTCGTCACTAGCAAGGTTTTGTTCTCAGTTCTCTGGATCTGGGCCACTCTGCTGTGATTTAGTGGCATCTAGTTGCTTTAGCTTGCATGTCTCTGATGCCATGCACTCGAGAGAGCCGTTTCCTGTGCTTGCCACCTATGCATCTTCTCTGATAAGTATGCTTTCATTTTTTCATTAAGCTAGTTTGCCTTATACTTCCTGCAAATGGCACTTCAAAGAAAATCTTTTCGATTTCTCTCTGTAAGAGGAGCTCTGAAGATTCCATGCCAGTTATTTTGAGCTGAAGCTGAGAATACAGTGACCAGACCTCTTCTTTCCTCTGCCGTCCTTTGGTCTCAAGTGACTTCCAGCTAATACAGGTGAAATGTATGCTTTGAATGAAACACATCATTCCAGCCTGGAGCTCTGTTCTCAAAGTCTGGAATAACAACATAGCATAAAATTTCTGCATGAATTGGTAGGTATGAAGAGCACGTACTGATGAGAAAGAAAAGGTGGAAACTACAGGGAATTGCTAAACACTGGATCACCTGCGGGAGGTATATAAACACTCATCAAAGAGTGAAGAGAAAAGGAGACAGCTAGGCTACTGTGAGCCAATTCCAAGATCATGATGCCAGGAGGACAGATGGGGGTCCATATGCATTAATTTGCTCAGAAATCCAGAGCTTTGCAAAAATCCCATTACTGGTCCGCAGAAATCATTCTCATCTCCCTTTATCTGTCTAAACTACAAATGGTTGTGTTATCAGTCCCTGGATTCATTTTACATGTTTCATTTCTCAATTATTTGCTTCTGCAATTTCTTCGACTGAAGAATGTTCATATGTATGCAGACACACATACTCCATGTCTCGGGTTTCCAAATCATTTCAAACCTGTTAAGATGTCTGTCTGCTCCTTATTGGTGCAATGATATACTGTTAGTGAGTTAGGGCTTCTGCCATCACCACATCCCACACGCCCTGAAAAGAGGGGATGAGGGGGCCCTGATGTGTAGTTGTTCTTTTTACTGAAATCAGTTAAGCTACTGAAATAGGGGTTTTATTTGCGAAGTAATATAGTATAATGTAAAATTTGCTAATTTTTGTAATATCCATACCCTGGATAGGATACATACTATATTTGTACTCACCACTGCTAGTTGGAAGTCAACAAATAAGTGAACTCCTAACTGATTAAAGATGAGTTGTGATAAAACAAACGGCCTAGAGAGTGTAGCAGCGAGATATAATAAAGCAACTAGCAAGAATGAAAATTGGATGTGAGCTTTGATTTTAGTATAAAGCCTCTACTATTCAATGGTATGATTTAAATACTTATATTGTCCATATTTTTAAAGAATCTCTCAAAAATCTTAGAAATTGATGATTTATTTTTGTCACTGGTATAAATCTGGTGTGGCACACCACTGCACCTTCCTCACCTTTTGTAACATACTGAAAATTATTAAAAACAAATCACTACATGATAAATAAACCACGTTAAAACTGCAAGTGCAATATTTAATGGTGACAAACATGAAGAAACAGAAAGCAAGGTTTAAAAGCTTTATTTTGCTGCTAGAAAGTGGGAGAATATTTTAGGTGATATAAACTAGAAAATCTCCTTGGAGGGGTAACTATCTTTTAAAAATAAAGTGAGGCAACAAAAACAAAATACTCTAAAGTATAACCGAACTGAAGTACGTTCTAACTTAGTTAATACAAAGTCCCTGAGGGATAGTTTAGCTTTGTATGTCCAGGGAACAGTGTGCCACCCAATATGCTAGAGTGATGGTCACAGTGGAGGATCCTGGGAAGGAAAATTGAAGATACCATAAAAGTCAGAGTCATACAGAATCTTGTGAGCTATGGTGGGAACTTTTTCTTTTAATTCAAATGGGTTAAGCCTTGGAAGGTTTTGCTTGAGAAGTAACATAATTTTATGTAAATTTAAAAATATTACTTAATCCTAACTGCTGTGTGAATAACAGACTACACACATGCAATTATGGCAGATGTTAAGGGCTTTTCAAGGGGAAGTGAATAAAAAAGGAAAGAAATGATTATTGCAACTTGTAGCCAAGAATAAAGAATAGCAAAAAGTAGTGAAATTCCAGTGATACTGAAAAAGCAGCCATGCACAGGATATAAACAAATGGGTGTGGTTATGTTCAAATAAAAATGTAGATATTTTAAACTGATCATGACAAAATATGATAGAGTTTGATTTGCATTCAGAATTTTAGACACACCAAGATAGGAAAGAAGTTTTCTTCCAAGCTGCTAAATACAAATAGCCTAAACATTACTGAATGTAACATTTATGCAATTTCTGATTGTATCATGGTTCTTTTTGCTTTAGGTAGTTTATTGTATATATGTGTAACAATATAAATGTATATACCCAGAAGATTCTCCAGCACATAGCAAGAACATTTGCTCAACCATGTTCATAGCGGTCTTATTCATAATAGCCAGAACCTGGAACCAGCCTAAGGGTCCCTCAGTAGAAGAATGGATAAAGAAACTGTGGTACATTTACACTATGGAATACTACTCAGTTATTTAAAACAAGGAATTCCCGAAATTTGTGGACAAATGGATTGAACTAGAAATGATTATACTGAGTGAGTTAACCCAGAATCAGAAATAGTCAAATGGTATATACTCACTTATATCTGGACACTAGGCCAAGGGGCATGTCCCATGAAAGTCTTCACTTACCAGGAAAATGGAATAGAGGGGAGGACATCCTATTGGGACTCTAGGTGAGAGAAGCATGGAAGAATGGGGAAATAGAAGAATCCAGAGGGTCCTAGAAACGTACAAGAAGAACATTATGATGTGCAGACGTGGGCCCAGGGGTCCTGCTCAAGCTATAGCACCAGCCAAGGACAATGCATGCAGTAAACTTCGAACTCCTACCCAGATCTAGCCAATGGACAGGACATTCTCCACAGTTGAGTGGAGAGTGGAGTCTGACTTTCACATGAACTCTGGTGCCCCATATTTGACCATGTCCCCTGGATGGGGAGACCTGGTGGCACTCAGAGGAAGGATAGCAGGCTACCAAGAAGAGACTTGATACCCTATGAGCACATACAGGGGGAGGAGGTCCCCCCTCAGTCACAGTCATAGGGGAGGGGAGTAGAGAGAAAGTGGGATGGAGGGAGGATACAAGGGATGGGAAAACAATTGAGATGTAATATGAATAAATTAATAAAATACGTTAATATAATATGTTCTAAAATACAGTTATAAAAGTAGCCTGGAGGACAGAATTAGCTCATGAGCCAGGGTATGCAGCACCTCTCCATCATAGAACTCAGTACCCAGTAGAAAGACAATGTGGGCCACAAATGCAATTATTATACTTTTCACAACTGTATTACCTAAATTAAAAAAGAAAATGATGAAACACATTTTAATTATATCTAATCCATTTCTAGAATGTAATTATCAAGAAATTCGGTCTTGACAAGTTTTCCCTTGTATGAAGAAGAGAACGTGTTTTTAGCTATCTTCTGTTCCATCCAGAAGATTTCATCTTGGGTAATTTAACCTCATTAGGAAGTATTTATTGATTTCATTCAATATATTCCTATATCCAGATTACCTTTAAAAAAAACTTTATACGTGATTTGGTGCACATACTGTCCCAAAATGTCAGTGTGTAAGAATAAACCTTTGCCAGAAGGAAGACAATACTGAGACCCTGGCAACTGTTAGGCCCCACTGTTAGTTAAGCAATGGGTAATGAGACGGCAACCTCTCTCTCTCTGATGATTGTATGAAATTCTTCTCCTCCAAGGTCTCATTGGAAAGTGGCTGATAACACAGGAGCTGGAATCCTGTTTTTATGGCAAATGAAAGTAATTTAAACAGCTACTTTATTCTCTTCTTCACAAGAACACAGATTGGGTACCCATCTTTCTATTGAATTGCTGTCAGGGAAGGCTTTACACAAGGTCAACATAACAGGACTCTCTGCAGCAGGTACCTCAAAGGACCTTAATACATTCAGAGGACTTATGTCAGTTCCCAGGCACTGAAGATTGAGCTGATAATCGTAGGTATTTGGCAAATGCATTAGCATTTCTGTCTGTGGAGATTTCAATGCCCTATTAGCTATTCTGAGTCATTTTTCCAGTGAGGAAACATACCAAGTTGAGTAAGTTGAGTTAGGAATTTTTCACTGCCCAGCACAGGCAGTATCATAGGAATCTCTAGTGCTGTCCGCAAGGGGGAAATCAACCAGGGTGGCAGACTGCTTGGACTCCTAATGAATATGAATGTACAAACACGAGCATTTCAAAAAGCAACACTGGGAGCATAGCGAGAAGAAACCTGCTTTGAAGTGTGATCCCTCTGTGAGGACCCTGTGAATTATTTCCTTAAAAAAAAAAGACTGAACGATTTCCAGCACTTCTAAAGAACATACACTCTGGCCTATTTCCAGGATGCTTACCAACAACCCCTATAGGCTAGGCCTCCTCTATAAAGATGACTTTCTCACGAAAAACAAAATGTTGCAAAAAGAGAACCATTGTGTTAACAATAATTCAGAAGAAAGCATGGAGGAAAATAAAAGGGGGAGCAGACAGGTCCAATTGTCTATAAGAAAAGACCCAACTTAAATATGTTTAACAGAAATACAGAGCTCTTGCAAGTATCTGAAATGAAAATTGATTGTTCTTGGTATCCTGATTCCAAATGTGCCTCAAAAGTGTCAGATGAGGGGACTAACGTTTCATTCCACCCACTGAATTCGACAAGGGAAACAGAGGCAGCTACAAAAGTAGCGCTTTTGAGGCTGGTATATGACTTCCTGAAAATGATTTCACTTTTCTCTCAGTAGTGACCAATAGTCACCAAGTATGCTAAGGAAGAATGGCTGTGTTTGAGCTTGGCACTTACAAGAAGGTGAACCAGATCTGAGTGGTCACTAAGATGACCCCCAACAAAGTCCTACATGGTCTCCCTCTATTGACATTTTCAGTCTTGAACATGCTAAGTTTCAGAAAGAGGAAAATAAAACAATTCACTGTGTTTTTCACATTCCAAGCCATGCAGCAAACTGCTATTCACAAAGCTGATCCTCTCAAGTAAGTTGAACACAAAATTATAGCTATGGAAAATTCCTTGGAAATTGTCAAGATTTCAGATGTGATTCTTAATGGTTGAGCTTTGATCAAGGCTATTTATTTTTCTACAAGTACATATATTCTTAACACAGCATGTATACTTCTGACTTCAGTCTTTTAAAATATATTTTATTAATTTATTCATATTACATCTCAATTGTTATCCCCTCCCTGACTTCAGCCTTGATCAAGAGCGTTTCTCTGCCTATTGTTTCTGGGGTTTTAAAATATATATATAAACAGTTTACCCATGCACGGGCAAGATGCACCATCCTACCACAAAGTGGATCTGTCCTGGGGATGACACACAATCTACATCTAGCAAGAACAAATATTTCAGAAGCCTGCCCACCCTTTCCCAAGCTCTCTTTTTCAGGCCTAGGTCAGGTCACACAGATTCTGCACCAGGGCAGACAAATGAGGTCATCTATAACCTTTCCAACCAGCACCATGCCCCCAATCCTAGACCTAGCTGTGCTCATGTTATTGTGTACCAGGCCAAACAGCTGAGACTTGCATCCCCATCTGCTATGCAGTTCTGACACTACCAGAAGGCTCAGCTGAGTATGTGCCCCTCCATTACCAACCCTGGATGGAGCATTCCCCAGAACCTCACCTGACTATACCATTCTATACTCCCAGGCCTAGCTTGGAACACAGCTTAGCACCAGCATTGGCACAAGAATTCGCATTTGCATGTTTTCTTAGGACAACATGAAAAGACCAAATGTATGGGTTTTATGCATTACAGAAGAATCCCAGTTAAATGGCATAGACAAGAAATCTTCATTCAAGAACATCATAGAGGAAAACTTCTGCAAATCAAGGAAATATATCTTTACAGATACAAGAAAGACACACAAAACACCAAATACATATAGAAATAAATGCCTCATAGCGTAGTATAAAGTACAGAACAAAGAGAGGGAACTGAAAGCTGCAAGAGAAAACTGCAAGTAAAATAATCGTTGACTTCTCAGTGTCTCAATGGAAACTTTAAAAGGCAGAAGAGCCAGAAACAATGCCTTCCTAGTTCTAAAAGACTACAGATGCCAGCTCTTGCAGGAAAAAGTAAATGTTCCATTATATAAACACACATACATGTGCACATGCATACACACACACACAGTAATTTTTAAGAGTAGCAGACCAGTTTCTTTGGTGGAAGAAATTTTAAGAGAGCATAATACTGAATCTGTGGAATGGAAATTACATAACAGACTAATGAAAGCAAGTAGACCACAAATTAAATCAAGAAAAAATATTTTAAAATTCTTGTTTTATATATTTTATTAATTTATTCATATTATATCTCAGTTCTTATCCCATCCCTGTATCCTTCCATTCCTCCCTCCATCCCACTTTCTGCGGTTCCCCTCCCCTATGACTGTAACTGAGGGGGCCCTCCTCCTCCTGTATATGCTCATAGGATAACAAATTTCTTCTTGATAATCTGCTATCCTTCCTCTGAGTGCCACCAGGCCTCCCCATCCAGGGGACATGGTCAAATATGGGGCACCATAATTCATATGAAAGTCAGTCCCCACGCTCCACTCAACTGTGTACAATGTCCTGTCCATTGGCTAGATCTGGGTACGAGTTTGAAGTTTACTGCCTATTTTGTCCTTGGCTAGTGTCATAGCTTGAGCAGAACCCCCGGGCCCAGATCTACCTATCATAATGTTCTTCTTGTAGGTTTCTAGGACCCTCTGGATCTTCCTATTTCCCCATTCTCTCATGCTTCTCTCACCTAGTAAGCCACTTTGGAAATCTATCTGGGGCTATCTCAGAATACTGGGAATAGGGCTTCCTCAAGACCCAGCTATTCTACTCCTTGGAATATACCCAGAAGATGCTCCAGCACACAACAAGGACATATGCTCAACCATGTTCATAGCGGTCTTATTCATAATAGCCAGAACATGGAAACAGTCTAAGTGTCCCTCAGTAGAAGAATGGATAAAGAAACTGTGGTATATTTACACTATGGAATACTACTCAGCTATTAAAAACAAGGAATTCCCGAAATTTGTGGACAAATGGATTGAACTAGAAATGATCATGAGTGAGTTAACCCAGAAGCAGAAAGAGTCAAATGGTATAAAATCCTGAGAATAATGAAAAACACAATGGCACAAAAGGTCTGGCCATATTAAAATCAATCCCAGGTAGAAAATTTATAACTGCAATTGCTTACATTAAAAGAGTCAAGAAAAAGCACAAACAAATGATTTAATGCAATGAAACAATTTGTAAAAACAAAAACCAAACAGAAATACAGTAGATAAGAAGAAATAATAAAGTAAGAGCAGAAATTAATGAAATTTAAACAAAGAAAAAATAATAATCAAATCTTAGAACTTTTAAAATTACTATAAAAACAAAGTTGACAGTATCTTTGCCCAATTAACCAAAGAAAATAAAGAATTCAACTAGACCTAACAGAGTCAGCAATGAACAGAAAAACATCACAAGAAAGGAACACCCAATAACAATGTTCTCTAAGAATAGGCATGATGGAACCAGAATTCCTATCTAACAGGACTTGGGTAGTGGGACATGCTAGGAATAGGTAAACAACTAAAATATAAATAAATGGAACCTGAATCAACAAAGCCATAGAAGAGAAGAAAAAAGTGGAGACATCTACAGCAAGTCTCCAGTGGGGGAATAAACCAGTCTTGGAGAGTTTTGACACTTAAGGAAGATGAAATACGAGGTTGGATTTCAAACTTATGATAAAAAGAGACTTGCCAATAAATTGTTTCACATCAAAAGGGAATTGAATCAGCAAATTTTTCCAATGGAATGGGATGAGCTTGAGAAGAACAGTTTACAAATTTTATGCAGAGCAGTGAAAATATAAAAACTTGTCCAGTCTCGTTATTAATCAGTGATATATGAGAACAAATAAGAAGAAAACACTTTTCCCAAGACCATTCAAACCCCCAAAAAAGTGTCAATATACAGTGTTGAGGAAAACCTAACATGCCATTCACAGAAGTGTAATTTGTCCTGATATTCAGGAGAAATCTGTTTATGAAATCTTTGGCCAGACCAAAAGCTATTTTTTTTACCTTTACTAAATAGTTTCAGATTTATAAATATTTTAAATTGTCATTCTCAGAACTAAAAATATAGTAGAGCTATATTTCACAAACTTCTGCTATATCAAATGTTGCCTAGAGGATTAAGGATATACTTTTATTCAGTAATAAAAATTCTCAAACATTATTTCAATAATGAACAAAACCAGATTTTAAAAACAAATATAGGACTCAGGAGGGATCCTCAAGATGGCGGCGGCCAGCAAGCACTGTATCTGATCAACTGCACGGAGACCAGGGACTTGAATGGAGCCACAGACTGTTAAATCCAGGGAACTTTAGGTGAGTTGCGTCCCGCACAGGGCAGATCACCGGCGGGCCTGGCCCCGAGTCAAGTATCAGTCCACGGAGGCCCTGAACCCACTCTCCGGACGCTCGGACAGAACCCACCTGCGGGCTGCAGCTGGTAGATAAAGCCCGAGTACAGAGTGCAGGTTGGTACCGGAGCCCCGAGCCTGTGGAAGTTACAGGGAAACAGGGGAAGCTGCCCTTGGTCCCCTCCACCTGCCCCACGCAAATCTGCTGAGGACTCCCATGCCGCCTGGAAACACAGGCAACTGGGCCCACCTAGCTCAGAGAGAGTGGCACCCAGCCTGCGGTGCCATCCCTGCCCACTTTGGAACAGTGCACGGGTTACTGGGCTGCTTGGATCCACCTAGCTCAGAGAAAGGGGCGCCCAGCCTGCGGCGCCATACCCTGCCCACTTTGGAACAGTGCCCAGGATATTGAGCTGCTTGGTTCCGCCTAGCTCAGAGAGAGTGTGCGCAACCCGGGGCACCATACCCTGCCCACTTTGGAACAGTGCACGGGTTACTTACTGAGCTGCTTGGATCCACCTAGCTCAGAGAGAGGGGAGCCCAGCCTGCGGCGCCATACCCTGCCCACTTTGGAACAGTGCAGGGGATATTGATCTGCTTGGGTCCGCCTTGCTCAGAGAGAGTGTGCACAACCCGTGGCGCCAAAGCAGGCACACTTTGGAACAATACGCAGGAAACTGAGCTGCTTGTGTCTGCCTAGCTCAGAGAGAGCGGCGCCCAGCCTGCAGCGCCATACCCTGCCCACTTTGGAACAGTCCAGGGGTTACTGAGCTGCTTGGATCCACCTAGCTCAGAGAGAGGGGCGCCCAGCCTGCGGTGCCATACCGTGCCCACTTTGGAACAGTGAGCAGGATACTGAGCTACTTGGGTCGGCCTAGATCAGAGAGAGTGCGCACAACCTGTGACGCCAAACCAGTCACACTTTGGAACAGAGTGCCAGTTACTGAGCTGCTTGGGTCCATCTAGCTCAGAGATAGCAGCGTGCAGCCAACGGGGCCATACCAGGCCCATATTGGACTAGAGCGCTGGGCCTACGCCTGCAGATCCCAGCAGTTAGATAGAACCTAGTGTGGACACTACACACAGCCTCGGCAGGATCTCCCACCCCCTCGGGAAAGGCTGGACACCCCAGAGGTGTGTATATGCTGGTTTAAAAGGTGCATTTAGCTCAGTGGGTCTGAGCTAGGCGAGATCTGAGCTACAGGTTCGCAGGTAGCGCAGACAACTGAGAACATCTTGCCCAATCAGAGCTTGCCAGCCTCGATCTGAGACCCCATAACAGTAGGCCTGAATCACAACACTAATGTGAAAGGAACCAGTCAGAAGCCTACTTCTGCTGACCCAGCTCAGAGCCTAAGGTGTAGAGCAAAGTCTCCAGGAGTGGAAACTAGATCACCTGCCTGTGTCAGGAGGAAAACTACCTGATCCCTACAGGCAAGAGCACGCGACCAATAATCATTCACCAACTATCCACTCTCAACCAGTGAAGGTCACCAGAAGCTACCTCCCAACATCAGAGACACCAAAATGACAAGAGGACAATGAAAGAATGCAAACAAAAACCAAAACAGTTTGGAATCTCCAGATCCCAACAATCCCAATGAAAGCAACCTGGAGAACCCCAAAACAATTGAAATACAAGAAAATGACCTCAAGTCCTTAGTAAGGAAGATGATAATGGAAGAAAGGAATGAAATCTGTAAACAACTGTGGGAGGAGGCAACCAAGCAGGTGGAGGACATAAAAGAGTCATATAGAAAGGCACTGGAAGAATTTCAGGAAAATACAAACAGACAGTTGAAGAAAAAAAAAAAAAAAAAAAAACACTTCAACACCTGAGGACAAAAATGGAATCTATGATAAAGGAACACACAGAAGAAAAATGTGACCAAGAGACCATAGAGAAGAAAGCAGCCAACAAAGAGATGGCCTTCTCAAACAGAATCCAGGAAACGGAGGAACGAATTTCGGGACTTGAAGATACAATTGTAGAACTCGAATCAACCATCAAGGAAAATGCTAAATCAGAAAAGTTCCTAACACAGAACATCCAAGAAATCAAGGACACCATGAAAAGAAGAAACCTAATAATAGGCATTGAGGATAGAGAAGACGCCCGACTCCATGGCCCAGAAAATATCTTCAACCAAATTATAGAAGAAAATTTTCCCAATCTGAAGAAGGAGATGCATATGAACACACAAGAGGCCTATAGAACACCAAATAGAATAGATCAGAAAAGAAAATCTTCCCGCCATATAATAATCAAAACACAAAATATACATACTAAAGAAAAAATTTTAAAAGCTGCAAAGGAAAAAGACAGAGTAACATACAATGGCAAACCTATCAGAATTACACCCGACTTCTCAGCTGAGACCATGAAAGCCAGAAGCGCGTGGACAGAGGTCCTGCAAACCCTAAGAGACTACAGATGCCAGGCTAGACTACTGTACCCAGCAAAACTATCAATAACCATAGATAGAGAAAATAAAATATTCCATGACAAGAACAAATTCAACCAATACCTATCCACAAATCCAGCATTATAGAAGCTACTAGAAGGAAAACTCCACCGCACAGGAATGAGTTACAACCAAAACTACACAGGAAATAGATAACTACACCATCGCAAAATCACAACCTCATAAACCCTCAACCTAAACAAACATCAAAATGAAAGGACTTAACAGTCACTGGTCATTAATATCTTTGAACATCAATGGTCTCAATTCTCCAATAAAAAGACATAGACTAACAGAATGGTTGCATAAACAAGACCCAACATTCTTCTGCATCCAAGAAACACATCTCACCCACAAGGACAGATATTACCTCAGGGTAAAAGGTTGGGAAAAAATATTCCAAGCTAATGGTCACAGGAAGCAAGGAGGTGTAGCCATCTTAATATCCAACAAAATAGACTTTCAACCAAAATTAATCAAAAGAGACAAGGAAGGACACTTCATACTCATCAAGGGTAAAATCAACCAAGATGACATCACAATTCTGAACATCTATGCTCCAAATAAAAGGGCTCCCACATTTGTAAAAGAACTATTAACAAAGCTTAAACCACTCATTGATTCCAACACATTAATAGTGGGAGACTTCAACACTCCACTTTCACTGAAGGACAGGTCTTTGAAACAGAAACTAAGCCGAGAAATAACATCACTAACCAACACCATGAATCAAATGGATCTAACAAATGTGTACAGAACTTTCCACCCAAACACAAAAGACTATACTTTCTTCTCAGCACCCCATGGAACCTTTTCCAAAATTGATCACATATTAGGTCACAAAGCAAGCCTCAACAGACACAAGAATATTGAAATAATACCTTGTATCTTATCAGATCACCATGGTCTAAGGCTGGACTTCAACAACAACAGAAATAACAAAAAACCTACTCACATATGGAAACTAAACAACTTTCTACTTAATGACACGTGGGTCATGGAAGAAAATAAAGGAAGAAATAAAAGACTTCCTGAAATTCAATGAAAATGATGGAACAACATACCCAAACTTGTGGGACACATTGAAAGCAGTGCTAAGAGGAAAATTCATAGCACTAAGTGCCTTTAAAAAGAAATTGGAAACATCCCACATAAGCAACTTAACAACACATCTGGAAGCCCTAGAAAAGAAAGAAGCAGAATCACCCAAGAGGAGTAGATGTCTGGAAATAATCAAACAAAGGGCTGAAATCAATAAATTAGAAACAAAAAGAACAAGTCAAAGAATCAACAAAACCAGGAGCTGGTTTTTTGAGAAAATCAACACAATAGACAAACTGTTAGCCAAACTAACTAAAAGGCAGAGGGACAGTATCCAAATCAACAAAATCAGAAATGAAAAGGGAGTCATAGCAACAGACACTGAAGAAATACAAAGAATCATAAGATCCTACTTTAAAGGCATATATGCCACAAAATTTGAAAATCTAAGGGAAATGGACATTTTTCTTGATCGATTCCACTTGCCAAAATTGAATCAAGATCAGTTAAACAATTAAATAGGCCAATTTCACCCATAGAAATAGAAGCAATCATTGATAGTCTCCCATCCAAAAAAAGCCCAGGGCCAGATGGTTTCAGTGCAGAATTCTATCAGACCTTCAAAGAGGAGCTAATACCGATACTCTTCAAGCTACTCCAAAAGATAGAGTTGGATGGAACATTACCAAATTCTTTCTATGAGGCCACAGTCACGCTGATACCTAAACCTCACAAAGACCCAACAAAAAAAGAGAACTTCAGATCAATTTCTCTTATGAACATAGACGCAAAGATACTCAATAAAATACTCGCAAAAAGAATACAAGAACATATCAAAGATATCATTCATCATGACCAATAGGCTTCATTCCAGGCATGCAGGGATGGTTTAATATACAGAAATCCATCAATGTAATCCACCATATAAACAAACTAAAGAAAAAAAAACCACATGATCATCTCCTTAGATGCAGAAAAAGCATTTGACAAAATCCAAACACCCATTCATGTTTAAAGTGTTGGAGGTATCGGGGATACAAGGCACTTATCTCAACATAGTAAAGGCTATATACAGCAAGCCAATAGCCAACATCAAATTAAATGGAGAGATACTCAAAGAAATTCCTCTAAAATCAGGGACCAGAAAAGGTTGCCCACTTTCTCCATATCTCTTCCATATAGTTCTTGAAGTTCTAGCCAGAGCAATAAGACAACACAAGGGGATTAAGGGAATCCAAATGGGAAAAGAAGAAGTCAAACTATCACTATTTGCAGATGATATGATAGTGTACATAAGTGATCCCCAAAATTCCACCAGAGAACTCCTTTGGTTGATAAGCACGTTCAGCAAATTGGCTGGTTACAAAACTAACTCAAAAAATCAGTAGCCTTCCTATATACAAATGACAATCATATAGAGGAAGGAATTAGGAAATCTACACCCTTCACGTTAGCCACAAGCAATTTAAAATACCTAGAAGTAACGCTAACCAATCAAGTGAAAGACTTGTTTGAAAAAACTTTAAGTCCCTAAAGAAAGAGATTGAAGGTGACTTGAGAAGATAGAGGGATCTCCCTTGTTTGTGGATCGGGAGAATCAACATAGTAAAAATGGCCATTTTACCAAAAGCAATTTACAGATTCAATGCAATCCCTATCAAAATACCTACACAATTTTTTAAAGACATTGAAAGGTCAATTCTCAACTTTATATGGAAAAACAAAAAACCCAGAATAGCTAAAACAATCTTATACAATAAAAGATCCTCAGGAGGAATCTCCATACCTGATCTCTTACTATAGAGCAATTGTAATTAAAACAGCATGGTACTGGCCCAGCAACAGGCTGGTTGATCAGTGGAATCGAATCGAAGACCCAGATATGAATCCACACACATTTAGTCACCTGATTTTTGACAAAGAAGCCAAATCTATTCAATGGAAAAAGGATAGCATCTTCAACAAATGGTGCTGGTCTAACTGGATTTCTACATGTAGAAAAATGCAATTGGACCCATACTTGTCACCATGCACAAAGCTCAAGTCCAAATAGATTAAAGACCTCAATATAAAACCAGAGACACTAAATCAGTTAGAAGAAAAAGTGGGGAAGAGCCTGGAACACATTGGCACAGGAGACAACTTCCTGAACAGAACACCAACAGCCCAGGCCTTAAGGTCAACAATTAATAAATGGGACCTCATGAGGCTGAGAAGCTTCTGTAAGGCAGAAGACATTGTCAAAAGAACAAAGCAATAGCCTACAGACTGGGAAATAATCTTCACCAACCCTGCATCTGACAAAGGTCTAATATCCAAACTTTATAAAGAACTCAAGAAATTAAACGCCACCAAACCAAATAACCCAATTGAGAAATGGGGCTCAGAATTAAACAGAGAATTCTCCACAGAGGAATATTAAATGGCTGAGACACACTTAAAGAAATGCTCAACATCTCTATTCATCAGAGATGAATCTAAACAACTCTGAGATTCTATCTTACACCCATCAGAATGGCTAAAATCAAACATTCACATGACAACACATGCTGGCGAGGATGTGGAGAGAGAGGAACACTCTTATTGCTGGTGGGAATGCAAACTAGTACATCCACTTTGGAAATCTATCTGGTGCTATCTCAGAAAATTGGGAATAGGGCTTCCTCAAGACCCAGCTATTCCACTCCTTGGAATATACCCAGAAAATGCCCTACCACACAACAGGGACATATGCTCAACCATGTTCATAGCTGCTTTATACAGAATAGCCAGAACATGGAAACAGCCTAAGTGTTCATCAGTAGAAGAATGGATAAAGAAACTGTGGTACATTTACACTATGGAATACTACTCAGCTATTAAAAACAAGGAATTCCCGAAATTTGTGGACAAATGGATTGAACTAGAAATGATCATAATGAGTGAGCTAACCCAGAAGCAGAGAGACTCAAATGGTATATACTCACTTACAACTGGACACTAGCCCAAGGGGCAGGTCCCATGAAAGTCTACACCTACCAGGAAAGTGGGATAGAGGTGAGAACATCCTATTGAGACTCTAGGTGAGAATAATATAAGGGATAGGGAAGTAGGTGGATCCAGAGGGTCCTAGAAACCTACAAGAGGAACATTATGATGGGTGGATCTGAGCCCAGGGGTTCTGCTTGATCAAAGGCACCAAACAAGGACAAAACGTGCAGTCATCATCAAACCCTTACCCAGATCTAACCATGGGACAGAACATTCTCCACAGTTAAATGGAGACTGGGGACTGACTTTCACAGGATCTCTGGTGCCCCATATTTGCCCATGTCCCTTTTTGGGGGAGGCCCAATGGCACTCAGATGAAGGATAGCAGAGTACCAAGAAGAGACTTGATATCCTAGCACCATATTCAGGGGGAGGAGGTCCCCCTCAGTCACAGTCATAGGGAAGGGGATTGGGGTGAAAGTGGGAGGGAGGGAGGAATGGGAGGATGTATGGGATGGGATAGAAAATGAGATGTAGTATGAATTATTTTATTTTTCAATAAAAATGTGTTAAAAAACAAAACAAATATAAATGAACAATTAATATGCAAAGCATAGATTCTACATGTATAACAAAACCATAATATTCTTTGATACTTTTCATTATTCTCATCAATTACTCACATATATGTAAAGATGTATGTGGGAAAGAGTTCATTTGCACCATCGCAATAGTGAAGAATGGAAAATAAATTGGTTATCATTTGAAAGGATATATTATGGTTTACTATCTGTCTAGATTAGTTTCTGGTTGCTGACAAAAATAAACACCAACTAATAACCTTTAAGCAATAAAATGTATTATCTTAATGTTTGTAGGTCAGACACGTACAGTTTCATAGCACAAATGAATGATGCAGCAAGTTGTGTTTCTGGTTGGAGGGTCAGCAGGGTCTCTTCTGTTGTTAGGTTGTAGGAAAGAGGTCCCTTTTTACTGCTGGGTTTCAAATCAAGGTTTTTTTTTACACCATTGGAGGCTTCCACATTGCTCTGTTATTTCCATTCCAACTTCTCTATGGTGCAAGGCTCTGAGGACAACACAAGTTTTTGTGTCATGGGGCCTGCTGGGAATGACAAAGGTTGCTGGTCACCTACTTCTAAGGGACCTACTGTTTGCCTTCCCACTTCCAGGAGGTAGGCATGTTATCTGTTTGATAATGGCCGGAACTTTTTACACTTGCCTATTGTGATACTAGAAGGCTGTTTTATCTTATTCATTTAAAGACATTTCTCCAACTCATAATTATTTTGGGTTTTTTTTTTCCTATTTATCAAAACAACCAACTTCATTCTGAAAAATAATGAAAACAGGTACTTTATCCTTAGGCATGTCCCAGCAGTCCTAACTCCATTGATGTTTTCCATCTGTTTAAATGACTGCTATTTCCATATAGCAAAGCCCTAGGTGCTCATAAGACCCATTTCCAAATCGGTATTCTCTCAGTTGGTTTTATTTTTATAGCTTAAGAGCCTTACCTTCTTAATAATTAGAGACTTAATTTTTGTATTTTTTATTTTTTCACTTCTATATCTGTTGGAAATGTGTTCTTTATTATTATTTAATTAGCCTGGGACATTATTATAGATTTATCTGATCTTATATTTAATCTTTCTATAGAAGATCTCACTTGAGAAATGAAAAACTAATCTATTATAATTTTACCAATAAGAAAGTTGGGGAATAAACTTATGTCAACATAAAATTATGAGAAAACATAGCCAGAATGCAGCGGTGACTATCTAAAATTTAAAATTGTAGCCAATAATATCTAATTAAATATAAATAATAAATTACAAATTGAAGCTTAAGTTAAAAATTCTGTGTCTCACTCACTCTAGCTGCATTTCATGTTTTTAATAACCAAATGTGTCTCTTGCCAACCATTAGATAGTGCAGGTATGAAACATTTTCATCATTGTGGGCATTTGTTGAACAACATTTAACTTAGAATTTTGGACTATGATTTGAGGGAAACCTAGGTCCTCTCATCTCTGTGGCTACAATAGAAATAATTCATGTTCATGTTCTTTTAAAAAAGTACTTTATTATTTGTGTGTGTGTGTGTGTGTGTGTGTGTGTGTGTTGTGTGCCTTCCTTGCATCTATATCTGTATACCACATACATATATGGGGTGGAGGGCAGAAGAGGGCTTTGAATCACCTGCAACTGTACTTACAGGCAGTTGTGGGCTGACATGTGGTACTGGGAATTGAAACCAGGTCCTCTCTAAGAGCATCCAGTCCTCTTAACCACTCAGCTATCTTTCTAGCATCCATCTTTAATTATTACTTATGAAGTTTAATTTGAAAAATAAAATCATCAAGGGAAAGAGTGGAAAACAGAACAAGCACAGACAAATGTGTGTTGGAGAGATGCCTACATTAAACACAGGTAACAAAGGAAAGTCTAGCAAGAGAGATCAACCAGAGAAATGAACAAGGGAGAAACCTGCCTTAAGCACTGGAGTCCTATCTCAAAGCTCAGAGAAAAGAAAAAGAGTGATTAATGAGCAGGTTTCCAGGCTCTAGAAACATAAAGAAGCTTCTAACACTTTGGAACTGTGTTAACTATGAGATGAGAAAGTTTAAGCAGTTTTTAAAAAAATATCTATTGTAATTTATTCATATTACATCCTGATTGTTAATCTCCTCTTATCTTCCCGTTCCCATCCACCCTCTCTCTTCTGCCCTATTCTGCTCCCCTATACCTGTGACAGAAGGGGACTTCCTCCCCCACCATGTGACCACAGCCTATGAGGTTTCATCCTGATAGACTGCTTCCCTTTCCTCTGTATGCTGCCAGGCCTCCCCACCAAAGGGCAGTGATCAAATCCAAGGCACCAGTATTCATGTGAGAGGCAGTCCCTGTTCTTCCCACAACCGTGGAGAATGAGCTGTCCATTTGCTACATCTGAATAAGGCATCTAGGTTTACTGCATGCATTGTCCTTGGTTGGTGCAACAGTTTGTGCAGCACCCTTGGTCTAGATCCGCCACCCTTGATGGTCTGCTTGTGGGACTCCTGAACCCTTTGGGTCCTTCCATTCCCCTATTCTTCCATACCAGTCTCAGGACTCCACCCAGAGTCCAGCACCAAGTCCTAGCATCTATCCTGATCCCCCACCACCTGACCTCAGCCTATCAGGTCTCATCAGGATAGCCTGCCTCCCCTTCCTCTGTGTGCCAGCAAGACTGCCCCACCAAGGCTCAGTGATCAAATCACAGGCTATAGAGTTCATGTCAGAGGCAGCCCCTGCTCCATCCACCCCCTCGTCCCCACAAACCCACGTGGAGAATTAACTGTCCTTTTTTTTAAAAATTTTTATTAATTTATTCTTGTTACATCTCGATGTTTATCTTATCCTTTGTATCCTCCCATTCTTCCTTCCCCCCCCCATTTTCCCATTACTCCCCTTCCCTATGACTGTTCCTGAGGGGAATTACCTCCCCCTGTATATGCTCATAGGGTATCAAGTCTCTTCTTGGCAACCTGCTGTCCTTCCTCTGAGTGCCACCAGGTCTCCCCCTCCAGGGGACATGGTCAAATGTGAGGCACCAGAGTATGTGAGAAAGTCATACCCCACTCTCCACTCACCTGTGGAGAATGTTCTGACCATTGGCTAGATCTGAGAAGGGGTTTAAAGTTTACCTCCTGTATTGTCCTTGGCTGGTGCCTTAGTTTGAGCAGGACCCCTGGGCCCAAATCTGCCTATCATAATGTTCTACTTGTAGGTTTCTAGGACCCTCTGGATCCTTTTTTTTTTTTTTTTTTTTTTTTTTTTTTTTGGTCAATTTCTACTTCACTTTGGACGAGGATTTTTCTTTGAGATGTCAAATAAGCAGCAAGAGCAGCCTGTCTCCATCGAAACTGTCTCCCACAGCCACAGAAGGCCAATGGCCAGGAAGAGCCAGGAGCTTGAGGTGTCAAGCTCTTCAGAGTACAGGAATTGTCCCCCAGAGCAATGATGATATCTAGGGAGAGCTGAAAGGATTATGCAGACATTGGCGGCATCTTCTACAAGTGGAGTTGGGAGGAACCAGACATAACAAATGAGCTTCCCTGATACTCACCAAAGGATACGGACAGTATAAAATACAATCTGTCATCAGTTGACACCCACTTATCACACAGAATAGTCAGGTCCGGACATCTATAATGGCATCTGAAAGAGGCTGGAGACCACCTTGTTTCATCAGGTCCCACTGTCTCAAATACATCTTCTTGAGTCTCAGGGTCACCTCTCTTCTTCGGGACTTTTAAAGCAAGGAGTATAACATTTCTGCATAGTTTTAAAGAAATATATGGTCCAGATCATCCGTCTTCTCAGATAACCTATCCCAATTAGAGTCTGACCCAGGTAGTGAATTGGGAGTCAGATACCTTTTATTTTCTGCCCTATCCCAAAGTCCCTGGGTTGTGCATCTGCCATATGCCTCTCTTCAGAGCATAAGGAACTTTCCTTCCTGACACCTGGGCTTCCAAAAGAACTGTCTTGACATGCACCCTGATTTCAAAGAATGAAGCACTAAGCATTTCCCCCTTTATTTTAAATACAAATATGACTGTACATCATCCACATTACTTCTTTATTTTATACTATAAGTTGTCCTTTTCCTTAACTTTAACAATAAAACCAAGAAATATAAGAGGAACTCAACCTCATGTGCAATCCTCCTTACACAGTACCAACAAAGTTGCCAGCATTTCTGATGAGGATCTCAATTACCACTCAAAGGAGCCAGGCAAGTACAATGGAGGTATATAGCTGCACTGAACCACTGAGCTGTTCTTATCTTTGCCCTAATGGCCCTCATAACATTTAAACGGTGCCCTTATTCACTAGCCTAGTGGATTCATTAGAAATTTTTCCTTAAGGTTTTGTCTTTTTTAAACATTGTTATCTTGGAATTTTGGGGCTCTCTGCTCATTTGGTAATGTGACAAAATCTATTCTCCCTCACTTGAGTTTGGTCTGGGCTTGCAACTTGACTTTCCAACAGAATGTAGTGGAAACAATGTCCTTCTCTCAGCCACAGCAAGGCCAAGGCAAGGAAGCCTGCTTAAAGATCATTTCAGAACACAGGGCACACAAACAGACCAAATCACCTCTACTGACCCACTAGCTGACCAAACTTTCATACACAAACCCTGAACCCAGTTCTGAATAAAACCAGAACCCTGCCTTTTCTTTTTGGTAATATCTTTAAAAACATGCAAACATACTATTTTGGGCTACTGCATTTAAACTGGCTGGTTACTAACTAATGGAACATCTACGGGCCTTAAATATGTTGTTTGGAGGGAAGAAAATAAAAAAGTTTTCTAAGTGTGTGGTTATTTTGTGCATTTTCACCCTCAATTCATGATTCTGTGGTTTACATGTAAAACAAAATTTCAAAGTGTATCTACTGATTTCTCCAGACATTAGAGCACTAAGAGTTTTAGTCATGCCCTGTGCTCATAAACATCTAGACATTTGGAAACACCATAAGGCTCACCTGTGAGAGCACCAGAGCATTGCAGTCATGCCAAAGCCAGGGTAACCCTTACGTCTGTCATAGAGTCACTCCTCTCTCTAAACTCACACTCAAGCCTTTTCCTCACTGCCAGTTCCAGATTCGGGCTTTGAACTTCACTTGGATGATCTAGATTGATATTATATCCAAACTTCTTTCAGCTATGGGCAAGACTGTTTTAAAGCCTTAATACTCATCTGAGATTTCTGTGGTCAAATAGGTTAGGCCTGTAAAGAAATAGCAGCCTATGCTAGAAACAAAACAAAACTACCCTGCTGTCTTCCCACTGGAACAAAAAGACCTCCATCTGAAAGATCTACCAGAGTCAAAAAGATGCATTAAATATCCTAGTGGTCCTTAGTCTCAGGAGAATGCATCTAGATGTGCTGATTGTTTTATTTTTATGAAATCAAACATGCAAGGGGACTAAGGCACTAGCTTCAAATATTGGTCACTCACTATGAGTTTGATCATATTCCTTAGATTGGCTAATTATTGGAGAGACCTAAGATAAGACTCCCATGTCTATTATAATAGGGTTATTGTGATAATTAAATGACCCATGGAGGCAGTACTTCGGGGCACTCTCACTTGGATACTTAGCATTTGTTTTCCCTACTTTGTGCATTGATTCATTTCCTACCCATCCTTCAAAGCCTAGCTTAGATGAGGCCCTTTGTAAAGTCTTTATTCACAGTGTTAGATCATGTTAAGTTCCTTTTCTTTTGTCTCTTGTTTACTCAAGCGGATTTTGGAGGTTGAACTGGATCCACGGATACTGTACTTACCAGAATTTCCCCTATCGCATTAAGAAAGGTACAATAATCAATCTAGCATGCGATTAATCAGACTTATCATGTTTCGAGTGACCCTGTTTTATTTTAGGAACATTCTAAGAGCATAGAAGACAGACAAATCAGGCCAGGTCCTAAAACTTACATCGAGATTAGGGTAGAAGTCAAAAAACACAAAAACAGCTTTTTTTGTAACGATGATTTGGAAGGGAAAGGGCTTCATTCAGCATCTTTACATCTGACTTGACTTGTTTGTTTGTTTGTTTTTGAGACAGGGTTTCTCTGTGTTCTGACTTGACTCTGTGTCTGTGTGTGTGTGTGTGTGTGTGTGTGTGTGGTGTGTGTGTGTCTGTGTGTGTGTGTGTGTGTCTGTGTGTGTGTCTGTGTGTGTGTCTGTGTGTGTGTGTGTGTCTGTGTGTGTGTGTGTGTCTGTGTGTGTGTGTGTGTCTGTGTGTGTGTGTGTGTGTCTGTGTGTGTGGCTGTGTGGTCTGTGTGTGTCTGTGTGTGTTATGTCGTTGTGTGTGTGTCTGTGTGTGTCTGTGTGTGTGTGTGTCTGTGTGTGTGTGTGTGTGTGTGTGTGTGTGTGTGTGTGTGTGTGTGTGTGTGTGTGAGAGAGAGAGAGAGAGAGAGAGAGAGAGAGAGAGAGACTTCCAGCTACTGCCTCCCCCAAAGGGAGCCATTATTCTGACAATGAACAATATTTTTTATTGACGTTTGCATACAATATATACTCGACTATATCTGACTTCCTTCGCTTAATATTTTGTTTATGGGATCCAGCTATATGGTTACATACACTTACACATTTTATTTTTGTTGGTTCATAGCATCTCATTGTGGTCGTATGCACTCAGTGCGTACTTCATGATCATTTAGCAATGTGGCTCTGAATTCCTATGTGCCTCCTCAGGTAAGACTATCTAGTCATTACATTTGCAAATGTGCATACCCAGAAATAGAGCTTCTGATTCATAACGTTAGATAATATCAAAGATTCTCAAACTAACTGTACTACATGTTACTTTCACAACAATAAGATCCATGCGGCACACAGGTAGGGCTGAGAAGAAGACAAGAGCACAAGAGCAAAGGACAAAAGAGCATTGTTAAAATAAAAATATCTGCTGTATGTGGTGGTGCACACCTTTAATCCCAGCATTTGGAAGGCAGAGCCGGCCTGATGTATAAAGGGAGTTCAGAACAGCCAGGGCTCTCTTACACAGAGAAACTCTGTATCAGAAACAAACAAGCAAACAAACAAATCAAAATATCTTTTGGATATATCAACATTACAGAGTACAGGAGCTGTGCTACTGGCACTGAATTGTTATAAAAATACAAGTGTACACATGGATTCATAAGTTTCTCGCAATGAACTTCTCAGGTCTGTTAGACATACCAAAACCTTTGTATTATATATTTATATCTTGCTGTGATGAAAGACCCGGACCAAAACTGGCTTATGAAAAAAAAAAAAAAAAGAATTTATTTTGGCTTATGGTTCCAGAGAGGTAAGACACCATCATGGTGGGCAGGCATGGTGAGAGGAACAGGAAAACAAGAGATCACACGAACTGCAAGCATGGAACAGAGAGGGTGAGACAGAAGCTTTATACTCAGTGAAATACTTTGTTCAGAAAGGCCAACCCCCTCCCAAGCCTCCCTAAAAACAAACAGTGGGATTCAAAATGCCTAAGACTAAGGGGGACCTTACTCATCCAAACAGCCGCACTGTTAGAAATTTGGCTTTAAAAAAAAAAACTCAGCAGTTTCATAGTCATGTGTGTTTCTAATATGAGTTCCACAGCACATCATGACAGGCCCCTTCACCAGCAGCCTATCACCTTCTCCACCATTTCTCTTTCCTATATCACGAGGGAGCACGCATTTGTAGAAAATTGAAAGATAACAAACTAAAGAGGTGAGGAAGTCTGAAGCAAATCCACACTTGAGATACATATAGCATTTTACCTCTAGTCCTTCCTCCACATTAGACACTTCTATTTCATCTTTCTAACTGGGAACCCAGGGAAGCTTCTGCCTCAGCATGCAACTTATTTCCCTCAGTGTGCTGTGGATGAGCAGATTTGGGGTTCAGAATGACATTTGCTAACATTAGCAACAGATTGTCGTTATCAGTACACATGTTGAGAAGGTCAGGAACATACCCACTTATTAAGCAGCACACTAGTGTTCTGTTGAGAACACAACAGACAGTGAATATTGGCTTTGGGATTAATGGGTTTTTAAGGTGCCTTATGCACAGCAGGAATTCTGGAAGGACTCACTGCCTTCCAGTCTTTCCAATCAATTGCATATCAATTTATAACCAATGGCTCGTGGGAAATGCCTGCTCTTTCATTGGCATGTCATCCTGTCCATCATGCCATCATGACATTAACCTCAAATAGTTCTGTGTCTGATACAGAAATGCCTTAGACCATGTCTGAGAATTTCTAGTATTAGATAAAATCCACATTAAAGAGGCACAAAATAAGGGGGGAAATGGCTCAAATAACTGGTACCTAAGTAGAAACACAGCTTAATTATTCCTCCCTCATCTGAGATGTTAGCATGCACTTAGCCTCAATTACAGCACAACATGGTCACAGGACCATTTCCACATCTGTACTGAGATAGACCAATATAGGAAACATGGTCTCTAGATCAAAGTTTCTCTTAGTTGGCCTTATAGGTGATGTGAACTGTTCCAGCTACCTGAGAGGCCAGGGGAAAAAACCATTTCAAGTTCAGGACCAGCCTGGGCAGTTTTGGGAGACCCTATCTCAAAGATAAAAATAAGGAGCAGGCTGTGATTGCAGCTCAGTAGGAGGACCTCGAATATGTGAATTTATGGAGTATATCTTAAGTGCTGGGGAATAAAAGAAAGAAATCTGCTTCTTAATGTACCCCTTTAACAGCATGCTTTTGTCAGCAAGCAATATATTAATTAGATTGGCTTACAGACGTCTTTGAAGTAATGGATCACTTCCAAATTACTTTCCTTTCAGTATCCAATAGAACCAGGTTACTCAAATTCCAAAATGATCACAAACGATATCTTGAGGGTCCTCTGACATAGCTGAAGGAGCTAATATGATCATATATGATTGAATAAAGTTTATTAGTAAGGGACATAAAGTTGGGTCTTTATATAAGGTTGCTCTCCAGGCAGACTTTAAAGGTATCTTGGTTTGGGTTTGTGGAAAAGAAAAACAAGGTTCAAAGGCTATGACGTTGTGATGGATAGTTTTATGTCACCTTGACACAAGCTAAAGTCATCTGAAAGAAGTGGCTGTCAATTAAGAAAATGTCTCCGTAATATTGGACTGTACGCAAACATGTAAAGCATGTTTTAAGACTGATGGGCAAAGACCCAGCCAACTGAGAGTGGTACCATTCATTAGGCTACTGCTCCTAGGTTCTATAAGAAAATAGGATGATCAAGCCAGAGGGAGCCAGCTAATAAGAAGTACTCTTCCATGGATGCTGCATCAGCTCATGCCTCCAGGTTCCTGTCTTGTTTCAGATTCTGTCCTAATTTCCTTCAATGAGAAACAGTGAATTGGAAGTGTAAGCCAAGTAAGTCTTTTTCTTCTCCCCAAGTTGCTTTAGTGATGGTGTTTTGTCACAGCAATAAAACCCCAACAAAGACAGACCTTGTCTTTGAAAGAATGAAAATGAAAGTATGGCTTGATTTGGATACTCTTGTTTCAGCTTGGCACTTGGGGTCACCTTTTTCATGTCCCTGATGTCCTGTAACTGAATGGAGTCAAGAATTACTTGAATGAGGCCCAAAGCACTTTCTTTCTTCCAGTGTTTAATGTTATGTACTTCTCCTTTTAGATAACTGTAAATAGTGTTGCTGAAAACTGTGTCCTCTACAGAGCTTCAGAATAAAGAGAGCAGTGACTACCCTCTTTGGCGGATCATGGGGGCTTCATGCTTAGTGGCTTCATCTTTTATGATGAGTCAGTGAAACCCTGTTGCCTCTTGTCCTAAACTTTTTGGTGTTGTGATTTGTCCATACATATTTATTAAGAATATTACATTTTTACAGCTTTTTCATTGACAGTGTGCCTCAGTAAGTAACAGAAAAACAATATAATTTATTGTCCTTCATAAATATCTAAGGGAAGAATAGGAAGATAATATGCAAATTCTGAAATTCACAAATGAGATGGGATAAAAATCTCTGCAGAATTTATAAAGTGTGCACGATGCCTTTGATTATGATGTATTACCTTTCCCACCCCCACTCTCCCATCTACAGCACTGTCTTCAATATTTTACTGAGCCGGGCTAACATACAGCTCACAATTTTAAACTGACAAATCTAAAAGCATAAATTTCAGATGCTTTTTTGCAAAACAGCAAGGCTGAGTACAGACTGTACATTCAGAATATTATAGCCTGTCCTAATTCATGCCATTTCCACACACTTTTTCCCGTTTGGAAGCTTTGGGGGCATATTTTAAATAAATATCAGTGCTTTGTGTTTATGCCATGTAATAAAGAGCATCTGAGCCTGTCTGTAGAAAAATATCTGTTTCCCCAATCATCTCTGTATGGCAAGGAAATGGATTCTATTCTGAGGACAAAAAAAGAAAAAAAAAATAAGACTAGCCTCACAAACATTTAAAATCTGCTCATTTGGGATTAGCTACGGACATTTATCTATTTATTACTAAACAGGGCTTTATGTACCCATAGATAGGATGTTATAGGAAATGCAAGGAAAAGTCTATTGCTTCTAATCTTAGCTGTCTACCTGACACCCTTTTGGGGCTCACACCTCTGAGTATATGCTGTGCTGTAAATAGAAGGGGCAGCTTTGGGATGAGCATCTCAGGAAACTATTACCAAGAGTATCATCATGGTAATGGCTTAAAGTAATTAAAGGCTGGCTCTTGTTTAAAATCCTTGGAAGTCTCAATAGGATATCCTCCCCTCTGACCCACTTCCCTGGTAGGTAAAGTTTTTCATGGGGACGTACCTCTTGGACTAGTGTCTCGATATAAGTATATAGGTGAGTATATACCATTTAACTCTTTTTGCTTCTGGGCAAACTCACTCATTATGATAATTTCTAGTTCAATCCATTTGTCCACAAATTTCAGAAATTCCTTGTTTTTAATAGTGGAGTAGTATTCCATAGTGTAAATGTACCACAGTTCTTTATCCATTCTTCTATTGAGACTTTAGGTGTGAGAAGCCTGGGAGAATGAGGAAATAGAAGGATCCAGAGGGTCTTGGAAAACTACAGGCTGGTCTGGGCCCTGGGGTCCTCTTCAAACTATGGCACCAGCCAAGGAAAATATAGGCAGTAAAACTTCGAACCCCTACCCAGACTAGCCAATGGACAGGACATTCTCCACCGTTAAGTGGAGAAGGCGATCTGACTTTCACACAAACTCTGGTGCCCCATATTTGACCATGTCCCTTGGATGGGGACACCTGGTGGCACTCAGAGGAAGGATAATAGGTCACCAAGAAGAGCCTTGATACCCTATGAGCGTATACAGGGGGAGGAGGTCCCCCTCAGTCACAGACATAGGGGAGGGGAATAGGGGGGAAGCGGGAGGGAGGGAGGAATGGGAGGATACAAGGGATGGGCTAACAACTGAGATGTAATATGAATAAATTAATAATAAAAAAGGAAAAAAATAAAATAATAAAATAAAATCCTTGGAAAAAGAATGGCAGGGGCAAAATTCCGGATCGACAGCCCCAGTGGGTAGACACACTTAAGCAATAAAACACAGTAAGTATAGAGAGAAGATACAGGGCCATGTTACTTCCACTCCACTTTCTATCCCAAGGGGGGCATTCTAATCAGTTTCCTCTCCTCTAATGTTGACTTCTCATCCACATTCTCACTTGATGATGCTAATTGGGGCAGCTTGCATATAGTTGAGATTATATAGCATTTTCACTCTACTAAAGCCATCAAAACAAGCAAAAAATCCAGGAGGTGGCCCACATCAGTAGTCCCAGTCGGGGGACTGTGGGCTTCAGGCTGCTCATCTAAGTTATGGGGAGGGACTCTGATGGCAAGAGGAAAAAGGATACAGGGGAAGTCATGAATGATAATAAAAGTAGGTTGAAGGTAAAGGGCAAAAAGAGACAGGAAAATATTGGGAAATGGGATTAAAACCCATATTTGCTTTGTGTTTCTTGAGAATACTAATAAGGACAGTGACTACAAGGCACTGAAAGCTATGATTGACCAAGCCCATATCACAGACCTGGTATTCAAGTGGGATACTTCACATCAGGCAGCCCGGAACACAGTTATTAAATTTGTAGGCACTAAAGACTGATCATTATAGTTTGAATTTAAGCTGAATGGGGTGCTGAAGAGGTCAAGCCTTAGTGCCCATTCATAAAATGGGGATAATAATGGCCACAAATAGTTTGTTGCTAGGATAAATGAGGTAATTTATCGAATCTATTCACCACTGTCTGGTTATTAATCAGTGTTAACTCACTCCTGACAATAGTCAAGCACTCTATAACCATTACTATACAGCAACAGTATTTTTAAATAATCAATTTGCGTGTTCTTTTTCTCCTTCCAATCTTCCCTTTTGGGGTAGCTTCACAGCAGGGATTATCTCTCAGTCACACCAACCAGGATCATGCATCTCAAGACGTGAACCTTAACCCACATCATATTTATCAGTCTTTCCTTTCTCAGAGTCAATAAGCCTGGTATTCCTACAGAGGCAGAGAAGCATTTGTAAGGGAACTTAATGAGATTTAAAATGGGGGGTGGGGAAGAGAGATAGGTGTTCCTGAAGTGAGAGAGAAAACAAGTCATTGAAGAAAAAGGCTCATGACAGTAGCAGGAGCATAATAGCTGTGGGCTCCCACTGTGTCACCTGAACACCCCAAAGAAAGGAAGGGAAATAAAACTTCTCATGGAAGACGGAGGCGCGAAGGGAGAGCTACAAGTTCATCTCTTTCTGCTCTTCCTCCTTGTGCTTTAAATGGAACGGAATAAGCAGAACCAGTCTTAGAAAGTATGACAGTAGGTAACCCACAGTCATGACTAAAAATATAAGCCACATTTTGTACCCAAGTCCCTCGGATCCGTTTACAAAAGAAAAAGAAGGAATAAAGGAAAGAGGGGGTCTGGAGGGAAGAAGGGAGAGAGAGGAAAACCAGAAGGATATAAACTAAATCTAAACATTTTAGCATAATATAGCTAAAGTATTATTATTTTAATAGGTGCTAAAAATAAATAAACTGTCAAAAATTTAAAATTAAGTCTATGTGTTAAACTTACAGTATCTTTCAATTTGGGTGAATCATATTTCAGATGTTCAATAGCCACTCATGGCCAGTGACTATTTCATTGGTCAAGACTTTTCAAAAGCACATAAAAAGGCTGATGCATAAACTTCGTTTTGTAGATAAGAAAATAGTGCCCAGAGAAATAACTTGATTAGAAGCGCATATGTAAAGTCAGTGTCTCAGGAGAGCCTCTGTGATTTTGTGACCTCCATTGGCATCTCCATGAGGAAGCACTAAGACTATAACATTATCAGAAAGCCAATTAGAGCACAATAAAATACGGGAAGTAAAATTCTATAAAAGTATTTGACCTTTATCACCAGAACAACTTGGTTTTTGGCCCAAGATCATTTTTACCTTTTAAAAAAACCCCAGCTTATTCAGGGGTCTGTGAAACAGCTGAGTAAAGGCCCTGATTTGTGAGCAGGGAGGTTAGAGAGCAGATCATCAGCACCTACAGAAAAAGCAGGTAGGAAGCTATGCATCTGTAATCCAATACTAGAAGATGAGGATAGGCAAACCCCATAGGCTTGCTGGCCACCTATCCTACCTAAGACAGCACACCTCAGATAAAGTAAAAGGCAGTATCTCAAAAAGTAGGGTAGAACGGGGCATAGTGGTGCATGCCTTTAATTCCAGTACTAGGGAGGCAGAGGCAGATGGATCTCTGTGAGTTCAAGGTCAGCCTGGTCTACAAAGTGAGTCCAAAAAAAAAAGAAAAAAAAAAAAACAAAAAAAACCAACTAGAGAAGTAATTTGGAAAGGCATCCAAACATCAACCTCTGTCTCCTTACTCATGCCCATGTGGCCTAGCACATGTGCACACAGGCATACATCACACACAGGAAAACACACACACACACACACACACACACACACACACACACACACACACACACAACTACCTTATTCTGAGCATTGTGGCTCATGCTTGCAACTCAACACATGGAAGGCTGATGCAGAATTGTCATGAGTTCTAGTCCAATTGGAACCACAAAGTGGCATTCTATCTAGAAAAAGAAAAGTAGCCTGTTAAGCATCAATCCTAATGTAGAGATTTATTCAGAGGTCAAGATGGTAAAAATCATATTTATCAAGCCCTTCCAAACATATACTAAGTCACAAGCTAAGATGTTTACCAGGGTAGGACTTCCATAGAGCAGGACACGGATGGGGGGGGGGGGCGAGGAAAGGCATTATTATCCTGCGTAGGAACGAAATATCACTAGCAGGCATTCCTTCAAAAGTGCACAATTTTTCACTCTGTTCTTAAATCACTGGGGATCTAGTAAGACTGTCATATCACTTAGCTTTCAACTACTTTATTGAAATATATCAGATAATAAACTTACAAAGGGAAGAGAGTATACTTTATTTGTTTGGATTTAAGCATGAAAATTAAACCCTAATCTTTGCTCTTCTAAGTGTAATCTACTACTAAGTGACATCCCCAGCTCCCCCAAACTCATATTTCTGTAGCTAATAGAAGTCTTTTACCTTTTGGGGTCAAATGTTAAGACAACCCATTGCTTTGGACTCCTGGAAGAGAGAGAGAAGATTTCAAATGTTAATCCCAGAGATGTGCTGAGAAAGACCACCAAATTATGACCAAATCAAAGAAAGCTTTATTGTGCACAGCAAAGCTGACCATCGATAAGGTGGAGTTTAAAAGATCAGCTTGAAGCCAATTTCCCATACTTCTTTTATAGGGCAATACCACAGGATGGGTGAATTCTGCAAGCAAGCATGATTACAGAAGTGAGTCCAGACAAGATTTTTCAAAGCAGTAAAGGAACTCCTCAAGGAATCATTTGTTGCACATGTTGTATAGTTACAGAGTGGGACAGAGCCAGTTCTGAAAAACAGAAACTTAATTTTTAAACTAAATAGAAACTTAACTATAGGCTCAAAATTACTCCCAGGAACAAAATTCAGTCTGGCTTGTTCCTCACAATGACTAGTAGTACATGTCTTAGTCAGAATTTCTATTGCTGTAATAAAACACCATAACAAAAGGCAACTTCCAGAGGAAAGAGTTCACTTCATCTCAAATTTTCATCTCACGTGTTCCGACCACATTCCATCATGAAGGGGAGTCAGGGCAGGAATCTATGGCAGGCACCTGGAAGCAATGACTGAAGCAGAAACCATGGGGCATGCTTCTTCTTGTGGCCTGCTCCTCACAATAGCTAAGCCAAAATAATCACATGCATTTAAGTTCTTTAAAGACTTGTAGTGGTCCCATGTGTCTAGGAAAGGTTTTAGTAACTTAAGTATAAGCAGAATCGCAAGCCTGTTCCAGATATCTAAATAACTTGTCCTAATCATTCTGTCTCTCTAGAACTTCTGGTACCACAATCTGTATTAATTAGAGTTTTCAGGGTTCTCTATAGGAACAAAACTGATAAAATGAATAAGTGTGTGTGTGTGTGTGTGTGTGTGTGTGTGCGCGCGCACGCGCGCACATGTGCACGCATACACAGATTCGTTAGACTTACTAAAGTGCCTTACAGGTTGTGGCCTTGTTAGTCTAACAATGGCTATTTTCCAAAAGAAGACAAATAGTTTGGTAGTTTCTCAATGCAGGAGTCTGGATGTCTCAGTTAGTCTTCAGTCTACAGTGTATCTTGTAGTTACAAAGAAATGGGTTCTAATTCCAGTGAATGGATTCAGCAGTGGATAGATGTACTTGCCAGCCAGAGTGACAGCAAGCAGGCAAAACACAAAAGCTTCCTTTTTCCATGTTTTTTAAATGTAAGATGCCACCAGAAGGTATGTCACAGATTTAAATTAGTCCTTATGATCTCAAATGATCCAAGTTTAGGATGGGTCTTCTTGCCTCAAATGATTCAGACTTAAGGTGGGTCTTCTTCAAGCAATTCAATCAAGAAAACCCCTCAAGAGTGTGCCCTACTTCTTGGGTTTTACTTGATTCCAGATATAATTAAGTTGACAAACAAAGTTAACATCACAAACATAATGCAGCAAATTGCCTATTTCATAATCAAGAAAGCAAGAGGGGTGTTGAAAATTGTGAGGACTCATAATTTCTATTAAGGGTACATCTTCAATAACCAGATGGCCCCCTCTATTACCTACCTCCTAAAGCTTCCAACACATCCCAATATTTCCAACAAAGAGATTAACTCTATCACTTATGAACCTTTGGGAGACATTTATCTGAACCGAAGGAATGTAGAAACAATAAAGGAGATGTGCCCTAGTTCTGTCACCCATACTCATAGCTATCGGTGCTCCTTTGCTCCCACTCCGAGATAGTTGATCAGAAACTCAAAACTTTTGACTTAGAACTTTATTCGGTCTTTGTCAAAAATATGTGTAATACAAACTCAAGAACCAAAAGCAAAAAATAAAAAAATATCTCTTTTTACTGTTGGGAAAGCTTCAATTTAGAAAGAGTATAATAATACTGCAAGATCATATAGCTTGTAAATTAGAAGGAAACATTATAAAAATTCTATTTCCAGAAAAAAGTGTCAAGCCACAGAAAGGGATGGGTAATTTGCAACATATATTTGCTATATGAGTCTTCTCCAGGGTGTATAACAACTACTAGCCAGTCTAAAAGAGATCTCTTTGTAATCTAGTAAAATAAAATGGTCAAAGATTCAAAGAGCTATTATACAAGAGAGAATATACAGATAGACTAGGGGACATGTTGATGAGAGTATATTAAAAAAATAGCCAGGCATAAAAGTTTTTTTATTGAAGCTTTCTTAGTAATTTCTGAAATCTGGAAGCAATCCAAATGTCCACCAGTGACAGAATGGATTTCAAAAAGTGTGGTACCTTCACAGAGTAAAAATGAGATGCAATCTGTAACAGATGAGTCTCATAAGCAGAGTATGCAAAAGAAAAGGCAGGAGCAGTAAATTATTGTATAATTCTATGTATACAAAATTAGAAAAGAAAAAATTAGTCTGTGGTATTTAAAGTCAGCATGTGCTGGTGGGGTGAGTACATAATAAATAGAAGAGGAATCTGGGGTGAAACCATCTAGCAGGCTGAACAGATATTATTTCTTGATCCAGTAGTGAATGAGTACTTCAATTCTGTTTTTTTTGTTTGTTTGTTTGTTTTTGTTTTTGTTTTTTTTTATTAATTTATTCTTGTTACATCTCAATGTTTATCTCATCCCTTGTATCCTCCCATTCCTCCCCCCCCCATTTTCCCATTATTCCCCTCCCCTATGACTGTTCCTGAGGGGGATTACCTCCCCCTATATATTCTCATAGGGTATCAAGTCTCTTCTTGGCTACCTGCTGTCCTTCCTCTGAGTGCCACCAGGTCTCCCCCTCCAGGGGACATGGTCAAATGTGAGGCACCATAGTACGTGAGAAAGTCATTTCACACTCTCCACTCAACTGTGGAGAATATTCTGACCATTGGCTAGATAAACAGGGCTGTACACACAGAACAAAATCATCTTTATCAATGTCTTTTATACTGCTATGAAGTATTTTACAAGAAGAAAAGAAAATTTCTAGAATTACCCCTGAACTGAATGTTTGCCATAGCTATTAGACTTGGAGAGGTTGAGCCCGCCACTGCATACAACGCTTCACCTCTACATTTCTTACCCTTCCTATCGATGACTAAAAGCATTCTAATGTCTCTGTTTGCTATGATGGTAGTTGTGGAAAATATCTTTTGGTTAACAGAAGTTTCATTTAAGAAAATAACTCTTCGGGCATTTGGGGACAGCAATTACACTAAGATGGGTCAAGTTCAATCTGTTGAAAAAAAATTAATGAAAGGGCAGCACAATTTACAATACTTAGAATAATTTCCCTTCCTTTCTCATATTTTATAGCTCTCTATAAGAGTCCCTAGGGATGATACTGACCAACACATTATAAGCTGGTCGACCAGCAGATATGTGTGTGAAAAAGTAGAAAGCACTGCTTGGCTCTTTAATAAAAAAGATGTGCCTCAAAGCCGACTAGGATGAGCAACTGAAACTCCTACAGGAATTGTCTACTAAGAAGATCCTCAATACTAACCTGATCCATCCATCCATGTTGGCTAGCATGGTGCCAGATAAGTAGCTACATCCACTTCTTCACCAATGGCAAGTCTACAAATCCAGCATGGAGAAAATATCTGCATACATACTAAAGGATGGTTGTACCCTCTGGGGATACGACCAGCTGCAGTGAAATTATAAACAAGGAATCAGTGGACTTCTTTTGCCAGTTATCATAGACAATCATGTTGAGACCTACTGATCTCCAGTCAGAAAGTGCCTGCCCCTGAAGCTGGATAGAGTCTGGGAGTCTGGTAGAAAATAAGGATGAGTTTATTGAGACACATATAGCCCGGACATTTTCCAAGATACTGTTTCAGTGCAGAAGAATGGTCTCCAGAGAAGGAATACTACATGTAGTGGCATGGTGGCGATCAGCAGGTCTTATCTCTGAAAACAAGACCCAAACTGCTTTACTTGCAAGTGTAAGCCACATCACTCTTTTTATTTCCTTCCTGCAGTTACTAAAGATCTGCATGGATCTGAGAAAAGCAATAGAACTTCCTCCATGGGATTCATTAAACGTTGACCGGAGTTAAAGATGTAGAAAACACGTGGCATGGCTTCATCTGCTTGTGTTAGTTCTTACAGTAACATAACTGTTCTGAAATCCTCTTTGTAAAGCATTTCACTTTACAGGTCTATTGAGTGTTAATTATCATACTGCACTCAATATATCTAAACATATAGTCTGGTGTGTTTTAATGTATGTAGAGAAATGTGAAACTATCATCCTTTACACTCAAAGCTTTTTCATGACCTTTTGTAGACTCTTCTTTTTGCCTCATTTATAAGCTGATCTGCTTTCTGCTATGGGGATTAATTTGTTTTACCATGGATTTTATGGATCAAGAAGTATGTTAGCACAGTGCATGATCTGAGATTTATCTATACTGTTTCAATGAGCACAGCTTATTATTTTCATTGTTCAATGTTATTCCAGAGAGAGATCCAGAGAGAGAGAGAGATACAGAGAGAAAGAGACAGATGAGAGATTGGGGAGATTATCATGGAGAGAAGAGAGAAAAGCCTGGTAGAACATACCTCCAGCTCACCATTTGACATGGGAGAATGCATAAGGAAAGAGATGGAATTTTTTTTCCTCTGAGTATTTACAACCGTGAAACCCAAGAAAATTATACTGTCTGTTTCTTTCTGTCCAGGACCACTGAGGATGGGATGGAACTGATAGCATAGGCTTTATAGATGTTGGGAACCCATAAAAGCAGCAACAACTCATGTATCTCTGTGACATGGTGCAGCAATGATCATTTAGTCCTGACATGTTAATCCCAGAGCAGAGGCAAAGAGGGGCAGTGTGAAATACACATCATGAAAAAAGCGCAAAAATTGTTCAGTTGAATTTTTAAAATCTCAAATGGGCTGCATGCTAAGATTAATGCCAAAATAAGTAAAAGTAATGATATTCTAACTAGAAATTATTTACTTATATAAAAAGTAAGTCATATCTTGCATACCTGAGCACTGAGATTAAGGCACACTTACTACATTACCTCAGTATATCTGAGTGGTTATAATCTGCACATTGATATCTTGTAATAAAGATTCAGTAAGATAAAATATTCTAAAGTGAAAAGTTTTAAGCTGGTATTTATCATCTCTGCTTTGAAGCATCCCCTTCTCTGACCTAGTGCTGGCACTGAAGGGACACCATGCAGAACTCTTGAATTTTATGGTTCCTATATCCAGGCTTCTCAAGTAAAGGCCAGTGTCTGTTGGTGTGCTAGTATGTAGGTGATATTCAGAGCACTAGGCAGTCTAAGGCAGGAGGATGAAGAGACCCACAGTGGTCTAGTCACTATATACTACTGTATTGAGACACTAATCAAATAGACCAAGGTCCAAAACGATACAGAGAAAATGGCAGCAATAACAATTTATTCTGTAGAATAGGGACAAGAAATTTCAGCTCTTATCTCAAAATACTCTTGGAGCATTACATTATTGATTATTTTTAAATTTCACACAGTGCACTCCAATTTGATTCATTTTCCATTCCACCTAGATCAACACTCCCACCCTTGTGTCATCCCTGCAAAAAGGAAGAGAAAAATGAAAGGAAGGAAGGAAGAAAGGAAGGAAGGAAAGGAGGAAAGAAGGAAGGGGAATACACCAAATCTACTTTTCATTGCCCATATACCTATATACTCATTGGAGCATGGTTAAACATCCAGTGGCCAGCCCCTTATAGATAACTGAGTCCTTCCCCACTTGTTACCTGGCAGAATCCATCAGCTATGGAAAGCTGCACTTCAGCATCTCTATCACAATCTTTAAGGGCTTTTCATTGTCTTCTTGTATGGACTGTTTCATTTTGAGGGGGAGGGGTTGTCACAGAAGCCTTTAGTCTCTCTCATTCTCATCTATGAGTGTGCAGTCATTGATATCACTACAAAAGAAGCTTCTTTGCCCATAACAGCAAGTGGCAGCATGAACCATGGACTTCTACTTAGTTTCCAGTCGCAGGATGGATGGTAGACATCCATATGGCCTATGATGGCAGCACACAACATAGATTTCCACATGGTTTCCCCATGGTAGCATAGACCATGGACACCAACTTGGCCCTCTGACCATCAGCAGCAGCACAAACCATGGTCATTAATATGGCCTTGGGAAACAGCATAGGCCACAAGCATCTTGGCCTCTGGCCTAGAAGGCCCAGCAGTCTAAGGAGCTGTGTTCAGGTAGTAGTTTCCCCTAGAGGTGTGGATTCAATTCCTACTCCCAACAGGCTCACCTTTGGGCTGGAAAAATAGCTCAGCCACTAAAGGCTAGGCTCAAAACCAAAAATGAATACACTTTTTAAGTAAAAAATTTTAATTTTATAGTAATTATGTAAAGCTTTTTATGTCAAGCTAAATCTTTTCTTGTCCAATCTACTTTGTATTATGTATACTTCTTATACCTTTATATGAATACCCTTCTTTAGGCTAGGAAAACTTAATTCTATGAGTTCGTTGAAAATATTTTCTGGGTCTTCGACCTGGCTTTCTTCTCCTTCTTCTATACCTACTATTCTTAGGTTTGGTCCTTTCATAGCATCCCAGATTTCTTAGATTTCTGTTGAGAATTTTTAGATTTCACATATTCTTTGACTGATAAATCCATTTCTTCTATAATATCTTCAATGCCTGAAATTCTCTCTCTCTCTCTCTCTCTCTCTCTCTCTCTCTCTCTCTCTCTCTCTCCCTCCCTCCCTCTCTCTCTCTCTCTCTCTGTCTCTCTCTCTCTCTCTGTCTCTCTCTGTGTGTCTCTCTCTCTCTCTGTCTCTGTCTCTCTCTGTCTCTCTCTGTGTGTCTCTCTCTGTCTGTCTGTCTGTCTGTATGTATGTCTCTCTCTCTCTCTCTCTCTCTCTATCTCTCTCTCTCTCTCTCTCTCTCTCTCTCTCTCATCTTTTATATTCTTTTGGCAAAGCTTGCCTCTGTAGTTCCTGTTAAAATTCCTAAATCTTTCAAGTCCAGAATTCCTTCAGTTTGGATTTTCTTTGCTGATTCTATTTCCAATTTCAAATCTTAGACCATTTTAGTAATTTCTTAAACACTGTTGGCTTCTGTTTTCCTGAATTTCCTTAAGGATTTATTCAATTCCTCTTTAAGGGCCTCTATGGTATTCATAAAGACTACTCTTAGGCTTTTCTCTTGTGGGTGAGCTATGTTGGAATATTCAGGGCCTGCTGTGGTAGTATAGCTGTCCTCTAGTGGAGACGTGTTGGCCTGGTTGTTATTGGCTGTATTTTTATGCTGGTGTCTCAGAATCTGGGTTTGGGATACAGGACTATGTGTTGATTTTTGCATTTCCCTTTGTTGGGTGGGTGTATTGTTCCTTGGTTTCTGTTTCCTCTCTTCAGTTTTGAATAGTATGATAGCTGTGCATTGCCTGTTTTTTTCAACTGGTGTAGTCAAAGAGAATGTGTGCTGGTATTGGAGACTAGGTAACTGGCATTCGTTGGAGAAGGGAAGATTGAAGAAAAAAAGAAAATAATCTCCATAAGGGACATGGTCAGAGAGAAAAGGGAGACCACAACAGCTTTCTTGTTGCAGAGGTGGGGATAAACCTGGGGGGACTGTATCTCAGGAGTGATATGTCTGGCCTCAGCTTATTTGTTGCCCTAGGGGGAGCAGAGCTTGTGTTAGCAGATGGTGCCTGCTGTAGTTGGGGTCTTGGACAAAGCAATGGGGGGGCAGCGAAGAAGGTTAGAAGGGAAAGATCTGTGAGATCTGCAGGAGGTGAAACCACAGAGAGCAGGGAGGGTCTGCCACAGACACTCTGCTGCAGATCTGGGGGGCGGGGGGGAAACTGGAGCATTGGATCTAGAGGAACAGAGAGAGAAGAAAAGATCTGTGGGCAGTCTACCTGGCTTTCTGGCCACTATAGCCTGTGCTCAGGCAGGGGTACCAACTAGAACTGGGGTCTGGGACAAAATAGCATCTGGGGGGAAGGAGCTAAGAAGAGCATGATCTGTGGGACCCAAAAGCAATGTGAGCAGAGGGAGGAAGTGCTTCCCCTTGTGTTCTGTTGCAGTGTTAGTGACAAGACTAAGGGCTTGGGTCTAGAGGGAAGCAGAGAGAGAGAGAGAGAGAGAGAGAGAGAGAGAGAGAGAGAGAGAGAGAGAGAGAGAGAGAGAGAGAATATTTCCATGTACTGTTGCTATGCATGGTAAACATTTCATAAAATTCACTTATAAAGTTGTAGTTAACCCAAAATAAATAGATTTTTTTTAAATTTTACCTTTAGTTAGTATATAATTGGTGCATATTTATGTGTCTCAGTATTATAGGTTGATACATGTATTAAGTGATGAAATTCCCTGTACTTACATACTTTTATTTCTATGTGTTGTGAATCCTCAAAATCTGCTTATCTGGTTATTTTGAAATGTAACATTACTTGTTACAAATTATAACTGCTCTACTGTGACACACAAACTCAAGAATGAACTTCCCCACTGTGTTTCTGTACCCATTAGCCATCTGTTAGGATCCCCTTTCTTCCTCTTCTTACTTCCTAATGGTCTCTAAAGAATAAATATTCTCTCCTCTTAATTCTAAATTATTTCCATAGACTCACATTTTCCTCTTCCAATTTAACATACTTTGTTCTTGCTATGTCAATATCAATTTATCCTCAGCTCAGAGTAATAGCATCACAAGTTTTCTTGTTGTACTTCAGTAAGAATTCATTTAAAATATTTTAAAGAGCACCTGCCATGTGCCAGGCTTGGTGCCCATTCAAGTAAGTTCTGGTAGCCATACTCAGATCAGTATGGAGTAGTAACAAATCAAATGTGTCATTTTCTAATAAAGGGCCTCAAATAACAAGCATCACAGTGAATGGTAAGATTAGGAGAAGGTTTGGGAATGAACACTTGGGACACTGCAGCAGGTTAGAGATTCTGGTCTTATTCAAAGAGCAACGTAAACACTCTGGCGAGTTCCCAACATCTAAGCGGTGTGATCAGATTTATGTTTTAATAACAAAATAAAACAAATCTCCAGAGAAAATGGATTCAAAGAGAACAATCTAGACCAATCACATGTGGCTTCCCAATATTCATAGGATTAAAAAGTAATAAAACACAATCAACACCAATACTCAACTGGAAATGAAGTAAGCCTTGGTAATTCAGAAATGATGAGCAGGGTAGCATTTCTGTCCATAGAGAGCCAGCTCTCAGAGCCTGCCAAGGACATTCATCATGAAGTACATGCAGTTTATACCACTCTGAGTTCTCCCTTTCTAACCACAAGATCACTCAATGGGAGCCAGGATTCCATTTTAACTTTGCTTTTTAATGCTTAGGGACATCAGTTGCTGACCTGTCATGCAGGGCTTCCAAAATTCTCACTTTCACCTTTTGCCTCCTCCCAGGAAAGAGTGATGCCTGCTTTTCACATTCTCCAAAGCACTATAGAGTATGGAGATTTGATACAACAGACTGCAGTCCTTATTAGCAGATTCCCATTGACCTCATATTTCTAAAATAATTGTTATTACTTTTCAAAGTTTTGTAAATATGTGGGGATGGGTATATAGAGAGGTATAGGGCACAGGTCGGAGGTGTAGGACTCCCCTGCTGGAGGTACAGGCAGGTTGTGAGCCTCTTGGTACAGATGCTAGGAACTGAAACCCGGTCCTTTGCAAGAGTCTTAAGTGCTCTTGACCACTGAGCCATCTTTTCAGGTCCTCACTAGGTATTTTTTGAGTTGTAGGTCTTACCATTAACTCTCTTGGGCCTGGAGATGTAGTCAGTTTTTTAGAGTGCTTGTCTACCATGCAGGAACCCCCATGCTTAATTCTCAACACCTCATAGAGCTTGGTGCTATATTCCTGTAATCCCAGCACCAAAAAAGCTAAAGGTAAGAGGATCAAAAGTTGAAGGTGATCATCCACTACCACAAAAGGACACTGTATCAGTATCCAAACAAAAATAAAGCATTAGATCCTTTATCTACAAATCATAAACTCAGCCAGTTGCAAAATATCCCTCTTTTATATTTGGACTATTCTGATGAAAATTATCAAAAGACAGAGAACATGGAATAGCCAAATTGATTACATACCAGGCCTCTGATAAGAGAGGGTTAAACTGTCCACAAAAGAATAATATAGCATTATTAGGAACCTAACAGATAAAATATTAGGCTTATCTAAAAATAAACATTATATTTAAACTAGAATCAGTTTTGCCTCTTAGGGTTTATAAGTTCTGTAATTTATCTAAACATAAATACTCTGAACTCTGGTGCTCCATATTTGACCACCTCCCCTTGGTGGGGAGGTCTGGTGGCACTCAAAGAAAGAATAAGCAGGATACCAAGATGAGACTTGACAGACTATGACCATATAGTGAGGGAGGAGGTCCTCCTCGGTCATAGACCTAGGGGAGGGGAATAGAGTGAAAGTGGGAGGGAGGGAGGATTGGGAGGATACAACTGATGGGATGACAATTGAGTTGTAATCTGAGTAAATTAATAAAAATTTAAAAAGTAAAAATAAAAACAATATTGTGGTTGACATAAAAAATAAAAATAAATAAATACTCAATTGGCATGCTCCTCTTGAATAAGAACGTCTATCAAAAGCCACAGTCTCATTAAATCAGCTACTACTGAAACACCATAAGAAAAACTGTATTTTTTATTTTCTGTGTATTCCCATTTTCAAGTTACAGTACAAGGTTTGGAAGTGTTAAAGAAAAACAGCATGAATATACTGAATAACCACTAAGGACACACTCATCTTTTCCACTATATTGATTTTTCTAAAAACATATATTTCAGTCTTCTTGCTTAGTCTTGGTGAATTGCAAGGCACTGTAGCCACAGTGGTACTGGGAGTTGTTCTTCCTGGAGACAAGTGATCAACAGGCATCCAAAGGTCATGACCAAGATAAAAGAGGACGGTTACTATGAACATGGTTGGGTAAATTCTCTTGTTGTGTGCTGGAGCATCTTCTGGGTATATTCCAAGGAGTGGGATAGCTGGGTCTTGAGGAAGCCCTATTCCCATTTGTCTGAGATAGCACCAGATAGATTTCCAAAGTGGCTGTACTACTTTGCATTCCCACCAGCAATGAAGGAGTGTTCCTCTCTCCCCACATCCTCGCCAGCATGTGGTGTCGCTTGAATTTTTGATCTTAGCCATTCTGATGGGTGTAAGATGGAATCTCAGAGTTGTTTTGATTTGCGTTTCCCTGATGGACTAAGGAGGCTGAGCATTTCTTTAAGTGTTTCTCAGCCATTTGATACTCCTCTGTTGAGAATTCTCTGTTTAGTTCCAAGCCCCATTTCTCAATTGGGTTCTTTGGTTTGGTGATGTTTAATTTCTTGAGTTCTTTATATATTTTGGATATTAGACCTTTGTCAGATGTAGGGTTGGTGAAGATCTTTTCCCAGTTTGTAGGCTGTCGCTTTGTTCTCTTGACAGTGTCTCCTGCCTTACAGAAGCTTCTTAGCCTCATAAGATCCCATTTATTAATTGTTGACATTAAGGCCTGGGCTGTTGGAGTTCTGTTCAGGAAGTTGTCTCCTGTGCTAATATGTTCCAGGCTCTTCTCCACTTTTTCTTCTAACTGACTTAATGTCTCTGGTTTTATGTTGAGGTCTTTGATTCACTTGTATTTGAGTTTTGTGCAAGCCTTATTCATAATAGCCAGATCACGGAAACAGCTTAAGTGTCCCTCAGTAGAAGAATGAATAAAGAAACTGTGGTACATTTACACTATGGAATACTACTCAGCTATTAAAAACAAGGAATTCCCAAATTTTGTGGATAAATAGATTGAGCTAGAAATGATCATAATGAGTGAGTTAACCCAGAATCAGAAAAAGTCTAATGGTATATACTCACTTATATCTGCGTACTAGCCCAAGGGGCATGTCCCATGAAAGTTTTCACTTACCAGGAAACTGGGACAGAGGGGAGGACATCCTACTGAGACTCTAGATGAGAGAAGCATGGGAGAATGGCAAAGTAGAAGAATCCAGAGGGTCCTAGAAACCTACAAGGAGAACATTATGATAGGCAGATTTGGGCTCAGGGGTCCCGCTCAAACTATGGCACCAGACAAGGACAATACAGGCCGTAAACTTCAAACCCCTACCCAGATCTAGCCAGTGGACAGGACATTCTTTGCAGTTGAGTGGAAAGTGTGGTATGACTTTCACATGTACTCTGGTGCCTCATATTTGATCACGACACCTGGATGGGGAGACCTGGTGGCACTCAGAGGAAGGATAGCAGGCTACCAAGAAGAGACTTGATACCCTATAAGTTTATAAATGGGGAGTAAATTCCCCCCAGTCACAGTCATAGGGGAGGGGAGTAAGGGGGAAATGGGAGGGAGAGAGGAATGGGAGGATACAAGGGGTGGGATAACCATTGAGATGTAATATGAATAAATTAATTAAAAAATTTTTAAAAAGGTTACAGAAGCTAAGTTGATGTCATATTCTCAGACTCACTGTTAAATAAATACACAGGGGCTCTTGGTAAAAAAAAATATTAAGAAGAAAACATTAGTACTTGAGTAAATCAGAGCTGCTAAATATGGAATTTTATAGAACAATCCAGCTCTGCCTTGAAGTACAGGTCCAAGCAAGAGGCATCCTGGTCCTGGTAGGCTCACTGTATGCCTTCAACAGGGGGCTGACACTTTGTCCAAAAGAAGATAATGTTTACATTGGGCTGTGTTAAACAATCTGGTCAACCACAAAATCTCTATTTATTTTTCTTTGTATTTTTCTTTATGGACAGGAAAGGCAAGTAGGAATATATTCAAATTTATACATGCTTATTTTTGGAAGGCATTTATTTCTTATAAAAACCTGCCAAATAGCTAACACAAATCCATCTGGAGTAAGGGGGTGGGAAGAGATTGTAAACTGTAGGTTTTCTATTGAGATGCTGGAACCAGCTGGTTGCCATGGTGAAGTGGTAAAGAGAGATTTTCTTCAGCATTCTCTTCTGATTTGGAAAAGCAAAACTGAGACAGAATTCAAAGTCCGAATTTCAAATGAAGTGGCTGAGCTGGGGCCTCATAGATAACACCAAGTAATACATAGAGGAAGGCAGAGCTGAGTTGTTGGGTCTGGAAGGTCCTTGGTTGGTGCGTCAGTCTCTGCAGCACCTCTCCCCCATGGCCAGATTTGTTGGCTCCATTGGTCTCCTTGTGGTACCCCTGTCCCCTCCAGGCTCTTCTATTCCACAACTCTTCCACAAGACACTATATGTGCTTCACCCCAAAGTTTGGCTGTGAGTCTTAGCATCTGCTCAATCCCCTGCTGGGTGGAGTATTTCAAAGGACTTCTATGGTAGGCTCCCTTCCTGTTTCTTCTCTTCAAACACTTCCCATGTCTATTATATTTGCCCTTCTGATATTTGCCCTTCTGAATGAGGACTAAGCATTCTCCCTAAGGTCCTCCTTGTAATTTAACTGCTTTGGTCAGTGTATTGTAATGTGGTTAACCTCTATTATGTGCCTAATATCTGCTTATATACCGTGCATATCTTCCTGGGTCGAGTTACCTCACTCAGGATGATCATTTCTAGTTCCACCAATTTGCCTGCAAATTTCTTTATTTTTTTTTTATTTTTAATAGCTGATACATTCTCCACGGTTAAGTGGAGAATGGGGTATGACTTTCACATGTACTCTAGTGCCCCAGTTTTGACCACATCCCCTTGATGGGGAGGCCTGGTGGCACTCAGAGGAAGGATAGCAGGCTACCAAGAAAAGACTTGATACCCTATGAGCATATACAAGGGGAGGAGGTCCCCCTCAGTCACAGACATAGGGGAGAAGAGTAGGGGGAAAGCAGAAGGGAGAAGGGAGGGAGGAATGGGAGGATACAAGGGATGGGCTAACAATTGAGATATAATATGAATAAGTTAATAAAAATAATAGCTGAGTAGTATTCCATTGTGTTGATGTAGCACACTTACCCATTCTTTGTTTAAGGGACATCTAGGTTGTTTTCAGGTTCTGGCTATTATGAATAAAGCTGCCATGTACATAGTTGAGCAAATGTCCTTGTTGTATGTCTGATCCCAGGAGTGGTATAGCTGGTTCTTGAGGTAGAATTATTCCCGATTTTTTGAGAAAGTGTCAGATTGATTTCCAAAGTGGTTGTACAAATTTGCACTCCCACCAGCAATGGAGGAGTGTTTCTCTTTCTCCACATCTTCTCCAGCATGTGCTGTCACTTGAGGTTTTGATCTTAACTAATCTGAAGGGTGTATAGTGGAATCAGAATTGTTTTGATTTGCATTTCCCTGATGACTAGGGACCTTGAGACATTCAATTTTCCTTTATTGAGAATTCTCTGTTTAGTTTTGTACCTCATTTTTAAATTGGATAATTTGGTTTGGTGGTGTTTCATTTCTTGAGTTTGTTTATATATATATTGGATATTAGCATTTGTCAGATGTAGCGTTGGTGAAGATTTTTTTCTTAGTTTGTAGGCTGTCATTTTGTTCTGTTGACAGTGTCCTTTGCCTTACAGAAGCTTTTTAGTTTCATGAGGTCCCACTTATAATTGTTGGTCTTAGAGCCTGAGCTGTTGGTGTTCTGTTCAAGAAGTCGTTTCCTGTGCCAAGTTCAATTTGAGCTGCCCATATGTCTTGGACGTGTGACCTACACTCTTAAATAAAGCTGACTGTCCTTTTTCCAGCAGCATTCACTTGTCAGTAGCATGTTGGTTGGGAGTGGAATTTTGTGGCCACTTCCCTTTCCATACTTGTAATTTACCAAGCTTGAGCTTGCATATATCTTGTGCATGAGTCTATTGACATAACATTAAGTCATTATGAGTTGGTTTAATGCTGTATCCATTGAGCAGAAGAATAATAGAAAATTCTGTCCTAAGTCAGGCCTATGATCTATCTAATCATACATTAATAGCTCAAGGATGGTAGACAAGGACATAAATCCAATCATAAATTGAGTGGTTATTATCATCCCATTTATACTACTATTATACTAGTGGGCATGTCTTGCAAGGCGAGTCATTATTGTATCTTACAGGGTTGACAGTTGTATAATATTGAGGGTTCCTTTTGTCTTCTAATAGCTGGTATAGCAGTGTCTAACTCCATGAAAAGAAGCCAGGAGAGATGAAGCTTCCAGGTCAGTATCATCTTGATATCTCTATGTTCCATGACTAAAGTATGGAGTGTCTTAAACAATAGGGTCTCATGATCACATTCTGGTGTAACAAAGAACACTGGAAATAGCCCGTAATTTTTGGAAGCCTATGGGAACTCACTGTCCAGCAACTACAAAACAGGAATCCCAAAAAGGCACTGGGATTTGTATTTGTTAGCCTGTGATATCTTACAGGGGCATTGTCATCCTGCTATAGGATAACTCCGTTGCAAGGGGCAGAGTGTACATGCACACATGCAGTAGGGAGCTTCTACAGTAGTAGGCTTTCATATAACATTTTCAATAGATTTCGATGTTTATATATCCATCCTCCCCTTCTTCTGTCCTTCTTTCTCATCTCCCACTCCAGTTTAATCTTTCTCATTCCATTAATTTCCTTTATACTCTGTACCACTTATTTCTATCTTTCTTCTCTTAAAAAGATCCTGTATTATTTGATTTTATCCTAGGTCTCTGGTACTGGTCTAAAATGATTCCAGATGATACTCTGTAATATTCATAGATCAGTGCCAATTTTATCTTTTAGGGAGGAAGGAAGGAAGGAAAGAAGGAACAAAGGAATGAAGGAATGAAGGCAGGAAGGGAACCCTAGCCACAGAGTAAATTTTATAAAGGTTAACAATTGAGCTATCACATATACCTGCTGGAGGAGAAAATAATCAGTTTCCTTCAATAGAGTAACAACCACTCCAGGATAGTCCTTATGTCCGGGCATATTTGACCAAATTACACTGGACTACACAGTTTTGTGTGTGTGCTTTTATTTGGTTACAATTTGGTGGCTCGTTTGTCTGCTTGTCTTTTTCATTCTGGATGATGAAAATTGTCAGGAAATTAGTAGTGCTTCATTCAGTGGGAGCTTTTATATTTTTCTCTTCTTATTTTTATTACTTAAAGCAATTATTAAATATAAATACATTATGATTATATTCCTCACTCCCCTAAGTCCTTCCAGATCATCTCTCCTTCCCTTTCTATTCAACTTTAAGTTATTTCTTTGAAAAACAAACAATAAATCACAAATAAACTCAGAAAACAAAACAAAACACCACACACAAGGAAATATTGCATATTAATATTACTCAGTAATATGAGGATTTTAAAAAAGAAAACAAACCCATACAAACACAATACAGAAGTATGGTATCCACGAAGTGTAGGTTAGAGGAAATTGTAAAATGTTGATCATGGTGTAAATGTTCAGTTATAAGATATTCTGGGGCTCGGGTACACAGCATAATGGCTACAGACTATTTAATCCATTATTTTCTTGAAGTTTGCTAAAAGGTTGGCTATTAAGTATTCTCTCCTTAAATATGGAGAGATGCACAGATATACTCATAGTTATAAATATATACATAATGATATAGCACAGACAGACAGGCAGGCAGGCAGGCAGGCATACACACACACACACACACACACACACACACACACACACACACACACACACACACTGATAACTATGCCAGGTAATCTATGTGATATTTGACTCCATTGTAATATTTATTTAATACTGCATAGAAAATCACCTTTAGTAAAAACAATTTGTTTTACAAATTATGTTTTACTAAATCCAGAAAAAACCCAAACCTCTCTGTCCTATGTCTGAATGAAATTCCCTAGCAAATTTTAACCTAAATTCTTGCCGTCATAGCTCCAAGGAGAATGTGAGCAGTATGTGGCTTTCCTTCATACAAAACTTTTCATGCCTCTGAGAATTACCTCTGAAGAGAAGAAAAGATTGACTTATTAGCCAAGAGAAATATTCCCAAACACATATTATCCTTCAAACTATATTGAGCAATGTAAACAAATAAAGCTAATATTGGCTCAAACTTAAACCACATATTTAATTGCTTATGCCTTTTCACTAATTAGTTGGCAGCAATTAAACACACAAAAAAGCCATTCCAATCTTCACTACCAAATATATTTCTGGTACATGCCCGAGGGTGGGGGTTGTAGCAATATGCTGGATTTGACCCCAACATTCAAACTAAAAGAAGAAAAAAGAAAATGTGGCCATACGTATTTCAGGGTTTTTATATTTTGTTCTACTCTAATGGGTTTTTAATTAAGTAAGGTACTATGAAAGTCATACAGTACTTAATTCCTAAGGGGCTGGTTTTATGTTTCTGAATACCTTAACTGTATGACCTTGGTTGGTGAAGTTAGCATCTGTGTGCTTCCATTGCTAGTTGGTAGGACAGGGCATTAAATCCTTTTGCATGATACAGCAAACTCCAGGCAATTGGTTGGACTGACCTACCAAAGTGAGTTTGTTAAATTTTCATGCGCCTGCAGTGCACAACACCATGAACAGACTTGCTATGTGGATAAGGAAACTTGGGAGCAGAAAGGTTAAATAATATTGCCGCAAATCAGACAGTTCATAGGTAAAAGGCCTCAAACCCAGGAAATGTGCTTCTAGCATCTGGAGTCTCAGCCATTACACGCCCAGCTTCCTCTTGCAAGTTGAAACCCTAGAAAGTGGAAATAAGAAGCAGCAGAGATCTCCAATAAATGCTTCCATCGCACAGGGAAAGGAACTGCCTATCCAGTAGTGGTCCTGCAGAGCACAGGGGATGCAGAGGGTCTTCATGACACGTTTATGAGCACCTGGGATCCCTCAAAAGCAATAAAGGAGAAAAAATATGCTTTATTTAAAAGGTGATTACATAAAACTCCAGGAGAGCAGGGGAGCATGAAAATGAGAGGAGAAAGTGATGAAAATTAAATCAGGTTACATTAAAGAAAAAGTTATGCCTTCTATAACCAAAGCGGGATCCCACTTCTGACCTTTGCAAAATGAATAAGACTGGTCCCATTCAAGAGGCAGGAAATCTGGGATGTTTCACACCAGCTTCCGTTCTTCATCCTACAGATATGTTGCTAGGTTAATTTCAGAGCATTAACTACCTGGCTCCTTCACTGGTGACTAGACTGTATCCTCATACCTTCTTCTGTGCACATAGAAACTTTCTAGAACAGTGGTTCTCAGCCTTCCTAATGCTTCAACCTTTTAGTGCATTCCCTGATGTTGTGGCAACCCCCAAGCAAAAAATTGTTCTCATTGTTGTTTCATAACTGTAGTTTTGCTACTGACATAAATCATAATGTAAATACCTGTGTCTTAGGCAACCATCGAGGGGTCGCGACCCACAAGTTGAGAACTTCTATTTCAGAAGACAACATAAGCCTTTTCAGGAGGACCAGAAAATGCTAAGGCACAGGAAAAATAGTTTAAAAGCATGTGTGAAAAAGTGCAAGTCGCAAGTACCAAATTATTTATACTCCATCTTCTTGGGAATATTTATGAAGTTTTTGCAAGTACAGAAATGCTGAAGTCATATCCAAGTTGTGCTATGCTTTCTTTTTCTTTTGGGGCCTATTAGGGTACTAATGTCACTCAGAGCTATGAACACAAAAAATAATGAAGAGTTTCAAGCATGCATTGATTCTCTCAACAAGTTCGTATGGATATCTCTATGTGACTACAAAACCAACTAAACGCTGGGGACCTAAGGGTAAGAAATAGAATAAAATAAAAATTAGTCAAAGGGCCTTGCCTTCATGGAGACTACATAAAATAACTATAATTAATATGTGAATGATGCGGATGCTAAGAACTCAGTGCTGTGCAAAACAAGATTAGGATAAATGGTCTAAAAAGTCTCATGGAGTCAATTCAATTTTAAATATGACTGTTGAGGAGGGCTTCATGGAGCTGAGGGAGCCAACTGTGCACTTATCTGGGGGAAGAAGAGCCTGGAAACAAGATCAGGAAGACCACTCCAGCCAAAGATGTGAAGCCTGGAGCAGAGGGGCAGAGATGATGGTGATGATGGTGCTGCGTGAAAATTATCACATGTTAGAAGAAACAGAATGAGAGCTGAGATACCCGTGGTCAGATGCCCAGGCAGGCAGTGTGAGACGGTCCACGTGCATCGAAGCAGCGGAAGGTCAGAATGATAGTTTTAAGGTGAAATTTCATTCTGGTCAAATTGAGAGAAGGGGGGAGGAGCAGAAAAGACTGAGACCACTCAATTCATAGACTCTTACTGTAACACCAGTAAGGCATTAGGAAGATAGGCAAGGTGGTAGCAGGGATATGGTTAGTAGAACATTTATTTTAGATTGTACAGAGGATTACCAAATACCTACATACGGAATTTAGAATGTTGTAGGATATAAAGCTTTAGGGATGATACTCTAGTTATTAAAACCTCATGACATAATCAGAGAACCTGCACCCCTAACTTCAGAGTTAGAATCAGTTGCTCAAGCATACACAGTCAAGGTGGGAGTGGATGGAAAGACCCCTAGTTTCAGTAACCCCTAACACAACTGATGTAGCTCGGACCGCAGGCCAACTAGTCTCTGTGGGATCTAGTAAAAGTCTAACCAGGCGAAGATACAGACATAAAGAAAGACTTAACAGATACACTGGCTTCTGACATTGTCCCTGCTACAATGACCTTTTTTTTGTGTGTGTGGAGAACAGTGGCATTTTCCTTCATAGTGCCACTGAGTCATATATACTAGCCATGTTTATATGGAAATCATAAATACTGGGTTTCTCTTTTCGAGAACTGATAAATAGGAAGCCTTCAGGAAAGTCTTTTTATGACAGAAATAGTACATACACTGATCAGGACAACTCCGCCACACTGAGTAACAGTCTGGTCGCCCCTCTGCAGTAATCACTTTGACATTTCCCACAAATGTACCTTCCACTGCTCTAATAATTCCTATAGAGCTATTTGTCTGCCAGCAGCAAATCCCCCTTGGGTAATCTCAAAACTCTGAAGGAAAAATACCTTTCTTTTTTCAGGAAATATTGTCTTTTCATGATCTATTAATCCCAGCCTATACTCTTTGCCAACAAAGTCTCTATTTATGGATTATAAAAGGAAGTCCTTAACAAATGTTGGAAGACTGATAAGGTGATTTCCTTCTCATCTAGGGGAAAAATTAAAGGCCCTGCACCTGGGATGAAGCCAAAATAATTTTGAGAAAAGTCAGTTTTTCTCTCCCTTCTTGGCATAGCAAGGGCTCCATTCTCCCTTCTTATATATTTACTTGACAAGAGAGCCAGTAAATCAAGTCTAACATATTTTTATCCAAGATGTCATATTTATAGTGGTCTTACAAAATATTTGAGTTACTGGTTGAAATTTTCTTAATTCATCTAAATATTGTGTGCATTCCCTGAGCACTCACCCATCAGCTAGCAGGAGAAGCTACCACAAGCCTGCTGAGAAACAGGACAAGTCTGTCTTGACACAACACCATCTTTGTTCCTTCCACAAGGCACAAGGCTGATCATTCAACTTTCACAATGGCTTAAAAGTATGCCCCCACTATGCCAAGTATTGTGAATATCACTTTTTATTCCAAAGACTAAATTCAAGCCCTCACTCCTTCTCCATGCTAATAAAATATAATACTAACAGGAATCTAGCGCATTTTCTAGATATTTGTTTATTTTATCCTCTTATTTATTCTTTCCAGTTGTTGCCTTTAAATCTGCCACCCTTGTCATCATGTACTTATCCCAAGGCTATGAATCAAATTGTCTCCTTCTCGTGAAGTAACATTTGCCTCTTAACATAGAGTTAAACTTTCTTCTTCATCTTCAAGACTGTAGAGCACTGGCTCTCAACCTTCTTAATGCCGGGACCCTGGAAAACAGTTCCTCATGTTGTGATGACCCATACCCATAAAATTACTTTGGTTAATAAGTATACTTCATAACTGTAATTTGCTACAGTTATGAATAGTAATGCAAATAACTGATATGCAGGATATCAGATATACTACCCCTGTGAAAGGTTCATTTGACCCACAGATTGAGAGCCTCTCTTCTAGCGAAAGGCTAGGCCAGCTTCTCCACATTAAAGTTGCTGTGGGAAGATATTCCTGAGATCAAGTAACACACACCATCCTGCTTGACTACTTCTTGATTAAGACCAAGAAAGCCAGACTCACAAACGATGTCCTAGAGCATTGGAGACATGCTCAGTTTCTATACGGAAAGTGATTTTGACAAGAGAGTCCATGTATACACTAACAGAGAATATGGATTTGAAAGTGATGCCTTTTCAGAGAGATGAGATGCTCATGCCTGCTTCAGTACTTCTGTGTAGTTATTAATAATCTCCTAACGCAGTGTTCACAGGGCATATGTTCCTGTTATAGAGAAACCAGCTCACTGAGTTACCAGGCAGGGAACAGGTGGAGCTCATCCGGAACCACACAGTGCTGTCTGCACGCAGCCAGCTTCGGATGTGGCAAAGCAGTGATGCTGCTTCTGTTCTTGGCACTAGCTACCGGGAACCTGGCACAAGGAAAGAAAAAGATTAGATCAGAGCCCAGGTGGGACACTCATTCTGTTGGACAGCAGGGTGGGCCCTGAAGGAAACGTGGGCAGCAATTCTCCCAGGTCCCAGGCAGAGACAGGCCATGTTGTACGAAATGCTTCCAATAACATAAATCTGTGCTTCAAGAGTTGAGGAAGGGAGGATGAGCCTTTTGGAGCTTGAGAGTCCTACTGAGTCATTTCACTGGCTGTCAATCTGGTTTTTGCACACTGCTCACTTGTCCCTTGTTTGGTACCCACTTGAGGAAAATCCACTAAAAAGTACAGAAGTGGGGAATGGGGATATAGCTCAGTGAGTGAATACTTTCTATATAAGCATGAGGAATTGAGGTCATATGCCAAGCAACCACATGAAAAGCCATGTGCATCTGCAACCTCAGCATTGTCAGTGTAAAGAGGAGGGAGCTAGCTCCAGGTTCAGGGAGAGACCTTGCCTCAGGACAGTAAATAAGAGAGTATTAGAAGTGGATGCCCAAAAAGCATCCTCTGACTTTCACATGTGCAAACAGGTACCCAAGGACATGTAAACATACAGCACAAATGCACAAAGACATTGCCTATGAAAGAGTGGCATCTTTATCTGCCACTACTTTAAGCAATTGGTGACATGCAAAAAAGTAATTTCTCATGCGTGGAAGGGGGAAGACACCAAAGACACTCCATGACAGTGAAGGACCCGGATACATCAAGTGGCATTATCCGTGGGCTTTCTACCATCATCCTGATGATGAATTAGAAATGAAGGCTCAAGATCTACCTGCCCTAAATGTGCTGAGTGAAAACCAGCATTGCAAGAGCCTCCGGAAATTTATGTGGATGCTGAAGTTGAAGTTAAAAATAAAGCAGTTAAAGAAAAAACAAAAATACTTTGGGCCGCACAATGAAAGGCACATAGATTTCTAACTCAAATGTGTCACTTGGAATCTGGCTCACCTTGTCTCTTGTTTCTTTCCTCAACATAAGTATCAATGGGAAGCAAACCCTCACCCAGTAAGTAGCTGTGAATATGTCCATCAGCACATCCAGGCTCACACCCGGGTTCTTGTGCTCACCATAGCAAAGAAAAAACTAATTTATAATAATTCAGGCAAAAATTCCTGGGATTCCCTTTAGTAAATTCAGTTAGACCACAGGTCCATTTTCTGGCGTGACTATCATTCAGAGTGCATAGGTCAAATTACTTGATATTTGAATCACAAAGATGTGACTACTCCAAAAAAAAAAAAAAAAAATACAGCCAGATGTTGTTAATTAAACAAGAAATGTGTGCAAAGCATGCAAGAGCAGCAGAGGGCCAGCACTTTGCTGTTTCCAGAACCATTTCTTAAGATCTGACTTCAGGGCAGGGCTGGGAACTAGACATTATTTCATGAGGAATGATGCCACTCCTTGCTATGGGTGATAAAACAGACAACAAGCCAATCACACGCTATGGATTCCACAGTAAGCTGTGATGGCTATGTTAAACACCTGGAACTGTGCAGTGAGCTTGAAGAATAGCCAGGCATTGAACATGGGGACCCAAAAGGAAGTAAGAGCTAAGATTTGGATGTATGTCATCCAATTTTGGGGTTTTGAATAAAACACTGGAAGATTAGAACCACATTGCAAAGGGTATTTATGGCTGTAAACTTGTTTAAGTGACTTTTAAGAAAACCATTTGCTCCCCAGAATGGAGAAGCACTACAATAGTGTATAGGAAATAAACTTTGTTTTTAATCAAGTTTAGATGAAAAAATTAACAACCTAAATTTTTGCATCTAAACTACCAGTCATCAGAGAACTTCCAAAACAAAAACCTAGTTATCAGATAAAATTGAGAGGACCCAGAAGAGCTGGATAAAAGTTGATATGTAATGTCTCATGTTAACTATTATAACTCTTAAATATCTAACAGTTTGAAATATGATTTTTCACTAACTACATAGCCTATTGATATGACTTACACCTAACTAGGGTACTGCCTTACATCCTCTCTAAATAGAATGTGTGTTGTCTTGTTGTTGTTGTTGTTGTTGTTGTTGTTGTTTTAATATTAACAGCTACAAGGGGACTAGTGAGATGGCTCAGTGAGTAAAAGTTTTGCCCAATGTCCTGAGTACAATATTTATAATCCATGTAAGAAGCTGAATACAGGTCATGTAGCTATAACCCTACCACTCACACAGTAAGATGGGAAACAACACAAAAAAATCATCAGAAGCTACTGGGTCAGCAATCCTCATATGCAGCACATCAAAAAACAAGGAAGACCTTTCTTCAACAAGATGAAGGGTAAGAACCAGCAACCAATTGAAATATGTTCGCTGATCTGCACACACACACAATAATAATAACAACAACAATAATACTAACAATGACTAAGGACATCACAGGGAGAAAAATGACTTGGGAGGAGAAGAATTGAGAAGAAAAGGAGGGAGAAAAAAACTAAGTGATTAGAAAGGTGAGAGAGCCATGACGGAGGAAGGACAAAGGTCAAGTGAGGTTCAAAGCATTGTCTGTGAGTCAATTTCCAGTCAACGCTACAGACAGCCCTTACGCTGGTGAAGTCAGATGTCATTCTAGGTTTCAGCTTTGCACTCATGGTTCTGACAGCGGTCTACAGTGCATTCAGAGCCATTTGTAAAGGTGACACTGGGAAAAGACATTTTCAAAACATAACATGAGATTGAGTGCTGTGGGTCCACAGGATGGCTGGCCTCCTGTGAAGAGTGATCTTACCATGTCAACACTGCTGACTGCTATCCTGCCAGAGGAACTGCACACCTGTCTCAGAATGTGGACCCATCTGCTGTAGAAGGCATTTGACAGTGGCCAGCTTAATCCTCACCAATAAGAGAAAGCCCTTTCCTCAGGGAAGTCTCATTCTTTCACAGTAGCATATTGCCAGTATATTTCACAGTGGGTGGTGCCTCCCTCCACCACTCAGTGAATATTAGTGTGTGTCTGTATGCATGTGCATGTGTGTGTGTGTGGTGCCTTCCTCCATCACTCAGTGGATGTTTGTGTGTGTCTGTATGCATGTGCATGTGTGTGTGTGTGTGTGTGTGTGTGTGTGTGTGTGTGTGTGTGTGTGTGTGGTGCCTGCCTTCCTCTATCACTCAGTGGATGTTTGTGTGTGCCTGTATGCATGTGCATGTGTGTGTGTGTGTGGTGCCTTCCTCCATCACGCAGTGGACGTTTGTGTGTGCCTGTATGCATGTGCATGTGTGTGTGTGTGGTGCCTTCCTCCATCACGCAGTGGACGTTTGTGTGTGCCTGTATGCATGTGCATGTGTGTGTGCATGTGTGTGTGGCTGGGGAGGGGGTTAAATACACTGGCGTCATTTGGATGCTCTGATTCTCATCGTTCATTTCACCTGAGGAAGGATACATCTATTTGCTTACTCATAGAGCAAGACAACAAAGGAGAGTCACTACATAAAAATTTTTCTCTGAAAGATTACTAAAAATGCTCCAGCTGTCTTAAAAACCTTTGTTAAACTAGGTTCTCTGGGGGGAACGAGGTGATGTGCTAATGTTTTTTAGAACAGCTTGTACAACAGGATTGGAGGAGTTCAACTCTGTCAATCTGCACACAGAAGCAGAGAAGCCCATCGCTATGCAGTCCTGTGGAGCTAGACGCTTCAGCAATCCCAACCCAGGACCAAAGGGCTAGAGAGTTGGTAGTCCTGAGCACAGAGCGTAAGGCTAAAGGAGCTGCAGAGTGGTGTCAGAAGTGACGGGTGCGTCCATTCAGAATGAAGCTGCACACGCAGGTAAGGCTGTGTGTGCTACATCTTCTTCAGACCTCTTCTGAGTTGAGCTGACCTTTGGATTCACTCTTCCTTTCTCAGCCAAGTCTCTCAGGAAACAGCCTCATAAACACAGCTAGGGATATGTTTCCTAGGTGATTCTAAATCCAGCAAGCTGCAAATCAATACTGTTGATCACAAAAATCTGTCCTAAAATATGCCTCATCACAGTTTCTTGAGTGTGTTATTACTTGTTTTTCATTACAGGTGTTTGCCCCTCACATTCTTGGTGGGTTAATATCCTAATCCATCCATAGGCTAGTGATGTAATGAGGGGCAGTTTGAGTGTATGGACACTGTATATGTACATTCATTTTATATGTGTGTATACATATATATGAAAATATGCGCTATGTTCATATATGTGTGTATGTTGTGTTTAGGAGAAGAAGGACTGCCTGTTAGTACTGTGGGTGAATAAAGGTCAGTTTGATGTTGTGGACATATACTATGTGCCTGTATCAGTAACGTGCAAACGGAAAGTATGTATTTATTTACAAAAAGTATGTGTTTGTATTTGGACTATGGGATTTATGTACTTATGGAGGGTGGAATGCATGTATATGCTGTGTGTGTCATATTTGGATCCATGTGCATATGCTAAACTGAAAAGTGTGATTATGTGTGGGTATTGTGTGCATATATATTTGCAAGTGAACACATTGGATTTTTATCATGTTCTTAATCAATAAAAAGATGGTTAAACAACATAAAAGGATATTTGTCTTCTCCATAAAAATATTTGTTTGAGTTAGGTTTTGAATATTTGTTTTCACACACAAAGCAATTATTCTAGTATATCCAAAGGTAGCCATCTTAGACTCTTGGGGGAAATGTCCAAAATAATACTCCCTAAAAGCTATTTATTATTGGAATAGACACTTCACTTTTAGGTATCCAAAAGTGTTGACAGAAGATAGTTGATGGTACATTATTTTAGAGGGAGAAAAACTATCAAAATGTTTCTGACTGTAGCAACAATAAAATCCTAACGAAGCAGAGAAGCAGATGGAAATCGAAAAGCCTGTGCAATGTCAAAGCCCAAAACAGAGTGATTTGTTAAATTGCAGGGTTCTTTTCCCCCTGAGAGGGGAGCTGCAGTTTGCTGATAACTCAACAACGGGGATTATTGCTATGACACAGCAACGCTATTTTTTTTCCCGAAACCTGCATGAACTAATTAATTACAGCAGTTTGGTTACTAGGTTAGAGCCAAGATTTGCTGTCCAATTTCCAGGGACTGAACTTCATAAAGCATCAGAAGAACAGGCTTCTTCTAGTTGTCTGCTGACTACTGTGAACAGCTACAAAGACTACTACTAACTGCCATAAGACAAATCTTAAGAAAAATTTTGTCACAGATATAGGGCAAGGGAGTAGGGAGGAAGCAGAAGGGAGGGAGGAATGGAGGAATGGGAGCATACAAGGGATGGGCTAACAATTGAGATGCAATATGAATAAATTAATAAAAGAAAAGGAAAGAAAAAGAAAAATTCTGCTTGCTATTTTGACCATTTGGAAGAATTCTCTTTTTTTCCAATTTTTTCTTCCTTTTCTAATTCTGGAGCTTGAGACTTCTTTAGTGAATGACAATCTATCATGTTGCATGGTCATTCTAAACATAACATAAACATCAGGAGGCTGAGTGGTTCCCGAGAAGAGTTCTATAATGATACCAGCTGGGCCAGCCAGGCTAGATGGGTGAAATACAATTTCTTCCATTACCCATATTGTTCTTTATGCACTAAACAAAAATCCCCAGTCTGTTTCTCAACAAAGAAGTAAGGTTTCTGAAGCCTCCTGAGTGCAAGCAAATGGGAAAGAAAGCTCTGTCCATTATAAGAGAAAAGAATTGCCTTTGTTTAGGTGGTTTTCTCCTAGAAGCAGTTAGAAATTAGAAACGAGACTGACCCCTGGAGGCCCAGCGAAAATTGTGAAGAAAACCTGAGCCTAAGTCTCAATCAGTTCAAGAGGCCTTCTCTCTCCCATCATACCTTGCCATGTTCCCTCAACCTTTCTTACTGACACAAAAGCAAACCCCTTTCCTTACCAGTGGAAGAGCACATTCTCAGTGCTACATGAAGAGCAACACGGTCTGAAGTCATGTGCATGCTGTATACCATCAAGCAGACTGGGGAAATGTGTATGCACTTGCGTTAGAAAGATTATACCAGTGTAGCCAATACAAGGTTGTTAATAAGCAAACTACACAGTGCCGTCGCCATTGTAGTTCGCAACAGTGGAAGAGCTGAAACATGCACACATATATTTAGATTACTGAATCATTTTAAAAAGTTTATTTAAGATGCATTTATATATGTGATACTAGAAGAGTTCCAAACTACAGAATTGAGTAATAGCAAGCAACCAAATAAAATATAATGTAGCAGTTTTAGAGAGACACACACACACACACACACACACACACACACACACACACACACACACACACACATTATAAATATAAGCACAGATAAATAATCTTGATTTACTTATATTAGATGGCAAGAAAAACCATTATTGTCTAGGAGTTGGGTGTGTAGGAACTGGGCAAGACAAATTAGACACACCTCATTAGCTAGCAATATAATCTGAGAAGAGTCACTCTATCTTGGATTCTTCTATAATCTGGGAACAATAAAAAAGCCTGTCTGGTGGAGATGCTCTGTGAATTAAATGAGTTAACAGCAAGGCAGTTACCAATTGTGGAGTACTTCTGCAAAGGACAGTGATGTTCTGGGTGCTTTGTCTTACTTCATTACTCTACAGATGCTTGGGCTAATATACCCAATTTTCAGGTCAAGAAACTGAGACTTACTGATGAGAAGAAAATCTAGAGGTTCTTGGACAAGAACAACCTTTACGGGCAAGCATTCAAAATATAATGAGAACATTTCCAATCCAAAAATATTCCCTGAAGTCAGTGTATCCTCTTATATTATAGGGAAATAAACTTGAGCACCATGAGGGTTATATGTCCATGCAAACTTGACCAACTTAGAACGGTCTGGGAGATTCGTGAGGTACCCCTGTGGATGCATGGATGCAGTGAGATTGTCTCCAGAGATTCTAATGATGATGAAGGAAGACACACCCCAAGTATGGAAGATACTAATCCGTTGATCTGGGGACCTAGACAGAACAAAGTGTGAGGAGGAGATGGGGCGTCACCTTAGTGCTGGCATTCCCCTCTTCCTGCTTCCTCCCCATCACGATGGTTGCTCAGCTGTGCCCTATTTTCTATGATGAACTTTCTAAGACCAAATACATTTTTTACTCTCTTGAGTAGTTTTGTTCAAGTGTTTGATCACAGAAATGCAAACGCTCCACAAAAAAAAAATGAGTCCATTGTCTGGTACTTGAGATTCAAGAACACATTGCTCCAGGAAATCATGAAAAGGGTTGGTCCTACTCTTGTCAGTCAAGTTCAAAATCAGAGTATGAGTTTGAATCTTCCTTTTGCCAAAAGTGTGGTGATGGGTTTGAAAACTGACCCAGTTGCTTTGCCATGTGGGACTTTATGGTGGAAAGATGCAATTTGTCACACTTTAACTCTGGGTTTGTCTATGCTAACTGTTTTTTCTCAGTGGGATGTGGATCATTGGAATTTGCTCTGAGGCTTCAAATGTACTTAGTTTATGCAGCTGGGTTTATCTCCTTGCATGTGTGTTAATGTAGAAGGAAACATCCCCGATATTCACTGATCCTGCAGAAACAGACAAGTGGGATAGACACAGACTTGACTTACAGCCTTGGCCAGTTCCAATGTATATATGCCTAACCCCAACCACAGAAGAATCATTAGTGGGAAAACAATGCATGGTCTCTAAGCTACTGGGTCATCGACAGTTTGTTGTTTTTACTATTGTTGCACAGCATTGCAGTGCCCTTGGTGACAGATACATTGGCTATGTGTAATCCTTTTTCCTTCTATACTTCTGAAAGGGCAGCTCTTTCCCTGCCATGGACTAGAAGCTCTAGCTCTCCACCTAATTGATATGAAAAGAGGGCCTCTTACTGTGCTCTCCATGTGTAGCACTACTTCAGACATCAGTCCTGGAGACTGAAATCTTTCCGCAGCCAACATCTGCCATCCTTATCCCCTTGCTTTAAAGCCTTCAGTAAGGTACTTTCTCCCTGGCTTTAAGCAGTATGCTCTCCCTTAAACTTCTGAGAAATTCCACACCCACTGTTCTGTACCTGGAACATCCTCTCAGCAGATTATCATTTCCATATCCTCTTATTCACATCTTAAATTTTACTATAACTTAAATTCCTTCTTGAGTCTTTCCCTTCTTACTGCACCATCTGTTTGGCACATACCGCACCTTATGAGAACACCATATTCTTTTCTGAGCTCTTGCAAGTTCACCCTCCATTTTTCTAAGTGTATAACTATTGCTGCTGTCTGCTCAGGAAAGGTCACAGACTTGTGTGTTCAGAGTATTTATCAGCATTGTCTTGACCATACTGCCAAAGTTAACTAATTCCTGAATCTTTGAATCTGTTCTATGATACACTGCTGCCATCGCACAGGTAAGCTCTGAGGTTGTCAGAGTATAGTACAATTCTGTTTCACTCCCATGTGTCAGTTAGTTTCCTGCTCCATGTGGCTACTCAGGAACTTATGCCCAAAGAAGCTTCTCTGAAGCCCTGCATTTACAGTTTCACACTGAAAACACATAGAAGCAGGTAAATGAGTCCCAAACCCCTATTTTCTATAAATTTTAGTCAAAAACATGCCAATCTAGATGGACAAAATTAATTACCACCTAATAAATAACACATGAGCATTTTAATTCATAATTCTTAAAAGGTTTCTATAAAAAGTATTTATGTGTATATATGATATATATCTTAATATATATTAAGATAAAATAAATTTTCCTTGAATTGTGTAGGTTACCAAAGATGGCATACCTTTAAAAATAGATATACCCAAAAGCTATTACTTAAAATGTAGCACAAAAACATATCTACCAAAAATTCATGAGGAAAAGGGGCTATGAATTTGAAAATGAGAAAGAACTACATGGGATGATTTATGGAAGGGAAGGAAAGGCTGTGATGGCATTTTATTTTAGTCTCAAAAACTAAAATAACTATATATTTTAAAGCATTATAGAAGTTGAGACATACCAATACAGATAGCTAGGAGGAAAAGTATATTCCAGTGCCAATAACCATCCCGAAGAAGTTTTCCTTTGGGCATATGATGAGTACTCAAAACAAATTCTATGAATGACCCAGATCCGATGTATTAAGAATGAAGTAACACAAATATACACTTGAGCCTCATTATTCATAGTTTCTATATTCAAAACTCTACCTACTCACTGAAACCAATCAATGATCCCAAATTCACAGTCACTCACAGGGATATAAACGTAATGAAATTCTGGAACTGCAGGAAGTGCAGATTGCAAGCTGAAATGAAACAAGGTGGTGCTCTGTTTTCTTTTTTCATATACCACAATGTAGCCAGGTATCTTCCCCACAATTTGTTCCGAGCCACGTTTTTCTCATCATTGTACCTTTGTTGGTCTTTTGCTTTAGAGTGGCCCTCAGCATAGTGTCTAAATACTAGCTAGTGTTTCCAAATCCAGGAACACTAACTGTCTTATGAGAAAAAAAAATGCATGTGTGGGATAGGCTTCATCCAGTCTCAGGCTGTAATCCTGTGATTGTGATAGTAGCGTCTCAATAGCATGGCACACCCAAAAAGAGATGGAAAGTTTTACTCAATATGTAAGACTGCTCCAGAAAGTGCTGGAGAAAGAGCCATAAAATGTGAAAAAGCTATGGAAAGATAGTAACGAAGGTTTTTGTTCATTTGTAACATGGTCACTAATTAGAAAATGCATAATAGAGAGCATTGTTCTAAACTTGAAAGCCAGGGAATTTTATTGTCCTGTTATCTAGAGTGAGAAAAGAGAAATGTCAAATCATTCTCACCTAGTGCTGGCTGATTTGCATGTTTCAAAAAGTGTTGTGGCATGAAAAAATTTTTCTGCAGTTCCAAGACATTGCAAAAGAAGGTTTTTAAGAATTTGACAAATGCTACCCAGGGAAGATTTATATAAAAGAGTAGTTTTCATCTGTGACAAGACTAGCTTATCTCATAAGCATACTGCTGAAAGAGGCCAATTAACACAAGCAGCAGGTTGGTCAAATGTTGCAGCAGTGCATTCAGGAACCTCTCCCTATATTCCTCTAGAAACCATGGTTCAATATTGGCTAAATCTCTGTTAGTACTGACTTTATAAAGCAAATAACTCCTTGGGATAAGAACTGTCTTGCTTTGAAATAGAATGTTCTCCATAAGCTCATGAATTTAAACTTTTGGTCCCTAGTTGGCAGCACTGTTTCCAAGACTTAGGGGGTGTGTCCTTTTTGGAGAAGATGTCTTACTGGAAGTGGCCTTTGAGAGTTTAAAGACTCAGGCTATTTCTAGATGTTTCCTCTGCCTTATGTTTGCAATTCAAGTGTGAGCTCTCATCTTTCTGCTCCTGGTGGATACTATGACATCATATGGTCTCTAACCCCCTGGAACCGTAGCCCCAAATAAACACTTTCTTCCTTAAGTTGCCTTGGTCATAGTTCTTAGTATATGTGTGTGTGTGTTTGTGTGTTTGTGTGTGTGTGTGTGTATGTGTGCACACATGCAAGCGCACATGTGTGTGTGTTCATGTGTGTACATGCATGCATATGGGCCCACATGTATGTGCCTATGTTATATGTGTGTTTCTAGTACTTAAAAAAATCTACAGTGTCTCTAAGTAGGAATCTAATACTTCCAGATCAAAAACCTGCCACAGCACATATTAGTATTTTAATAAAATTTGTTCTTCATCTTTTGAAAGCTTATCATTTTCAAGTGAGTTTCTGAAATTCTCCTTTTTTCCTATTGTTTACTTCATTCTTTGATGTTTTGTATGTTCAATTTTACCATAGATTATTTAGTAATAATAAAAAGTGATTTGGCACTAAACCTATCCCTCAACTAGTTATTATAATTGAGGCAGAAAATCTTTACAGTTCAGGAGTAGCCAAAAGAATTATTCCTTAAGTGAGAAATTGGATTTTTCCATCTTTTGCAATTAAGTTTCCTTTTTGTACCATATTTTATGTGTGTTAGCACTAAATATATTTAAGTAGTTCTGTTCTTTTTTTTTTTTTTTTAATGGTTCAGGACAGATGACTTCATGGCTAAAAATAATTGTTCTTCCAGAGGACCCTGATTCAATTCCCAGCACCCACATGTCTTCTTACAACCATCCATAACTTCAGGTCTAGGGTAGCCAGCACTCATCTGATTCCCATGGGCACCAGGCACACACATTGTGCACAGACATATATGCAAGCTATATACCCATATGAATAAAATAAAATAATCTAAAAACAAAAATTAAACATTATTTTTAATTACCTTTTAATGTAAATTGAAGACTGAAAAGCAATAAGAAGGGAAATAATTTCTCCTTTCCCTACATACAGATTTCCTATCTCTAGGCAACTGTTACGGCAATTTAATTGTTCTACTTGATTGCAAATCACAAGATACGAACGAAGATGAATCTGTCATGAAGAATTACTATTAAACATCTTTAAGTATGCTTCCACAAACAAGCAGAGATGTTATATTGCTGGATGAAAAGGAAACAAGCGGAGAAGGCACTTTGTGCTAGGACTCTGGGTGATGCAATCAGAGTAAAATTGCTATAAATGCATAGTTATCCTGACATTTTTGGTAGTTGGAGAGTGTCAATATGCCTTCTGAAGGCAGAGAAGGAATTTCATATACATAACTGACGAGCAGAACACTTCAGCTCTGTGCTGGAGCTGTAGAGAACAAGGTCCACAGATGGAAGATTCTAGGAAGCACATGCCTAGGTGTGAGTGTAGAGCGGAGCCACAGTGCAGCAGTTGGAGGCCTTTGATGGCATTACTGCAGTACCTTTCCAGTGCTTGCTTTCCAGATGTGAGACTTGTTTCTAAGTGTTCCAGAGCCCACTGAGCATGCAAGCATACCTGGACAGAAGTCTGGTCCATGGTCACTGCCTTCTCCCAGCTATCTCCATAAATGACTGAGTCCTGCCCCCACTGCCTTTGGTGGGAAGTCCTTAAGGCACCTCCTGGTGGAACTGAGATGTGAATGTTTGGATTTGATTATTCCACACTCTATTGGCCCTTTCCTCACCTTTCTTCCTTCCTTACCCCCACCTGGTGCTTTTGGGTATAATTTGACAAACAACTGATTGCCCTTACACCTTTATTTTGGGGTCTACTTCTGAATAAACACAAATCAAGAAGGCAGGTTTTCCAGGTTCTAAATGAGTTATATACTATTATTATATTGCTATCTGGCATCCTAATCGTAACAAATAAAAGAATAAGAATCTAGGATGTGCAGTCAAGATCCTAGCAGTAAGCGAAGCAACTGGGTGTGAATGGAGAGAGAGCATCCTGGCTCACACCATCAATCTGCTTAGTTTCACCTGGCAGTGTAATGTGACTCTTGTTTTGAGAGGACTTCTTACAAATATGGGGGGGTGTATATGTGTTGTAAGCATGCCCACATGTTCTCATGGAAGCCCACAGTTGGTGTCAATGAGACAATTTAATTGAAACAGCATCTCTCAACCAAATCACAAGCTCACCAATAGGTGATTTTTTCTAGCCAGCTTGCTGTGGGTGTCCTGTGACTTCTCCTCCTTCCCATGGTGGCCAGTGAACCACCATGACCACTGGCAAACTCTGCTCATTCTTATGTAGCAAGTGCTTTAACCACTCAGATGTCTCACTGCTTAAAAATTATTACTTTTAGATATTGAGTATTGATTTGAACATTTTTATTGAACACATATTTTCATATAGTATACATCTGGATCATATTTTCTCTTCCCCAACTCCTTTTCACCCATCCAATCCTCATTTTCTCTCTCTCTCTCTCTCTCTCTCTCTCTCTCTCTCTCTCTCTCTCTCTCTCTCTCTCTCTCTCTCTCAAAAAAAAAAAGTAGGTTTATATTGCAAAACCAATGTAATAAATTTGGAAATCATTATGTAGGATTAACTTAGAAAAGACAACTGCTTTTCCTAGGGTGGCCACAAAAATATCATTACTTAATTTCACCAGATTAGAAGGCTCAGAGGCATATAACCAGAAAGATGAATTGTTGGGTTGTCTATGGAGATTGAATCATCATCACTGCTTACCACAACAGGAAACCAAGTATTTAAAGACCACGTTTTAAAGAAAAGAAGAAATTGAGCAAAGTCTATTCCTGAAGTATTGCATTCACAAAAACTACAAAGCAATAAAAATTAATATACATTTGTTGTAAGTCAAGTAGTATTCCTTATTCTGTGTCATCTCTTTTCACTGCAGTAGTTACACTGCTGGCATTCCATGGGTACTGACATGCTCTTAGAGTTAAATCATATTAGCCACTTTTAAAGTGTCATTCTTCTTGAGAGGACTGGCAACATGGGTGTACAAGTCACGATTTCTTCTTTTTATATTTTATTTTATTATGATTTATTCACTCTTAGCTTCCTGTTTCCACCCTTCCTCCCTCTTCTGCCCTGTTCAATTCCCCTAAGCCTCTGGCAGGTGGGATCCTCCTCCTCGAACCTCTGACCACAGCCTATATGGTCTCATCTGGACAGCCTACATCCCCTTTCTCTGTGTTCCCACAGGCCCTCTCTGTCAAGAGGCAGTAATAAAACTGCAGGCACCAGAGTGCCTGCAGAGGGAGTCCCCGCTCTCCAGCATCCCCTTTCCCACATGGAGAATGAGCTGCCCATTGGCTATATCTGAACAGGGGCCTAAATTCTCTGCTTGGAATGACCTGGATTGGTGCATCAATTTGTGCAGGACCCCTCTGAGTCCAAATCTGCCAGTCTCCTTGTGGAGCTCCTGACACCCCCTAACCTGGTCCTTCCACCCCCCAACTCTTCTACACAACTCGTAGTGCTTCCTACCAGTGCCCAATTATGAGTCGCGGTATCTGTCCTGATGCCCCATTGGGTGGAGTCTCTCAGAGGACATCTATGTTGGGCTGATATCTACTTATAAGTCTTTCTGGGTCTGGATTAAACTCACTCAAGATGATCATTTCTAGTTCTATTCATTTGCCCGCACATTTCAATATTCCCTTGTTTTTGAAAGCTAAATAGTATTTCATTGTGTAAATGTACTACAGTTTCCTTGTCCATTCTTTGGTTGAGGGACATGTAGGTTGTTTCCAGATTCTGGGAATTCCAAATAAAGTTGCTATGGGCATAGTTGAGCAAATGTCCTTGTAAAACAAAAGTCACGATTTCTTTAATAAGAGCTGGATAGATGAAAGGGCCTGTAATTGGAGACATTCACTCTGTTACGACCACAAACATGGCATTGTGCTCAGTGCACACATCACTGCTTATCTAATCTGGTTTTTGTGCTTGAAATAACCATACTATACAGTCTAACCCAATCCCATATAGATGGCCTCTACAAGTATCTTACTTTTCTTTTTTTTTTTAAGTTTGGTTTTTTTTATATTATATTACAATCACAACCTGTATGCCTTTTTTTCTCCTCCCTTGAAATCCTCTCATATATCTACTTCGTGCTATCCATTATATTCATGGCCTCTTTTTTCACTAATTGTTATTGCATGCATATATGTATTTTAATAACCAACACAAAGTAGGAGAATCAGATCTATTTCTAAGAATAGCTTCTGCTTCAATGCAAAGTATGAAACTTTAGCCACACAGCAGTATGTTCAAAGCTGAGTTTTGCCTCAAACTGCTAAGATTATAGGGTAATGTCTGGGGCTCTCCAAATCTAAGGTTCCATGTGTAAATGGGAACTGCCACCACCTTATGAGTTGCCAGGGTATTAAGTACTGGTGTCTCGGAATGCATGCTACACTTAACTGAAGGCACTTTTCCCACCATAAAATTAACTCTCCCATACTCCTAGTATAAATAAAAGAGCATTCCAAAATCTATTTTGTCCTTTTATTTATTCTTCTTCTCCTTTCTCTTCCCCTGTCTCTAGCTTGCTTGCTCATACTTTTGAAAAGAAATATGTGAGACAGGTTTACAAAGTGCTAGCAGAGAGAGCTATTGATAGCAATGTACTTTATTAGAAACAGAGAACTCCCCAGCTCCCCATCCTTGTGCCTTGCATTGGTCTAGGTCATTGTTCATTTTAGTCTGGTGTAACTTCACTTACCATGTGACAGACTCCATTGCACAATCTGCCTTTTTTGCTGCCTAAAATGATGGTTTCATTTTCCTTACACCCCCATCACCTCTCCTATTCGTTGTTTATTTAATCAATTGAAAGCTTACCTTTCCCTCTTTTTGCCTCCCTAAACTATGTATTTCAAGTTTAATCTCCTACTGCTATGATTCTTTTTAGTATCTTGGTTGTTTAACCTACTCTTCCCCTTGGAGAGTACAGGTGTGCAGCAGATGCTAGGCTAAATGGAAGTAATTTCTGAATGAGGGAAATTTTTTCATCATAATCTATGTGCAGTTGAGTTATATTTTCCTAAATCTTTCTGGCCCTGGCATTTTGCTGATAGTTACAATTTCTTGAATACTTTATTAACATGTAATCCTTAACTGAAAAAAATGCACAGGTCATAAAAATATGTTCCGATGACTTTTTATAAACTGTGCTTAGTTACAAAGCCAATAACAAGAGTGTAGAAGACAGCCAACCACTGTTTCCTTTTTCCTTTCTTCTCATCCTTCCGAAAGTAACCACTACTTTGACTCCTAACATGATAAATTTGTTTTCAAATTTGTATGAATGAACTCAGACATAGCTTATTTTTTTGTCTGGACCCATTCATTGAATATAATGTTTCAGATGTATTTATACTTCTGCTTGTAGTACTGGCTCAGATTTACTTGTTTTTATATATTGTTCCATTGACCAAAAATGCCGGAATTCATTATTACTTTTCCGGAAAAGGAGACTTGAGATATTCCCAGAGGGAGGCCCTTAGGAAATCATGATAGGAATTTCTATAGATATTTCTTGCATCTATGTGTTTGACTGTACATATACTTAAGAGAGAATTTCTTAGATCATAAATTATTCATACCTTAACTTTTGGAAACTATCAGTTTCCAAACTGATCAGACCATTTTACATCTCAATATATAGTATAGGAATTCCCATTGTCCTAAATCTTCAGCAGTATTATCCATGAACTTTGCTTAGCATTTTATTATTCTTCTCTTATTCTAAGTCATATTTATTTATTTATTATAGCCTTTTTGTGAGTGCAGGTCTGTTTCTCATTGTGACATTAAATTGAATTTTCCAAATGTTGAATGCAGTTACTTGTCTCCTTCACGTGCTTGTCAGAGTACTGTGTCATATAAAGAGCCAATTAACTCCTTTGGGAATTGTACAGTCTTTTACAAACTGACTTCAATTATTTAAGATATCATACAAAACTATATAGACTAGGTGTATTGTTAGCAGTTTTGACAACAACTATAAATACAGCCACAGGTCATTAATGGCATTTCAAAACCTCCAAGTAACTTAGTTTTGTTCATAATGTACATTCCATACCATTTTTCAAAGCAATAGATAGAAATTCAGAAACCTAGTTTTGGTTGACTAAAAAGCTCTCTGATTGAAACAAATACTTCATTCTTCTTCCTCATTTGAAAATGTAGAAATATTAAACCGAAGGTTGTCTGAAACTAGTATTTTATGAAAACACTAGTATATACCTCTATATAAGTGAAGAGCAATTCTCTATCCAGTCTCTCCCCTCAGAGAACCCCGTGGAACAAGGGGAGGAAAGATTGCAGGAGCTAGGAAAGATGAAAGATACCAGGAGAACAATGGCCCACCAACTCAGCTAAGCAAGGCTTCCAAGAACACACAGAGACTGAAACAGCAAAGTTATTGCCTGCATGGGTCTACACCAGGTCCTTTGAAGATATGCCATGGCTATCGTGTTAGCTTTCTGTTTCTGTGGGACTCTTAACAGTGGTCAAAGAGTATTTCTGACTCTTTTGACTTTGCTTGAGACTCTTTTCCCCATATTGGGTTGCCTTGTCCAGCCTTAATATGAAGGCTTTCACCTGGTCTTAGGACTTGCTGTCATCTCTTGGAGACTTGACGTTTCCTGAAGAAGAAAGTGAGGGGAAGTGGATCTAGAGGAGAGCATGTGGGGGGAACTGGGATGAGTGGAGAGAGGGGAAATTGTGATTGGAATGCATCTATATGAAAGAATACTCTATTTTCAATTAAAACTTTTAAACACATAAGAACAAGAGGAATACTATGCAACTAAAACATCTCTCACAATAAAAGATCCTCCAGAGCAATCTACATCCCTGATCTCAAGCTGTACTACAGAGCAACAGTAATTAAAACAGTGTGGTACTGGCATAGAAGCAGATGGGTGGATCAATGGAATGGAATAGAAGACCCAGAAATGAATCCACACATTTATGGACACTTGACTTTTGATGAAAAAGGCCAAATCTATACAATGAAAAAAACATAGCATCTTCAACAAATAGTGCCAGTCTAACTGAATATCTACATGTAGAAAAATGCAAGTAGATCCATATTATCAGCCTACACAAAACTCAAGTCCAATAAAGGCCTCAAAGTAAAACCAGATAGACTAAATCTCTTAGAAGAAAAGGTGGGGAATATTCTTGAACTCATTGGCGCAGGAGACAACTTCCTAAACAGAGCACCAACAGCCCAGACTCTAAGGCCAACAATTAATAAACAGGACTTCATGAAACTGAAATGCTTCTGTAAGACAAAGGACACTGTCAACAGAACAAAATGACAGCCTACAGACTAGGAAAAGATCTTCACCAACCCTATATCCAAAAAAGGGCTAATATCCAAAATATATAAAGAACTCAAGAAATTAAACACCACCAAACCAAATAGCCCAAATAAGGAATGCAGTTCAGAGGTAAACAGCGAATTCTCAACAGAGGAATACAGAATGGCTGAGAAACCCATAAAAACACAATAAACACAAATGAAAACAACTCTGAGATTCCATCTTACACCTATCATAATGGCTAAGACCAAAAACCCAAGTGACAGCACATTCTGACAAGGATGTGGAGAAAGGGGAACACTCTTTCATTGCTGGTGGGAGTGATTACTTTGGAAATCAATCTGGCACTTTCTCAGAAAATCAGGAATAGGGCTACCTCAAGACCCAGCTATACCACTTCTGGATATATATGCAAAAGATGCTTCACCATATAACAAGGACATCTGCTCAACTCTGGTCATAGCAGCCTTATTCATAATAGCCAGAATATCTCTCAGTAGAAGAATGGATAAAGAAACTGTGATACATTTACCCTATGGAATATTACTCAGCTATTAATAACAAGGAAATCTTGAAATTTGCAAACAAATGGGTGGAACTAGAAATGATCTTCCTGAGTGAGATAACCCAGACCCAGAAAGACACACATGGTATGTACTCACCTACAAGTGGATATTAGCCCATCATGGATGCCCTCTAAGAATCTCCACTCAATGGAGGATTGGAACAGATGCTGGAACTCACTATTGGACCCGAAGTGAGAGGACTATGGAAGAATGGTGAGATGGAAGGACCCAGATGGTCCATGCACCCCACAAGAGGGCCAACACTGGTAGATCAGGACCCAGGGGGCACTGCACAAATTGCTGTATCAACCAAGGACAATGCATGCAATAGACCTCATTCTCAAAAGTTGTGGGGAGAGTAGGGACTGCTTTTGACATGAACTCTAGTGCCCCCTATTTGACCACTTCCCCTTGTTGGGAGGCCTGGCAGCACTCAGAGGAAGGGGAAGCTGGCTATCAGGATGAGACATGATAGGCTGTGGTCATAATGGTGGGGGAGGAGGTCCCCTTCCGTCAGAGGTCTAGGGTGAAAGAGAGAGGGAGGGGGAAATGGGAAGATACAAGTGAGGGGATAACAATCGGGATGTAACGTGAATAAATTATTAAAAGAAAAATCTCTCACAGAGTTTGTAGCCTCTACTCTTAAATTTTAAAAAATTTTTAAAAACCTACAAGGGTTCAACAACAGACAAATTAAGTCTTATTATTTAATGATTACTAAGATACAAATATTATTTTATGTAAACTACCTCATCTCAATCCTAATATGTTATTATTACTACTTCCCAAATGAAAAAAAGAGCATCTCATAGTTTTCCCAACACAAAGAGCCAGGAAGGAACACAGCTGGAGTTATAGTTTAAAACCCCACCTATTTCCTAGGCTCCCATTTCCCTCACAGAAAAAGAGAAACTCATGAACCAAATATCCCAAAGCCACCAACCACTGCTACTATTTCACTGTGTGACTTAAGTCAGACTTTGATATTCTGTATGCCTTGCTTTTTCCATGTATCAAAGTTGAAACCCTGAGATGATAACCATGATCACATATTGAAGTGTACAAACTGGCAAATATAGCCAATCGCCTCTATTTTGGTGGGATTTTACTTGTACTTTCAGTCATCATTGTAGTCATTGCTCTACTAAAAGTGATACTGCCTATCTCTCATTCTTCCCCTCACTATTCCCAATCAGCCACCCAGCAAAAAAAAATAAGAGAACATCATCTAATTGGAAGACCTGGACACTGAGGCCAATCATAGCAAGCTGTAGAGAGCCAACACAGCCAAATGTATCTGGAGGCAGGAGAAAGCGCACTTCTTTTCTGCATTGAAAATGAATACTATTTTTTTTCTTATTGCATTAACCACAGAGAGGTTAAGGTGCACATACCAGGAAATTAAGCTCATTCTCGGTCAATTCTAACAAAAATAATCTCTGGGACTATCTCCTACGTATTCTGACAGAGGAACATCCATTGGGGAGATTATGTCTGTTATCAAGGATAACAATGAACTTTCCATTTACATTGGACATTTATAATCTGATGAGAGAAAAGGTATATTTATCTATTCTTTTAAAAAGGAAAAGGAAACCCTACAAATCTGTCCATTATACCTGCTGAGAATCTAAAGTGAGGTCAAGACAAAAGCAGATTATACTTGATAGTGTTAATAAGAGTTTATTGCAAGCCCTGCTAGCCAGCTTTCCCTCTGTAGATTTCTGAACGGCTTTGGAAGCTGGGCTATTCTTAGAGTAATGAGACAGAGCCTTATCTCACACTATAGGAAATTTGAAGATCTCCATGCCTTTCAAAGTCTTATTGATGAAATTTAGTATTAATAAAAGCCAGGGTGGTTATTGTCACAATACCTGTGCAATATGAGGATGTAGGAGAAACTCTGAGATACAAGAACATGTTTTTCCCAGCATGGCATTTGTAACACACACACACAAACACACCAATGGACTGTTGTGTGACTGTGTCTGTTTCTGCAATTAAATCCCTATTAGAGAAAATATCAGAAGTAGTTGCTTAGCATTGTGTAATACAAGTGATAAACATTCATTCTATCCACTTTAAATAATAGAAAATATGTTAGAAGGATATTGAGGGCTCAAAGCATTAGTGAGTGGTTAGAATACAGATGGCAGAAGCTGAGAGAATGACAGGGTAGGAAGCAAGAGAAATAGCTATAGTATCCTGTCTGTAAAACTCTGAACAAGACACTGATTTTGTCACTGGCTTCATGGTGTGCTCATTGTGTGTGTCCTTGGGTTCTGGAAGGGACCAGCTATTTGCAAAGTTTGGATCATAGGTAGCCTCCTTTTTCCAATTAAAACTGTATAGAGGACAGAAATAGAATATGACACCACCCAGCTTTAACAACAGACATTTGAAATTCCTCTTTCACTAAGAGTACACATGGCAATTCTAGGAATAGTCTCCGAAACCTCTATTTTGTACATAATTAAATTCTTATTTTAAAACTATTTCTAAAGAAAAATTAAAATTTCAGGAAATTGAATGGACTGGGAAAGTATAAATATAATAATCTAAATGCAGAAAGACACTTCTTTCTCATATGCAATTCTTGGCCACATTATATGTCTGTGTGTATGAATGTATGTATGTACATACGTATGTACGTACATATGTATGTATTCATGTGTGTATGTATTATGAAAACATGTAAATGTGGATAAAATGCTAGAAAGGGGATAAAAAACATAGATGAAGAAGAAGAATATGTCAGGCAAATAATACATGAGATAATACAAAACAAGGGACTGGTGATGAGGGGTACCTCAGAGTGAGGGAGATGAAGGGAAAAGGGAATCTATTAAAACACACTTTGTTCAAAAATGATGTAATACCTAAAACATTGTATGCTATGTTTAAAAATATTTTTAAAAGATCTTGGTAGCTAGTGGACACATATTATTTGCCCCTACATGTGTCCTTCAGGTACCAGTTCCACATTATATAAAGATTACAGACATGCTTTATGTTTACTCTTAGATAATGGGGCATTTGAGACACAGCATGAAGCATCATAAAAAGCCCAGTAGTTGCTGGGCTTGTCTCTGTTTTCTGTGTATTAGCAGTGACTATTGAATCCCCCTATTGAGATACTGTATCCATCAGATGAGGTTCAGCAGGTGTGAATAAAATGGACAATGACACCTCAAGGAAGAGCAACTGCTGGGATACTGGAGCATAAATCCCTGTGTCTGGTGTCTTTGATTACCTCTAGGTATTAATTCCTGATTCTAGCTCCTCCAATAAAAGTCAAGGGTATAACAAAAGTGAGGAATGTCTGAACCCATGGGTAAAATGTTGCTTCCAGATTTATCTCCTTACTGCTAGCATACCATCATGTCACGAATTTGACAATTTGGCGTGAAGAATATAAAAAAGCCCTGTCATGAAATTTTGGGTAGGGAATGTAAATGAGTTGCCTTCTCTTCTTATCCCACTACATGAAAAGTGGGTATTGTTCTCAACTATTGGCTTCTGCTCACAGCCACTCTCGCCCATCTCCTCAAAGGCATGCGCCAATTTCTCAGTTTCTGGTCACTGTACCATTCTGTCCTTGTTGTTGAGCTCAGCATAGGAATACAAATATTCATATTGAGTACTCGTAATAATCATCCAAGAACTTCCACCATCTACAATCACTTGGCCACTCAGGCCAGGCCAGCTTGTTTTTGTTTTTGTTTTTGTTTTTTAACTATTTGTCATGTTGACAGTCAGAAGTGAGAGTAAAGTGTGAGATTTCAGATGGCAGAAAGCCTGGATTCAAATCTTGCTCTCCGATGATGACTATATCTGTGTGATCTTGGATACGCTGTGACAAAATTTTCTCCTCTGTAAGTGAAGACAATAACAATAATACTTTTTAACAGTTCTGAGAGTATTGAGTGTGGAAAATGCCCCAAAGCTATGATGGAATTACGTTTAGGAAATGTTCTTCCATCCCCTTTTCCCCTCACCTCAGGGTACTAGCTCCTCTTCCTGGGAAGACTCACCCAGTCTGTGACAGAAGCACAGTTCTGACCCATGGAGAGACTGGAAGGGGTCCATCAAATCTCTCATCTCATCAGGACAGGTCCTGCTCACTCTCATTCTGACCAAAGGAAAAAAAGGAAATCCCCGAGGCCCTCCTGTGTACTTCCCTTCACATTACAATGGTTTTGGTCATTCCTCCTCATCAGTCCAGAGAGGACCTAACATCTCGTTATGCAGTTGCTGCTTTAAACCAGCATTCCTTTTAGTAAATTTGATTGTTTATAAATTTTATTCTTATAAATTGTTTCCTTAGTGAGAAATTCTAGGAATTATAGTTTTAATGTCATATTAAGTAATATTAAAATAAATGATGAGAAATGAGCTGGTGAATTAAAACAACTAATAATTGGATTGGAGAAATATAAAAATTCTGGATTCACTGAACTGGCACCAGTCTAATTTAAATGTCTAATTAAAAGTTATTTGGAGGAGCAGCGTATACAAACTGCACTGCAGTCATCTATGACTGGGGAAGAAGCTTCATAACCAGAAGGAAAATCAAAATTGCATGAAGAAATGGGAACGGACTGTAATCTTTAATCAGAGTACTCCGTTTTAATCAAGACCTGTCTGACTCTCCATTCCATTACCACTGCATTAAAATACGCTGTCCCTGGTGCTGAAGCTGCTGCTTGGTCTTTAACAGAAGAGTAGCCTAGCTTCGAGGCAGAAAAGGAGGTAGCAATCCAGGATGAAAATGGGAGCTTCCAAAGTTGGCAGGGAACTGTAGAAGAAGAAAATGAAGTTGAGATTAGAACTGATTTAACCAGAACAATCCTTCCAGTCTGCAAGCTGATTCATTCAGAAGGCTATTCATAGCAGAGGGCTATTTAGCACATTGTCAAATATGCCATTCTAACAAAGTGTGATCGTTAGTACAAATAGCTCATGAGCAATGACATATTTAGATTCCCTGTATAGAGGTGGCAGGGTATGTGTAGTTAGACAAAAAGAACTCCATCTTCATATTTTAAAATGTCTGAAATTTCTAAAATTGAGTTTGAGTCTGAGACTTGCCAGCCACTGGCACTAACAACTTGTCACTGTTACCTTTGCTTGTTTGTTTCCTTAACTGTAGTGTAAGCAAGCAACAACATCTTCTAGGCAGTATTGTTATGAGAAATAATTAAAGATTTAATGATGAGTTAATACATGTGCCGGTATGTCTGTCTACACATATAAGATGCAGTGGGGACAGTAGCCAGGAAAAGAGTAACCCATTGTCATCATCACTATTAACATTATCGGTGAAAAACGCCTTTTCCCAACACAGCAGTATGATTGGTGATGTCTGGTAGGTATCACTGAAGCAACTACAACACTACTGAACCTCATTCACATTGGTACTTAAAGAGTCCTTTCACTCTGGAGAAGGGACTTTTTCTCCAAACATGCCTGTTGTGATTAAGAAGTCAAATGAAGCAACTAAACTATTTCCAAAATGCCTCACCTTTTCCATTCTTCCCAGTCTCTGAGTACCATAAGTCCATCTCATCCTTTCACTCAGATTCACCTTAGAAAGCTGTACTGATGGGACACTATACTAGATTACATTTCCACTTCATTTAATGCTAAGGATGGCAAACAAAGAGCTTAACAGATTCCTCCATGAATGAAAAGGACTCTGAAATAGTCTGTACACTGTAATGTGTTGGTGTATATATATATATATATATATATAAACCTGAATAAAGTTAAGCTGTCTTGTTGCTGTACATGTCACAAGCAGATACACTAAAAATTGATGGAGGATCTGTCTTGAATCTTTTTCCTTATGAGCACAACATAAATGTCACACTATCTCATCTGGGCCAACCCCACTGCTGAACCCATGCAGGAACCCCATACTGCATCTTCTTCCTCCCGTCTCTTACTTTTTTTCAGTTCTGTGTAAATAGTCCAGGGAAGGGGGTGTAGCTTGGGAACAGAATCCAACAGTGAAGGACAAAAATCTTTCTTCTCCCTTTAGACACTCTGTCAATAATGTAAGCTTAAAAATAATCTCTGTGGTCAAAAAAGGGTTGAGCACAGTAGATAAATTGTGCTCCTACTGAAGAACAAATCAATAGATCCTTAGGTCATATGCACTGCCTTTTGATCCAATAATATAAAAACTAAGAAACTTAAACAACCAGAGGCCATTTTCACAGTTTACCAACTAACAAAACACAGAAGCAGTAATTAAAGCAATCTGGGCCTAGAAGAAGATAGAGAAAAAAATCTGTCACCACTGAGACCATCAAAAAGGGGAAAAGGAGTCCTGGAGGATGAAGCAGAAGTAGTGCCACTTTGTTAAATCTCAAAGCAGCATGATGAACAGAGAAAGAGCATGGCAGAGCTCACTGCCCAGGGAAATGTCAGCTCATGTGAGAAGCTCATGGAAAACACTGGAAAGGTGATGACAATCCTGCTCTTTTGCTAAGTTCAGAAAGAGGCTGAGTTTCCTTTGTACCAAAGAAATTATCCCTGCAGTAATCTTCATAAGCTACTTTTGTAAAGAAACAACCACACTAGTTTTTCTCATTCTGTATCATTTGAAGTCTAGAGTTTAAAAAAAAAAAATCAACTCACATCCTAGAAGTATCAATATTTCTGTAACTTGATTGTTTTAAATGGCCTAATTGTTTCAGGTTAACGTTCTTCTTTTCTTTGTTCTAGCATTATTCACAAATACTCAACTACAAGTCATTAGCTTCATACTTTCAGCCTTCTGACTTTTGAGAAATTTCTCAATCATTTAGAGCTTCTTATCTGCACTTTTTAAGGTGACTTCATTAGGAACACCCTGTGAGACATCTGACCCCAATTATTGTTATTGGATGGTTTCTTGTTTGTTTGTTTGTTTGTTTTTGTTTTTTGAAGACAGGATTGCTCTATGTTATCTTGGCTGCCCTGGACTCACTTTGTAGATGAGGCTGGCCTCAAACTCACAGTAATCCTCCTGCCTTTGCTTCCCAAGTGCTAGGATTAAAGGTGTGCACCACCACACCTGACATAGTTTCTTCATTGGGACCAAATAAAATCTAGCAAAGGTTTCAGAACTCTGGCTCTGGCTTCACTTCTATTGTCAGGCATTAAATAACAGAACATATATGGCCGTTGATATTGTATAAAGTAGACTTTGGAGCAAAACGCTTTCCCAAAATAAAATAGGACATTGTATAATTATAGATGAGTTAATTTTCCAAGGAAACATGATGATATTAAATGTTTATTTGTCAGAAATCATAACTGCAAGGGCTGAGAGCACAAGCAAGAGGTAGAGTGCTTGTCAAGCATATACTAGAGCCTGGGCTGACTCTTCAGCACTGAAAAAATGAATAAAAATTAATAAACAAAGTATTTTTAAGTTCCACAAAATAGCTGAAGCAAAAACCCATAGACATGAAGGGAAATGTAGATCACAATGGCAATTGTTGGAGACTTTCATATTTACTTTTCAGCAATTGAAGAAAACTAGACAGAGCATCAAAGATATAAAATACCTCAACAATACTGCTAAACAGCAGGATCAGGATCTAAGTAACATTGCCCCAATTAAATTGGACACCTTGCCCAATTAAATCATACTCTAGACAGCAAAGCAAATGTTAACACATTTAAAAGTATTGAGATCACGCAGAAAGAATTTTTTCACCTCAGTAAAATAAAAATACCATTGTAAAATATCTACATACTGAACTTCAGGTTTTAAGTGGCTGGCAAATTACAGAGAAAGTCTCAGGTAAAACTTAAAATTGTATTTAATTGGATGAAAATGAAAATACCATGTATCACAATTTGCTGGACATCAAGACAGTGCTAAGAGAAAAAAATTATAATTCTTAAAAAATAAGAAAATCCTTAAGCTAATATAACCTCAACTTAAGAACCTAGAAAATGGAGAACAAAATAACCTCAAAATAAGCAGAATAAAGAAAACAATGACATTACAAACAGTAGAATGATACCAGAAAACCAGTGACTTAGAGAATTGGTTTATGAAAAGTATAATAAAACTGTTGAACTTATAGCAATGTTATCAAAGAGAAGAGGAACTATAATGTATTAATAAATCTAGAGCTGAATAAGAATACAACTGAATTTTTTAAACTATCCACGACTAAATATTAAATAGATCATTTTGATATCTGCCTAACTGAAAAGTTAGTTAGTTCATAACTTCTAATTTTATAACTATAATGTATTTCTTTGGTGTATTTCTGTGTGTGTGTGTGTGTGTGTGTGTGTGTGTGTGTGTGTGTGTGCCTGTGGAGGTCAGAGAAAAACTTGTGTGAGCTGATTCTTTCACTGGGTGTGTTTCTGCCTATCAAACTCAGGTCCTCAAGCTGGGCATCTAGCACCCTCATCTGCTGAGCCATTTTATATACTCGGAACTCATAATTCTTTAAACTCATAAAAAATAAACTTCTGTGACCATAGTTTCCCACTGGAGAACTCAGATAGCTAGTTAAAGATGTAACATCAATTTTTACATAGATTCTTCTAGGAATATTTGCAACTAGTTCCTTAAAGTTACAGAATAAAAGAGGCACACAAAATTAATTCGGTATCTTGCTGATAGGTATATCAACATTGAAAGGAGAAAAGCAATGTCAGAACAGTTCAAAAAGATATATATATATATATATATATATATATATATATATATATATGAAAATGCATTTTGACTCATTTTCTGAAAGTGTCAAAATATTAATTAAATAAATTGAGAGTTAAAAAAGAAATGGTATGTACTTTGTTCATGTAATGGATGACTCAATACAGAAAAGATGTCATTCTCCCTAAATTGATGGTTTTTCCACATTTACTATAAAAATCTAAGACACACTTTTGGAAATCAGACATGATAGTTGTAATATTATGCAGAAATGAAAAATAACCAGAAGTAATTAAAATAAATTTAAAAAACAAAAAGATAGAAGAAATATGTTTTACTGATTCTAAGAATAACTTATGCATACTAACCAACACAATATTAATGACAGAAAGAGAAACATGTAGATTATTTTTTTAAAACTTAAAAACTCTGGAAAAGAGGCTTACTAATAAGTTTAACTTATCTTTTGGCAAAGATACAACATCTCAAAAAGAAGAAATTTTCTTAAATAAATAATAATGCAAGAACCAGGTATCTATAGAGACTAGACTTGCATGCTGTATGATATGATGTAACTCAAACTTATCAGTAGCTCAGTGTAAAACAAAAGATTATAACAATTTTTGAAAAAGAATAAAATCTTGTGAATCTATCACTAGGCAAGGAGTTCCTAAACGTGATGAAACATTGTACATAGGAACTCACACTGGCTATGACTGTTTGCATAAGACTTGTACAAGATCAAGCTAGTCCAGCATAGGTGGAAGTGGGGTTCTTGAAGCCCCACCTCTCTCTGACAAACTATTTTCTATTAGCATGGGGAGTCAGTTTTCTTTAGAGATGCAAATCCTGAAGGAGTGTGCATATTCCAGTTGATGACTTTTTGCCCACTCCCATACATGCCACACTAAGGGAAACCAGTTGATTAAGAAAGAATGAAAAGAGCATGGAATTAGGAAAAAAGAAATGATGAGGGTATGGTAATTGGAGGTAAGCAAAGGGGTGAATGTGATCAAAACACATCATAATACATGCACTGTAAAACAAAAGCGCAATAAGTAAAAGAAAAGTGATAAGATGATACTTGTCAAAATTAAAGAGTTGCTATTTCAAATGTAAATTTAGAAGTCAAAAAGATAAGCTATTAAGAGAGAAAATATTTAAATTAATTTATCTGAAAAAGACTTATATTGATAATGTATGAAGAACTCTGAACACTCTACAGAATAAAACAAACAATTCATTTAATTAATTGGAAATATACAAGGAGCCATTTTTTGTCAACAGTATGCAGATGGCAAATAAACTCATGAAAAGAGGTTCAATATCATCAGCAATGAGGGAAATGCAAATTAAAGACATATAATATATTAATACATACTTATCAGAAGGACATTTTAAAAGTAATATCACATATTAGCTGGATGTGGATGAATTAGGTCATTAATACAGATTTAAAATATAGATTGGAATAGACAAACTGGAAAATGGTATTCAATGCCTCTAAAAGCTAAATATGCATCTACTACATTATTTAGCAATTTCACTCCTGGGCATTTATCCCAGTGACATCAAAATGTTTACACAAAACCCTCTAATTAATGTTTAGAGTGACTTTATTCATGGTAGCCAACACATGGAAACAACTCAAATATTCTCTAATGGGTAAATGGTTAAACAAATGTGTACATCTACACAATTACCAAACCAAGGATTTTTTAGAAGCAAACTATGGATACTCACAATGGGTAAAGTAATCACCAGGGAATTATGCTGACTATAAAAGGGCAAGTCAAGAATTAAATAATGTATAATTCCTCCATTAGTACATACTTAACGTGAAAAATTATAGAAATTGGTAATAAATTGATAAGTGTTGAGAATTTTAAAAGAAATGCAGATAAAATAGGGAACTGGGTGTAATCAAAGGGCAAGAAGGATGATTTTAACTATTAAAAAGTTTATTTCATATTGATTCAGCCACTAGAACAATAAAAGTACGGAGAATTCTCAAAAAGCTAAAACTCAGTCTACCATGTGACCCAGCTAGTGAAAACTCTTTTTCTGTTCCCAAAAGACTCAAAAGCCTATGCCAAAGATATTTGTTCAGCCACTTTGTGGCTGCTATATTCATAAAGCTGGGAAATGAAAACAGCCTAAATGGCCATCAGCCTATGAGTGGATAATGAAAGTGTAGTGTACATATACTATAGATCACAGGTAATTGGGTAGAACTGGAAAGGATCATATTTAGTGAGGCGACTCAAATATACCAATATAAATGCATGTTTTCTCTTATCAGAGGCTTCTAGCTCCAAATCTTCAGATGACAGTACATATCTTGGACTTACTGCAGAAACTAGGAAAGTGAAGAGTAACCACTGCCTGAGTAGAGGGGTAGAAGATAAATAGAGAAAGGAATAGCAAGGTACAAGCAATCTGATTAGGGAAATGGGGGGAGGGAGTCACCTAGTTAGCAAGGAGGTAGATAACCACAAAAGAAGGAGCGAGTAAGAATATGACAATGGCATAAAAACAGACACAGTGATGGATGGAATCAAATGGAAGACCCAAACACATACAGACACCTGATTTTTCTATTAAAAAAAAAGCCAAAAATATACACTGGAAAAAATAAAGTATCTTCAATAAGTGTTGTGTTGCTGGTTAAAGTGGATGTCTGCCTGTAGAAGAATGAAAACAGACCATGCTTATCACTCAGCTCAAACTCAAGACCAAAGAGATCAAACACCTCAACACAAAACCAGATACAGTGAACCTGATAGAATAAAAAGTGGGAGATAGTTTTGAACTCATTGGCCTAGGAGAAGGCTTCCTCAGACACCCCCACCTGCCCCTCTCCAGTCCACAGAAAGCCCCAGGTACCACACAAGGACCCAGATGGCTGAGGACATGCTATCTAGCCACAGCTGCGCATTGTACAGGAATGGGCAGGAACCTAGCTACCAGCCTGCACAATTGGGAAAAACTGACCTAGCCTAGCCAGGCTCCACAGCCTAGCATTACCTCCCATGCTCTCAGGAGAGGCTAGACAGGCCTGAAGGGATAGGGCAGAAAAATAACCAGCCACCCAATCCAGGAGGACTGAGCTGCCTCAGTTAGGTGTTCTGAACCTACCCCGGAGGACTTCCTGCACAATTGGGCAGAACTCACCTGGCCTAGCCAGGCTCTGTAGCCCAGCAAGGCCTACCATGAACTCAGGAGAGGCTGGGAAGGACTGAGGGGATAGGGCAGAAATATAGCCAACCAACAACAATCAGAAGCCAGTATCTGCTCTTTCCTTGGTGAGTAGAACCTAGGCCCTACTGCCTGGATGGATTAGGCAGAAACCTAAACAACTACTAGAAGCCAGCAGGGGTTCAGGTACTCTAGGGTGATCTGAGCCTAGGACTCAAAGCCCCAGGGCCTAAGGGCAGGGTATTCAAAGCCCAGCCAAAGGCAGGATAACCAGCTCTACATACACTACCTCAAACTGTTCCTGGGGCTACAGAGTACCAGCACCTACCTCTGCTGACTCAGTGGGGAGTCTAGGGTGTGTAGCAAAGTCTCCTGGAGGCAAAACCATGTCATCTGCCTGTCCCAGGGAAGAGTTCTCTGATACCCACAGTAAAGGGCCATTGACCTATAATCACTCACCAACAATCTGCTCTCAACAACCAGTGAAGGACACCAGAAGCTACCTCCCAATATCAGAGACAGCAAGATGACCAAAGACCAGCAAACACACACACACACACACACACACACACACACACACACATATACACACACACACACACACACACACACACACACACACACACAAAACCAATATGGCATCTCTAGATCCCAGCTATTCAAAAGAAAGCAACCTTGAGAACTCAAACACAATATAAATACAAGAAAAAGGACCTCAAATCCGTAGTAATGAAGATGATAATGCCAAAAATGAACAAAATCCATAAACAAATGCAGGAAGATGCTTCCAAACAGGTTGAAGACATAAAAGAGGTCTATAGAGAGACACTGAAAGAAACTCAGGAATATACAAACACTCAGATGAAGGAAATCAATAAAACAGTTTAAGATATGAAGCTGAAAATGGAAATAATGATAAAGGCATGGACAGAAGAAAAACAGGAATGAGAGAACTTAAAGAAGAAAGCAAGAAACACAGAGGTGAGCTTCTCTAACAGAACCCAAGATACGAAGGAACAAATCTCAGGACTAGAAGATACAATCATAGAACTTGAAGCAACCATCAAAGAAAATGCTAAATCTGCAAAATTCCAGACACAAAACATCCAAGAAATCAGGGACACCATGAAAAGATGAAACCTGAGGATAGTAGACATTGAGGAAATAAAAGATGCCCATCTCCAAGGCCCAGAAAATATTTTCAACAAAATCATATAAGAAAATTTCCCCAGTTTAAAGAAGGTGATGCAAGGCTGGAGAGAAGGCTCAGAGGTTGGGGGCACTGACCTCTCCTCCAGAAGTCCTGAGTTCTTGGAGTTTCAAGTCCAAGTGAATTAAAGATATCAGCATAAAACCAGAGACACTAAATCTGTTAGAAGAAAAAGTGGGGAAGAGCCTGGAGCACATTGGCACAGGAGACAACTTCCTGAACAAAACTCCAACAAACCAGGCCTTAAAGTCAACAATTAATAGATAGGACCTTATGAGGCTGAGAAGCTTCTGTAAGGTAGAAGACACTATCAAGAGAAAAAAGCGACAGGCTACAGACTGGGAAAAGATCTTTGCCAACCCTACATCTGACAAAGGTCTAATTTCCAAAATATATAAGGAGCTCAAGAAATTAAACACCACTAAACCAAATACCACAATTAAGAAATTGGACTCAGAATTAAACAGAATTCTCAACAGAGGAATATTGAATGGTTGAGAAACACTTAAAGAAATGCTCAACATCCTTGGTCATCACAGAAATGCAAATCAAAACGACTCCGAGATTCCATCTTACACCCATCAGAATGGCTAAGATCAAAAATTCAAGTGACACCACATGCTGGCGAGGATGTGGAAAAAGAGGAACACTCTTTCATTGTTGGTGGGAGTGCAAACTTGTCTAACCACTTTGAAAATCAATCTGGTGCTTTCTCAGAAAACTGGGAATATGGCTACATGAAGACCCAGCTATTCTACTCCTTAGAACATACCCAGAGGATGCTCCACCACACAGCAAGGACATTTGCTCAACTATGTTCATAGCAGCCTTATTCATAATAGCCAGAATCTGGAAACAACCTAAATGTTCCTCAGTCAAGGAATGGATAAAGAAACCATGGTACATTCACACTATGGAATACTACTCAGCTACTAAAAACAAGAAAATCTTGAAATTTGCAGGCAAATGGGTGGAACTAGAAATGATCATAATGAGTGAGTTAACCCAGACCCAGAAAGACTCATATGTTATATATTCACTTATAATTGGACACTAGGCCAAAAGGGATGCCCCATGAAAGTCTTCACTTACCAAGAGATTGGGATAGATGCAAGGACTTCCTACTGGGACTCTAGGTGAGAGAAGTATGAGATAATGGGGAAATAGAAGGATCCAAAGGGTCCTAGAAACCTACAAGAAGAACATCATAATGGGTGGATCTGGACCCAGGGGTGTCTACTAAAACTACTGCACCAACCAAGGACAATACATGCAGTAAACATTCAAACCTTACTCAGATCTAGCCAATGGACAAGACATTCTCCACAGTTGTGTGGAGAGGAGGGACTGACTTTGACATGAACTCCAGTGCCCCGTATTTGACCACTTCCCCTTGGTGAGGAGGACTGGTGGCACTCAGAGAAAGGATAAGCAGGCTACCAAGATGAGACTTGATAGGCTGTGACCATATGGTGGGGGAGGAGGTCCCATTCTGTCACAGACCTAGGATAGGGGAGTAGGGTATAAGAGGGAAGGAGGGAGGAATGGGAGGATATAAGTGATGGGATAACAACTGCAATGTAATCTGAATAAATTAATAAAAAATGGGACCTCATGAAACTGAAAAGCTTCTGTAAGACAAAGAACAAAGCAGCAGCATACCAAATGGGAAAGTATTTTTAACAATTCCGTATCCAATAGGGAACTAATATTCAATATATGTAAAAAAAACTCAATTAACTATATATACAAAAACAAATAAACAAATTAAAATATAGAATACATATCTAAACAGAGAACTCTCAATGCAGGAATCTCAAATGATCAGAAACACTTTTTTAAAATGTTCAATATCCTTAGCCATCACAGAAATATAAATCAGAACTATTTTGAGATTGCATCTCATACCTTTCAGAATGGATAAGATCAGTAACACAAGCGACAACTCAGGCTGGTGAAGATGTAGAAAAAGGGAACACTCTTTCATTGCTAGTGGGAGTGCAAACTTGTGGAAATCAATATGGCAGAAAGATGAATTTTAATCTACTTCAATAAGATTTACCTGTACCACTGTTGAGCATACACGCAAAAGACAGTCCATTCTAAACAAGGTCAACTGGTCAACCATTCATAATAGCCAGAAGCTGGAAACAACCTAGATGTTCTTCAACAGAAGAATGGATAAAGAGACTGTGGTACATTTATTTAATGGAACATTACTCAGCTTTTTTTTTAAATGGCATCATGAAAATTGCAGGCAAATAGATGGAACTAGAAAAATTGATCCTCAGTGAGGTAACCCAGACCCAGAAAAAGAAATATGATGTATATTTACTCATATGGAGATATTAGCTATTAAGTAAATGATAACCAAGCTACAATCCATAGGCCCAGAGAGGATAAGGAGCCTGGGGATACACATGGATTTCCCTGAGAGGGAAATTAGAATATATTTTAGGACTATACTGTTGGGGGTGGGAATGGGAGGAACAGATGGGGAGAGGAGAAGAGAGACAGGGTTGAGGGAGGGAATGTGGGGAGTGACAACTGAAATCAGTTCCATCTCTTAGAAATTTTCATGGAACCTTCTGGTACCATGACATCTATTCCTCAGGAAGGAGGTTTTCAGGTATGCTAATCTTGGGCTCTCTGGATTCTGTATCCAAAGGACGTGTTGTCTTCAACAATAAGGACTTCGCTTCCACGTCTGGTGGTAACCAAAGGTAACAGTAATAGTTCTTTTATGGGTCTTTGAACAACCCTGATCAACAAATCAAAAGGAGCCTTTTCATGCCTGGTGTTTGGATTTTTGTGACATATTCTCCATCTCTTGGTGGGAACATTGTCAACCTAAATGTGACATTTTCAGTTAAACAATATAAATAGTAAGTATTATACTGTATACACAGATTTATATGTAATACATAATTTTAGATTGATGGATGACAATATGATGTCTTATGGCTCTTTTAGACACACTTCTCTTTTACCTGAGGAGGGATCATCTGGTGAAAATGTTCTGTGTCTGAATGTATCAAAGTGTGTTAACACCTTGGTTGTGTTTATAAAATGTCATCACAGTAAAATTTGGTAAAGGATACACTAGATTTCTCTGTGTGGCTTATTACAAGCACATGTGTCTACATTTATCTCAAGGTAAAAAGCTTATTTTATAGTGTCAACACTGGCTTGGTGCTCATAATTTTGCATCTACTGTGAGAATTTGACTGGCTCAGCACTACCACCAGCTGTCAGGAAAGCTGCCCCTCTGTGAGCTCACACGGCCCATGAAGCAGATATTCTGCCATCTGTGCCAGGCCCTTCTCCAGGCCAGCCTTCCCTCAGACCCCGCAGATCCTCACTTACTACTTTATTTTTATTTTTTTCATCCTCAGAACATAAGCCATGTATATGTGCCTACAAATGCTAAGTCAGCACAATTTCTATATTCCACTCAAGTCTTTAAATCACAACCACGACACTGCCAAGGAGTGAGTAACTAAGCAGCACATGTGCCACAACAGATGGCTTACATGTCATGGTTTCTACCCCCAAAGTTCTTCTGCTTAGTAACCCTATCGATAAACGCATTAAAAATAAGTATTGCAGAAAGAGGAAAAGACAGAGGATATGCTGGAAAATGGCATCTCAGGTAATGAGTGAATAGCTTACCAGGAAATTTCACCTGAGAATAAATGCTGTTGAATCCAGACCCAAGGATGAAGGATTCTCAATGGGTGTTGTTGTTATGTTGTGTTGTTATCACTTTGGTTTTGTTTGACTTGTTTGTTTTATTTTCTTTGAAGAGAGCAGTAAAGAAGGCATTAAACACTTTGGAGGATTAAAGAAAACTCTTCTCCAAGTGTCACGTGTGCCAGTTACTGACACAATGGTACTAATTAACCATCTTTACAAGGATTAGCATGTACTGTCCCATCTACAGGTCTGCAGGTCTGCATGTGTGCTCACCTCAGCTCAGCTCAGTGACAGCTCTGCTTCAGCCTGCGCTTCAGCTGGACAAGACTTGACCTGCCTTTGGATGTGATCCAAAGGTATCTCTTGCACTTAGTGATGGTTCTAATGGCAAATTCCACAGAGGAAAAAACAAGCAAACCACACACACACACACACACACACACACACACACACACACACACACACACACACGAGAATTTGCATTATATCATGTCTAACAAGCTGCTGGTAAGCATGAGCTTGTGGCTGAGCCCAGTATCAATGCAGCAGCCCCAACTGGCCACAGCAGAAGGGAACAAGAGTATTTGCCGACTATCCTGTTGTTTCACAAACTACCGACTTCTTTCTAGTGTCCTCAATAAGAAGACTGTGGTAGTTCACAATATTAAAATGAGGAAACAATGTCTTCAAAGTAGAAAGCTTAAGCTGAGTCTACACCATAAAACTCAGCTGTCTTTTAGGATAAGTCTCTCAACCTCAGCAATAGTAACAATTGGGACTGACTATTGTTAGGGCGTGGGAGGAGAATTGCCCTATGTGTCGAAAGATGCCTAGTAACACTTCTACCTCTCCCCACTAGCTGCTAGCAACAACTTCAAGTCATGAAAACAAAACCCGTCTTCATCATCCCCAACTGATCCCCAGAAATCAAAATTTCCAGTATTTTAGAGGCACTATCTTAGAGAAATAACTCAACACTCAAAGTAGGCTGTGAGTGGCAAAGAGAAAATTCTAATAACAAAATATTTTATGTCTACATAAATAAGTGTACACACCAGCAAACCTGATTGTGTCCTTTTCTATGGACTTGACATACTTCATTAAAACCTTATAATGATTCTGTCTGGGGAGTTTTACCTTACACTATTAAAAATTGAATTAACATTAGAAATTAGAGAGTAAAAACACAAATTTGAACAGAGAGTCTCCAGTTTAAACTGTTTTTTTAATAGAAACACATACACTTACCACCCCAACAAGGATTTCTGATTGTTATAACCATGGCCATTCCACTTCATCAGCGTCCTTCTCATATATGACATCTGATAACCAACGAGCTGCTAGAAAATGAGCCAGTCCTTCTTAAAATGATTTAGTGAGGATTCGTGGTCGTCCACATCACAAAGGGACTAAAAGAGATGCTTAAACAGTCTTCAGTTGCCAAGCATGGCACAGCTGCAGCATATGCGCACTGTCACAGGTGTCTGTGTTCTTCCAAGCTTACATCCAACAAAATCATCATCAGAAGCACACTTTTTGAGTGAAGATTGTGGCAAGTAACCCCACTTAGCTAATTGGTAGAAAACTCAAAACAGAAATTAGTCATCATGTTTAGATCCTTCCAAGGTGTGCCCATCACCTTCACAGAGCAAGTCGCAGTTATTTGTTATGTTTGCCAGAGCCTAAAATGTTGGCAACAGCACATTACTCCCTCCACCCAGAGTTGACCCTGCTCACTCAGCACAAGATAGGCCTCCCTCACACTGCTTTCTTACTGGAGCTCAGACACAATAAGCAGTGACCAGGGCATTAGCTCTTCCATCTCATTGACCACTCACTTAATGGCCAAGCTCTTCCCCACGGTTTTTCATAGTTGTTCAAATATTCCTTTCTCTGAAAAGCTTTTGCTAAGCATCCCACGTGAGAATTCCCCTTCTGTGACCGCCCACTTCTCTTGCTTTGATCACTTATGGAAAAGAAACATTAGCTGTCCTCACCACCAGAATGCAGCCTGGGCACTGACAGGGACTACAGTTCGCTCCTCACTCTTTCTCCAAAACCTCAATGCCTTTGTTGGTCTTCAATAAATATTTAGAGAGCAAGCAAATGACTGAAAAGTAAGTAAGTATGGGTTGACCTATTTTTAATGTTTATGGTATTCTTAGCTGTTGGAATACACTATTGTGACCTTCTCACACTCTATAAATTCCAGAAGCTTCCCCTTTTGTAGTGACTGCTTTTGCAGCTGAAATCATCATGTTGCCCAGCACATGCCCGTGAAAACTTTGCTTTCTTAAGACTTATGTTTTTGGTGAGGTGAAGATTAGTAGCAACAGGAAGTTGCTGTAAGTATGTTGTACAACCAGAAGTATGTTGTATAAAAAGGTTTCAAAGTAAACAGTTCTTCATTCTGAAAAATCCTTCAGCATCCACTTCATAGAGATATTCCTGAACAAATCGCTGTGTGAATACTCTTAGGGCTGTGCCCAAGTTCCCAGCCCCAGCTTTCTTCCGCTGCCCTCTTTGTGTTATCCTCACAAGAAAATGAGGACAAATTTCTGTCTTCATCTCCCCCAGAACAGCTCATTCTTCTCCTTTACGGACGTTACTCTTTCTAACCTCATTATTCTGTGTTTTTCCCTCCATTCCAAGAAACTCTTCCAGGCATCTTTCTAAACATGATTCTTCTCTATGAAATCTTGAAGATGCTTAAAGGTAGGATTAGAAATGGCCTCTGTGTAACCTCCTGAGGGAGGAGAATCTTTAAAAAAAAAAAAAAAAAAAGTAAACCGGACTCTATAAAAGCAGAACTACACAAATGACAATGGAAAGATGTGAAAAGGGAAGGTCACATAGAGAAGAGGACAGAGCTAGGATGAGAGATATGAAATCCTCCCCTGAGATGCAGCCATAAAAATCACCACCTATTGCCCGCCTGGGCTACACTGCCGGTGCCAGGTAGATAAGGGCCCCTTCTGGACACTGATGCCATAAGAAAAACAAGCTGGAAAGAGAATGAACAGGCTGCAACCAAGATATGTGTGCTCCATGGCCAGAGACAGGTGTAACAGTGGGGGCTGTGGTAAAAGTGCAGCTTGGGAGTCTGGAGAAAAGCCTAAGATCCACCGTGAGCACTACAGAGTGACTCACCTGAAGAATTTATGAGGGGCACAACCTTCACCACCACCTAGGTGAGCTACAAGAGGGGAACATAAGCATTATGCTGTCTCTGGATCCATCTTGGCAAATGATATAAATAGATGAGAAAAGAACAGTAAAACATAAAGGCAACAGCAGCAAACAGATGAGTAAAAACAATACAAAACTAAGGCACGCACAGCTGAGATCTAAAGCGAACAGATAGCAACAAAGGTGAACACAAACACCAAGGTGTTTCCCACATCCCTTCAGGACCTCACAGAAAGCCTTTTATGGAAGTATGGTCCCCAGCACAGCACAGATGAAGTTGCAGGTGGCAGGCAGCTGGGGCTAGCAGGCCTCTCCCACCTGCTGAGCGAACTAGGAAATCAACTCAGGGATGAGAGTAGCCACGCTAGGAAGTGGTATTATAATGTTTTCTGTTTAATTTATTTTCATTTTTGTTATGTTTTCCATTTATACTCTTTATATGTCAATTGTTTAGCCATTTTTGTTTTAGCTTGTATCCTTCTTAGATAGGCTTTGTAACATCCTTTCTTTTTCTGTATCTATTCTGTATTATTTCTTGTAGGACTAGTTTATATACTTTTCTTTCATTGATTCATCCTTTTCTCCTTTTTACATTCACTTCTCTTTTTACTTTTTAGTCCTGATAATATGCTTATTTCTAAAATACTATAAATCGCATTTTTCACAACCAATGCTTGAATACCACTGTCTCTGGACTTTATTGGAAATACCCAAGAAAAACAGGAGCACCTTTTACAGTAGGTTATCACTGAGACTGCTGTCAAATCATCGTATCTCCTACTGACATGGCTAACATGCACACTAAACAGTACTATGCAACATAAACACAAGTGAAGACAGTCCACCAGGAAGACTCACATAAAACAAAGCAAACCCATGGAAGGAATGGGAAAGGGAGAAAGATGGAACTGGAGGATGTGTCCATCCTACAAAACATAATAAATAAAAAGGAAATTATAACAGCCCTTTGCAACAGCTCCTCATACCTGCTCAATGCCAGAAAACATAGATAATGAGATAACCAGACCTTGGCCCCAAAAGTTCATGTGTTGGAAACTTTTTAATGAAACACCATTGATACAATGTGGGACCCTCGAGAGAGGATTAGACACTGAAGTAGGGGCATTATCATAGAAGAGAGGAAGCCATCATGAAATGGGGCTCTGGCACCTGAGAATATTATACAGACAGACCTTGTTATATTTAGGAATCCATGTATTGACACATAACTGTATGTCTGTAACAACAATCAGCAAAATAACAGGCAATGAATTTGAAAGAGGTTGGCAAAGTAATATAGGAAAGTTTAGAGGGAGAAAGGGGGAGGGAGAAATCATTTGATTATTTTATAATCTCATCAGGAAAAGGAAAAAGTGTATTCCTCCCTCCCTATTCTCTGTCCTTTTCTCACTCTTGCCTTTTACAATGGAATGACACAGCAAGAGTATCCTCTCTATATCCAGGACCTTGGTATCAGGATTCTCAGCCTCCAGAACTGAAAGGCAAATCAAGTGTTTTCTTTGCAAATTGTCCAGCACTTAAACATTCCATTACAGTAGGACACCATGAGCTAAGACAGCTTTCTAGATCCTGTCTAGATTTGTCTACTACATCCAGGGAGTGGTGAATAGTGATAAGCTCATGCCTGCTGACTTCTTGTGTCTCTGTAGTCTTCTGGCTCAGTAAATTCTTTTCCAGACGACTTGTGTATACTGTCTAGTTGTTTTCCTTTGTATTGTATGCAGGTTCCCTCTCCTTATACAGAAACCATGGAGAGGCACATATGAAATCATAAAAGTGAGGTGAAGCCAAGAGAGAATAAGGGAACTGGAAAAAAATGTAAGAGCGTGAAAGTATTCTCAACTTTTATATATATTTGAGCAAGAAAACAATGTTATCTAATATTTTTAAGTATATAGAAAAAGATTAAGTCAATAGCTGCTAGAAAATAATTTTTTGAAAGGAAATAACTCATAAATCAGTGCTACACAGTCTCCTGTTGTACTTCAGATTCCTTAGCCTGGCATTGAAAATGGCATCAATAGCCTTGGAAATGAAATCACACCAGGTGCGAAAGAGAAGTCAGCTCAAAGTCAGGCAGAATTGTGACTATAAAGATGTGAGTGACGCATAGGCTTCCTCAATGACACATTAGGATGCCACTTTCAATGAAATCTAAAAAGTTTGTTTTTTTTTTTTACCCAAAGAGGAAAATCAACTAAAACAAATTTGTTCTACTGTTTGGCAGTGCTAAGAACTTACACATTACACATATGGTTCTCTTAGGAAATGTAATTTACATTCTCCATCCTAGTGTTTTACAGCCTAGTAGAGAATACAGATGACTAGAATGATAATTAAAATAGAGTTATTATTATATCTTTAAAAAACAATTCCAGAAAGATAGCTGGCCTAAATATAAGAGGGAAATAAAAATACATTTTGCAAGAAAAACTCAAAACTATAAGGAAATTTTTCTTATACAGAGGAGCCAGTAGTCATCAAGAAAAAGATGAGTTGGGCATGGTGATATACACCTTTAATCCTAGCACTCAGAAGGCAGAGATAGACAAATCTCTGTGAGTTCAAAGCCAGTCTGGTCTACACAGAGAGTTTCAGGCCAGTAAAGACTGCTAAGAATCTGTCCCCCCAAAAAGGGAGAAGAGTAAGGATAAATGAAAACAAATACTAGCAAATTTGATGATATTAAAAATAAGAACTTCTATTCATCAAAATAAACAAAACTTTACCGTGTCAGTAACATGATGAGAAGAGATATTTATACTACATGTGCCTGACAAATTACTTCTATGAATGAATAAAAGATAGATAATCCATAGATAATGAAGGAAGAGACTTCAACTGGCACTCACTAATGAAAACATCTTCATAAGAAATAAAATTTAAGAAAGAAAAATATTATAGCCATAATGAGACACCACCACACAGCCACCATAATGATGAGCCATTGCCAATAAGAATAAATTACAATGTGGAATTTACATGACAGAGGAGAATAAATGGGAAGGATACTTTGGCAGTAACTTTCAAAACAAAATGTTTACCTACTCTATAATTCCTGAGTATGAACTAGAGAAATGAATGCTTATTTCTAACAAAAGATAAGGACAAAATTGTTCACAGTAACATTATTTGAAAAGAACTAAAACCAAAGATATAAACACCCATGAATATTAGAATGTATGTGTAATTAGTGTCACCTATAGGGGGCATTATGCACTAATAAAATTAAAAGAAGTGTAGCCATACACAACAACCTAGAAAACATTTTCAAGCACATTATTGAATAAAAGAATTCAGACTTAAAATCATACTTGCTGAATTATTCCATCTATATGAAATTCTAAAATGTACATGAATCATTATTTAAACCAGGACATGTTTACTCTGAAAATAAGGACGTGTTCAATAAGAGTGTTTTTTATAAGGCTGAATATTGTCCATTCCTTGGCCTAAATAGTGATTACATGGGTGAATATGTTTCAGAATAAGTAAGTGGTGTGCTTATTGGTCATCAAATTTTCTGCATGAACAGTGTATTTGCTTAAAGAAATTTTTTTAAAAAAATAAGATTTAGTGTGAGCCTAGAGAGATGACTCAGCAGTTAAGAATACTTAATGTAAATAATCAACAAAACCAAAAATTGGTTCCTTGAGAGATTAAAAAAAGCTAGATAAACCTTAGCCAAATTAAATAAAAGGAAGAAAGAATATCCAAATCAGCAAAATCAGAACTGAAAAGGAGGGCATAAAAGCAGACACTGAAGAAAACCGAAGAATCATTATGTCTTACTTCAAAAACCTGTATCTCAAAAAATTGGAAATCCTAAACAAATGGATGCTTTTCTTTATAAATACTACTTACCAACATTAAATAAAAATCAAGTAGACACTTTAGCAGATCTACAACCCCTAAGGAAATAGAAGCAGTCATTAAAAGTCTCTTAACTAAAAAAATAAAAAAAAAAATAAATAAATAAATAAATAAATAAAATCTGGGGCCAGACCCTACCAGACTTTCAAAGAAGAGCTAATGCCAATACTCCTCAAATTATTCTACAAAATAAAACCAAAAGGAACATTACCAAATTTATTTTATGAAGCCACAGTTACCTTGATGCCTAAACCACACAAAGACTCAGCCAAGAAAGAGAATTTCAGACCAATCTCCCTTATGATCATTGATATAAAAATACTACTCAATAAAATACTCACACACCAAAGTGAAGAACACATTAAAAAATATCATTCTATTATGATCAAGTAGGTCTCATCCCAGAGATGAAGGGATGGTTCAACATACAATACACTATCAATGTAATCCACTACATAAACAAACTGAAAGAAGAAAACGCACTAGATCATAATAAAAATAAATAAATAAATAATTTTTAAACCACCTTTGACAAAATTCAACCTTCCTTCATGTTAGTGAGGTAAGCCAAATGAAAAAAAAAAAAGATACACATGGTATGTACTCACTTATAAGTGGATATTATTCACTAAAATCAGGAACAAGACAAGGCTGTCCACTCTCCCCAAATCTATTCAGTATAGTACTTGAACTTTTAGCTAGAGCAATAAGACAACTAAACAAATAAGGAAAAAGGAAATAAATGGAATACAAATTGGAAAGGCAAAAGTTGAAGTGTCCCTATTGGCAGATGATATGATAGTATACATAAGTGACCTCAAAAATTCTACCAGGGAACTCCTACATCCAATAAACACCTTCATCAAAGTGGATGGATAAAATATTAACTCAAAAACATCACTAGCCCTCCTTTATACAAATGGGCTGAGAAAGAAATCAGGGAAACAACATCTTTCACAATAGCCATAAATAATACAAAATATCTTGGTGTAATTCTAACAAAGCAAGTGAAAGACATGTATGGCAAGAACTTCAACTCTTATCTGAAGAAAAAATTTGAAAAAATATATGAAGATGGAGAAATCTCCCATGCCCATGGATTGGTAGGATTAACATAGTAAAAATGGCCACATTACCAAAAGCAATGTACAGATTCAATATAATTCTCATCAAAATTCTGATATAATTTTTTTACAAACTCTGAAAGAACAAAACCCAACTTCATATGGAAAGAAAAAAACAGGATAGCTAAAACAATCCTGTACAATAAAAGAACTTCTGGAAGTGTCATCATTCCTGAAAGATGCACGACAGAGCAATAGTAATGAAAACCAAATAGTATTAGCATAAGACAGACAGGCTGGAGTGGTATTGCATGGAAGTCTCAGAAGTAAGTCAACATACTTATGGACACTTGATTTTGAAAAAGAGGGAAAGGAAAGCATCTTTGACAACTGTTTCTGCTCTGACTGGAACACTACAAACAGACCATCTATCATGCTGCACAAAACTCAAGTTCAAATGGATCAAAGACCTCAACATAAAACCAGATAAATCTGATGAAAGAGAAAGTGGGGAATAGCCTTGAATACATATGGCACAGGAGACAACTTCCTGAACAGAACATAAACAGCTCGGGCACTACAATCAACATTTAATAAATGGGACCCCACGAAACTAAAAAGCTTCTATGAGGCAAAGAACGCTGTTAATAGAACAAAATGGCAATCTACAGACTGAGAAAAGGTCTTCACCAACCCTACATGTGAGAAAGAGCTATTATCCAAGATATATAAAGAACTCAAAAAATTAAACACAAACAAAATAACTCACTTAAAAGATGGGGTACAAATCTAAACAAAGAATTCTCAACAGAGGAACCTCTAATGGATGAGAAGCACTTTCTAAAATGTTCAATATCCTTAGTCATCAGGGAAACTCAAATCAAAACAATTCTGAGATTTCATTTTACACTTGTCAGAATGGCTAAAATGAGGTCAGTTCCCAGCAACCGCATAGTGGCTCACAACCACCTATGATGAGATCTGGTGCCCTCTTCTGGAGTTCAGGTGTACATGCAGGCAGAACATTGTACACATCATAAATAAATAAACTTAAAAAAAAAAAAAAAAAAAAAAAAAAAAAACCAAAGTGACAACACATGCTCATGTAGAGCAAGGGAAACAGTTCTCCATTGCTGGTGGGAGTGCAAACTTGTATAACCACTGTGGAAATCTATCTGGCTGTTTCTCAGAAAATTAAGAATACATTCACCTCAAAAGCCAGCTTTACCACTCCTGGACATATACCCAAAGATGTTCCACCATATAGCAGCTTTATTCTTCATAGTCAGAAACTGGAAACAACCTAGATGTCCCTCAACAGAAGAATGGGCAAAGATAATATGGTGCATTTACACGATGAAATATTAAACAGTTATTAAAAACAATGACATCATGAAATTTGCATGCAAATGGATAGAATTAGGAAAGATTATCCTGAGCGAGGTAACCTAGATCCAAAAAGACATGCATGGTATGAATTCATTTATAAGTGGATATTAGTTATAAAGTACAGAAGAACCATGCTACAATGCATAGACCCAAAGATGTCAAGAAGAGCCCAAAGGAGGATTATTGAATCTCACTGAGAAGGGTAACTAGAATAGATATCACGGATGGATGAAGGAAGAAATCTGGGTGGGGTAGTGTTTGGGGAGGAGAGCAGGAGGGATTAAGTGGGTGGGAGAGAATAGAGGACAGAAGGAGAGAGTGCTGGGATAAAGAACTGAAATCAGTGGGGGGTGGGGCTTCTCTGGGAGTAGTTAGACACCTAGGAAAACAGAAACTTCAAGGAATCTAAGATGGTAACCCTAGCTAAGACTCCTAGAAATAGGGGATATGGAACCAGAAAAGACTTCCAATAGAGTAATTGGGACACCAATCCCAGCTACAAAACTTTCAACCCACAATTTGTCCTGCCTACAAGATGTACAGGGGTAAAAGATGGTGCAGAAATTTAGATAATAGCCAACCAATGACAGGCCCAGCTTGAGTCCCATGCCATGAGAGAGAGCCCACTCCTGACACTATGAATAATATTCTGCTATACTTGCTGACAGGCACCTATCATAACTGTCATCTGAGAGGCTTCACCCAGCAACTAATGAAAACAGATGTAGAGACCAACAGCCAAACATTAGGCAGAGCTTAAGGAATCCTGCAGAAGAAAGGAATTAAAGGAATCAGAGAAGTCAAGGACACCACAAGAACATATAAAGAATCAACAACTAACCTGGGTCCAGAGTAGCCCACGGAGACTGAACTGCCAGAGAGTATGCATGGAATGTACCTAGGCTCTCTGCACATATGTAACATTGCAGTTTGGTCTACATGTGAGACTCCTAATAACTGCCACCGGGGCTGTCTCTGACTCTGTTGTCTGCCTTTCAATCCCTTTTCCCTAACTGGGCTGCTTTGTCTGGCCTCAATAGGAGAAGACTTACCTAGTTCTAGTGCAACTTGATATGCCCAGACTAGGATAAGAGGAAGGGAAGGGAGAGGGAAGGACTGGGAGTAGAAGAGAGGAGAAGCTGTGATAGGGATGTAAACTTAATTAATCAATTAAAAAGATCTCAGATGGAAGATTAACTATCAACTGCTATTTGAATATTCCTGCACACAGAACTTATTTCTGTACATTCACAGAGTGGGAAAGGACTCCCAGTACTGTCAAGCTTTGTCATTTCATGAAGACAACATCTGAAAATGAAACCTTGGGAAACTGAGCCAAGGTCACACTGCCAGTTAGATGCTATGCTATGCTCTGAAAAGACCTTTAGGCAGGCCTAACTCACAGTCTTTCTACTGCCTGCATGTCTATGTACTATAGCCACTGACCCCATGAATACTTACTGGACATCATGTGTGATTAAGCCACCTTTCTACATGCCAAGGAAATAAGTTAACATTATCTGATGTTATCCATAGCACGTAAATGAGCTGGTCCCTACCAACTCATATGTTGTCCACTGGAAATTTAGCATTGCACTTCTGAGCTTCATTTATTCATGTTATACTTTTCCAAATATGAGACTCTTCCAAATGTACAAGCCTGCTTCTGTGAGTATCTGTTCCATGGTACATGTTTCTGTGATAGCTGTCACTGCAAACTTTATCTGAATTGCCATTTTCTATTTCCCAAAAATGGGAGCAAATCAGCTCCCATTTCATCTATGAAAGTGAGTTACTTCTCAATATGCTTCATGAGGTAATGTTTTGTATTGAATATTACCAAGGAAATGTTTCTGTCCACACTGCTTATGGTTGCCCATGTTTATATAATCCCCTCAGCTCTTGAGACACAGTGCTTTGTTTAACTTATCACAGCACCAAAATGGGTGGAGCAAGCATTTATTCATGGAGTAATAACAGAAGGCCACGATAAGCCTGAGCATCCCAATGTATCTCCGCTATTAAGTCTTGCTATTGCGTCATTAGGTATCTGAAGAATCCTGTGATGTAACTGGTACATCCTTGTTTTTGTTAAGCTTTATTCCCTCTTTCTAAATGCAAATACTTCTTAATTAGTACATCAAATTCTTACTTGAGATTATAATTTTTGTTCCTCCAAAGTAGAACCAAGAAAGAGTGAAAGACCTTGGGTATCTACAGCAGAAAACAGACAATCATTGTGATGACCACAGATAAGTCTCAGTCTGTAAAACTGGGAGACAGACCTGAAGGAACAGCAATTGTGTGCTGGCAAACTGTCTCTGTGAAGCTTTGAATGGGTGATAATAACCATAATGGTCATCATAATCATTAGAGAGGCTGATATTCATTGGGGACTTATGTTCCAGACACATAACTGAGAGCATGACATTGTATTGAGGACACAGATGGGTCCCTTTGTGAATTTTAAATTTCTACTTCTGATCTGGGATGGACAACCAAAGGATTGTGGGGCCCAGCTCTTGCTTTCACCTCCAAATTAAGTGCACTGACTGCCTCCCTTGTAGTATTGTCAAGATAAAATACCATCAAGTCATTCCAAAAAATAAGTGCCGGATCCATTGGCCATGTCTGAAAACTCAGAGTAAAAAGAGAGAAAGATCTCTCTTTTGGCTATCACTATACCAGCATTAGTCTTAGAGTAAAAGTACTTGGAGCTGAAGTCTGGCTGTTTGTCTTCAGTTCTTTCATCTCTAATTTTGGGTATAAAATGATAAGTCACAAATATTTCATGACTATTAAGTGAGCTAAATTTTGTAAAACTCTTAAAGGGTTAAAGGCGTTAAGATTTGTAGAGTGGCTTGCATGTGGTACCAGAATCCTCATAATAACAAAAAGATAAGTTATTTTGTTGTTACTCCATCTTGGCAGATACATCTGTGACAGGTCCTGAAATGTGAGGGTTCACAAGTGGACTAGGCATAAGACATTTGCACAAAAGTCTTTTATTTAGTCACAAAGGCCATTTAAGCTGAAAGCCTCAATTATCTGTGAGTCAAACACCTTCCTGCAAGGTACACATGGGCCAGTTTCTTCATGTACAGCTGGCTATTTTTGTTCCAGAATCTGATCCGTCTCAGAAACATTCCTGAGATGTCAAATGTGGGCATACTCTTCCCCTTATTCTTTCCATCTCTGAGGCCTGGCCAAATGAAAGTGCTTCTGGAGTGTAAAGATGGGACCGGAACTAACTAATCTTTTTTCTATTTTCCTGAGAACACAAAAGCCTGGCAGAGGTGCAGGATATTCTGTTTTCCCATCCCTGTCGTAGACTTCTTCCTCAGAAGCAAGTACCAGATGCGCAACTGAGTAGAAGAAAGAATGGCAAATATTATCCATACATCATTACATTCTGCTCAAGCAAGGTGTTCCTTAAGTACATGATTGGGAACACCTGCAGCTCAGCAGACAGCCAGGCTCCCACTGCTTGCTCATCCCTGAGAGCAACCAAACTTTCCCCTTTCTTATTGCTATGCTATCAGTTGTACATCAAGCATTAGCCACTTGGAAGACATCCAGGAAAGAAAAGCACAGGTTGGAGTGTTGCACATGCTGAGGAAACAAGCCTATCTACTTTGTAGTGAACACTAGTGCTGGCTTTCTGGAGACGAGAAGAGTCTCACCTCTTAGAGTGGCCCTGCTGTTCAGCCACACAGGACCCCACTTTCTCACTCTAGTTATTGATGTAGGACAAGACATCTCCTGGTGGCACACTTCCAGGTAGTTCTGAATGCTGCTGCTCCAAATGTTCTATTTCTGGCTTTCATCAAGATGTAGAATACAAGTAAACTTTTAGTTCTTATTGAGATATCCCCTCCCTCTCCCTCCTTTCTCTCTCTCTCTCTCTCTCTCTCTTTCTCTCTCTCTCTCTCTCTCTCTCTCTCTCTCTCTCTCTCTCTCTCTCTCTCTCTCTCTCTCTCTCTCTCTCTCTCTCTCTCTCTCTGTGTGTGTGTGTCTGTCTGTCTGTCTGTGTATTTCAAATATGAAGCTAGAAGCTACAATTCATAGGACATCTGGCAGCTGAAGAGGGAGAAAGGTTACAAGTTGGAGGACAGATACAAACTGAAATACCCAGGAAGAAGGAAGATGATAGTGAATTAAATCATGACAGCCCATCTCAAAAAATAAACAAACAAACAAACAACAACAAAACAAACAAGCAAAGAAAAACCTAGACATCACAAGTGTGAGTTGCATGCAAACCGTGGAAATGGATTGAAATATATATTCAATCTTATGTCTTACTTTAGTGCACAGCATCCTATAGAGTCTAAGGCCAATTATCATGGATGTATACACATACACCTAGGCTCAGAGTCAGAGAAGTAGCTGAGAGATGGCTCTGGGAAAACAGGGTAGATGCAGCACTAGGGTTAATTCACATGCACAGAGGGAAGTCAGCTGATGAGTGGCAAGTGTGTAAACTATGAACTGAGTCTATGGAATCTCTTGTGATGCATTGGCACTATATATAATAAGAACTTTGGGAGAGATAGTTCTGTCTAGAGCAAGGTTGACACACAGAAAATCACCTTGATTTCCCCCAACAAGTAGCATCTCTTCAAACAAGGTATCTGACCAAAGTTAGGTAAAAGTAGATTGAGAAGCACTAAGTTTATGTGAGCATGTGAGTTGAGTAGCAGTGACATCAATAGGACTGTGGAAGGGAACAGAGCATGGCACTTTTGAGTCATCTGTATTGCTTATACAACTACATACAAGAAAAGATTGAGTAGATTGCCTCCAAAGAAAACAAGCATCTGTTAACACAGGTGCAACTTGAGTGTACACCTCTCCGGTTCCATATACAGGTTATTAACATGCTGCTTTGTACCATCTGGTTTTCTATTACAGCTCAAATCCCAACATGGCTCAGCAATTCCCCAGTGAGTGGTTATGTGTACAATGTGTGTATGCATGTGTAAATCCAGATGTGAAGTTTTCATAGACTGCATCTCTACTCACATCCAGAATCCAAGTTTATATAATAGGGTTATATACATCTGCAGTCTACTCTGGAGCTTGCCTCCTCAAGAAAACTACACTTTAGCCAATTTCCAGAAGGATATGATGACTGCATCACTTTGAGCTCTGACAGGTTCCTGGTGGCTTTTCAACATTAATAAAAAGGAATTTGTACAGCGGTGAGTGTACGTCAAAAGAGGCCAGCCAGTGTCAGTGAAGCAACTACAGGTGAACAGCTGTTGGAATCCAGGATACCTGGAAACCAGGGCAGTAAGTATCATTGAAGAATGCTGGTGAGATATGCAGCTACAAGAGCAGACACCCTGTGTGCCTACAGCTGTAAACCCATCTTCTTTCTTCCTAGCCAAAGATATCCTTCCAGTCTCCTCAACGGGAAAGTAGTGAGCATGTGTGTTCAGGGAGTGAGTCACCTGTCAAGGGAAACGTTCTAGAGGAGAGGAAATGGGTACTGAGGTCTCCTCTCAGGCTAATTAATTCTTTCTTTTTAAATTTTTTTAACATTTTATTTTTTAGATTATAATCACAATATGTCTCCCTTCTATTTCATGCCTCCAAATCCTCCCATAGATCTACTCCTCACCACTTCAAATTCATAGCTTTTATTTTCATCAATTTTTCTTGCATGCATACACACACACACTCACACACATGCACACGCACACACACACACACACACACACACACACACACATATATATACATATATATATATATATATATATTCCTAAATATAACCTATTTCATCCTTGTGATGTTACTTATTATATTTATGTTTTCAGGGATGACTGGAACAACTAGACAATCAATTGGTGTGCTCTTTCCTGAGGAAGATCACCTCTCCGATTCCCAGCTTTCCTCACTTGCCTGTAGTTTTATGTGTAGGGTTGAGGCCTCTGAGTTTCTTTCTGCTGCCCACTTAGCAATCAATGTTCATTATTGTCATCCTTGTTCAGCTCACAGTGATGCCGGTGAAACCTTTTGTGGGTACCTTCTGGCACTGTTGGGAAACACAATCTCATAGCAAACTCCCTGATTCCCCTAGATCTTACCATCTTTCCTCCCCTTCTTCCACACTGTTCCCTGAGCTTTAGGTTCAGGAACAGTTTAGTACCTACTGGGACTGGGCTCTCTTTTAGAAAGCCTAAGAATGAGATAGCCAGAAGCCACATGATGACCCAAGCAGCAAAACTGCTGAGATGCATGAGACTGTCGAAGCAGCAAAGAGTAACATCTGGTATAAACCACTCTTTTGCTCAATAATGGAAGATCCTTTGTAATACAGCGAATGGACAAGTACTATTGATCTCATCTGAATAGCAAATCAAACTAGAGTCTCCGTGCACACTAATACAAATGTTATTCCTTTTTTTTAGTTGTAATGCTACAGTAACTTTGAGAGAAATTAAAGAATAAGGAAAGTTTGGGGCTCTAGAGTGACTTGCCAATATTCCAGCAAGCCCTTCTGCATCTCAGAGCCAACACAACACAGAAGCATTGTTTTATGCACACAGAGAAAGGCAAGAGAAAAATGACTGAACGTTGTCAGGTGCTAGACTCACAAAGCCAGAGAATCCCACGTGTAAATCTCTGGAAAGGAGCATCCTCTGCAAAGACAGCTAGAAATGTCCCTTTACCCTAAGAGCACGTAACGCCCCTGACACACCACAAAGGCCCATGTGAGTGAGGGCTCTGTCACAGTATCATGACAGTCTGCTGTTCCTGGGAGAATATGGTCATCCTTCATTTTGTTCTAAAAACTCATCATGCTGAGCTTGGGGTTATGTGTCACTCTCCTTATTTATTGTCCCCTCCTGTCTCCTGTGAAACCCTTTTTTATCCTATTGAAATCAAACTTTGTCTTGGAGAAAAAGATTCACTGTGTATCTATCTTTTGTTACAGTTTCCTTTTGTACTTTTTCCTGTATTATGTGACTTTGTCAATTAAAAAAAAAAAAAAAAAAAGGAAAGTGTAAAGGACCAAAACTCCACATGTTGCCTTCTGCTGTTATTCTTAGCATTATTTGCAAGAGCTGGACCCACACAAGACACATGGTGGGCAGGGACACTCTGCTTTGATTCCAGCCTCTGACTCAGTCTCATTTCTGCTACAAAGTAGGGCAGTGATGAACAGCAGTAGCAGCACCAGCCTCCTTTGCTCCTTTGATTCCAGGGCTATAAAGCTAAGCTCTTTTAACTACGGAGGAGCCAATGCACAGCACACAGCTCTGTGTAGCCTCCCTGCTGTGCTGTTCTCTGACCTGTGCTCAGAAGTTGGGTAAGAGAAATAGAAGCAAAAGTCTTACACTGCAGATTGGTCTAAGCTTATAGAATCTGTGTAGGGATGTACTGAGTCAAAGGAAAAATAATGATTCCAGAAGTCAATTACATACAATGGCCTCAAATCCAAACGTTTCACATCTTGCTCTCACAGCTCAGTCTCTCCACACTTCCTGCTCTTGTGTTGGCTGAATATCTATGTGCCTGGCTATGCTTCCTCCCTTCCCTGGAGTGCTGCATCCCCTCTGCTCAGTCATACGTGATCTCTCTGCTCATTTCAACCTTCTTTCTCTCCTCAGTCAGTTAGGAACCCAGCCCTCTGCTTGGCAGCTCAGCTACCACTGCTGCACTGAGGAAAATCATGCAGAAGAAAGCATCAGGATGAACAATAGGAACTGGTTAAACAAAGCCAAAGTAAAATAGGAAAAGAAGAAAAACCAAAACCAGATACACTAAATCTAATAGAAGAGAAAGTGGGAAAGAGCCTTGAACTCAATAGTATAGGAGACAACTTCCTGAACAGAACACCAACATCTCAGGCTCTACAATTAATAAGTATAACTTCATTAAACTGAAAAGCTTCTGTAAGGCAAAGGGTCCTGTCAAAAAAACAAACCAGCAGCCTACAGATTGGGAAAAGGTTTTCACCAAACCTACATCTGACAGATGACTAATATCCAACATACATATTTTTTAAACTCAAGACATTAAACAGGCACAAACTAAATAATCCAATTAAAACATAAGGTACAGAGCTAAATGGAGAATTCTCAACAGAGGAATTTCTAATCGCCAAGAAGCACATAAAAAATAATCAGTGTCATTAGTCATGAGGGAAATGCAAGGCAAAATGACTCTGAGAGTCCATCTTACACCTGTCAGAATGGCTATGATTAAAAACTCAAGTGACAGCACAGGCTGGTGAGGATGCAGAGCAAGGGGCACATTCCTTCCTTGCTGGTAGAAGTACAAACTTGTACAATGACTTTGGAACTCAATCTGCTGCTTTCTCAGAAAATTAGAAATCGTTCTACCTCAAGACCCAGCTATACCACTCCTGGGCACATATGCAAAAGATGTTCCACCATACCCCAAGGATAATTACTCAACTGTGTTCATAGCAGCTTTGTTCATAATAGCCAGAAACTGGAAAAAACCTAGATGTCCCCCAACTGAAGAATGAATAAAGAAACTGTGGTACGCAATGGAATACTACTCAGCTATTAAAAACGAGAATCTTGACATTTGTAGGCAAATAGATGGAACTAGAAAAACATTATCCTGAGTGAGGTAACCCAGAACCAGAAAGACATGGTATGTACTCACTTATAAGTACACATGAGCCATATAATACAGGATAACCATGCTACAACCCATAGGCCCAAACAAGCTAAGTAACAAGGAGGGTGCAAGGGAAGATGTTTGAATCTCACTCAGAAGGCAAACAGAATTGACATTGGAAGTAGATGAAGAGAGAGAGGGGATGGAAAGAACAGGGGTAGAGATCAGGTGGGGAGAGAGCAGAGGTGGGAAGTGGGAGGGCTGGGAGAGAGAAAGGAAACCAAAGTGGTATCTCTGGGACAAGCAGGAGACTGGGTAGGCTCCTGGGAGGATACGAGGCCTGACTCTAACTTAGACAGTCTCCTAAAATTGGGGAAAATGGAGACGGAAGTGAACACCTCCTATACGCAGTCAGGACTTCCAGTGGAGGATTTGGGACACAAACCCACCCACAATAGCTTCAACCTCAAATTCACTCTGCCAACAAGGTATACAGGAATAAAAATGGAGTAGAGATTGAAGGAAAGGCCAAGGAATGACTGGCCCAGCTTGAGACTCATCCCATGGGAGAGCACATCCTCTAATACTCTTAAGGAGACTCTGCTATGCTTGCTGACAGGAGACTAGAATAACTCCTCTGAGAGGCTCCACCCAGCAGCCAATTGAAATAGATGTAGAAATCCACAACCCAGCATTAGGCAGAGCTCAGAGAGTCTTGTGGAAGAGTTGGGGAAAAAAATAGAGGGGCCTGAAAGGGACAAGAACTTCACAAGAAGACCAACAGAATCAACTAATCAATGGCTGTTGGGGGGCTCCAGAGAATGAACCACCAACCAAAAGTGAGCATTGACTGGACCAAGGTCCCCTACGCATACATAGCTGATGGGCAGCTTGGTCTTCATGAAGGTTCCCTAGCAATTAGAGCAGTGGCTGTCACTAATGTGGACTTTGTTGCCTGCTTTTAGATCACTTTGCCCTAGCAGGGCTGCCTTGTAGGCCTCCATGGAAGAGGATGCAATTAGTCTTCATACAACTTGATGTGCCAGGGGAGGGATGGTGGTGGGGCTCTCCTATTTCTGAGGAGAAGGGAGCAGTGGGAAAGGAGGAAAGAAGGTAGGAGGGCAAGACCAGGAGGAGGGATGGGGATGTAAATAAGGATGTAAAGTGAATTAAAAAGAAAGAAAAAAAAAGTGGAGCAAAATGAAAGAATCACTCTTCTTTGGTTGGCAAATGTATTTAGGGAAATTGGCCTCTAATGTAGTCTGCAGGAAGGCAAGTTTTTGCCTTTGCCTACAAAAACAAGGCCATCTTCTGAAAGTCAAACCAATCAAAGTTCTTATCTCTTGAAAAAGACTTTGTGAAGCCTCATTTTATATAAATATTTTAATTAATAGATACCCTCATCAAACATGAGAAGCATTGCGCATTAACACTCACCAGAGACCCTGAAAGTAGATTGATTATCTGCATCTCAATTTGCTTTTCTCGACACCACTAATTTATTTTTAATAGGTCTGTAATTTAGCCTTCTCAATTTCTTTTCTGCTTGGCAGACTCGAATGCCTCCAGCTCACCAACCTGTCTCTGTAACCTTTAGGCACTGCTGTCTGCACAGTGTATTAATTTTTAAATTATCCAGCTTAGTTTGAGGAAAAAAAAAAACTTCAATTAACTTCCATAGGCAAGCCAAGCTAACACCTCTTAGCTTTCCAAATGAAGGTGAAATGTAAATTAGGGTGAAGGCTATTTTCTAAGGAGAATCTTGCTAGAGCCAGGAAATTCTCCTCATACTTTACAGAATCTGCTACCCTTAAAGTGTCTTCCATTTGAACCAGTAGTTTTCACTTTATCCTTGTAATGAAGATAAGTGCTTTTCTACATCTCCTCACAGCAGCTCACAGGGTGATGGTGAATGAAAGGCCACTGACCACTGTTTACAAATGTGTCCCAGCAACCTAGAGCAATGACTAGAGATGGTAGGCTCTCGGTGGAGACTTAACAGGTGAAATTATTATAATTACATAATTATGTATATGCAAATTGATTATCTTCTCTAAACATGGAACAGTTTTTATTAAAAACAAGAAAAACAGAGATAGTAGACAAAAGATGGTCTGCAGAAAAATAAAAGAAACAGGAAAAGTTAGTTAATGTTTCTTTTTAAAGCCTAAGTTCTCATGACAGATGAATGAAAAGTTGACACTCTGGCCTCCTTGTTAGAAGTAATTCAGAAGCATCATTGCCTTAGCAAGAATGTTGCTTCTGTATGGGCATACCCACATTACGGATTGAATTTGGGTAAGTAGAGACATGGCATCTGGGCTTCTTACCTGCGAGATTTCCCTGTTTTCTGACCTCCCTCGGTGGCTTCCCATTACATCATCCTAATCTCTAGAGCCAATTTCTCATCAGTAAAGAACAACAATTTAGAACTGATCCCTGTAAGGCTATATTGGGCAGGTGTGCTGGCTAGTTTTCTGTCAACTTGATACAAGCTAAAGCCGTCTGAGAGGAGGAAACCTCAGCTAAGAAAATGCTTCTGAGAGATCAGACTGTCGGCAAACTTGTAAGATGTTGTCTTAACTAGTGATTGACAGGAAGAGGCCAGCACATTCTGGGTGGGGCCATCCCTAGTCTGGTGGTCCTGAATTCTTTAAGAAAAGAGGCTGAGAAAGCCATGGAGAGCAAGCCAGTAAGCAGCACCCCTCCTTGGCCTCTGCAACAGCTCCTGCCTCCAGGTTCCTGACTTGTTTGAGTTCCTGTCCTGACCTCCTTCAATGATGGACTGTGCTGTGGAAGTGTAAGCTGAAGAAACCCTTTCCTCCCCAAGTTGCTTTGGCCGTGGGTTTTTTTTTTTTTTTTTTTTTTTTTATCACAGAAATGGTAATGCTGAGCAAGACAAGTAAATAATGAGTTCAATTCTGAGCCCTGGGAAACACTAACAAACAGGTGGCCTCCAAAGGAAAAGGTGGAAATGGGAGGGTCATATGAAAAAGAATATTCAATTAGGATATATTTGATCTAAAGCAAACATCTGAAGAGCCTATGGCTTCTGTATCATACTAAAGGGAGAAACTGGATCGATGCAGACATATATTTGGTGAACTCTAACAATTACCCAACTAAATAGACGTGATTAAAGGATGACAGTTGTAGTTTACCTCGGTGTGTCACACGTGCTGCTGGATTGACCTGTTTCCTGACCTCGTTTTTTGACTTCGCATCACAAACCTTCACAGCTTCCCCTGAAGTTTTTCTTAGAGTTTTTTATCATAAAGGAAGCCCTATTTGTTCTTGCAAAGCCTTTAGTAACTCTATGATACAGAAAATAAAACCAAAAATGCCTAATCTGAGAGAGAGAGGAGGAGGGTGGGAGAGACATAGTTAGGTGCATTTTCACAGAAACCAGAGGTAAGCACCTGAGATTTTTTTTTCTTTCATGTCTGGTGTGGAAGGCTGGATACATGGAAATGAGTGATTTTAAAAGATGTAGAAAAGATGAAACAGAATTGTGAGGTTTGCATGCTGCTGCCATGCAGATCCTGGACTGGTGTCGCAGCAGAAGGCAGTTGCATTGACCAGACCCCACCCTCCCTCCTTTTCTCCCTCTTTCCCCTCCCCTGGTCCTCAGAAAGGGAGAGCCCTCTTCACCTACCCTCTGACCCAGCCTATCAAGTCTCATCTGGATTGCCAGTCTTCTTCCTCTTCCTCTTCCTCTTCCTCTGTGGCCTGCATGGCCGTCCCATCAGAGGGAAGTGATCAACAAATGGGCAAGAGAGTCCATGTCAGAGGCAGTCCTTGCTCCCCATATTATGAGACCCGCATGGAGACTGCTGTGAATCGACTACATCTGAGCAGGGCATCTGGGTCCTCTCCGTGCATGGACCTTGATTGGTGCATCAGTCTCTGCAGGCCACCTGCGCCCAGATTTGTTGGCTTTGTTGGTCTCCTTAGGGAATTCCTGTACTCTATGGATCCTTCTGTCTCCCAACTTTTCCATTAGATTTCATGCACACTGCCCCAAAGTTTTGCTGTGATCTCAGCATCTGCTTTAACCCCCTACTGGATGGAGTCTTTCAGAAGACCTCTATGGTAGGCTCCTGTCCTGTTCTGTCTCTACAACTGCTTCTGGTGTCTGTTCTATTTGCCCTTCTGAATGAGCATTCTCCCTAGGACCCTCCATGTTATTTAGCCTCTTTAGGTCTATAGATTGTAGTGTGGTTATCCTGTATTATGTGGTTAATATCTGCTTCTATGTGAGTATATACTATGCACGTCTTCTTGAGTCTGGGTTACCTCACTCAGGATGATCATTTCTAGTTCCATCCATTTGCCTGAAAATTTCATGATTTCCTTGTTTCTAATAGCTGAGTAGTATTCCATTGTGTAAATGTACTGAGAAATACTTAAAGAAATGTTCAAAGTCCTTAGTCATCAGGGAAATGCAAATCGAAACAACTCTGAGATTACATTTTACACCCATCAGAATATAGTCTCAGGTGCCAGTACAAGCCATGCACATCAACATAGCCTCCAGCAGGATCTCAGGCATTGGACGTTGCCATGGCTCAGCCTCTTTCTACAGCACATGCATCACTGCTTCCCCATCCTTCCCACACTCTCATTGCAATGGCATTGGGGACCGCATTGCATCACTCTCTAATATATATGCATGTATATAGTACACACACATACACACACACACACATACACACACACAGCTTGTCATGAGTCATTGGTCTGTCTCAAGGCTTTTGGTCTCTGAAGCACCATAAATATCAGACCATCCCTGAGATTTCTTCAATTATAGCCATGTTTCAGGTTTTCATCCTTGGTGGGCATGACGTACTCCAGGAACTAGTTCTGCAGAACTGGTTCCTCTTCATGTTCCAGCAGCTCATGAATGGAGTACATGTTGGGACTGACAGACTCAAAGTGCTGGATCTGGCTGGGCCTGGATGGCAGCCAGGTTGGTCAGGGCTCTCACCAGATGGCCACCCTGTGCTTTGGGCTCTTCCAGGTGACAGTTCCTTCTTTTTATACTAGGGAAAATAAAACCACAGCTAGAAGGCTACTGAAAACCTGTAATCATAGGATATTATCTAGAATATTCTGTTTCTTTTAGGGATTCAATAGTATAGAAGAAAATTTAGGGAGAGTTTTAAAATTAATATTTAAGATGCAACACACAACAAGCTGGGTGTGGTTGCACACACCTTTAATCTGAGCACTCAGGGAGGCAGAGGCAGGTGTATCTCTGTGAGTTCAAGACAAGCCTGGTCTTTAAAGTGAGTCCAGGACAGCCAAGGTGACACAGAGAAACCCCATCTTGAGAAACAACAACAAAAACAAAAGGTAACACATGGTCTTCAAGACATTTGATATTCTATTGATAAAACACAGAAAAAAATGTGCCTTTTTAAAAAATATGAAATGGAATTTTAAAGGCCCCTTTTCTATGTCTCTTGCTCTCCACAGCTTATTGCTTTCTTATACACTCCAAAGACCACCTACTCCCATGGCACCATCTACCATAGGCTGGGTTCTCTCAAGTCAATCATTAATCAAGAAAATGCTTCATGAGCATCTCAGGCCACTCTAGTGGGAAATTTTTCTCAGTTGATGTTCTTTCTTCCCAAATGACTCTATCCTGTCTGTGTGTAACTAGTCTCTTATTTTTTAGTGTGTGTAAAAGTATTCATATTCAATTAGAAAAGTAATGAATCCACTGTCCTGGAAAGCTCTAACTCCCAATGTCAGAGTTCACATATAACTCCACATGACTTCAAAAGGCTTTAAAAAAAACAGCTTTACTGGAGCAAAAATAATTTTGTTCAAGTTCCTTTCTTCTTTTCTTTCCAATAACACTTGATTCAGTTAGTTGTTTGGTCCCCTGGGGTGGTTTTCTGTTGTTAACTTGTCTGCAAATACCAGCCCTTCCCATGTGTCCTTTTCCACTTCAGAATACCTACTTTCCTTCCTTTCTGGCCTTTCCTTTCTCTTGTTCTCTCTTCCCTTCCTTTCTCTTCCTTTCTTCTTATGGAAGAGTGGGGGGATGGAAGGACCTGGAAAGATCAGGAACTTCACAAGGAGACCAACAGAGCCAACAAATATGGGTCCTGGGGAGAGGGGGATGTGGAAATTGATGCATCACCCAAGGACTATGCATGGGGAGGACCTAGGCCCCAGTTTAGATCTAGCCAAGAGGCAGCTCAGTCTCCATATGGGACACCAAATAAGGGGAGCAAGGGCCATCTAGGCTATGGACTCTGTTGCCTCTCTTTAATCACTTCCCCCTTGGCAGGTAGGCCTTGCCAGGCCACAGAGGAAGAGGATGCCGACAGTCCTAATGAGATTTTATAGGCTGGGCTCAGTTGGTAGAGGAGGAGGGCCCCCTTTCTGAGGACTAGGGGAGGGGAACAGGGGGAAGGAAAGAAAAGGGGGTTGGATTTGGAGGAGACAAGGGAGGGAGCGATGATCAAAATGTAGGAGAAGTGAATAATTTTTTAAAAGTTAATTTAATAAAATAAAATAAAGAAAGCAAAAAAATTGTGCTAAGGATACTGAAATATAGCTCTCCAAAACAGATGGCTACTGGCAGGGGTGAGGGAGGGGAAGGACTCACTTTTCTTTAAGAGGCTGACTACCAGGAGTTTGACCATGCTTCAGTAAACACAACTGTTGTTGTTGTTGTTGTTGTTGTTGTTGTTGTTTTGGAGTTTGGTTTTTTAAATCATTTTTTGAGCATAAAATAGGGAACAGACCTGGCAGGTCTAAGAAGTAAGAGTGACTGGGTGTATTATGTGTCATTCCCAAATAATTAATAAAAATATTATGTTTTTAAAAAGGAGGCCTTTTGCCTGGTCATATGGGAATTGATCATTCTTTCTTCAGCTCCTAGGAATTGAGAAGAATGAATGACACATGAAAGACCTACTAGAAGCTTTGCTCTTTCTGATGTGGTCGGTGCATTATCACCAAGCTGAGAAATGCCAGGCAGATATTTCGAGAAGAAACAGTAGCTGGGGTAAGCGGGGACAGAACACATCAGTGTGGTGAAGCCCACGTAAGATGAGGTAAGCTGAGTTCTAGCACTTGATGCCTAGTTACTGCTCTCAAACATAAGAATATGTTTCCTAAAACATCAGTCTTTACACAGCTTCCCTCAAAACCTTCTCCCCAACTACATGTTTCTTTTCTGAATCTTGAAGAATATAAAGACCAAATGACACCAAAGGAAAAACAATAGTGGTACATGTCTATGTAGCTTCATCCACTCTGAGATTGTTCTCAGGGAGGGATATCTAGAGTTTAATCTCAAGGACCCAAGCACTAAAAATGCCCCAGACATGAAAGTTAAAGTAATCCATTCATGGCCTAGATGGAAATTAAAAGATATAGATAGAAAAGAAAAAGGCAAATAAGACAGGTTTGCCAAGGTTATTTGAGTTTTGTGGAAGATGTGTAGGTCTGTTTTTCATCTTACTTGAAAAAAGCCTTAGATTTCAAAAATGAAGCCGAGCAAATGATTAGTCAGTCATTTTGTGTAAATGCTTGAGCTTGTGATGTTCCTGTGGACAGGAAAGTAGAATAAAACAGATTTAGTACAGCCCCAGTAAGCACAGTCTGTGGCCAGCACATTAAATCCTGAATTACAAGCTCCACCAAAGCCTTCCTAATGAGCCATCCAAGTCTCTGATGTATATAATATACCTTTTTTAAAAATGCATGAATACATATTCCACTCAGAGATTTAGATGGCTCCTTTGGGTTATTTAAGTTTCAAAAGAGTCCATCAGTCTCCTGGGTATGACGTTCTGTGAATGCCTTAAAAATGAAAAATTTAGAAATTAGAAGCTCAAAATACCTTAAAGGGGAACTATCTATCAGGAAACACATGCACACACTACACACAGACACACACACACACACACACATACACACACATATACACACACACACACACACACACACACTCAAAGGAAAGTTGATGAGGCATCTGCCTCTGAGCTTCCTGTCTTTTGTCAGTTTGGGTGAGAACCTTTCAAATATCTGTAACTCTCTTCTGTCCAATCTAATTATACAACTCCAGCTTGCTTTGTTTATAATTAGAAGCTTGTAACCCCCCTCTGACTCTTGTCTGTGCTGCTGTTTCACGGCTGTTTTGGATGCTGCATGAGATTGGAGACTAAGTGGGAAAGGACAAGACGTTCAAAACAGCAGGACCGAATTCCCTTGGGCTGTGTTGCAAAGAATGTGAAGGTTGGCACATCCTAGCCTAAGGAAATACATGGATCCAGAAAGGGAACACTTGTGAGTGCTGGAGAGCGAGCAGATCACAACATGTAATGCAGACAAAAATCGAATACCACCTTCCTTCTGGGTAAATACAAGAAATAAATACTGCATGACACCACACTCGGTGAGGTGGAAAAAGAATGGGACAGAGGAACCGAATGAGAAAGAGAACAGCATTAGTTGCTGGTATGGTTTCAATGTGACATGCTCCCCACAGACCACATCGTTGTCCCTGCTTACCAGTTGCTGGTGTTATTTGTGGGCTTTGTAAAAACTCTGGCAGGTGAGACCATATTGGAGGAAGAAGACCACCAGAGCAGGCTGCTGGGGACATGTTATTCCTGGCAGCTCCCTGTCTCGTTCCTATGCTTCCTGGCCATCCATGAAACGAAGAGATGTTCTCTGCCACATGCTCTTGCCACCATGATTGTCTGCCCAAATGCATGGCCAAACGACCACGCACTGAATGTTCTGAACTCATGAGCCAAACAACATAAATCCTTCCAACCTGAGGGCGCCTGCCTAGTATTTTACCACAGCAACAAGTAAAGCAACCGGTGTAACTGAGACGCTTCATTCTACCCGTCTTATGGTTCTCACTCTAATCCTGACATGTAGACCAAATTGTTCTAGTCCACAGAGAAAAGTGATGAGGTTTAAGAATTTACAGACAGAAATAAATCCTAAATCTCACAACTAAGGGAAAAACTAGGCCCAGGACTCACACCAAGGCTAGGGAGTTGCCTGGCACGTTGGCTCGGATCTTCATACTGAGTGATGACAAGTTACAGTGGAACTGAGTCCAGGAATGAAGTATGCAGGAAACCCAGATATACTTTTTCCTAATCGGTCTGGCACATTCTGCCCACAGTACATTCCCTGAGCTGCCTAAGAATAAAGCTCATTTCAAGGGCTGTCTTGAGCATTAAGGAGTTAACATGTGTATAGCACAAGGCATCTGTGGAAGGCACACTTAAAATGGGGCTTTAGCCTCAGCTGTTTGTTTTTACATTGCTTGCTGATGATTCATTTCACATCTGTGTGCAGAAATTTATGTTATGAATCCACAGCCGTGTTTACCTGAGAGCAAATCTTTGAGTAATATTTCAAGTTTCTATGTCCCTTCCTTAGAAGTTTTCCAGCAGTGAAAATGTAATAAGTTAAAATGAATTAAACTTGATTTTATCAGATCAGGTTGGGAAAAAAATTGCAGATCATGGCCCACATTTGATAAAGTAAGATTACAAAGCTACTTAATTCCAAAGGTTGGGGTCTAACATAGAAATGCATTTATCATCCCAATGTAATTTAGGTCTATGAAGAATTGACATAAAGCAAATCTCAGCTCTGCTAGAAGAGAGAAGTTATAATGAGCCCATGTAACTAGCAGATGCCTCTATTTGGCATGAGTGGATTTAATAGTTGAAAAGACTAAGCTGACCACAAAAGCGTGTAAGTCACAGTCCAGCTTGGTTCCTGGCTTTGGGAATCTGGATGTACTGTTCGTTTTACTAAGCTAGGATCCCTGTGGTCTTCAGGGTCATGCTAAAATACATTTAAGCGGTGAAGGGAGGATCCAAGATGGCGGCGAGCAGTGTGGACCGCGTTTGGAGGCTCCAGTGAACAATTCAGGGAATTGCACAGATTTCTGAGCCAGGAACACCGAGGTCCGAACATCACGGCAGCGGGAGTGCTCCACGGTTCGGAGGGACCAGGGTGCGGAGGACCTGCGTGCCCCTGCACACGGGAGGAGCGTGGTTTTTCTCTGATCGGAGCGGCAGCGGTAGAGGCGGCAGCACCAGCGGCACCAGCAGCGGCGGCTGAGGTTTGCAGCTCATAGCCTTCCGGTGGAGGCGATTGGTGTGGTGGCTGGTGGGAATTGCTGCGGGAGAGGGGACTCGGGGCAGGATTTGGGTCGCGTGGAGCCTTTGGACCCAGATTGGACTCGGCGGACAGTTCGGCCCCAGAGTCCCGGGTATTGGCCCGGCCCAGCAAACAATTCTGCCTGAGGCACTAACTCAGCGTGGCCATAGCTCCCCTGCTGTGGCGCAGGCGTAGTTGAGCACGCTGCTCCACACTAGGCACTACCTCAGCTCAGCGGCAGCTCCCCTGCGGTGACACAGTCTGGGCGGAGCACTTGGTTTCACCACAGGCGCTAACTCAGAGCAGCCGCAGTTCTCCTGCTGTGGCGCAGGCTTGGTGACGTGCTCGGTTCCATCCTAGGCACCACCTCAGCTCAGCGGCAGCTCCCCTGCGGGGACACAGTCTGGGCAGAGCACTTGTTCCACCACTGGCGCTAACTCAGAGCAGCCGCAGTTCTCCTGCTGTGGCGCAGGCTTGGTGACGTGCTCGGTTCCATCCTAGGCACCACCTCAGCTCAGCGGCAGCTCCCCTGCGGGGACACAGTCCGGGTGGAGCACTTGTTCCACCACTGGCGCTAACTCAGAGCAGCCGCAGTTCTCCTGCTGTGGCGCAGGCTTGGTGACGTGCTCGGTTCCATCCTAGGCACCACCTCAGCTCAGCGGCAGCTCCCCTGCGGGGACACAGTCCGGGCGGAGCACTTGTCCCACCACTGGCGCTAACTCAGAGCAGCCGCAGTTCTCCTGCTGTGGCGCAGGCTTGGTGACGTGCTCGGTTCCATCCTAGGCACCACCTCAGCTCAGCGGCAGCTCCCCTGCGGTGACACAGTCCGGGTGGAGCACTTGTTCCACCACTGGCGCTAACTCAGAGCAGCCGCAGTTCTCCTGCTGTGGCGCAGGCTTGGTGACGTGCTCGGTTCCATCCTAGGCACCACCTCAGCTCAGCGGCAGCTCCCCTGCGGGGACACAGTCCGGGCGGAGCACTTGTTCCAACACTGGCGCTAACTCAGAGCAGCCACAGTTCTCCTGCTGTGGCGCAGGCTTGGTGACGTGCTCGGTTCCATCTTAGGCACCACCTCAGCTCAGCGGCAGCTCCCCTGCGGGGACACAGTCTGGGCGGAGCACTTGTCCCACCACTGGCGATAACTCAGAGCAGCCGCAGTTCTCCTGCTGTGGCGCAGGCTTGGTGATGTGCTCGGTTCCATCCTAGGCACCACCTCAGCTCAGCGGCAGCTCCCCTGCGGTGACACAGTCCGGGTGGAGCACTTGTTCCACTACTGGCGCTAACTCAGAGCAGCCGCAGTTCTCCTGCTGTGGCACAGGCTGGACAGAGCTCTCGGTTCCACCAGCTCTAAGACTCTGGTTGGACACAGTGTACAGTTTGAATCCAGAATTCCTGGCTGAGATTGGTGGTCAGTTCGGGCCCTGAGTCAATAACTGACCACAGCACGCACTTTGGGCCAAAAGGCCCTAGTGGAGCTTGGTGCGTAGTCCCAGCCCAAAAATTCTGGCTGGGCCCTGTGTGCATTTTGGGCCCAAAATCCCTAGCTGAGCTTGGCAGACGGTTCTGGCCCTGAGAATCTAGCTGAGTTCTGCCCGTGGTTCGGTCCCAGTGCTCCTGGCTGGACTTGGCAGGGAACACAGAAGGCTGTGGATACCTTGGCCTGACCCAACGCTCATTCAGAGACCCAGAACAATTGCAGGATCCACAGCAGAGAGGGACTGAGGATCACTGGCTGTGAGAGACCAGAACAACAGGGCTAACCTCCTAACATCCACACCAGTGAAGCTTTGAGCTCGCAGCCTAGGGAAATCGTAAGAAAACAAGTGAATCTATCATCAGACACCCTCCATTCAACTCTGGAAGCTACCCAACAAAAACAAAGACGGCAAGATGTCTAAAGGACAACGAAAAAGCATACGCAAAAAACCCCAAAACAACATGGCGTCTCCAGTTTCCAGCTATCCCAAAGAAAACCACCCAGAGAACTCAAATACAACGGAAATACAAGAAAATGACCTCAAATCCTTAGTAATGAGGATGATAATGGAGGAAACAAATAAAATTCGTAATCAAATGCAGGAAGACGCAGACAAACAGGTGAGAGACATAAAAGAAGCACATAGAGTGGAACTGGAAAAATTGCAGGAAAATGCAAACAACCAGATGAAAGAAATAGCTAAAACGGTTCAAGCTCTGAAGACCTATAAAGAGGCAATGGAAGAAACTCAGGAATATACAAAAAATCAGATGAAAGAAATCAAAAAATCAGTTCAAGATCTGAAAATGAAAATGGATTCAATGATAAACACACAGACAGAAGAAAAACGAGAACGTGAGACCTCAGAGAAGAAGGCGAGCAACACAGAGGTGAGCTTTTCTAACAGAATCCAAGAGATGGAAGAACGAATCTCAGGGCTAGAAGATACAATCACAGATATTGAATCAACCATTAAAGAAAATGCCAAATCTGGAAAACTCCTGACACAAAACATCCAAGAAATTAAGGACACCATGAAAAGAAGAAATTTGCGGATAATAGGCATTGAAGAAAGAGAAGACATCAGACTCCAGGGCCCAGAAACTATTCTCAACAAAATCATAGAAGAAAATTTCCCCAATCTAAAGAAAGAGATGCCTATAAACATACAAGAGGCCTACAGAACACCAAATAGAATTGACCAGAAAAGAAAAACTGCCCGCCACATAATAATCAAAACACAAAACATGCAGAACAAAGAAAAAATATTAAAAGCTGCAAGGGAAAAGGGCCAAATAACATTTAATGGTAAACCTATCAGAATTACACCTGACTTCTCAGCAGAGACCATAAAAGCCAGAAGGTCCTGGACAGAGATCCTGCAAACCCTAAGAGAACACAGATGCCAGGCCAGACTACTTTACCCAGCAAAATTATCAATAACCATTGATGGAGAAAACAAAATATTCCATGACAAAAACAAATTCAAACAGTACCTATCCACAAACCCAGCTTTACAGAAGGTACTAGAAGGAAAACTCCATCCCAAAGGGTCAAGCTACAACCAAAACTACCCAGGAAATAGATAACTATCCCATGGCAAAAACACAACTACACAAACGCTCGACTGGAAACAACATCAAAATTAAGACTCTTAACAGTCACTGGTCATTAATATCTCTCAACATCAATGGCCTCAATTCTCCAATAAAAAGACACAGACTAACCGAATGGGTACATAAACAAGACCCAACATTCTTCTGCATCCAAGAAACACATCTCACCCATAATGAAAGGCATTACCTCAGGGTAAAAGGTTGGAAAAAAATATTCCAAGCAAATGGTCACAAGAAGCAAGCAGGTGTAGCCATTTTAGTATCGAACAAAATAGACTTTCAACCAAAATTAATCAAAAGGGATGAGGAAGGACACTTCATACTTATCAAAGGTAAAGTCAACCAAGATGACATCACAATTCTGAACATCTATGCTCCCAATACAAGGGCACCCACATATGTAAAAGATCTCCTAAAAAAGCTTAAACCACACATCGATCCCCACACAATAATAGTGGGAGACTTCAACACCCCACTCTCACTGAAGGATAAGTCATTGAAACAGAAACTAAGCCGAGAAATAACATCATTAACCAATGCCATGGGTCAAATGGATCTAACAGATATCTATAGAACCTTTCACCCAAACAAGAAAGAATACACCTTCTTCTCTGCACCCCATGGAACCTTCTCCAAAATTGATCACATCGTAGGTCACAAAGCAAGCCTCAACAGATACAAGAGGATTGAAATAATACCTTGTATCCTATCAGATCACCATGCTCTTAGGCTGCAATTCAACAACAACAGAAATAACAAAAAGCCTACACGTTTGTGGAAACTAAACAACTCTCTGCTAAATGACACCTGGGTCAGGGAAGAAATAAAGAAAGAAATCAAGGAGTTTCTGAAATTCAATGAAAATGAAGAAACAACATACCCAAATTTGTGGGATACATTGAAAGCAGTGCTAAGAGGAAAATTCATAGCACTAAGTGCCTTTAAAAAGAAATTGGAAACATCGCACATAAGCATCTTAACAACACAACTGGAAGCCCTAGAAAAAAAAGAAGCAGAAACACCCAAGAGGAGTAGACGCCTGGAAATTATCAAACTCAGGGCTGAAATTAACAAATTAGAAACTAAGAAAACAGTCCAAAGAATCAACAAAACCAAAAGCTGGTTCTTTGAGAAAATCAACAAGATAGACAGACCATTAGCCAAACTAACTAAAAGGCAGAGAGACAGTATTGAAATCAACAAAATCAGAAATGAAAAGGGAGACATAACAACAGACACTGAAGAAATTCAAAGAATCATAAGATCCTACTTTGAAGGCATATACGCCACAAAATTTGAAAATCTAAGGGAAATGGACGATTTTCTTGATCAAGTTCACTTGCCAAAGTTGAGTGAAGAACAGATAAACAAGTTAAATAGTCCCATTTCCCCGACAGAAATAGAAGCAATCATCGATGGTCTCCCAACCAAAAAAAGCCCAGGGCCAGATGGTTTCAGTGCAGAATTCTACCAGACCTTTAAGGGCGAGCTAATACCGATACTCTTCAAGCTACTCCAAAAGATAGAAATGGATGGAAAATTACCAAATTCATTCTATGAGGCCATAGTCTCATTGATACCTAAACCTCACAAAGACTCAACAAAGAAAGAGAATTTCAGACCAATTTCTCTTATGAACATAGATGCAAAAATACTAAATAAAATACTTGCAAAACGAATACAGGAGCACATCAAAGATATCATTCATCATGACCAAGTAGGCTTCATTCCAGGCATGCAGGGATGGTTTAATATACGGAAATCCATCAATGTAATCCATCATATAAACAAACTGAAAATAAAAAACCACATGATTATCTCCTTGGATGCAGAGAAAGCATTTGATAAAATTCAACACCCATTCATGTTTAAAGTTTTAGAGAGATCGGGGATACAAGGCACTTTCCTCAACATAATAAAGGCTATATACAGCAAGCCAATAGCCAAAATCAAAGTAAATGGTGAGATACTCAAGGAAATTCCTCTCAAATCGGGAACAAGGCAAGGCTGCCCACTCTCTCCATATCTCTTCAATATAGTACTCGAAGTTCTAGCCAGAGCAATAAGACAACAAAAGGAGATCAAGGGGATCCAAATGGGAAAGGAGGAAGTCAAATTATCCCTCTTTGCAGATGATATGATAGTGTACATAAGTGACCCTCAAAACTCCACCAGAGAACTCCTAAAGCTGATAAACACCTTCAGCAAATTGGCTGGATACAAAATTAACTCAAAAAAGTCTGTAGCCTTCCTATACACAAATGACAAGCTTGCAGAGGAAGAAATTAGGAAAACCACACCCTTCACATTAGCCACAAGCAATATAAAATATCTAGGAGTTACCCTAACTAAGCAAGTGAAGGACTTGTATGAAAAAAATTTCAAAACTCTGAAGAAAGAGATTGAAGATGACCTGAGAAGATGGCGTGATCTTCCTTGCTCATGGATCGGGAGAATTAACATAGTAAAAATGGCCATCCTACCAAAAGCAATCTATAGATTCAATGCAATCCCTATCAAAATAACTACACAATTTTTTAAAGACATTGAAAGTTCAATTCTGAACTTCATATGGAAAAACAAAAAACCCAGAATAGCTAAAACAATCTTGTACAATAAAAGATGCTCCGGAGGAATCTCCATACCTGATCTCAAACTGTACTATAAAGCAATAGTACTTAAAACAGCATGGTACTGGCACAGCAACAGGCTGGTTGATCAGTGGAATCGAATCGAAGACCCAGATATGAATCCACACACATATGGTCACTTGATTTTTGACAAAGAAGCCAAATCCATTCAATGGAAAAAGGATAGCATCTTCAACAAATGGTGCTGGTCTAACTGGAGGTCTATGTGTAAAAAAATGAAACTGGACCCATATTTGTCACCTTGCACAAAACTCAAATCCAAGTGGATTAAAGACCTCAACATAAAACCAGAGACACTAACTCACTTAGAAGAAAAAGTGGGAAAGAGCCTGGAACATATTGGCACAGGAGACAACTTCCTGAACAGAACACCAACGGCCCAGGCCTTAATGTCAACCATTAATAAATGGGACCTCATGAGGCTGAGAAGCTTCTGTAAGGCAGGAGACACTGTCAAGAGAACAAAGCGACAGCCTACAGACTGGGAAAAAATCTTCACCAACCCTACATCTGACAAAGGTCTAATATCCAAAATATATAAAGAACTCAAGAAATTAAACACCACCAAACCGAATAACCCAATTGAGAAATGGGGCTTGGAACTAAACAGAGAATTCTCAACAGAGGAGTATCAAATGGCTGAGAAACACTTAAAGAAATGCTCAACCTCCTTAGTCATCAGGGAAATGCAAATCAAAACAACTCTGAGATTCCATCTTACACCCATCAGAATGGCTAAGATCAAAAATTCAAGCGACACCACATGCTGGCGAGGATGTGGGGAGAGAGGAACACTCCTTCATTGCTGGTGGGAATGCAAACTAGTACAGCCACTTTGGAAATCTATCTGGTGCTATCTCAGAAAAATGGGAATAGGGCTTCCTCAAGACCCAGCTATTCCACTCCTTGGAATATACCCAGAAGATGCTCCAGCACACAACAAGAAAATTTGCTCAACCATGTTCATAGCAGCCTTATTCATAATAGCCAGAACATGGAAACAGCCTAAGTGTCCCTCAGTAGAAGAGTGGATAAAGAAACTGTGGTACATATACACTATGGAATACTACTCAGCTATTAAAAACAAGGAATTCCCGAAATTTGTGGATAAATGGATTGAGCTAGAAATGATCATAATGAGTGAGTTAACCCAGAAGCAGAAAGAATCAAATGGTATATACTCACTTATATCTGCATACTAGCCCAAGGGGCATGTCCCACGAAAGCCTTCACTTACCAGGAAACTGGGACAGAGGGGAAGGCATCCTATTGGGACTCTAAATGAGAGACGCATGGGAGAACAGCAAAATAAAAGGATCCAGAGGGTCCTAGAAATCTACAAGTAGAACAATATGATAGGCAGATTTGGGCCCAGGGGTCCCGCTCAAACTAAGGCACCAGCCAAGGACAATACAGGAGGTAAACTTTAAACCCCTTCCCAGATCTAGCCAATGGTCAGAATATTCTCCACAGTTGAGTGGAGAGTGTGATACGACTTTCTCACATACTCTGGTGCCTCACATTTGACCATGTCCCCTGGAGGGGGAGACCTGGTGGCACTCAGAGGAAGGACAGCAAGTAGCCAAGAAGAGACTTGATACCCTATGAGAATATATAGGGGGACGTAATCCCCCTCAGGAACAGGCATAGGGGAGGGGAATAATGGGAAAATGGGGGGGGAGGAATGGGAGGATACAAGGGATGGGATAAACATTGAGATGTAACAAGAATAAATTAATAAAAAAAAAAAAATAAATAAAAAAAAATAAAAAAAATAAAAAAAAAAAAAATAAAATACATTTAAGCATGACACATAATCTTTGTCACTGAAGATTTGTCCCAGGTTGGAGGATTCCAGTAGCAAATCCACTGGAATCAATGTTTTCAAGATTTCTCAGAGACAAATCAGCTAAGAAGCAAGATACTTTTCTTGCAACCTCGCAGAGCTCATGTATGTATGTATGTATGTATCTATCAGGAAACCTGAGAGCAAAGTCTCTTCCTCCTCATGCTTAAAGGACATTTTCTACCAGAGGATCCTGTGTGTGTGTATTCTAGGGAGAATGGGGCAACCGGTGATGTTATAGTCTGTTTTCTGTTACTGTAACAGATTGCCCGAGGGTGGCTAATTTATAGAAAGTATAAGTTTATTTGGCCTATATTGTGCATGATGGTAAGTCCAATAGTATGATGTAGGCTTTTAACAGAGGCCTTTGTATTACACCATGTTATGATAGAAGTCAGGTTAGGGCATAGCAAGTGAGAAGGAAAGTTAAAACACAGGATGGGAAGAGATGGTCCCAGGAAGCAAAAGAGAAAGAAGGGGTCAAACTAAATTTAAAGCATGCACACTCCGGTAATGTAAGTAGGCTGCTTTAGTGGCACAATGTTAATCTGTTCATGAGGTCTTTCCTTATTCAAGTCATATTCACAACACTGTTGCATTGGAGATTAAATTTTAAACATATAGACTTTGGGGGAATTAGGTTCAAACTGTACCAGGATGTGTGTCTTCTGTCATGGGCAATGTTGCTCATTGCTACACAGCAAATCCTGCACTGTCCTGCCAAATCTCTGCAAAGCCATCTCTGTACTCAGTCACACCCCTGTGCCTTCTTCTTAATTGTTTTACACTATTTTCCTCTACTCCTCCCCTTAAAGAAGATTATAAATAAATTTTTAAAGCTGGAAAGAAAATAATTTTTTAAAATCTTGATTTGTTTGTTTTTTATAATCCTAATAATTACTCCCAAGATAGGTGTCATTTTCTCAAGTTAATAAATGTATTTAATACCACCAGAGGAAAACAAAAGCCTATCAATGCATCCTAGAGATGTGTCTTCATCAAGGTTCTATATATCATGCCTGTAATATGTTGTTATTACCTTCAGCATTCTGGGTAACCAGAAAACCCTATGATAAAAGTCATAGCAAGCAGAATAGATAAGAAAAAAACCAGGTGTTAATTGGGTTTTTTCCAAGGGTGAATGGATACAATTGTAAATTCTGACACAAAGAATTCCACACTATAAACATACAAAAGTAAAGAGTTAGTACTTACCTTGAAATGAACCCCCAGTCTGTAGGCTACTCAGCTATTAAAAACAAGGAATTCCAGAAATTTGTGGATAAATGGATTGAGCTAGAAATGGTCATAATGAGTGAGTTAACCCAGAAGCAGAAAAACTCAAATGGTATATACTCACTTATATCTGCATACTAGCCCAAGGGGCATGTCCCACGAAAGCCTTCACTTACCAGGAAACTGGGACAGAGGGGAGGACATCCTATTGGGACTCTAGATGAGAGAAGCTTGGGAGAAGAGCAAAGTAGAAGGATCCAGAGGGTCCTAGAAACCTACAAGTAGAACATTATGATAGGCAGATTTGGGCCCAAGGGTCCTGCTCAAACTAAGGCACCAGCCAAGGACAATACAGGCAGTAAACTTTAAACCCAGATCTAGCCAATGGTCAGAACATTCTCCACAGTCGAGTGGAGAGTGGGATATGACTTTCTCATGTACTCTGGTGCCTCATATTTGACCATGTCCCCTGGAGGGGGAGACCTGGTGGCACTCAGAGGAAGAACAGCAGGTTGCCAAGAAGAGACTTGATACCCTATGAGCATATACAGGGGGAGGTAATCCCCCTCAGGAACAGTCATAGGGGAGGGGAATAAGGGGAAAATGGGAGGGAGGGAAGAATGGGAGGATACAAGGGATGGGATAAACATTGAGATGTAACAAGAATAAATTAATAAAATAATAAAAAAAGAAATGAACCCCCTAGTATCCATGAGATTAACTAAAATTCATAAAACTGCTGGGAACAGTTGCTGTAATCTTCCTGTGGGCTCACATCAATGATACAGTGGTGAAAGGGAAATTTTATTCGCAAGATATAATTGTTGTTCCTGAGGCTTACTGCCTCCATCTATTAACCCAAGCCTACCTTTGGAAGCTTTTAGCCTCCATACAATCAAATCTATGCCTATAATGTTTTCAGCCTCTGAGACTTACTGTTGAATAAACTCACCCTTTCTAGTTCTTTCTGAACTCGGGTTGGCTAGTTCAGTTTAGATGTTCCGGCTCAAACTCCTCTCCAATTAGACTGATTCAAACTAGCTTCTCTTGGATTCTGACTGAATTACTCTTCTTGGCTTTGAACTAACTCTAGCAATCTGTCCTAATCTTTTAGGCTCATTCTTGTTCTCCAGTTCATTCTTTCCTCACATGTGTCTAGTTTGTTTTCTCTTCAGGCAGCCTCTGTAAAACTCTCCTGATAAAAGTGTCTTCTCTCTCCCTCTGCCCATCTCTTTCTTAAGTCTCTTTTTCTTCCTCTCTGTTCTCATGAGAGTTGGGCATATCCAATGATTTGTCACTTTGCCTCTCATTTGGACATCACTTTCAAATATCATTGCTTCCTTCTACAAGATAACTTTACATTCACTGTTTGGAATTCAAGGTATGTACTAAGGGTGTATCTGCATCCCAGACAGATCTCATAGACCTACAAGGTCTTTGGACGTGATCAGAGGAGCCATGTTGCTGGATTAACATTCCTCTATGCAGTTGCCTTACCATTCTTTGCTACTTGGTCTTTAGAGTGTTTCTGATGAAAGCCCACTTGAAATGGTCTCCTGGGAGCTGATAAATGCATTATCACCTAGATAAAATTATGCCCAAACTGTTCTTTTGTTAGGGAGGAGACTTTTTACAAACAGATGCTCCTGGAAGCAGCAATTTAACAACAAACTCAGTAAAGTGACAGCAACATGGAAAAGATATCTGCCACTCCAAAGAGGAAAGCTAAGATGCCTGTAGCTGGTGAGCTAATATGATGTCAGCTTTCCCTGTTCTGCACACCTACAATTTTGACTAGTTTTTCTATGACTCAGGCTAGATGACCACTGGACCAGCTTATACTTTGTAACAAGCCGGTCTTCAGAAAAAAGGACGAAGCTGGCTGCATTGTTTGTCTTCTTAATTTTTGTTTGTTCTCAGCTGAGTTTGGGTTGGGTCTTCCTCCTTTCCTCATTGAACATATAGCTTTCTGCCCAAAATGAAGAGCTCTGATGCACAGGCAGTCCTGTTCTGAATTAGAAAAGATTGAGTTAATTAACCTTTCACCAGCTGATGACTTTCAACCTTCTGTTGGAACAGTGGGAAAACATAGTGGTGGCTATTAATTAAAGGCATTGGGTATACTTTCGCATGTCTTTATATTCTTACACTTCTCAAATAAGCTGATTAAGAAAGAAATGGGGAAAGTTTCATTGAAGTTATAGTTTAAAATGTTTAGGAAAATCTGCAATAAACCAGAGTAAGCAATATTGCAACCTTATTCTATAATCTGTTTTTGTGCCTGAGGTCTTGGACAGGTTTATAAGCATAATGATAGTTTAAATGTATCAAGTTCCTAAGAGAGACAAAAAAAATTAATAAAGGCTATACATGCGCTATCTCACATAGCTCTTAATTCTCTAAAATGTATAGGAATTCCCATCACACACTATAGATAAGGAAAATTGAAGTTTCTAAGTCAGGTAAATTTTCGAAGACAGTGAAGTTGGTGTACTCTAGAGGCAGTCCTCAATGAGAACTCTGCCATCTAACACCATCTCAGGGATGCTAACCTAAATGATGATGAAGTCATAATTCTGGAAGCTAAAAGGCTGTTGTAAAATACGGTCTTGTAATTCCAGTGTGCATCAGTGTCTCTCTGTATACGTGATTTATTTTTGTATAACAAGTTATCTTTGAAATTTATTATTTCCACAAAGCACCTGAGGCTTAGGATTCCAGGAGCAGCTCAGTCCCATGAACGTGCCTCAGGGGCCCACATGAGGTTAATATCATTCGGGGTGGCCAGAAGTGTGGGCATCTTATGGTTGGTCTACGTGAGGTGGTTGGCAGGCTTTACCTTCACACTGACTACCAAGCTCCAACGTCAACAGTAACAACAGACCACTCTTCGCCATCTAGATCTTGTACCCATGACGTGGCTGTTTATTTCCCATGAACAAGAAAACAAATGATGGCAGCCCAAGTGTTTTACAGATCAGCCTCTGAAAATACAAAATAGTAATTCTGTACTGTTCTACCAGTCACACAGATAAAACCCAGTACACTTGAGATAGGAAAGGGGTTAAATATGTGTCAAGGGCTGGGGCTTACTACGAACACTGCCCTTGCATTCCTATACTGTCGCCTTTGCATAGAATGTCTTTATTAGTCTTATCTATCTAGTTCAGATGTAATTTTATTGTTAATATCACCTCAGTTTTCTTTCTCTAGTGGTTCTAATAGGAGAGAGTCGCATTGTATATTGACTACTTTCATTATGGTAGCATTGAATTCTTTAAATATTTCACTCAGGAAGAGTGATTTGCAAAGTGATCTCAGGGAGCAGACATGAGAGGCTGGAAGGAAGAAAACAAGAAGATGGAGGAGGTAGAGGAGAAGGATGAGGAGGAAGAGGAAGAGGAGAAGCAACCTAAGGGGTAACTAATGAGCATTCCAACACTGTAGAAAATTGGAATCCATATACTGAAGAGGTAGTCATCTGAGAGATTATGTGACATGTGCCTTGAATTTTTTGCCCAAAGTAAAGGAGGGTATTTTACCTGCCAGTTCCCTATTCTCAGAGATGAGGAGCAGAGGGGGAAGCAACTCAAGAAAATTGAAAGCCAAAGACAGAAATCAGGAAAGAGTACATAACATGTATACCTGAGGTACATACAAATATTTATCCACTGCCACAACCAGGACATGAGAGAAAGAGAAGCAGCCATGTGTTATCATTGTGCAAGAGAAATTAGCAGTTGTAAAATCCATGCCATTCCTGCAATAAGTCTAAAATTCTTCGTTTATTCAACAAACATTACTAAGTACATACTATGAAATATATACCATGCAATATACTAATGGTTCTGTTGGCGTAATTTACACAAATTTTAATATACAGCATTGTATATAGACAGACCAATCAAAATGAACATTCTTCCTCAGGAAGTAGAGCTATACTAGACCATTCCTTCTAAATTCTAACTAAGGAAAAGTTGAAATGAGACATAAGCATTTTTTCATTGTGTGTCCAAGGGATGTCTGTAGGCTCAATTTTCATAACAAATATATTATATTATAAGCTTATTAACCGAGAGTACCTCAGTTATAACCCAACTAACCTAAACAATAGGAAATGAAGATTGAAGCATACAATAATGAAACCATAAAGATATCAGTTCCGAGAACTGATTCTCTGGCGTAGTCAGCAGGATTTCTTCTGCTGGAACCTGGAACAACCATAACCCAGAACCTCAGCCAGAGCCCGGAGCCCTGTTCCCTTGAGCAGTTCTCTCTAGGAACGTCTTGAAGTGGAGGGATGAAAAGCCAAAACTATCCGAAGTGTCCAAAGGCCCCACCTCTCGTTTTTGGCTCACATTTATACTTCCTCTCAGATTTTTTCTAGGATATTTTTCAGCTGGATAACAATGAATCTCCCCCACATGGTAGTTTGGCTCCTAAGGGGATAAACATCACCTGCTCTCTCACGAGTCTTTTTCTCATCGCCAATTTGTGATCTAAACAAAAAACATGTTTATCTCTCCTTCAGATGTCTCTCTCAGAATTTTGGTATAGAGGATGTAGGATGTTTTGGGATGACTTCATGAGAAGGAAAGAATACAATTCCAGGAAGGGAAGGAAGATAGAGAAATAACACACTTGAAAACAGAGATCAATACTTTAAACATGGATAGGTCCTCCCTTTACACAAAGAAGGATTCAACAGGTAGATGGAATTAATTAATTAAATAATTCTAAGAATTACCAAACACCAAGAAAAAAACCACAAGGTTAAAAGCAACGTGTTTTCCCTGGGATACTCAGGGCCGTGTTTAAAATATATGCTTTCTCCTAAGAAGTCATGAAGAGAAGGTCCTGTTTCTCTAGAGTTTAGATGCTGACCTTCAGGAAAGAACTCTCAGAAATGTTTATTTTCAAGAAAATAAACGGAACCTAAACAGCTTGCTTTAAAAGATGAAGCACAGATCCCTGTTTTTTTCTATGTATGAAGGATTTTGCCAGATATTGTTTCTCCCACTATAAGCAGAAAATCTCTAAAATTACTTTGAAATTTGTCAGATGCTTGAGAACACTAGGAAACCTAGATGAAGTAAAATCTAGGCATAACAACGTTTGTCACTGATCACTTGAGATTCAGGGCTGCGTTAGCTCCACCAAAGACACAGGTAAAGGATGAGCCTCACAGGAGTCAGGACTGTGAGAAATGATAAGAGAACTTCCACAGACTGAGGGAAAACATCAGACAGAAACTCAAATCAATAACAATGAATGAAGGATACTAGAAAGGCTGAACACAAATTAGCTGCACTAAACTTCCTGCAGATGGAGAACTAGAAGCGTTCTCTCCATGATCCCATGAAGCACGAGAAAAAGTAGACAGGGTTCCATATAGGGAGAGAAGAAATGCCTCTGAAGTCACAAAAAGAGTGCTAGGTAGCTGAGCAATATGTTGAAACAGAAAGTGAGAAGCTCAGCCAACTGGCCCTAGCACACAGTCCACGGAAAGGCAAAGGGATACATAAGCCTCACCCAAAGCATTTTGATTTTATCTTATTGGAATAAAATAAAACTCTTATGTTTCCATTTATTAATTTCCTTCCAACACTTAACCAACCATGCTACAAATTTCCTGTTATTGAGAAATATTTTTTTCTTTCCAGAATCTTCTGCTCTTTTTCTCTTTACAAAATTCTTCTCTTCTATATTGTTCTTTTACTTAACTTGCCCTTACTGTTTTCCCTTACCTTGCCTCTTCTTTAATTTTGTTCATCTACTAGTTCTATACTTAGTATGACTTTATCTTCATAGCACATACCAAAGTATTTTTGCTATTTTCTAATTTATGGTCATTAGCAATGGATCAGTGGACTTTACTTAAAGGTATTTCTACATGATATATATATATATATATATATAGTGTGTGTGTGTGTGCTATTGTTGCTATGATAACACTTTGTTGCTTCCTCTAAGTGGCCCTAAGAATGAATCTTGTAGGGCAGATTGCTCATTAAGAGAAATACAAGCTAATAGATACTCAACGCACAATACAGAAACACAAGAAACACGTGAAAAAAAATGAAGGCACTGACTTTGTGCCAAAAGATTGTGACTATCCCACTACTGAACTTGATGATGCTGAAGTGGGTAAAATAACAGAGTGAGACCATAAGAATTTGCTAGTAAGAAAAGTGATACATAATATGTAGAAAATAAAAACAAGAAGATGAATGAACAAAGGAAATCAGTTATGATCTGAAGGCAAGAGCAAGCAATGCACAGTAGAAAATCTGCAAAATAGATAAAAAATATAACCAAGATGAATTTTTGATAGCTGGTAGTATGAAGGACATTGAGATTTGGGGAAAGAATGTCAAATGTGAAGTTGAAAATTAAATATCAATAAATCAAATAAACACAATTAAAAGCATCACCAGCAAACTCAAGCAAAAAAGAAGACATTCAGAGATAAATAACAAATTCCAAGAAATATTGCATTCAAATATCAATAAAGAAAAGCCATGAGTTTTAACACACTATCAAAAAGTCTGGAGTATGTTAAGATCAAATCTAAGAATCTACACATTAAAAGAATTGATATATGTGTGTGTGTGTGTATACACATATCATAACATATATATTAGCCATATAATGTTAATCATAATTTATATAATGAAATTATAGCATACATTTTTCCAAATATAGAAAAACTAGTGAACATCCAAGCATAAATACAAACCCCAAGGAGATGAAATAAGAAAAGAATTTGTCTAGAATGTACTACATTGAAACTATCAAAATACAATATAAGGGAAGAATTAAAAACTGTAAGTGGAAAATACCAATAATTTACAGAGTCAACTACATCATGACTGCAAATCTCTCATCATCAGCCCTACAAGCCAAGAAAGCATGAAAATATATTTCACGCCCTGAAAGTAACTGATACACAAGAGTGCAATATCTAGTAAAGCCATCTCTTTATACTAACAGGAAAATAAGAACATTTTAAGAAGATCATAAACAAAAGGTAGTTCATAACCACAAAATGAGAACTGCAGAATATAGCAGAGAAGAAAAAGAAAACAATGATAATCTAACCAACCAGAAAAAATTCCGAGAATTTGAAAACCACTCTCAGTAATAAACTTAAATATAAATGACACCTAAATTCAACAATAAAAATATGCTAATTATTGGAAAGGAATAAAAAACTAATATTCAACTACTTATTGTTTTGTCCCCATGATACACACTTAATTGTGTGGCCTTTTCCTCTGCTATTGAAAGGTTCCATCCTGCAGGAAAGCTCCTTAAGACAGAAGCTAAATAACTCAAAATAGCTTCAAGGAATCCCTGAAAGTGACCATAGTAACAAGGTCCCTCTATCCCAAAGTAAACAGTAACGACTGATGAGACAGTCACGCTGTCACACGTGCCAAGCTTCAAAGAACACTGGTTGGTGAAGTAGAAGGTTCTGGTTTCTTTAGAGACATACAAGTAGAACATTAAGATAGGCAGATTTGGGCCCAGGGGTCCCACTCAAACTAAGGCACCAGCCAAGGATAATACAGGTGGTAAACTTTAAACCCCTTCCCAGATCTAGCCAATGGTCAGAACATTCTCCACAGTTGAGTGGAGAGTGGGATATGACTTTCTCACGTACTCTGGTGCCTCACATTTGACCATGTCCCCTGGAGGGGGAGACCTGGTGGCACTCAGAGGAAGGACAGCAGGTTACCAAGAAGAGACTTGATACCCTATGAGCAGATACAGGGGGAGGTGATCCCCCTCAGTCACAGTCATAGGGGAGGGGAATAAGGGGAAAATGGGAGGGAGAGAAGAATGGGAGGATACAAGGGATGGGATAACCATTGAGATGTAACAAGAATAAATTAATAATAATTAAAAAAAAACTCATTGGTGTCACGTGAATATGTTTTTGTTCTTGTTGTTTGTTTTGGTCCCCAGTGTGGAGTGTGGGAATGTTTCTCCACCACTGAAAATAGACTCCTGATCTTATTAACTGAAAACAGACTCGTGAGAGGGCATGTGATGTTTGGCTGGAAACTATGTAGTGCGAGGGGTACGGTTCTTGCCAGCTGGAAAACATTCATGTGTGGACTCTGAGAAGGGATAAAAAGAATTCCACAGACAGTGAAACAACACTTTTGCTTCACTATGCTTTGCAACGGTTCACATAGCTTCACTGATCTTTGCTTTTCTACACTTCGCTTTTCATAGAACAACGCTCCAGAGAGCTTCTCATGACACTCCAGCCGAGTCTTGCTGCTGCCGCATTCTTGTGGCAAAGTCTTGCTGTTCCTATTCAGTTGTGCCACCACTGCTGCTGTTTGCTGGTCTGCTAGCATTCTGACGATAAAGACTGGGCTCGTCCCAAGGAACTGCATCAAAAGAAGTACTAACCTACTAAGCTTCTTTCTCCCCTACCTCAGGTCAGTGAGTTAGAGGTGAGGAATAAAGTAGGTTTTTGAAAAATCTAAGCCTACAGGTTGGTTCTTTGGTGCGGAAAAAAAGAGATTTAGAAGCCCATTAGCCAATCTAACAAACAAAGACAGAACATTCAAATTAACAAAATTAAATATGAAAAAGAAGATGCAGCAATGGATTCTAATGACATCCAAAGGATGATGAGGAAACATTTTTTAAATGTATATACTTTCTAGTGGAAATGGGGCTCAGGAGATGGTGTCTTGGGTAGAAACACCACTTGCTGCTCTTGAAGAGGACATAAGTTCCCTTCCCTACCCACACTGGGCAAATTACAAATGTCTGTGACTCTAGTTCCAGGGGATACAATGCCCTCTCTGGCCTCTGAAAGCACCTGCATACAAATGATGTACATAAACACACATATATACTGTATACACACAAAATAGTAAAAAAATAAAATTTTAAAACACATTCTTGATAATATAAAACTTTTTTAAAAACTGGTAAATTTTTACATAAACCTGACCTGCCAAAGTTAAATGAGAAGGATGTAAACCTATAAAGGCAAGGAGAGTAAAGCTGAAATAGTATATCAATAACAAAGTGTACAGGTCTCAATGAGTCACTGTTGCATCTAACCAAACCCTTGAAAGAGAGCTTGCAGTAGAGTTTCAGACTGTTCCTGATAAGCATGGATACAAACGTTTTCAATAAACTGAATTTAGTTTTATTTTAATAAGCTCATACACTGACTGGGTAGGCTTCAGCCCAAAGAAAGAAAGTTGGTTCAAAATGCATAAATCTGTAAATTTAATACAATATCTCAATAGAAATAGGCTTGGACAGATTTCAACACCATTTCCTAAAAAAAAAAAAAAAAAAAAAAAAAAAAAAAAAAAAAAAAAAAGCTCTGATATAGAAATAGAAGGAACGTACTTCAAGATAGTAATGGTTATATGTGAAGAAGCACTAGTCAGCATTATACTATATAGGAAAGAACTGAAAAAACTCCAAAATTAGGAGTTGGGCAAGAATGAATACTTTCTATGTTCTTATTCAATATAGCCATCAGAGTCTTAGCCAAACCAATAAAGAAAAAAATAAAACAGGATAGAAACAGGAATGGGAGAAATCAAATTATCTCTATTTTTAGATAACATTATCCTGTACTTACAAGAGTCTTGAGAAAACTATTGAATTTGATAAACACGTTCAACAGTTTCAGGACAAGGGAAACAATCTCAACAACTGACAGGTGGGATTACATGAAATTAAAAGGCTTCTGCACAGTCAAGAAAACTGTCAGCCGAGTAAAGACAGCTTTCAGTATAGGGAAGAATGGTTTTCAACTATGCATCTGACAGGAGGCTAATATCTAGAATCTATAAGTAACCCAATAAATAAATATCCAAAAGACAATAATCATTCAATCAATAAACCGGCTGATGAGCTGAATAGAGGGATCTCACATGATGAAATACATGGACATGAAAATGTGTCACCATCCTGGGCAATCCAGGAAATACACATTAAACTTCTTCTTTATTTTCCCTCGACACTAGAGTGTTTAACGTTCTTTAAACAAATGACAGTGAATGCTGATAAGGATGTCTTGAAAGCTTTTGCAGGCACTATGGAATATGTATGGCGATTCTTCAAAATATTGAAAATAGAAGTAAGAAAGAACCCAGGTATGCCACACCTGAATATGAGCACAAAAGACTCTAAGTCAGAAAACCACAGAAATCCTTGTATTTCCATGTTATGGCAACTCTATTCCAAGTGCTCAACACATGAAACCATTTGGGATGCCCATCAAAAAGTGAATGAATGACAAAAAATGAAGTTCACAACATAACTTTATTCACCTGGAAAGAAAAATTTAAACTATAGAATTACAAGGAAATTGATAAAGCTAGAAATCATTATGGTAAGCAAAATAAACCAGATTCCAAAAGACCAAATGCTGCATACTTGTGTTATATCTAGAATGTAGATTTATATATAATATGTTAAATACTAAACATAAAATATTATACATGATATATAATATACTTAAATTTACTTATTTATAAAACTGAACTTTAATCTGTACTAATAAAATAAACATATATTATAATAATTAATATAAAATATAAGAAGAGTGTATATATAGGTTTTAGCCTATATAGTAAAATAAATGACAGGAGCATAAAGGGCAACATGAGTAAATTTAAATGTATTATTGAAAATTCTTATGGTATGTTTGAGGAATAATATATGACATGAAAGCAAATTATCATAATTTAAGCATTTTATCATAATCCAGATTAACAACTAAAAAGTGGTGTAAAAGTATGTAGCTAAGATAGATCAAGTGATGAAATAACAACTAATAGTAAAAATCAATATAAATAAGAGCAATTGAGTCACTCAAAAGAGGGCTAGAGGAGCCTGGAGCTATGGAGCAGCATATAAGTACACTTGCACTCTTCCAGAAGTTGAGAGTTGAGTTCATAGCACCCACGTCAGGCACCTCGTAACTGGCTGTAACTCAGGCTCCAAGAGATTCCTCTTCTGGCTTTCACAGGCACACACATGTGCACATACTTACACAAAGGCTCACATAAATAACAATAAATCTACAAATAATCACATGGATAAGCCTTGGAGACTTTAAGTTAATAAGTGCCAGAGAAAGGACAAACACAGTATTACTCTACTCAGTTAAGATACTCACTGTGTTTGTTCCCGTGATATACATACACATATAGTCACAATAGTATGCATGATTGTGACATATATGTATTACATATTCATACATATCCATAATAATAGAGATAAGCAGCATCTTGTTTAAAGAAAAGAATAAATAAAGGATATAAGGAGAAGCAAAGGAAACAGAATAGATGAGACAAAAGAAAATAAGTAAATAACAAGATAATAGACATAAACTTAACTAAAATAATTATTACATTAATTAAAATAGGAGAGAAAGACAACTGAAAAACAGAGAGGATCTGTAAGAACAAAATAAGGACCCACTTATTTGCTAGCTAAATACAAACACAAATAGGCTGAAAACAAAAGCAAAGAATGGAGTCCAACATGCAAACAGTATGTAAAAAAGCTAGCTGGCGCCATTAATGTCAGACAATTTAAATATTAAGACATGATGTAAAATTAAAAGACACAAATCTATATTTTTAATTCTGTAAGAAAAAATTTAGAAAGAAAGAAATATCCCTGAATTACTGATATAACAAATAACAGTTCCCCCAATACATAAAGAACTGATGTGATAGATGAGGAGAAACAGTGAAACTTACAATTCTAATCATAGAGGGGAATTGAAATATAGTTATCTGATAAAGGCTTGAGTCCAGAAAAATATGAAGAACTCTTGTATCACAATTAAGAGCTAAAATATTATTTAAAATCTAAGGAAAAGTTAAATACATACATCGTAAAATAAGATACAATGGTGGCCAGTAACCATGTGAAAAAGTTTCACCTCTAGGACTTATTAAATAAATTAAGATTAAAACTTCTAGATGTACTCACCAAACAGGCTAAAAGGAAAAGACAAGAATGTGACGGAACTCCGACACGTCATGATCTGAAGTGATACAGCCAAATCCATTCGGAAAAGAATTGTCTCTATAACACAAGAATTACATTTCTAAGTATTTGCTAAAAGAACATAAAAGCAGGTGTTCAAAAGAGATAGTTTCATTAATTATAACCCAACCCCAGAATGCACATAAACTTCTACTACTGGTTAATATGCATGCATTATGGTTTAGGTGTACAATCCTAGCCACAGACCTAGTCAGCAACAGAAAGAACAAAAGGCTGACACACCATGGATGAATCTCAGCAAAGTATGTTAAGCAGCTACAGTGCTGTGGGTAGACACAAAGAATGACACCTAACGTCCCGATAACAAGGCAGGATAGCTGTACTTGGCAATTAATTGAGCACTTCAAAATAACAGCAAAGAGAGTAGTGAATCTCAACTCAAAGCAATGATTAACATCAGAAGATGAGCATACCAATTATCCCACTCTTATCATTTCGCTCTGTACACACAAATTGACAGTCGGCTTCATAAACACACACCATTTATGTGATCATTTAGAATAAATACATATTTTCAGAAAAATTAGAAAAAAAATGTTGAGGCAAAGAAATAGACAGACACAAAGAGATTCTCCTGTAAGATTCCATTTCTATGAAAGCCAATAACAAGTAAACCGAGCATCTAAGAAACCAGGTGGTTGCCTCCTCGGGGAAGGCTGTAGAGATGCTAAAAAAGGAAAGTGGGTAAGTATGGCATGCTGGGAAATAAACTGTCTTTGTCTCTGACAGTTGAACTTGTCAACTTGACTAGATTCTGATTCGGAAGCACTTAGGAGATCTGTGGCACACACCTCTGGACATGCCTCTGAGGGTGTTTGCAGAGAGCAGGAGATAATAAAGGCTCTTGTGAAATGCATATGTTAATCTCTGACTTAATAAATAAGGGTCTTGCTGGTGGGTGGTGAAAAGTGGGTGCTAGTCTGAAGGAAGGTGGTCACTGGAAAGCCTGTTTTTCCTCCTGTATCCTGCCTCCGGCCTTTCCTGTAATCTCTTCTCTGTTTCCTAACCACAGTGATGTGAATGGCTTTACTCTGCCGAGCTGCCCATGCTATACTGGACTGACACCTCTAAAATAAAAAACTAAGCCAAATCCTTTGTTCCTTAAGCTGTTTGTGTCAGACAATTGGTCACGGCAAGGGAACAAAAGTAACAGAAGGAAAATCCCTGTCAAGCATAGTCATTAGAGTGAGTGATACTGCTAGGACTCTTAACATAAAATACAAACCATAAAGTGTGTTCATTTTACTTTACTGCATAAATCAGGCCTAGGATACACACCCTGACAATTCAAATAAATTAAATAAATAAATCAAATATTATAGCTATAATATTGAGTACCGAACAGCCTGCTCCCAAGGCTCATAACTTACAAAAAGCATTGTCAGTGTCTTTCCTCATGAGTACACAAATTGGCCAGCAGTCCTGCAGGACGTGTCTTCTCTGAAGACTATAGCAATAACCCAGGCCACATTTTCATGGTACGGATCAAAGCAGAAAAGCAATAAGGCACTATATAGCCTTAGCTTTGAAGTAGAGTCCATTCTATTTTCTTCTTCCATTGGCTAAAGCAAACCAAGGTAACACGCCCCAAAACAATGAAATAGGATGGACTTTCCATGCCTCATGGGTAAGTACAAGGGAGAGAAGAGAAACAAAACTGTAGACACACAGTGCAATCTCATTGTCACATAGTACAGTCATCAGCCAGTGTCAGAGTTGTCAGAGTCTCAGCACACTCTGCAGCGTGTCAAGGTTTCCACTTACTCAAGAAGCCAATGGGTTTTGCCCTGTAGATCCTGTGAAGGGAAGTCAACATTTCTCACACTTGCTAAGGGAAAACAGTGATGAAATAGACCAGCACAGTGCTGGATACAGAAATGAGACAGAAAACATCACTCCAGATGTTTGTTCATACTGCTAAGAGGCTGACTCTGCAGAGCAGAAATCCCAAGGCTTACATTGGGAGAAGAAGTGTCTGTTAAAGCAAAGCAATGCAACACAGCCATCTAATGGAGCCTGGATGCCATAAGCCTGCCTTCTGCCTCCCTGGAACCATTGGAAGAAGATCAAAGCACAAGCTCGCTGAGGCAGCAGTGTGTATGCTCTATCTCTGGATGTGGCTTATGGTTTGCAGTTTTGCCTTTCAACATCTCTAGGAGTCCTGAGTGGTAAATTGCCCTTACTCAAGTCAATCACTTCTCACTCATGCTCCTGAAGGCAATGGTAACTAACTGCAGTGGCCACAGACAAACAGAAACATGAAATTAGGAGAGGGATTTGTTCTGTGTGCCTGGAGGGGGTTGGTGGAAAAGACAACATAATCAGGGAAGATATGATCAAAGTACATTGTGTGTGTGTGTGTGTGTGTGTGTGTGTATTTGTATGTGTGTAAAGAAACCATGAAAGAATAAAGTTTTAAAAGAGTGAAATAAAAAGGGCAAAGATGAAGATAAGGGGTTGTTTTTTGGTTGGTTGGTTGGTTGGTTTGTTGGTTGAGGTTTTTTGGGTTTTGTTTTTTGGGGGGTGTCATTTTTTGGTTTTGGATTTTTTTTGTTGTTTGGTTTTTTTGTTTTGTTTTTGTTCTGTTTTAGAAACAATATAAAGTTTACATGTCTGGTTTTAAAGACACTTCATAAATATAGGTTCAGTCTTTGTGAGGCCCTATGAGCCCTGGTTAGTTGAAAAGCTAGACGTGCTGCATATCTGCTATGGTTGTATAGCTTGGTGTTCTTGTGAGACTCCTAACTGTGGGGTCTGGAGCTGACTCTCACTCTTTTGCCTGTTTTGGGGACCCATTTCTTCCTACTGAGTTGCCTTGTTCGGCCTTAATATGAAGGGATGTGCCTAGTCTTACTGCAACTTGATATGCCATATTTGGTTAATATCCCTGGAAGGCCTTCCCGTTTCTAAAAGGAAACTGAGGAGGAGTAGATGTGGGGAAGAGGAAACATGAGAGTATGTGGGGATCTAGGAGGAAAGAAGGGATAGAAACTGTGATTGGAATATAATATATGAGAAAATAATAAAAATTTATTTAAAAATAAAAGCATTTAATTTGTAAAAAAAAAATCTGGATGTAATATCGCCTACTCCTAGCTCAGAAATTTTGTTTGTTTGTTTGTTTGTTTTAATGGAAAAAAGCAAGGTCAAATTTTACCTACCTATCTACACATGGTGGGGACCAGACCTAAAGATAGGTGGTGGTGATTTCTGCTTTGTGTTTTTACAAAAATAATAGAAAACCCAAACTTTATCTTATATATAGGAACATAAAGCCATTCTCTCCCCCAGTACAACAGGGAGCATGCAAAGAAAGCCCTTCCCTACAAAGTTATCACTGATCTAGACATCGTGACCTGAGCCTCTCTCTACATCCTCCCAACAGTGGATGTCTTCATCTTACTCCATCGATTGTAGAAAGGAATTGTGCCACTCATTCTTCCAACAAGCTATGATTGTTTCATGGCATGGACTGTGCATGACAAGATGGGAATGGGATGAATAGTCTTAGGGTAGGAGCAGTAAGGAACCAGGATACATAGATCTTCAGAGTTTCTTCAGCATGGTAAAGGCTCATGTTAACAACACCTAAATGACAGAATATCAAACCATAAGACCAAAATCCTTAATTTCTACAATACCGCAGCTTAAAATATGGGGGAGGGGGAAACAAGTCCTAGAAAATTGCAGTCCTGAAAGGTTAAAATTACAAATGCTGACTTTTTGAAAGTCATACACCCCCAAAATACAATTTAGGTTGAGCAAAGTTTGTATCTGAGGTGCAGAAAGCAAACTCTAAGGAAGGAATTGGTGAATTTTCTGTTGCACTTCTGCCCTTTCACACATAGTGATTTATTACATTCAAAACCATCCTCCATCAGATAATAAAAGAATTCAGCAAACTCAATGGCCCTATGACCCAGAGACACCACCCAACAGAGAGGTCCCCTCAGTGTGAAGAACATATTAGATGGCAAAATATTCTTTGAGTGATGAAGAACGTGATTTTTACATTTGCCACTAAATCCAACAGGATAGAAGCATGTCCCTGTCTGTGGCTAAGGATTCATGCTTTCCTTCAGGGCTTTGGGAAGCCATCTCTCAGGGCAGGACCATGCAGCCACTGACTTTGGGTAAAATGCTTTCTTGAGAATCACCTCGAATGGAACAGGGTGATGCTCGGCCTTGAGCATCCATCAGGGAGCTTCTTCTAGCTCTGCAATTTCAAGCTGGAAACATTAGGCTGCTCAAATGTTTTCACAGACTCAGTGCACGGTAAAGTTGGAGGTGGATACATTATTTCTGGCTGCTGTGAAGACGGAAAACAACTTAAAGGACCTTGTCATCACCTTACTGATGCCCAGAGACTACACACAACACACTTCTACAATCTTCACACTGCTGTCTGCCTGTACTCTTAAGAAGTAAAAACCATCCTCAGATAGTGACTTTGCATTTTCCCTGCCAAACCACCTGTCTGGAACAGTTTTGAAAATTAGCATAGGGACAATGAGGATTGTTGGTTAATACTCAAGAATGTATTCCCTGCTGATGTTGTGGCATTAGAGAAAGGACCCGAATCCTTATCTCCTTTTCAGTTTTCCATCAGTTTGTTAAGTGCTGATATCCTGAGAGTCTAAGTGAGGCCTTCCTCACACTTCTGTTCACCGTGGGGACTACAACAATAAGAAAAATAAAAATAGACAATAATTCCAACAGAAAGTCCATCTGGAAAAATGCCTCCTAGTTTAATTGCTTTATTCCTCAGGTTTTCCCACGTAATGGCATGTACCTAGGACCACAAAAACAGTTTAGCAACATTGGCGTTTTAGTTTGCTTATTTTGAGGAGTGAAAAGAAGAGTTAATCTCCTTAGGAATGTTACACTTAGATGAAACTATCATTAACAAAAATATGGTGTTTGCACATCACAGATTTGTTTATAGACCAACACATGGCTTGGGGATGCTTCACTGAGCTCTCTAAGAAGGGCTAGGATAGACAGGGTCAGGTTTCAGAAGGGCCTGAAGTGATACTTGAGGATGTGAAAAAGAGGTGAAGTGTTGAGCGCTCAGCTAGCTTATGAGCTTGATCCCAGATCAATGAAAGTCACGAATAGTTCATGTCTTCTGACCATGTGAACTGTATCTCATGTGCATATTTGGGGAAAATGTTTCTTCTAATTTCTTCCCAGGATTACAATTTTGCATTGCAGCTGAAACTCAGCCACTCAGAACACAGTGGCAGGCTGAAGAGAACCCTATCAGTAACCACCATAGCGTCAGCATTTTCCTACAAGATTATTTCCCTACTGCCTCAAGCTGGGTGCCGGGAATACACCAAGGTTCAGGACCTGCCAGGCCTAATGCTTGCTGTCTGGCCCCTGCTGCCCTCAGTGCTCTGCACATCAGCAACAGTGGAGAAGCACCACAGATGATCCATCATGTTGTCCTGCATTTTTTTGCGTAAAGCAGTGGTTCTCAACCCCACAGGGGTCACATATCAGATGTCCTGCATATCAGATATTTATGTTATGATTCATAACTGTAGCACAATTACAGTTATGAAGTAGTAATAACAAAATAATGTTATGGTGGGGGGGGGGGTCACGACAACATGAGGAACCATATTAAAGGGTTAGAGCCACTGGCTTAAAGATTTCAGACCAGCCTCACCTTCAGATATATAGCACAGAGCTCATTCTATGTCAGAGGGGCTGAAGCAAAAGCACATACACTAATAGGCATGCACACAAAGGATTCCATTGCCTGTGTCCTCATCTATCCTTCATCCTCCTACTAAACATTTAGCAGGGTACTTCTATGTGCCCATCACTTGATATGAAGGCCAAGGCATCAAGTTGGACTGGTAGTTTAAGTGGATGTAAACTCTCAGTGGCATGTGCCCTGGAAAAGGAGAAAGGAAAGTAAGAGCATTCAAACCACTCTCAGCCAAGTGGGAGTCAGAGTGAGAATCCTGGTGGCACTCACTGGCGTCCCCACAGGCACCAAGACTGGTTCATAAATCATCTCAAAGGCTAGCATCAAAGACTAAAGGCCTTTTATTTTTCCTCATTTGATAATTTTCACCCAAATTGACAGGGTAGGAAGACCAAGTTATCTTTATTGTTCTTAGCTGCTCAGTGTCTGGGGTTCCCCTCACTACTATAGTCTAACCCAGAACAAAGGCCACGCAGACTCAGAATTCACCTCTGGAAGGCAGAATAAGATCTCTCAAGAATGTCTGTATTCTATATAGTCTGGGACTATATGTTCTCATACATAGGGTCTTTGAAAACCAGATAAAGTTAAGAATTTTGACACAATGTTTCTGTGATGCCTGAGTAGGCACAGTGCATCAGAAAAGCCTATATAAGAAGGATCCAGGGAAAACCAGAGAGTAAGGAATCAGAGGGCTAGAGGTAGCTACAGAGAGAAAAGTGTTACTCAGTTGGCCTTGAAGATACCCAAAGGACCATACTTCAAAGGAAAAAATGTGACCCTAGGACTTCTGGGAGTATATCTCTTCATCATCTTCACTTCAAACCTCCAAACTCTAGGCCATTAAGCTTGTAGTAGCAATCACTGCAATCATTCATAGGAAACTATGATCTTGCCTGCCAGGCTCCCTTCTCTTTCCATGACTACTACTTCCTGTGGCCTGAAGAAAGTTCTTGAAGAATGATTGACACAACCTGCTCCTAGCAGCTTTCAAGCGCTGACTGGTGACAGACAGTGGCTATAAGTACAACTCTTTTGCTCCTGGATGAAATACAATGTGATATGACTTCTACAGAGATTCTCTGGATTCTACCAGAAGAGCAAGCACCTGTGTAGCACCTGTATTGGTTAGTCACCTATTACCGGCTGAATTCTCTCCTCTTTTGGTAGCCCAGACATTATTCTCATGAAATTTTGGTGAAGAATGTGGCTGCCTTTTGCCCTAGTCCAATGAGTCTCCCTAGGGCTAAAATGAAGAGGTTTATATTAATTGCACTGGCAAAGGAAATCTCAAAACAGCCTACAACAGACTGCTGTGTGGTTACCAGTGTTCACTCTTATGAAGAAATTTGATGAAAAGGAGCAAACTGAACAAAGAAAGCTACAAAATGCATGGTTCAAGGAGAAAGGGAGCACCAGGAAGTGGAATGGAGCTAAAGCCCATGTTCAAAAAGATAAAAAGATTAAAGATATTAAATAGAATAAAAGAATGGGTGGCCTCAGGGCAAGATTTCACTCAGCTAAGCTTCTATCATGTGAAAATGAATTGAAGAACAGTTTAGGTTCAGGAAAGGTGGTATAGGGCTTTAAGTGCTCAGGAGACAGAGGCAAACAGATATCTGAGTTCAAGGTCAGCCTGACCTACAGATGGTACTTCAGGTCAGCCAAGATTAGACCATGAAGGAAATCATGGAAAACAGAAAGCTGGTGAAAAATGCACTTGAATGAAGGCGACATGGTTCATTCCAGAAAGCAGTAGAACTTAGCAGATTTGGCCACATTTATTCTGGCTTTAGAGTCAAAGATAGAAGAGGGAGAGATTATGGAATCTCCTTCTGTGACTAAGGAAAGCTGCTGAGAGCAATCATGTGTCAGGGATGTCCCTGCCTAGAGGCCCAGAGAGGCCATAGGTGAAGCATGGATTTCCTTGAAGACTCCAAGAGGTTAGATATAACAGAGCTGTGTGGGACACCTACATAGGAAAGCTGATAACAGGGAGTGGATCCAGCCCAAGAGACAGAACTGTGTTGCAGTCAACAAAACTGAAAGGAGTTGGAGATCTAAAGAGAGCTTTGAAATTAGGCATAGACATGGAGAGTTTAGAGTTTGTCCAGCTGATTTTCAGTCTTGCTTTGCTCCAATATTACCTCACAATGCTTCCTTTCCTGTGTTTTTGGGACAGTTATATATACTCTGTGCCATCATATACTAGAAGTATGTTATCTAGTTTTGTTTTGTTGTTGTTGTTGTTGTTGTTTTTAATAAGGGATTAGAGTTAAGAGATTGTATGAACCTCAGAAGAGACTTTTATCTTTGGACTTTTAAGCATTGTTGAGACTGTGGTAGACTGTGGGGACTTTTGAAGACTAAATTCAGTTTGCATTATGAAATATGTATAAGCCTATGAGGGCCAGGGAGTGGAACATGATAGTTGAGTCGGTGTGGTCCCATAGACTTCCGTGTTTGAATGCGTGGTCCATAGGGAGTGGCACTATTAGGAGATACAGCCTTGTTGTAGTGAGTGTGGCCTTGTTGAAGGAAGTGTGTCCCCATGGGGTGGGCGTTGGGATCGTCTATGCTCAGGCTACGCCTAGTATGGCATATAGCCTCTTCTGCTGCCTGTGGATCAAGATGTATAACTCTTGGCTCCTCCAGAACCATGTCTGCCTGCGTGTTGCCATGCTTTCTGCAATGATGATAATGCACTAAACCTTTGAAATGGTAAGCCAGCCTCAATTAAATGTTTTCCTTTATAAGAATTACCATGGTCATAGTGTCTCTTCATGGCAATAAAAGTCCTACCTAAGACACTGGGCAATCCTAGGCTACAGCACGAACCTTAACTAGAGAGTCGAGATGTAAGGTGTTGAGCAGAGAAGTGTTAGGCCCTACCCCTATTAAATTTGCCTGTCTCACCTGCTGTGGGATCTCACAGTCTCTAGGGACCTTCCAGTGAACCACATGGCTTGAAAATTAGCAAGTTTCCTCCTGAAACCAACAGACAAGGAGGGAAGGTGTGATAAGAATAGGGGTGCTTTTTGAAAAGCAGGAAGTAAACTGTGCCCTGAAAGAAGAATTACAGAAAGTCAGACTTTACACCTGGGAGGCGTGGCTAAACATAGCAATGGAGTAGGTTCAGATGGGAAGCTCCAGGGTATCCCTCCCACTCACCCTTTCCCTGGTGAGATCACCCTTGCCTTGAATCAAAGATAGGACTATGTGATTGTGTGTGTGTGTGTGTGTGTGTGTGTGTGTGTGTGTGTGTGTGTGTGTATGAAAAGTGGCTGACCTATGAATTTGGAACCTGTTCGTAAGAATCATTTGAAGAAAAGCCGAGGACCACAAGACCTTCACTCCCTGTAAATCGATGCATGGGACCAAAGGGTTAAAATCTCCAGCTAAAGTGTCACCCAACAGTTGACATATTAAAGGCCTGGTTGCCCCTGATGAGGCTTCATGGACTCAACTGAATCATGAGGGCTCTGACTTCATCAGTGGTCCATAATTTGAAAGCCCTGTTGGAAAGGAATAGAAACTAAGAGGCTGGATCTCATTCAAGGATGAAAGTTAGTGAGCTCTGCCCCTAAAAATCCTTCTTCTTCTTCTTCTTCTTCTTCTTCTTCTTCTTCTTCTTCTTCTTCTTCTTCTTCTTCTTCTTCTTCTTCTTCTTCTTTCTCTCTCTCTCTCTCTCTCTCTCTCTCTCTTCTCCCTCCCTCCCTCCCTCCGTTTTTCTTCTTTCTCTCTCCCATCCCTCTTTTTCGGCTATCATGAAGTGAGCAGTTTTGTCCTATTATTTCCTGTTGTCTTGATGTTGTGCCTCACAATAGCCCAGAAAAAAAAAAAAAAAAAAAAAAAACAGAATAAAAATGTGGGCTAAAATAGAGCTCCCTGAAGTTATTGTCTTGGGTATTTAATCACAGCAATAAAACAGCATTCTCATCATCTCAGAAAGTTTTCAGAAGCCTATTCGGTTGCTTATGAGTGACTCTGACATGTTGAAATAGTAAGAGTAACACTTAGATTCTAGAAATCTGGTTTCTAGTTCTTCCACTACTGTAACCATAGGTTAATAGTTCACTTCCCCCTATCTCTAATCCCTTCTGATTAAAATAACATTTCAATGCAATAATCCCATGACTTTATAGCTATAGAATAACAACAAAACATCAGTTTTGAAGGATCTGGTGCAGCTCAACTTGTCATGACCAATTGCCATGTCAATGTAGTTAAATAAACATATCCCCATCCAGCTTGGGTGCTTCCTCATCACACTGAGGCTCAGCATCACAGGAATTTGGAGACAAAATTCTAAATCCTCTTCTTTCTGTATGAACTAGAGTCCAGAGGAGCAGACACATAGATCTAGCTTAATCACAAGTTACTGTAAATCAGAGTACCAGTGGAGGAACTGGCTTTGAAAAAAAGAGAAAAGTCCAAAGAACAACTTATTCCTCACTTAGTAGAAAATGAAAATGTCTGTTCCCTCCAGAATGTGAAGGCATTTGGTTTCTTAAAGCTGCTTTAGAAGAAATATGTTCATTTGGGGGATACTTAAGCGTACTGTTTTTCATAAAAGTGCTACTTTTTAAGAGGCGCTAAACCTCCTAATCTGCTGGGTGAATTCATTTTCCTACCATTTGGAGCACTTGCTACACACCAGACACAGGTGAGCAGTGGGAATACAAGCCAATAGAACACATAATCTATTTTATTTAAAAGCTCACAATTAGACTTTTCATTCACAACTACATTCGGCAACCCTGTCATGTACCAGAAACAGAGCTAGTCATTAGAGAAGCAAGAATAAATCAGGATAAACTAGGACCAGTTTGGTCAGCTTCCAGACTCAGGGCCAGGTGAGTGGACAAAAATGGCTTGTTCTGATGCTCTACAGGGACATGCCAGAACCGATGATAAAAAGTAACCAACACCAGGTAGAAGGGAATGCCCATCCCCCCTGGCCTGAAGGGCTATGCCAGCAGGCTAGCAAGCCTGGCTGTGTTCCATGCTAAACACAAATGTACCTTACACTTTGAGCAAAGCACATGTGACCCTTCTTCATTGCAATGGGGACTTAAGGTGACAATGGCAGCAAGGGGCATGATTTTTATTTGAGTGTGTCTTCATACACCTATGGCCAAACTGGAGGAGGTAGGGTGATGAGATCTTAGGTTTGGTCACTTACAGACCCAACAATTTACCTAGACGCTTTCCTAGTACTGAGCACTTATTATAAATATTTATTAGATAATCAATAAATATTTAATAGATGAGTAAGTGAACCCTCAAGATACCCAATCACTGGTCTTTAAAAAAGGGTTCCCTATTTTCTACACTATCTATTAAAAAATTATCTTCACAGTCTGAACTAATGATGAGAACCATTTTTATAAACTGCAAGGAAGTGTGTGTGTGTGTGTGTGTGTGTGTGTGTGTGTGTGTGTGTGTGTGTGTGTGTGTTTCTTTATTTTAACTAAAAAGGCTTTTCCGAGGCTCAAATGGTAAACTGTCTGTCCAACCATGACAATCAAGCTGGTCTGACCAAAGTGGCTACAGAGAGCCTCCTTTCTCTCTAGACCAGCTAGGGCCTAGAAAAAGCAACAAGATAATTGAATGCCTGGCCCAGCCTTAATTGCAGTGCTTGGTCTCTCTCAGCCATGAAGCAGAGCTCTGCAGGCCAATTTGCAGGCTGCTGCTTGGGGTCAGGTGTGAGGTCTTTCTGCCAGGAGCAGTGCTCAGAAATAATTTGGGACCTGATTCAGTTCTGACTTTCCCATGCCTTTCAGTCCACCAGGAAGCCAACCCTGTGCAGAGGGCTCTGAGAAGAGCTGCTAGCAGGCCTCTCTCACTTCAGGGGCTCTGTTCCCTTCAGCTCACTGTTACTCTGTGCTTTCCAATGTCTTGCATCCTGGCAGCAGTATAATGATAGAAATCAGAGAAAGGCTAGAGGTCTCTGTGATCATGTACACAGGAAGCAACCAGGGCCTGGAGCATCCATGGACAAGAAGGGATGAAGTGGATCTGGCAATCAGAAGGAGCCCAGACTGGCTGCCTACCTGCACCCCACACAGAGGCCAAGAAGATATTGTCAACTACTGCCAATTCTTTTTTTAATATATGAATAAATTTTTAATTTTATTTTAATTCATTTTAGTGTTTACACTAGTTATGTGTGTATATAACTATTTAATAATTGATTTTGAAAGCATTATTTTTTCAAAGAGACAAAAACAAAACATATGAGTCAGATACTTCCAGCATCTGTAGAATCCCGTAGAATCCAGCATCTGTTCAGATTCTGTAGAAATGCTTGCTGCAAGGCTAATTATTATTCATAGGTTATGATAAAGATTAACAGTCATTGCGCTTTTCAGAGTTAGCAAGGCCCTGTCCCTCACATGGTCTCATTTTATCCTCATAGCAGTCCTGTGAAGCAAGAGGCATTATCACCATTATCTCTACTCTCAAGCACTTAGATCAAGAATTAATAAATGGGACCTCATGAAACAGAAAAGCTTTGTAAGGTAAAGGACACCATAATTTGGACAAAATGGCATCCTACAGAATGAGAAAAAAATTTTTCACCAACTTCATATCTGATAGAGGGCAAATATCCAAAATATAGGAGGAACTCAAGGAACTGGACATCAGCAAACCAAATAATTCAATTCTTAAAAATGGAGTATAGATCTAAACAGAGAATTCTTTTTTACTTTTTATTTAAGTAATTTATTCAGATTATATCTCACCTATATCTTTCCATTCCCCCTCCTTCTGTCTTTCATCCTATTCCCCTCCCCTAGGTCTATGACAGAAGGCCAACTCATTACCCACTGTAAGATCACAGCCTATCAAGTCTCTTCCTGGTAGCCTGCTTACTCTTCTCTGAGTGTCACCATATCTCCCCACCAAGAGGAAAAGGTCAAATAGGGGGCACCAGAGTTCATGTTCAAGTCAGTCACTGCTCGCCACACAATTGGGCGAGTTCATTGGCTACATCTGGATAGGGGTTCTAGGTTTACTGCACACATTGTCCTTTGTTGATACAGTAGTTTGAGCTGACCCACCTAGGTCCAGGTACAACCACTTTGGAGATCAATCTGGTGTTTTCTCAGAAAAGTGGGAAAAGGGGTACCTCAAGACCCAGCTATTCCACTGCTTGGAATATACCCAAAAGAGGCTCCACCACACAACAAGGACATATGCTTAAGCATGTTCATAGCAGCCTTATTCGTAATAGCCAGACCCTAGAAACAACCTAGATGTCCCTCAATCAAAGAATGGATAAAGAAACTGTGGTACATTTATACTCTGGAATACTACTCAGCTTTAAAAACAAGGAAATCCTGAAATTTGCAGGCAAATAGATTGAACTAGACATGATCATCCTGAGTGAGTTAAGCCAGACCCAGAAAGATACACATGGCGTATACTCAGTTATAATTGGACACTAGCGCAACAGAGATGTCCCCTGAATGTCTTCACTTAGATGGAGATTGGTATACATAATGGGATTTTCTATTGGTATGCTAGGTGAGAGAGGTAAGGAAAAATGGGGAAATAGAAGGATCCAGAGGGTCCTAGAAACAGGGAATTCTTAATAGAGGAATCTCAAATGGCTGAGAAGCACTTTAAGAAATGTTCAATATCCTTAGCCATCAGGGAAATGCAAATCAGTACTACTTTGAGATTCCATCTTATTCCTGTGAGAATGGCTAAGCTCATTCTTATGAGCTCATGCTTGTGAGAATTTGGAGCAAGGGCAACAAACCCTCCTCCATTGCTAGTGGGAGCTTAGATTTGGTTCCTCAGGAAATTAGAAGTCTACCTCAAGACCCAGTTATAGCACTCCTGGACATATACCCAAGACCTCCATCTTATGACAAGGACACTTGCTCAACTATGTTTACAGCAACTTCATTCTTAATAGCCAGAAACTGAAAACATCCTAGATGTCCCCCAACTGAAGAAAGTGTGGTACATTTACACAATGGAGGTGACTGTTAGAAAAAAAATGATGTGAAATTTGCAGGCAAATGAAGGAACTAGAACAAAATATCCTGAGAGGTAACCCAGACCCAGAGAAACACACATCATATGGACTCTGATATAAGTGGATATCACTTGTTAAATAAAGGATAATCACACTGCAGTCCACAGATCCAGAAACGCTAAGTAACAATGAGGGTTGTAGGAAGGATGCATGGATCTCCCTGGGAAGGGGAAATAGAATAGATTTTGCAGGTAGACTGTAGGCTGACCAGAAAAGGAACAGGAGGGATCAAGTGGGAGAGCAAGGGGCAGAGAAGAAGACAATGATGAGAGATGACTACAATAGGTGGGCATTTACAGAGTGATGTGGAAACTTAATACAGTAGAGACTTCCTGGAACCTATGATAGTGACTCTATCAAAGACAACTAGTAACGGAGGATGTCCTCTTTACTAGGCAAGGCTTCCACTGGTGGTGCTACCACCAAGCCAGCCACAGAACCTTCCACCCACAACCTGTCCTGCCTTCAAGATGTACATGGGCAATGGTAACTCAGAGTTTGTGGGGATGGCCAACAATGACCCAAGCCACAGAGGAGTCCAAGCATGGCCTGGATGACCAAGAATTGGGTGTTGATGGCTCAGAACCAAAACACAATTGACCAAACAAACAAACAAACAAACAAGTCAATAAAATGATTCCTAAAGATATTCAATATTCTTCATCTTGAGGTTTTTGTGGGATTCCTAACAACGGGAGTGGAGATATCTCTGACTCTTGCCTGCATGTGACTGTGGCATTTTTACATCTACTGGTTCACTTTGTCAAGCCTTCATATTCGGGTTTGTGCCCAGTTTTATTGTAATTTGATATACTGTGTTCCATTGATAGCATTGGGAAGAGCAGTAGATCTGGGGGGAGAGAGGAGGGTAGTGGAAGAACTGGGAGCATAAGAAAGAGGAGAAGCTCTGGTTGGGATGGACTGTGTGGTAAAAGAATAAAAAAAAGATAAGCAAACAAACAAAGCAAAAAACCTAAAATTCTTCCATGGATGGCATCCCTCAGCTTCTTCGAGCAAGGTGTGTTAGAAGGATGCCACTGTGATTTTTCAAATTAGTAGTTGCTAATTAAAGCATTAAAGGAAATCAAGCAGGAAGACTGAAAGACATAAGAAGAGAGGCACCAATTGATACAAAGGGCACCTAGTTTACAACCAGAGGCTTAGATTGAATGATGGGGTTGCCTAGTGACTTTGGGAACACCACTGAAGTGCTCCTGGCTTCTGCATACTTCCAGTTGTTTGGTGAGACAAAGTTCATAGCAGGACACCAGAGAGAGATGGGGGGGAAAGGGGGGAGAAACACCTATCAGTGGAGAGAGAGAGAGAGAGAGAGAGAGAGAGAGAGAGAGAGAGAGAGAGAGAGAGAGACTCTCTGCACTCAAAGCTGAAGACATTTGTGACAGCCTGGAGCAATGTTGCCAAGGATGGCCTGGAATGGGTATGAGGAGTGTGCAAGGCGCCTCCTTTTTATAAGGAGAATAGAAGGCATATGCTACTGGGGGAAAGGTGGTTAAGTAGGAAGTAGAGAGTCCAGTTTTAGATACATGAAAATCCTAGTTTTTTAAGAAATTAAATTAGAAATTTACAGAAATGTAGAAATTTGGGGTGGGATGGACTTTGTTTGTTTGTTTGTTTGTTTGTTTGTTTTTGCTTGGTTTGGACTGTATTTTGGTTTGGGTTTTAGATTTTATGTGCAAAGGTTTGAAACCAGGGCCTTATACAAGTGACTCGCTACTGAGTTATGTCCCAGCCCTCTTTTCACTGCTTTACCTGGGATTTCCTGCCTTGAACTCAATATGTAGCCCAAGCTGACCTCAGACTTGTGTTCCTCCTTCCTCAGCCCTTACATAGAAAGTATTTTAGATCTGTGCCCTACACCCAAAACCCCTTTATCTTAAAAGACAAGGTCATTTGGAACAATACCAAATGATTTATTCAAGGAATAAACAGTCAGCCTTTCATATCAAAGTGTTTTACATCCATAGATTCAAACATCAGTGAATAGAAAAATATTAGGGGAAAACTGTGTCTGCCGTGAACATGGACAGACTTCGTTTCTTGTCATTAATCCCTGACATCTCTTCAAACAGAGTTCACATTCCATCAGATGTTATGAGTAACCTAGGGATGAAGTGATCATATGGGAGGACATACTGCACCATTTAAAAGGGACTCAAACATCCTTGGACTTTGGTATCTGCAGAGAATCCAAGAACCAACCCCATGTGAGTATTGAGGGATGCATCTTTGATTTAAGCATATTTCTTAGTTGATGAACGAATATGGATACACTGAAAGCAGGGATTCATACTTAAAGAAATAAATTAAAGATAGATGTTTTAAGTTGATAATGACAAAATGTGATGGAGATTGATTTACATTCAGAATTTTAGAAGCACCAAGATAGAAAAGAAGTTTTCTCCAAGGCTGTCAAACACAAATAGGCAAAACACTAAGAATGCAACATTTATGTAACTCCTGATTGTGTCATGGTTCTTCTTGCTATAGGTAGTTTATTGTATATATGTATAATAATATAAAAGTATATATAAAGAATAAAAAATATTTAATTAATTAAAAAAAACTGAACCAGCAGTGCAGCCTAACCTATTAATCAATCTATCTATGATCAGAAGAAAGTGCTCTCTCAGTCCTTCAGTGCCCCCTTTCTGCAGAATGATTCTATTCAAAGATGTGGTCCCAAGAGAGCTGGTCTTGTGTGCCTGGGGTATCCCCCCCCCCAGCTCCCACTCACCCTGTACCTTCCCTGGAGCTTCTAACCCATATCCCATATACTCCACTGGAACACAGTTTGAAAATTTTCACATATACACAAAATAAGCTTTGTGCTGGGAAAAAAATTTTCAAAGTTAGTTTTACACTTCTTTTCTCAAATCTTACTTTTAAATAATAGTACATGCCCTGAAATAAAAATCACTATTAGCCATTTGGGAGCTAGGAGTCTTTGCATTTTAGAAATGTATAGGAATATATAGGTGGTCACATTGAGTGATAGTCTTTGTAAATGTATTATAATTTAATCAGATTACCTCTAGATTGTATCTTCCCATTCCCATCCTCCCTCCATCTCCTGCCCTATTTCCCTTTTCTAGACCTGAGACAGGATGGGGTTTCCTCCTCAACCATATGATCATAGTATTTCAGGTCTCATATGGATAGCCGGCTTCCCCTTCCTCTGTGTGTCCACCAGGCCTCCCCACCAAGGGGAAGTGATCAAATTGAGGGCACTAGAGTTCATGTCAGAGGCAGTCCCCACTCCCCCAACACACAACCATGGAGAATGAGCTGTCCATTGGCTAGATTTGAAAAGGGGTCAAGGTTTGTCAAACGCTTTGCCTTTGGTTGGTGTAACAGTTTATGTAGGGGCCCCTGGGTCCAGATTTGCCAACCTTGATGTTCTCCTTGTGGGGCTTCTGAGCCCTCTGGGTCCTTCCATACCACTCTCAGTGCTCCACCCAGAGTCCAGCAACATCTCTCATAAAATAAAACAAAGTATAAGTCCTAGCAATATATTAATTTAGGTGTCTATATAATAGCCACAAGGCAAGTGGTAATAGGTATGTGTTGACTAGTTTTATGTAAATTGGCATAAGCTAGACTCATTTGGAAAGAAGAGCCATAGTTGAGAAAATACCTCCAAAAGACTTCCCTATAGGTAAGACTGCAGGACATCCTCTTAAGAAGTGATTGATGTAGGTAGTGCCACCCCTGAGCAAGTGGTCCTGGACTATAAAGAAAAGCAAACTGACAAAGCCATGGGGCACAAGCCACTAAGAAGTGTTCCTCCATGGCTTTGACTTCAGTTCTTGCCTCCAGGTTCCTGTCTTGAGTTTCTCTTCTGCCCTGAATTCCCTTCATGAAAGACTGTGACAAGGACATGAAGTTTAAATAAACCCGTTCCTCTTCATGTCGTTTTGTGTTGTATTGTGGTTTTATTTGTTTGTTGTGGTGATTATCACATGTTTATCCCTAATTAAGACAGTATCTATGACTTTTTAAAATATATGTTTTTAAAAGAAAAGGAAATTAAAGCTACCAGTTCGCTATGTGGCTTAGCAAATGTGGCAGTTGATGTGTCAAGTTGCCTGTCCCGTGGGTCCCCATATATGAGATTCAACATTATTTTTTATTGTGTCTGAACACGTTTCCAAAAGAGGTTAATATTTGAGTTGGAAGAATGAGCAAAGTTGATGGTTCTTGCTAGCATGGTAATCTGTTGAAGGCCTGAACAGACAGAGAAGGGGCCAGATTTATCCTCTGAGCACTTGAACTGGCATACTCACTCATCTTGCTCTATGCTTGGCCCTTGCAAAACTAGATAAACTTCAGTCTGTGAAGCCTGCCTCTCAAGCTTATTCCTCACTACATGCAAGAGAATGAACTGTGAGACCAAAACATGGTGAAGGAAGCTGAATTTATTATAGTTTGGTTAAAATTGAAAGAGGTAAAAAAACCCTAACCTCACTACACTATGCCTGTGGCAGTCTTATGATTTACAGAGAACCAAGAGACAAACATGAAAAGATGTGGAGAATTAGCTGGAAGATGGCACAGCAGTCCTTTGCTGAGGACAGAGAAATGCCCCACAAATCTGTCCCTGGTCTCCCCCTTGCAGACAGCAGATCATGGACCTTCATAGTCTCCAGAATCGCATGAGCCAATATCTTATCAATGTAAAAACACAGACCTTCTCACAGGGAATAAAAACGTTATTCTAGAGCAGAGGGGTGGAAAGAAGCCTCAGTCTGTAAATATTTTGCTGTTCAAGCATTAATATTTTAATTAAGCACAGTGCTGGCCAAGAAGCAGGGCATGGGGCTTTGTAATTCCTGTGCTGGAGAGGCAGAGAAATGACAATTTTGGGGGGGGGGGGGGTTGGTGAAGAAATCTAAGCAAATTTAGAAGCTCCTTGTTTGGTAAGAGATTCTATCTCAAAAAACAAAGTGGATAGCAATTGAGAAATATCCCTACATTTACTGCTGGCCCTCCACAGCTCTCTCTCTCTCTCTCTCTCTCTCTCTCTCTCTCTCTCTCTCTCCTCTCCTCCTCCTCTCTCTCTCCTCTCTCTCTCTCCTCCACTCTCTCTCTCGCTCTCTCTCTCTCTCTCTCTCTCTCTCTCTCCCTCCCTCCCTCTCCCTCTCCCTCTCCTTCTCCCTCCCTCTCTCTTTCTCTCCTTGGCCATTGTTCCCTTTGAGAACTATCTGTTGAGATCATTATCTCATTTATAGACTGGCAGATTGTCTAGTTTTGTTTCTTCTCTCACAGGGCAGTGTCATTTATGCTGTCACTTCGTTCATATTTTAAAAATCTCTTCTAGGCTATAAGAACGCAAATCACTTCCTTCCCTTCATCAGCAGAGGAAGAAGATGTGGGTCTGGCAGACAACAAGTAATTAGGTAGCATAGAGAAAGATTCACAGCCCACTGAGCAACGATGATGTAGGAACTTAAGATCAAAACCTTACCCTCTAAGCAAGAGGAGTACAGTGGTTAGTGAGCTCTGGTGGCCTGGGGCCAAAACTCAATCCTTTAACTCACTCTGTCACCCACCACAGAGACCAGCAAGGCATCTTTTTTTGGGGGGGGGGCTTGATTACACTTTTTTATTAATTCATCTATATTACATCTCAATTGTTATCCCATCCCTTGCATCCTCCCATTCCTCCTTCCCTCCTGCTTACACCCTACTCCCCTCCCCTATGCTGGGGCCTGGGGGGGAGCAGACCTCCTCCCCCTGTATATGCTCACAGGGTATCAGGTCTCTTCTTGGTAGCCTGCTATCCTTCCTCTGAGGGCCACCAGGCCTCCCCATCAAGGGGACGTTGTCAAATATGGTGCACCCAAGTTCATATGAAAGTCAGTCCTCACACTCCATTCAGCAAGGCATCTTAACTGCACATAACCTTGTTTTTTCCTTGCCTATAAAACCAAAGTCTGGGAGAATAATATCTATCTTATAGATGTATTTGTTTATGATGAATGTATGTTGGAAGACTGGGTCCTCAGTGGCAGAGCACTAGCCTAGCAAGTGTGAGGGAAGCCCTGTATTTTGTTTCCAGAACACACATACATGGGAAAGGGGTGGGAGAGAGAGAGAGAGAAGGGTAAGAAAATATGTGTAAAGCTCTCTAGCACATATCAGAAACTCTAAAATGATAACAAATAGTCTCATTATTTAAAACAAAACTAAATATTAGCATTTGCCCCTACAATAAACAGTAGGGAAAAATATTGATGGAGACAAGACCAAGAAAGACAAGACAAAACAAGGAGGCAGAATAGGATATTCCAAGGAAAAACTCTCCTTGTCCAACTCATTCTCAGCTATTTTTAAATATGACTCTGAGGCACTGGGAACTGGAGGCTGCAGATGTGGCACCTAGCACAGCCTAAGAACACCTCTGTGTTAGAAGGATGTCTTCCCTATAAACCTGTCTCCCTTAGGTAGAGGCCAGAAGTTAGTTACTAACATTTCTAGACTTCCTTCGAACTAAGACAAGAACATATGACCTCATCTCCCCCAGGTGCATATCTCCAACTTGGATTTGCAGGAGAAAGGGGTGGCCATGTAAAACCTGTTCTCCACTGTTGCAAAGAGAGCCTCTCAAAGGAACGGCAGTGACCATGGCTGTGTGAACAGCGTGGCATGTAGAGCACCTCAGTAAAGTGTGTGGTTGATGCCTGATAGTGGAAACCGGAAGGACTTCAGTCTTCACCAGAGTTGCCAGTGGGGACATTTGGGCATCCATGCTGGATGAATGGCTCTGTGCCTAATTCTCTTGCCCTCTATAAGGCTATGAATTATCTAATACATTGGTGTGCTTATTCTGTTATTTAGCTAAAACAGTGGAGTCTGTTATTTGTAGTTGAAACAACTGCCAGTTCCCTGTCCACAAGAGTCCCACTGGATCACTGCTCATAAATTTGGAGCTCAGAAAATACTTATGGGGCAACTGAGTGTTCATAAGAATATGTACCAAAAGAAACAAAAATCCAATGTGTTCAAAGAATCAGAGTTGTAAAGTGATAATGTATTATTTAAACGTGTTCCATTTTGGAAATTGGCTACTACAAACTTGAAAAAGGACAAACGTTTTTGCTCGAGACAAACTTTGTTCTTTACTTTAGCATAAATTATTTCATCACATCGGCTTCAGTTTTCCACAGTTTGATTAATCAAGTGCCACAGACTTGTTGATCTTAGTCACAACCCCTGAATTTGAATGTTGCTATGATAGGCCACAGGATATTAGCAACTCCCTACAGCTTATACAATATATACGGTATATACATTATAGCCACACAATAAAAATATAAATAGGGTGGGGTAGGAAAGTGTTCCTTTTGTTTACCAGCACAATAAAATGAAATAATTGGCTTATATCTGTTAACTATTGTTGTTTAAAAGTATTAAGTATTGTTGCTTAAGTCATGAAATACTCATTTTTATTCAATAAATAGTTATTTGGTGACTATATACTTCTTTGTCTGGATAGTAGGACTGTTTTGTTTTAATTTTTAAATATGTACGAGTATTTTGCCTGCATGTGAATCTATGAAAGATTTTCATGCCTGGTTCTGATAAAAACCAGAAGAGGGAACTGGATCCCCTGAAACTGAGCATATAGATGGTTGTGAGTTAGCATGTGGGTGCTAGAAACTGAACTTGGATCCTCTGAAAGAACAACCAGTAGTGATTTGAACCTCTGAGACCCAATCGGACTTCACTATTACCTGCTGCATAGAATTGCCATGAGTGCTAAATGTTAATATATTGCAAAATTGAAATTATCTTAAAGTGATTTATTAAAACTCTGCCAGGTTATGATTCATTGAATAGACAAGAGATAAAATCACATGCAAAGTTAACAGCAAATAGCATTCTCCAATAATATTCTGTTTGTTGAATGACAACTTCTTTCTTACTAAGAAACTTTGTTCTCCAAAACAGCAGGCTGGTAGAGAAGCTAGAGAAATGGCTCAGGTGTTAAGAGCATCTGCTGCTCTTCTAGAAGATTCTAGATCTGTTCCTAGCATCCACACGGGTTCCGACCACAAGAGATGCCTTCTTCTGGCCTCCTTTCACACCTTCCCCCTATGTAAATAAAAATATATATTATTAAAAAACAACAAAGTGGATCTTCAAAGTAAAGATCAGAAATTTTGCTGGCTAAAATCAAAATGTTATGAAACAAACATCTTTGCTGTAAGGTTAATAGTTCACAGTTTCTGCAAGTCAGGGTTCTGGATGGGACCACCTGGTCTCAGTGTTAAAAGCGTCACAGTGCAATCCTGAAATCAACCTTGCCATTCCATCCCAGAAGGTCTGGGGAGCAGGGTTTACAAGTTCATTTCAGGTTGACGATTGAATTCACTCTTTTACCTGTATAGGGCTAAGGTCCTTGTACCTTTGTTGACTGAGATATATCTGGTTTCCATTCTTGGAAGCTCTTACCTAGCAGACTGAATTCACTGTGACACAGAAATGCAGCTTGAATTTAGAATTTGCCTGCTGGCATTCTAGTAAAATGCTGTGGCTGCAGTATTTTATACCTTAGTGTTAGTGTTTTAGTAAGAGAACCAACCTTGGGTCCACTTGGTGCTCAGACCTGAAGTTAACCTCTTACAGAGAATCCCACTGTAATTTGAGACATCAGAACTGGTTTCAATAGAACAACTGGTAACTCCACCTTTCTCCAAAGTTTTAAAATAAGCACATTGCTTCCCACTTGATAAAATGCTCCATACTCCCTCTAGTGCATATTCCTCTTCATTGCAATGATCCAGACAACTGCTGACTTGGGAGCTTGCAGGCCCACCACCAATCAGGACATTTCAATTCAGTGACAAAGCCTGGTCTCAAAACAAAAGGAAGAGAGTGGTAAACCACACTTGTAGCAGCACAAAGAACCGGTTCAGAATAACCTGGTCTCTAACATTACATGCTCCCATACTCGGGCCATACCTTTTATTTGGAAATTAATTTTCAGTGTTTATCATACACCCAATTGATTTTAAATCGGTGTACAGCATAGCAAAGTGTGCTATATAGAAGGTTTTTATAAACTGTCTATGAAATAAATCAGTAGGCTCTGATATATACTTCAAACAAACTCCACCCTCTAGCAACATAAACTTCAGAGAACCTGTTGACATGGGCATGATAGCAGAACAAAAATAGCTCCAGTCAAATAGACAGGACCTGGAAATTAAAGATCAGGATGTCAGCATCCTTGTGACTTTGTGTAAGGGCCTCATGATGACAAGTGGGTACCTGCAAAGAAAGGCAAAGGGGACTGAACTCGTCCAATTTCAACCCATTTCCACAAAACAAATATTAGCCAATTCATGATGATGGATCCTTCAAGACACCAAATGCCTCTTAGTCATCACTACCCATCAGGAATTGAGGACCAAACCTCAAAGTGAGTTGTGGTAGTTACAAATAATATTCAAACTTTAACATATGGTACTAACTGTTACTGCAACTTCTATTTGTTTTACAGTTATTGACTCATTTAATCCTAAGATTTTAGGGAAGTAGAAAATTAGACCCATTTTACATGTAAGAAAACATTCAAAAGGAGTTATTGAGTTGTAGAATAAATATTATCTGCTTTATAAAAACTTCCAAAAATTTCTCAGGGTTCTTATAAAATTTAGTATTCACATGAATGCTATATAAAAAGTTCTTATGGGGCTGGAGAGGTGGCTCAGCAGTTAAGAGCACGGGTTGTAGTTCCAGAGGTCCTGAGTTCAATTCCCAGCAACCACATGGTGGCTTACAACCATCTGTAATGAGATCTGGTGCCCCTTCTGGCCTTCAGGCATACATGGAAGTAGAACACTGTATACATACATAATTAATAAATAAATACATCTTTCTTTTAAGTTCTTATTATTCCACATTCTCTCCAAAATGCATTTCCAGACTAAAGCTTTTGTCTTCGTATCTGTATAAACATTGATGATGTGAAGAGATGTATTCATTGTCTGAAATATTGTTTAACAAACAGCAAAGGCAAAAACTAAGATGGCTAGGAAGAGACAATAACGAAGTCAAAGCAAGAAGAAGATGACCAAAAAGCTAGGAGTTGAAAAGTCAGCAGAAACACCCAGAAATACGTTTAAGACTAATTTAAGATAGGAAGCCTGGAGAAATGGCTATGGATTAAGATCAGTGGCTGTTATTCAAAAGTTTTGATTATCTGCACCAACATAACTCTTCTCAATCATCTATAATTGTAGTTTCAGTGGCTCTGATGCCCTCTTCCAGCCTCTGTGGACATCAGGGACACATGTGCTATACAGACATACATAGATACAAAACACCCATACACAGTTTTTAAAGACTGATTGGTAGTCTTACATATGCCAATCCAAGAAATAAAACTACACTCATTCCTTCTCTCTAGGCTCATTTAACAGTCAAAGACTAACAAGGGATATCTAAGCTAAAGATGATAGAATGGAAAATTCTTTTATCTCTAAATTCATCCTGCCTTTTAGCATTATAACTTTTCAATAAACTGATGTCCCTAAGCACTTCTACTTTCTCTTATGTTATGAATAATTCAAATCGATAGCATTGTTCTTTAACCTGAAGTTGTCACTTTTACCAGCACTCATTCATTTTCTTCTCTCGTAAGTAGAAGTGTTTATTATGTATGACTTTGGTAAATGGGAAAGCACCTAGAGCATAAATGACAAAAGATTAAAAAGCCTTTAGTACAAATCAACAAAACTCCCTTAAAAATTGTAAAAAAAAAAAAAAAAAAAAAGTCTAATAATTTATAAGCCATGAGGCACCAATTTTTCTGCATCATAGTATTAAATATTTTAAGTTTATAGCAACTTCAAAGTAGAACTGCATGGGGCACCCTCGAGGTTTGAGGTAGCTCTTCACCAGAGAGACAACTGCATCCTTCCCTGAACAGGCACCTTTGTGTCTTCCAGGTTAGTACACTTTTATAAAGCATCTATGAAAATGTCCTGCTAGACAGACAAAAGTGTCCATGTCTGTAGCAGTCTGAAGAATTCTAGTCCAGTAAAGCCAGGATTCTTAAATTGACACCACAGGTAAAAATTCTAGGATGTGTCCATAGGAAACAACGTTTAAGTTTATTAACAAGGTATTTTAAAATGAATTCGGGCAAGGGAAATAATAGACAGAGGAAGAGACTAGATTTTTTTAAAAGATGGATAGAATGGTGGTCACATGACTTTCTCAAGGGATTTACATTTAAATGTCAGTAACAGTGTATGATCTTGGTAATTTTGAAGTTACATTGTTTTAAAAAATTAACAAGTGAAAATGTTTTGCTATACTTACTTTTATCTAAAGAACTTTAATACGGTCATGAGGTACATTATACAGATTTGGGGGCTAATAAAACATAGATAAAAGAAGGTCAACAGAATTTTTATTGTACATAGGTCACAAGTAAATTAAGACATATGTATGACTATAAACATGGTTCATAATCTTGCTAGATTTTTTTTTAATTCTCATCCAAGAAGAGTGAAAGGCCTCTTTTTTTCTCCCTATGTCTTTTTATCTGCACTCAAACATAGCAACATTCAGTATATCAGTGTGCATACAGCTGAGAATGAGCAAGGCATTGAAACCATCTGCTTAGAGTCGTGCTGAAACTCCTCACTAGTGAGGAGAAAAAAACATTGGCCAGACCCTCACGTTTCACAGAGCCTAGCCCTCTGATGAGACATTGCGTCGTTCCACTCTTTCAGAGATAGGCAACTGAATTCCAGATGTCAGAGGACCATGAAACATTCTGAGGACAACCCTGAATACTTTGGTGATGTAGCTTCAAACAGGTTACAGTTATCTTTTTCACTTCTCATCATAGATCTAAAACCATGTAAAGCATCCTATGTGCTGTGCGTCGTTTTGTAGAATCATCACATCAACATCAGACAGACAAACAGCCTCATTAAAATATGTTTATTTTTGCCTCTATTTCCTGAAGGGAATGCTCCAAACCTTGGAATTGCTTAATAGAAATCCATCTCTTTATTCTTTCTGAATTCATTGGATCACACTTCAGGGAACTCACAGTTCGAGATATGATTCAATGGTCAACATAGACTTGGGGATTTAAGACACAATACCAACCAAGTATCGTGGGGGTGAGCGGACGGGCAAGAATGTAAAGTCCAAGCTCAATTGCAAATAATGATTAATCAATAAATTATCCCAACATAGTGAAGCCCCAGCTGAAAAGTAAACTGAGCTCAGGTGAGTTTTCCCAGGTTATGAGTATACATCAAGAATATAGAATTATTATCCTGAGGAATCATGAATTTCCTACTTGAGATGCTTACAGACGTAGCTCTGAGCAGCTCTTTGTTGGTTCTTCCTTTGTGCCCTTTATAACTATACTACAATAGTGAGCAGAATATCTTACTGAATCCTAAATAGTATTCTAATAAATTTCCTAAACCTTGGGCAAATAGAAAGAGCCTCAGAAGTTAAAGCCATCTGACCAACAATATACATTCCCTGGGACCACCAAAGCATGAGGCTAGCATCTGAAGTGATCTAACTCTTGTGTAGGGCTTGCCCAGAACCTGCAAAGTCTGACATCCCTGGATAGTGAGCCAAAATTGCTTGGCACAGTCCAAGGAGTCCTGCAATTCTCCTAGGGCTCTTTAAATCCTAGGAGAGAGCAGCCTTTATGTGTGTGCTCCTCACTCTAATTAAATGTACTTTGCACAATATCTTGCTGAATTTTAGGCTCTTTCAGGAAAAGTTCAACCTAGGGTTAGGGAATACTTAGGTAAAAAATGGCTGAAGATCTCTCAGAATATTATAAAGATATGTGATATGAGCAAAAATAGCTTGTTTGTCAGTAAAGACAGAATAGATGTGAAATTATTTCTCAATGTGTTCTTAAACTCCTACACCCCGATATGTAATCTAGGGACATTATGTCACATGGTTCTAAAGTTAGATGCTAAGTCCCAGATTTCCTTATGGCACCACTGTTTTTGCACATTTGAGCCTTTTGTAGGTTGGCTGCTTTTTTTTTGCTTTTTAACTCCCTTTTCTTTTGTGAAATTACATGAAGCAAGAATACATTTTTAATAACAATCATCTTAAGTGTGCTGAGAAAATGATAAATTTTTATTTTTCTATAACTGTCTTTTGATTTCTCACAACCCACACCCTGACATCTGTGTGTGTGTGTGTGTGTGTGTGTGTGTGTGTGTGTGTGTGTGTGTGTGTGAGCATGCATGCATGTGCAATTTCATTTGTTGGGTAGAGATAATTCGTATAGGCTTTTAAACCGTACACAAAGATGTATACATCATGAATGTACAGCTCTGTAAATTTTCACAAAGTAAACACACTTGTTCAAGGAACAAAATGCGACAAAAACAAAAATCACTTTGGAAGATTCTCTGGTGTCTCATCTTGTTCAAGACGGTGAGGTGTGACACACTCTCACACTGGCATTGAGAGTGTTTTGTGACAATCTGTAGAACACATATTTGCTGTAATGTGCTTAGCATAAATGATCAGAGCCCATCAATCACCCCTGCCACCTGTACCCCTTATCATTCCTAGACACTACTATGAATCCTTCTTTTCTCTGGAATCCTGTCCTGACAGTCACATGTTTCTGGGTCATGTGGTCATTCAGCTGTGGTCCAAAATAAAACTTGTTTTAATTGTTTTTATTTTTAATTTATTCACTTTACACCCTGATTGTAGCCCCCTCCCTTATCTCCTCCTGGTCCCACCCTTCTTCCTTCATTACCCCCACCCCCGCCCCGGTCCTCAGAAAATAGGAGCTCTCCTCCACTATCATCTGACCACAACCTATGAAGTCTCATGTGGACTGCCTGCATCCTCTTCCTCTGTGGCCTCACAAGGCTGTCCCACCAGGGGGAAGTGATCACCACAGTGGGCACCAGAGTCCATGTCAGAGGTGGCCACTACTCCCTGTATTAGGGGATCCACAGGGAGACTGTGCTGCCTGTTGACTACAGCTGAGCATGGGGTCTATGTCCTCCCCATGCATGATCCTTGGATTGTGCACCAGTTTCTCCAGGGCCCCCTGGGCCCAGATTTGTTGCCTTCATTGGTCTTACACCATCATAGTGACACCTAACTTTTGGAAGGCTCCTCCACCAGACTCTGAGTAATTTCTTTTTCCTCATTTAAGGAGATGCCAGTAGGGTAGCATTGCAAAAGGACCATGCCATACCCCAACCAATACATCTTATCACAAAAATTGCTTAGATACGAAGTCTTTAGACTGGAACCATTGCATTCTGAGAACAAGGTTCACCTCTACACCTCACTTTATTCTTTTGCCCTTGCAGTAGTACCATGACCTAATGTCATGCTTGCTAAGGTCATATACAGAAACAAAGGCTTCAAATTTTTCTTCAAGCCTATTCAATTACAGTGTTCTTAGGACATTGCACTCCCGCCTGATGGCTTTAAGGAAAGGCTGGCCCTATTTTGAGCTTCATTTTAACTGAAAACTGATGGATCACAACTATAGAGAGTTAGGGGCCATGCCCTCTCAGATAAGTATTAGAAAAAACAGAATTGTTAATGTTAGAGTTCTTCAGTCTGCCTACCTATGATGTCATGGCTTACCTGTCATGGGGGTGTGGCCCTGCCTAGGGCTATATAAAAGGACAGTCCTACCTCGTGCCTCCCTCTTACTTTTCCTCTCTTTACCTCCTCTCTTCTCCCCCCTCACTCCCACCTCTCTCTCTCTCTCTCTCTCTCTCTCTCTCTCTCTCTCTCTCTCTCTCTCTCTCTCTCTCTCATACCTCTCCCCCCTTTCCTTCTCCTCCATACTCAGTTAATAAACTCATCTACAACATAATATCTTCTGCCTGGTGCCTTTTGTACCTTATTACCTTATATCTTACTGCCTTAACTTTTAAATATAAAATTGGTGCCATGACCCGAATACAAAACGCAGAGGACCATTCCATTGTCTAAATTCTCTAAGCACTCTCCCGCTTCCTGCCACCAGTGGCTGGGATGTCAGCCCACCTAAAAAGCCTTCCATCTGACCTTTTCAAGATTACGACTGTATGAATGTTCATTTGTTTACAGTGTTAAAATTTAAATCACTGCCTCACACAATGTTTAGCCTAAAATTCTCAATGTGACGTTATTATCATACTAAACTGTTCCATTCTTTTATGGACTGTGCTTTTGGACTACGTTTATGTTTCTAAGTCTCTAACTTAACAGAGATAAAACCTAAAGTTTTAGTCTTTAAGTATTAAGATCAACTATGAACAAAGTTGTCTATTTAAATATTCTTAAGATAGACAAGACTGTGGTCTAGTTGCCATCTTAATTAAAAGGCTGAGGATGTGTCCTGAGGCCGCATATAAGAACTGGTAAATATCTATAAAACCTGAAAGGAGCCTTCCCAACAGGCTTGGTTACAACAAACTATTCTCCAGGCCTTAGCTGCTACCCCTGAGAAAAAAATAGAGGTCTACAAAGCCCCCTGCTGCCGGGGTCCAGCCAGGGACCTGTTTCAGATGCAGCCAAAAGGAGACACCAGTCTCAAAGCTGCTACAGTCAGAATGGGACACTGATCCCACAGCCTAGTCTGTTGGCAAACTTGGCCTATGGATGTCAGAATGCTCACACACAGGCTTGTTCCCTGTGCCAAGACACTGGCAGTTCAACCAGCACAAGAGCTGTAGACATTTCCAGCCTTCAAAATCCTTGGCCTGGTAGAGTACAGATGGCTCTTAGATTCAGCAGCCTCACCAAAGACAGGGCAATGCCACAGCTCTGTCGTAAACCCATACTCAGGTTACACAGTCACATGGTCAGCTTCTATCATGGGAGACATCAGGTACCTTGCCAGCCCTCTTCACATACAGAAGACCAAACTTTTAACTGTCGGGTCTAGATACAGTCTACATTGTTATCATCCTTTTAGCTAAAGGACAGTGACTACTTATAGCAATTTCACCTATGTTTTAAAGCTTCCAAGAATGTTTTTTAAGTTGGTAAATGCAATTTATGAAAGTCAACATGTCTAAAGGATGCTTTATTTCTTCCTGTTGCTATGCTATTGTTGTATTAACTGTTCAGAGCATTGACCCTGATCAATGGAGCTCTAGTTTATTAATCTAACTATGGCAAAAAAAAAAAAAAAAAAAAAAAAAAAAAAAAAAACAGAAACAAACAAAAAACATTCTACTATGCTATCCTATCGTAGTTCCAAGCCCAAGATTTTAAATTTGCTTTGCTTTGTCTTTTCTTAAAATGTCTCTCATTGTGCTATTCATGCCTTAACATAAAGGTCTTTTCCCAGCCTCTATTATGCTACGTGTCTACTGCCTTTTCCTACAACGTGTACATGTCTAACAATGTATGTTTCACTGTAGATTTCAAACAGTGATGATGTTACATTTATCTTCCTTTTTGAACTTAGAAGGTTTCCTGTAAGCCACAGAAACTCCACCTCTCAGGTCAAATGGAATCTAGAAGATAAGTACTGTCAGTCAATAGCGACGTTTCTCACCTATTGCCTATCTCTGAGGATGGGATTCCTCCGCCTTTTCACTGCTTTTGGGACTCTCCTCTCCCTCCCTACCCAATTGCCACCTTTCTACACCCAACACCAGCTGACAACCCTGGTCTGCATGACTGTGGCTGCTTCTTCTTGCTAACCTACAACTAGGGTTTTTTTCACTGGGTGAAACCACTGCTTCTGCTACCCAGTTTTTCAGCTTCTGCTTTTGCCACCACCATTGCCCATGAAAAATAGTCCATTCACCATTTCTCCAGGCTCCTCTGGGATGCCTTCTGATAATTTCAAATCCCTATGCCCACATTAAGGCCTTCTAAGCTTACATGCCTCTGCAAGCAAACTTGAACAGATCCAAAACTAAACTGTTTTAGTTATTGCCAGCACCCAGGTAAAATGGAAGAAAGTTCCCATATCCAGACCTCTTCTTCACTCTCCCATGTTCAAGGCTTTCCTAGGGTAAGATGGAAGTTCCCTATATCCAGACCTTTTCTTTGCTCTCCCAAAATTTTCAAGCATTGTCAGCATTGTCTCTTTCCTTATTCTCAAGCCTATCCTCTTTGCTCTCCCAAGAGTTTCAAATGCATACCAAAAGGAAATTTTCTCCCTAACCTACTTTGTCTTCTGCCCACATATATGTTCCAGTATCCTGCCAGACTTCCTACATATGAAACCTCGTCAAAGCAGCTACCCACAAGTGCTCCTGTCCAACCTCAGAAATCCTGCCAGTTGGACCTACACTGTTCCTCCTAGCTGGACCTACATTGCCCTTCCCAGCTGCAGATGCTCTCAGACTCTGGACAGCAAATGCAACAGCCTGTTCTTGTAGCATGTGGCCAACATTTCAGCCTTTTAAATCCCGTATCGCTGCCCTACTGTCAGCAGAAAGTAGTTAAGACAATTACTTTGCCCCTTATCCATTTGCAAAGTGTTGAAATGGTGTGCTCCAGGCACGGGACAAACAGCTCCAGGTTCTCCCAACACTCCTCAGTCCCTATCTGCTGCAGGACATGGCTGACGTAGCCTGCCTTCTGTGTTAAACTTTCAGGGCAAAACTTTTCCTTCCTCATCACTATATATCTGGACATTTTGTTGCTATTGCTTTTTCTCTCTCTTTTCCCATTATATGGCAGCCAAAAGCTGCTTCCAATGAACCTCCATTTATATACTTTAACTTACCTTTTATAAAAACAACCCAACATTCCTGATTTTTTTAATGATAGGAAAAGGTAGAGTTCTTCAATCCACCTACCTATGATGTCATTGTTTACCTGCGATGGGGGCGTCACCCTGCCCAGGGCTGTATAAAAGGACAGTCCTACCTCCCCCCTCTCTCTCTTACTTTTCCTCTCTCTACCGCCCCCTCTCTCTCTGGGGTACCCCTCCCCTCTTTCCTTCTTCCCCCATGCTCATTTAATAAACTCCTCTACAACATAATATCTGTTGCCTGCTACGTTATTATACCTTATTATCTTATATATTACTGCCTTAATTTTTAAATATAAAAGTTAAACACACAGGCTTTCTCTTCAATGGAAGAGATTGGGCATACCTGTTTCTATCCAAGAAGGCTGGGAGTAGGTATTATTTAATAGCCTGGTAATCTTTTGCTATTCCGTAGAGCCAGAATAAATTCTCCTTTTTCTGAGAATCGCTTCTCAGTCCGTAGAATCCATCCTTATGAAAGAGGTCCTTTTGCAAAAGAGGTTTACTATTATGGTTAGGACAATTTTTTTTATCCCCGGACCCTTACCCTGATTATTGCTTCTCAGTTAATTCTTGTAGAAGTGCTCACAGGTACTTTGCAAAAGCATGTAGCCATGCCTTAAACTTTGTTGTGATAACTGTCATGATGAAACCTTTTCCCAATGCCTTACTGTGTTTAAATAAACTTTTAAAAATGAGCTGTTCAGACTCAGACTCCAGAAGTTTGATCCGGTCCTACTAAGTAAGTCACGCTTAACTGGGCTTCCTTCCTCTCATGGTTTGTTTTACTGCTGGTAGTAGTGTTTGCAGGACCCCACCCCCTCCCTCATACCTCTATTTTCTTTCCTTCTTTTCCACAATCATGAGGGACAGAAGATGGAATCTTCCAACTTCCCTATCTTCTTCATCAACTCCTTGTACTTTGGACCAAAACGATCCTCTTTACTGTCCTGGACGAAAATGGATGGTGAGAGTCCTTCAATGTTAGAAAATAATTTCTGGTTCTCAAGTTATAGCTCTGTAAGAGAGGTGGCAGGCATCCTATGATTCATGTCAAGATTTGAATGTTATTTGTCACTTTAAATACTATCTGTAATAATACTAATTTTAATCTTTATTTTCCTCTACTCTCCATCACTCTATTTTTGTGCCCTGAAGTACACAAATAAAAACTGCCTCAGAAAAAAGAAAAGAAACGTCATCAGCACACAGAAACTTGCATTGAAAAGTATAATCACGTACTTTAAAATAGAAACCCCGAGACACAAAGTGCATTAATGTAAAAGCATTCAGTGATTTTGCTATCTATTTATCCAAATATCTGCAGGTAAACAGAAAAACACTTGACAGCTAATAAGTCAGGGAAAACAAAAGACCCAAAGTGCTTGGCAGACAAGCTTTGAAATGTCAACCCCTCCCCCACCCCACCCCCACAGCCACCTCACATCCTTTCAGGACACAGTTTTGCTGTTTTCTTTTGTTGGTTAAAGCAGTTTAGAAATTTGCCAGCAAAGCACTGTACTGTTGAAACAAAAAGTGCTGTATTCTAAACACGACTTGTTGTGGATCTAACAGTAGATACATGTATTTGAGGCACATATCTGTGTTTTTTCTTCAAAACCGTTTTGGTTTTTTTTTTTGTTTTTTTTTTTTTTTTTTTTAGTAACTGTTCCCAGTGACTTGGATGGGACCTGGAGAGACAACAAGTGAACTAAAGATAGTGTACATGCTGAAGGCACAGTCAACACAGAGGTAAGCTGCCATCCCCATAGAGCTTTCCCCTTGAGGATCCCATGGCCTACACTTTGGGTTTTCTGTTTGTTTGTTTGTTTGTTTGTTTGTTGTTCCTGGACATAAACCAGAGGTCAGAATCATGAGTCTTACATTCTGGAAAACATGAAAAACTTGGGAGGGGGACTGAAAGGCTGGGAGATTTCCAGACAAGGAGCAGCTGTCGAAATCTAGGAAACAGTATCACAGTATTTGTGTGTGTGTGTGTGTGTGTGTGTGTGTGTTGTGATATATGTTTTATTCCTTTGCTATCTCTAAGTATGGTTGAGGCCTGTGCCATACAGCCATGTACTGGTCTTTACAGGATCAGCTTGGTTTAAATTCTTTGGTAAAATTTGCCAGATAGTGATAGGTATTCTTCTGCCAACAAAATGACCAATTTCAGCCAAATTAAAGTATAAATCTAGGTTTATTGGGGGCAGCTCTCAGATGAGGGTGGGAGGAAATGTGGGGGGGGGGAAGAAGAGAGAGAGAGTGAGTGTGTGTGGGGGGGGTGGAAATGCAGAGAAGGGGGCAGGGCTAAATACCTGAATTATAGAGTGAAAAGCCTCTGGAGGAAAGGAAGCCCAGTCCCTGGACTGGGAAGTTCAGGTAAGGACTGAGGGATGCTGGGAAATCCTGGAGTTCAGGTCTGCTTTGGTCAAACAGACACCTCAGGCGTTTGTATAGGGTCTGAATCCAACAGAGACTAACTGGAGGGGGAGGAGTTCATAAACTCTCTAGAGAGGTGGTGGGAAGAAGAGGCTGAGATTTAGGCTGGAGCAGAGGAGCACTAAAGGATGGTGGAACATTCTGGCGTTGCCCCCATAGTTACCTGCTGGCATCTACAGAGAGCTCACCTTGGGACTAGAACTACTGGCGAATAGAAGGAAAAGGGGAATTCCATAAGATGAGAAATACGGGTTACAAGCACAGCCTGTAGGAGAACTGAGTGTCTGTTCTCTCTACCCTCCTTTCCTGCCTACCACTGGGGAAGGAAGGTGTTTCTGAAAATAATGACCTCAGAGACACTATTTCCTTTTATTACAAACAATGAGTTCAGTCTTGTGGCTACAAAGCAAGGACTTAGAATTAGAGTTCAGTCTACTTAGAGCCAGGCTGAACCCCTTGCCATCTGTACAGCCTGGGGCAGGCCACCCAGCCCAAGCTAATTATCTCATGTGTAAAGTGGAGTCACAATTCACCTTCATAGTTGGCTCTGTGAGAAATAAGCAAGGTACTTTATAAAAGGCATGGATGGATGTTTCCTGGCCTTCAATGAGTATTTCATGGCTATTATTTTGTACAGAACCCATAGTATCACAGTGACCTTCACATTTATTTGAGAAAAATTGTAAACTTCATTTTTTTTTTAATTAAAATGTTGCAGCTCCTTTTGGAATTATGAAGAGAGAGGTTTTTTGTTTTTTTGGTTTTTTTTCAAAATGATAAGGACAGGGGGAGGAAAGTCCCCTATTTGTGTTCAGATCAGCTTCCAACTCCTGGCGGGTGGCATTTGCATTTGGTGGGTGGTAAATCCACACAGGACACTAGGCAAACAACTGATTGCCTGCCATTGGATTTTAAATTACACTGGATATGCAGTCAGATGTCCAGATACCCTAGGCTGCCTTTGTTAGGTTATTTAAAGAAATATTAGTTTACCTGCCCTCAAATGTCCTCCTCCCTTATATCTCTTGACATCTGCCATTGCCTTTAAATCCCAATAGCTTCCTGTGCTCCCGGGCTATTTTCTATCACGGTGGAAAATTTTCCTGAGAAGGAAAAATAAACTGCCCTGACTCATTTTACAGAGGATAGTATTTTAAAGAGAACCATAGCAACAAACATAAGAATTTCTTGACAACCCAGCTGTAGGAGACCTGTCTCAGGGTAAGAAAGGAAGGAAGAGCGTTTATGGGTGAGCTGTCTCCACTGTTGGAGGCAGAGGGAAGGAAAAGGATGCGTTTTATGAACAGGAACCAAAGCTCACGATCCTCGTTTTGTCTCCTTGGGCACAAAAGCACCTTCCTATGGTAGTTTTGAGGATCAAATGAGGTAATGCAAAGATCTTGCACCTTTGCTTTCACCGAATGCTTTATTAGTATCAATCTAAAGCAGGATTACGCATTAATGATTTGTTATCAGCCACTGATAAACTATCTACAACCACTAGAGCTAAACTATTGTCTTTTTGATAACTATCCCTTAAAAAAAAACAATTAAAGAGACGAATGAAGAGCGGGAAAATTTTTAATCCGGCTCTTGTTTGCGTCTCTCAACCCTCCATTCATCTTCCTGAAGCGCCTTTGTGAGATTGAGCCACAAGGTGGCAGTAAAAGCTGGGACATGTCTGCATTTCCTTGGCAGGGCTCCTACTGAATTCTCCCTTTTACTTTTCCTCTTTGGATCTGTACTGATGTAGCCTTTGGAACAGCAGCACTAAGTAAATTACAATGGATTCGTTCGAGTTCTAGTAGATGCCAATGGGTCTGTGCTGAGAGCAGTTTCAGAAGTCTCCAGAAGAGCCACGCTTCCTTCCGGGTTGAGTCCTAAACCCAGGAAGTTTCACTATCTTCTCTATAGTGATATATATATATCCTCAGGTGCTGCCAGCTGAAGGTTGGAAACCCTGCACCAGTGATCCTGCAGAAGAATACATTTGACCTAGAGGCCTTATAGATGGATTAGGGTGATTCCACCTAAGAACCTTCAAGGGTAAAAAAAAAAAAAAAAAAAAACAATTTTCACTAGTAACCTGCGTACCAGCAGAACTTCCCATCCTGGATAGAAACAGGCCTGTGGTGGCTCAGAGAAGCAAGCTTTCACCACAGAGTAAAGGCTGTTTTTCTTCCAAGAGGCATTTTGTAGAGATCGAAACATATCTCTCCTTCAATCCCAGTGAACATATGCGTAGAAGTCAACAACCAGCAAACAGTTCTCTGCCTATCCCTGAACAGCAAGCAGAGCAAGGATGTCTTAGCCAGTTTAGGTTGATTTCATCCATCCTCGGGATCTGGTAAAAGTCCATCTTCTTGTAGCAGACTGCTCTTGCCAGCCATCAACAATACTGTGTCCTAGTTCTGGGCCTGCAATGTGAAAAGCCAAGGACACCATTGCCTTCCTAGGACTGAGGGGTCACAAGCCCAGCTGTGGCTGCTAAAAGAACAGCACTGCGGTACAGCCTCCATGAAGCAAAGGCCAGGAAACCATCAACTAACTGCTGCTCCTTTAGTGCAGGAGGAGGTAAACATAAAAGAACACTCTAGAACTTGGCTTGCCCCTGGCAACTGAAGTCAATACTGGAGCCCGATGCTCTGAGACCTTCCCAGACTAACAATGTGAGGAAGCGTCTCTGCTGTCTGAGCCTGTCAGTTTCTAAGAAGTTGAGTTTGTTCCAGGATAAGCATCATCATGCAGGCTCAGCCCCGCCCAGGCAGGCTCAGGCTCCTGCTTGTCTATTTCAAACTACGTGCATGGACCAGCAGCCACAGAGGTCCAGCCACACAGCATCTCCATCCATTTTCTATGTTCTTTCCTAAAGCTTGCCTGTGGGAATAAAACATCTAAATGCAAGGGTGGGATACACTAAGGAAAGTAAATTGAGAGGGATGTTAATTGTGAGGCCATTGACGTCCATGTTTACACCATTGGAGTCAATAAATTATTCATTGGCTAGGACTGTGTATGCAAAGAGGGCAAGGCATAAGTACACTGCACTAAGGTATAAACAGAAGAGAAAGGAAGGGGGTAGCATTCGGTTGTAGCTGCAGTGCTTTTTCTCTTAGCAAATCCTCATTATGCTAGGGATAATAATGTGTCTGGATTTCTTTTCTATTTCTGTGTCAAGACACCATGACCAAGATATCTTACGGAAGAAAGACGTTATTGGGGTGTATAGTTTCACAGGGTCAGTACGTGATCATCCTAGTGGGGAGCTGGGCAGCAAGCAGGCATGGCACCGGAGCAGGCAAAGAGAGAGTGTGCTAACTGGAAATAACTTGGGCTTTTGAAACCACAAATCCATCCCTCCGTGACACTCCTCCCCAATAAGGCCACACCTTTCAGCTTCTCCCAAACCACTCAACCATCTGGGGACCAAGCATTCAACTGCATGAACCTATGGAAAAACAGTCACATTATGATCACCACAGGGGAAAAACCAGCTCTCGAGAGACTGGAGCTTCAAGGGTCCTCCCTTGGGCCCTCCTTTTAACTTAGTTTCTTTGGGTCTATAGATTATACCATGTTTATCCTGTACTTTATGGCTAATATCCACTTACAAGTGCGTACACACCATGTGTGTCTTTTGGGATCTGGTTACCTCACTCAGGATGATATTTCCTAGGTCCATCTATTTGCCTGCAAATTTAAAGATTTCCTTGTTTTCAGTAGCTGAGTAGTATTCCATTGTGTAAATATACCACATTTTCTTTATCCATTCTTCACTTGAGCGACATCTAGGTTGTTTCCAGATGCTGGCTATTATAAATAAAACTGCTATGAACATAACAGAGCAAGTGTTCTTGTGGTATGGTAGAACATCTTTGGGGTATATGCCCGGGAGTGGTATATCTGGGTCTTAATGTTGAACTATTCCCAATTTTCTGAGAAACAGACAGATTGGTTTTCAAGTAGCTGTACAAGTTTGCAGTCCCACCAGCAATGGAGGACTGTTCCCCTTTCTCCACAACCTCACCAGCGTGTGCTGTCATTAGAGTTTTTGATCTTGGCATTCTGAGGGGTATAAGGTAGAATCTTGGGGTCATTTTGATTTGCGTTTCTCTAATGACTAAGGACATTGGACATTTCTTTAAATGTTTCCAGGGCCATTTGAGATTCCTCTTTCGAGAATGTTCTGCTTAGCTCTGTACCCTGTTTTTAATTGGGTCGTTTTGTTTGTTGAGGAGGAAATAAAGTAAGCATTGGAAGTGGATGGGGGGCGGGGACCTGGCTTGGGAAGGAGATGTGGAAGGGAGCAGGGCTGAGGACTAGGACCAGAGAGGGCATGGGGAGAGGACCTGGGGAGAGAAAGGAAATAGGAGGGAAGGAGCATTGCTGGGACTTTCCAGAGACCGGGGATAGGGAAGGCGCCAAGAAGTCTGTGGGGATCACCCTAGCTGAGGCTACTAGCAGTGCAGGATAGTGAGCCTGAAGTGGCCAGCTCCTGTAGCCAACAGGACTTCCAGTGGAGGGATAAGGACACCAACCCACCCACAAAACCCTTTAACCCCCAATTTGAACTGCCTACAAAATCCACAGGGACAAAGATGAAACAAAGACTGAGGGAATGGACAACCAAAGACTGGCCCTACTTGAAACCCATCCAATGGGAGAAAACACATCCCTGATAATATACAGTAGATGTATTTTCACAGCTTCTTTCACTTGCAATGAAATGCTGTGAGTCGGACAGGTTTTCAGCACTTATCAGTACCACGCCCCTTTTTGTTTCTTTGTAGGACTCCTTTGAGTGGGCATACACTGTTTTAACCATTCACCAATTGTTAGACCTTTGAATCACTTCTAGTTTAGAGATATAAATAACAGTTATGTAGTCACCCATGCTTTGTGATTGAATTTTGTATTTCTCTTGAGTAGATCCCACGAGGAGTTGCTAGGTTGCAGTTAATTGCAACTGACCCACTATGCTTCAAAATGGATATACCACTCCCAATAACATGTGCAAGAGAATGTCGTTTATCTATGTATTCTCAGTAACACTAATTATCTGTCCTGTGTGTGTGTGTGTGTGTGTGTGTGTGTGTGTGTGTGTGTGTGTACATGTATGTTTTTGTTATGTAGATGTGTGGTCTACTTCCATGTTGAGGGAGTACATGCACATGTGTATGTTTACATGTGTAAGCTAGAGGTTAATCTCAGGAGTCACAAGCTGTCCATGTTTGGGCTTTTGATACAAGGTCTTTCATTGGCCTAGGCCCACCGTCAGCTAGTGCAGAGACCCCAGGAATCCACCCGCCTCTCGCTCACCTGCACTGGAATTACAGGCACACACCTTTGTTCCCAGCATTTCTTAACAGAGGTTCGAGGGACCAAACCGAGGTCCTGGTGATAGCATAGGAAGCACTATAGTGAGCCATCTCCATGGTCCTATATGTTAATGAGTAGTAGGGGTTCAGATCAATTGCTCTAAAGGTTGATAATGTCAGTATATTGCAATGGTAATAATCATTCATGAGTGTGTTAAGCAATTTATATTTTCTTTGGTAAAGCATCATGCAATGCTAAACTTTTTCTGAGTATTTTCTTAGTATATTCTAAGTTCATTTCAATTTGTGAATGTTTTCACCCTATCTGTGGCTTTTGTTTTTGGTTTCTTTAATGGAATGTGTTGAAGTATAAAACTTTCTAATGTTTATGAAATCCATGTAACATTTTCTTTTATAAACATGCTTTTTTTTTTTTTTTTTTTTTTTTTTTTTTTTTTTGAGACAGGATTTCTCTGTGTAGCCTTGGCCATCCTGGACTCACTTTGTAGACCAGGCTGGCCTCGAACTCACAGTGATCCGCCTGCCTCTGCCTCCCGAGTGCTGGGATTAAAGGCGTGCGCCACCACGCCCGGCTTTATAAACATGCTTTTGATAACATATCTAAGAACACACTTTCCAGTGCCAAGTAATGAAGTGTTTTCCTCTTGCTTCTTATTGAAAAATTAAACTTTGAATTTATGAGCCACTTTAAGTTGAGATTTTTATGTGCTACTTTTTGTTTATTTTTTAAATAATTTATTCAGATTGCATTCCAATTGTTATCCCCTTAGTTGTATCTTCCTGTTTTCCCCTCCATCCCTCTTTCACCCTATTCCCCTTCCCCTACGTCTGTGACAAAAGGGGACCTCCTCCCCTAACATATGACCACAGCCTATCAGGTCTCATCCAGATAGCCTGCTTCCTCTTTCTCTGACCACCAAGCGGAAGTGGTCCAATCTGGAGCACCAGATTCATGTCAGAGTGAGTCCCTGCTCTTCCCACAATCACGGAGAATGTGCTATCCATTGGCTAGATCTGAATAGAGGGTCTAGGTTTACTGCATGCATTGTCCTTGATTGGTACAGTAGTTTGTACAGGCTCTCCTTGGTCCAGATTCACCAGCCTTGATGGTCATCTTGTGAAATTCCTGGACCCTCTGGGTTCTTCTATCTCCCCATTCTTCCATACCACTCTTACCTGGAGTCCAATAGGGAGTTGCAGCATCTGTCCTGAACCCTGCTGAGTGAAGACTCTCAGAGGACATACATGTTGGGCTAATTTATGGGCTATTTTTTACATGTGATACTCAATTGCCTCAGCACTGTTTAGTAAAAAGACTATGCCTTTAAGGAAAAAAAACTGAGCATGACTGTAAGGATTTATTTTGCACATTTATTTTTTCTTTCTTTCTTTCTTTCTTTCTTTCTTTCTTTCTTTCTTTTGGTTTTTCAAGACAGAGTTTCTCTGTGTAGTCTTGGCTGTCCTGGACTCACTTTGTAGACCAGGCTGGCCTTAAATTCACAGTGATCCACCTGCCTCTGACTCCCAAGTGCTGGGATTAAAGGCGTGTGCCATTATTTTTTATTTATGTGCCAAGTCCACCATACCCTAATTACTGAAGTTTTACTGTAAGTATGTAAATGTATGTAATTTTTAAAAAATATTTTGCCTCTGGAGATAGAAAGATGCCTCAGAGGTTAAGAATACTAGCTGCTTTTCCAGAGAACCCAAGATCAAATCCCAGCACACATGTGTGTACGCACGCGCGCGCGTGCACGCGCACACACACACACACACACACACACACACACACACACACACACACACACACACCATGCCATTAATTTCAGTCCCAGTGGATCCAGTACCATCTGGCCTCTGACTGGATGTTCATGGTACATAAATCAAAGCAGGGCCTAGTAGCATGCCCCTTAATCCCAGCACACAGGAAGCAAAGGCAAGTGGACCTCTGTGAGTTTGAGGCCAATGTGGTCTACATTGTGAGTTCCAGAGCATCCAGGGCTATATAATGACACCCTGTCTCAAAAATAGCAACCAAAAAAGAAAATTCAGATCAGCCTGCTCATGCAATGGCACTGAAAATACTTTCTGAGATAAACAAGAATAAATATTACATGTGTGTATATGTTAGTATAAAATTATGTATAAATAAATTATTTATTTATTTATTCATGCATGTGTAGAGTCTTACATGTAGCACACATAGATATATAATGGCACAATGTGGACATTGGAGAACAATTTGCAAGAATAAGATCTTGCCTTCCACTGTGCAGATCCTAGGGATTGTCAGACTTAGTGGCAAATGTCTTAACCTGCTGAGTCAATTCACTGACACTTCTGTGATGTTTTAGGGACTGGTTAAAAGTTATAGATTTGGGGACAATTATGACCCTAGTATTGAGTCTTTCAAATACTGAATAGGAATGGAGGAAGCCCTGAGTGAGTGTTTATTGTTGACAGGGGCATGGCCATGTCAGAGACCATAATCTCAGTTGCACGATATGACAAAGCACCCCCATCCCTGCCACCATGAGACTCATAAAGAGGTAAAGCCTTCCTCCGGCCCAAGTATGAATGTTACTAGTATGTACAGAAAATGTCCACCATAGCTTTCTGCCCCTCAGATACATGCAGCCTGAAGACTGCTCCACTACAGACAGCTAAGACTGCCTTCCTGATTCAGCTGTGTACCATAACCTCGCTTTTTTATTTATCTGTATGCAACTGCCTGCTTCCCTATTCACCTGCATACGATGAGCACACTAAGCTTCCAAGGTGCTGTGACTTTTCTGTCAGAGAGCCCAAGGCACCTGATTCCAGCTTTTCTGTGTCCTCGTGTCCGTGTACCCATTCTTTCTCCATTCCCTCTCCACCCCAGTCATGCCAAATCCCCTGAAGCTTTGTATGGATTCACCAAAACACCTGTCTTCTTGGGAGCTAGAGAAACGGTTCAGTGCAGAAGAGAAATTGTTGCACATTCAGAGGGTTGGGTTCAGTTCCCAGCACACAAATTAGGCTTTCACAACTGCCTGTAACTTTAGTTCCAGGAGATCAACACACTTCCATGGGTACCTAAATGCACATGGTGCTCTCTCTCTCTCTCTCTCTCTCTCTCTCTCTCTCTCTCTCTCTGTGTGTGTGTGTGTGTGTGTGTGTGTCTCCCTCTGTGTCTCTGTCTCTGTCTCTCTCTCTCACACACACACACACAGAGAGAGAGAGAGAGAGAGACAGGGGCTGGGGAGGGGGAGATACAAAGACACAGAGACACAGAGAAACGTCACAGATTTTTTGCTGCCTTTAGTTTTATTTTATTCGTGCTCATGTTGTTGATATTATTCTTATTTCTGTTATTAGAATATTTATTGATAGTATATTGGAACACATAAAAATTTACTTTCTTTGATAAATTAGCCTCTTCTATCTTTCTATCTGTATTTTAGTTTTCTTCATATCACTAGTTTAAAAACTCTACTATAATGTCACATAGAAGAGACAAACATGAACATCTTTGACCAACTTCTAAAATTTAGAGTCAAGATTATTTTTGTCAGTTTCATGTATCACGAATCTGTTAGAGGGTGTACATACATACATACATACATACATACATACATGCATACATACATCATGTATAAAACATATGTATATATGCATATAACCTAGAAATAAAAATCATGTTAGTGGGTATATATAACTATAAATTGTTACATAAAGTTTTTCATTTATTTTACTTTGCTTTTGGAGATTGAATCTTAGTATTTAGCTCAGACTAGATCATAACTTACTGTTCCAGTCAAATTAGCTTCAAACTCACAATAGCTCTACATAATAGCTCTAATACCCACAATAGCTCTTCTAAACTGCTAGAATTACAGCTATGTGCCACCACACAATATTATTAAACATTCTTTATACGGTAAACTTTTCTCAATAAGATGTCCCTTTTTGCTTCTAATAATACCCCTTACCTTACCTTATCCAGTTCTTTCATATTTAGAACATACAGAACATCTCTTTGTATTTTCAATGTGCCTGTATATATAAGGTATATGTCCTACAGAAAACATATCAACTAATCATGCTTTATATTCAGTCTTGCAGTCTTTGCCATATGATTATAATTTTAGAGCATTTATATTAATATTGTATGTATATATCCATATTTGTCATTTGTTTTCTGTGCTTCTTGCATTTTTGTTCTTTTTTTTATTACCTTGTTTAGTATGTGTCAAATGTTTTATCTAGCATTTTAATCCTATAGTTTCATTATTTTATTATTTTGGTATATTAATGCATACTCTAAGGTATTAAAATGTGAATCTTATCTCAATCTACTTCCAATTAAGACTTCTTTAATTCTAATTGATCTAACTAAGCTTCATTACTTCCCTCTTCTGTACCAATTATTGCTGAGATTGTCATGATACTGACATGTATTACAATCACAATAGTTTGTTACTTTTAAATGTTTTGTGATAAAAACTAAATTTTTCATGTAACACCCTCTTAACTATTCCTGTTGTTTTTCTTTCACTCGTTTGGTTTCCAATTATTTATGACATCAGTTGTTTTAAACTTGAAAGAATTCTTATAGTAGTCCTTTTAGAGTATATGGAATTAATGAATTTTATCCATACTTATTTGAGAATGTTCCTGTTTTGCCTTCTTTTTTAATGGGAGTCTTTGACCGGTAAGCAATTTGTTTGGTTGAATTATGTGTTAGGAATTCTGTTTGTTTCCCTTGTTTCTACTTTGTTCCACATTTCAAATGCACCTATCCCATTTCCCTTGTGCTTAGATAATTTCTCAGCAATAGTTAACAAGGAGGAAACTGTATGTTTCTCCCTCCACATGGCAAACTATTATTTTTCTCGCTACTTAAGAATGTCTTTATGTTTTTAACTTTTGACAGTTAATTATAAAATGTCTAGGTGTGATTCCTTTTTATTTATCCATCTAGAGTTTATCAAGATTCTTGAATGTGTACATTAATTTTTCTGATAAAACCAGCCACTAATCAAATAATAGTTCTGCTTTCTCTCTCTTCCCTCCCAGCACACGTATTTAAGTTTGCATAATATTATTCAGTGGGGTTCTAAGGATCTGGTCATTTTCTGTGCCAACCTATATAAACCTGTTTCCCAGAAAAATTTCTTCTCATAAACAACACACAAGACAAATAGGCAAAGAGGTCATGAAAGCAGGTGTTAAAAGAGAAAACCAAATTAACTGAGGAAAATCAAAATCTGATCAGATAATTGAAAGTGCCAGAGAACCTGATAGTAGAAATAGAAAATAAACCAAACACAGAAGGACTTCAATAGAACACCAGAGCTCAGCTGTGCCTTAACTCTCCATACGCAACAGGAAGATCAAAGAGAAGACGTACATGCATTCTTACTAGTCAGACATTTCAGTTAAGGCTATAAAGGTCTCAGCTTGTTTCAGCAGTACCATGCTTAGAATCCCCTCCTGCCAACGCCTTATAAGCAGAGACCCAAGGCCTGTAACTGAAAACATCTGTATTATCAATTTATGAAAATAAAGGGCACATACTGTGTAGAGCTATCATAGTAAAGGAGTATACAAGTTTAGTTTTCTGTTGCTGTGGTAAAAAAAAAAAATGACCAGAAGCTACTTTTAGGAGGAAGATTTCTTTGGTTTGTGTTTCTAGATCACGGTCACTCACTGCGGAAAATCCGGGCAAGGACTTAAGCAAAAGCGGAAGCAGAAAACATGGAGAAATTCTATTCATTGACTAACTTATCTGGCTAACGCGTAGCTAGATTTCTCTTCTGTTGCTGCTTTTGTTTTGCTTTGTTTTCTGAGGCAGGGTTTCTCTGTGTAGCCTTGACTGTCCTGAACTCACTTTGTAGACCAGGCTGGCCCCCAACTCTGCCTCGCTGAGTCCTGAGATTTCAGGTGTGTGCCAATGGGCCCAATGCTAGATTTCCTCTACAGCCACAATAAAGGCGTCACCAAAAGTGGACTGGGTTCACCTACATCACTGTTCAATCAAGAAAGATTTTCGCAGACATGACTACCACCAGTCTATCGTGGGAATTCTTCAGTTGAGATTTCCCCTTCCTAGCGGATTCTAGCTTGCAGAAAATTGACAGTTTATCCCACCTGGATGGAAGTAATTTTTTAAATGTGTATGATTTGGGTTTGAATAGATTGTAGATTTGTAAAGGACTCACAGAATGAGGACGTTCCCCCTCACTGGATGCTGTAGGATGTAGGGAGAACTTCAGGATTTGGTACTTTCATTAATCTCATCCTGCCTATAATAGAAAGATGAAGCTAAAACCATAGTTGCTAAACTAATGAAAGTGACTCATATTCTTTCTGATTATAGAATTCTTTCTGCAGCCCAGGCTACAGTGAAAGGTGTGGGCTTTTCTGTGAAGATGAATGGTATAGAATTTTTAAGCCTCTCAATGCTGTGTAGTTTATTCTCCAATTACCGATATTTGTCCTTTAGGGTTTTTTGGTTGGTTGGTTGCTTGCTTGCTTGCTTGGTTGCTTGGTTGCTTGGTTTTCTTATGCCATACATTTCTTACTATTGGCTTTTTAAGCATCATCGGGATTTTATTTTAAAAAATACAATAATCTGTTAGTCTACTAAAATCATTTGAATTTCTCTTGGGAGGATACGTGTTTATCTTCAGACTTTTGAGGGAAGGCATCTTAGCTTCTTTTGAAAGAGAGCAGATCTGTCAGGAATAACTACAGTGAGGCTTGTCTCAGTGCTAAAATTTCCCTCCTATGAGCTGTGCTCTTTTTCTGCACTGGACTCTGCTGTCCTAGTTGGTTCTCCTATTTGAGATTCAGTTTCCGAATTTCCACCATCCCATGACATATTTTCTCCTAGAATTTAAGGAATGGCCAGAAGATACTTTTCTTTTGAAGACAGTTTGTATAACTCCCTGAGGCCCAGGTCATAGCCAAGTAAAGCTAAGTCAAAACATACCCTTAATTTTCAGCCTGCTTTAAAAAAAAAAAAAAAAAGTAAAACTTGTCTGCAACCTCTCTACAAGAATATGTAGCCTACAGTGCCTTTGACATCCCCTCATGAACTCATCAGAGGGAACTAATGTCTTCCTTGTTGTAAGAAATATGACCTTGTTTCCATGTTCTGGCTATTATGAATAAGGCTGGTATGAGCATGGTTGAACATATGTCTCTGTTGTGTGCCAGAGCTTAAGTGTCCCTCAGTAGAAGATTGGATAAAGAAACGGTGGTACATTTACACTATGGAATACTACTCAGCTATTAAAAACAAGGAATTCCTGAAATTTGTGGACAAATGGATTGAACTAGAAATGATCATAATGAATGAGTTAACACAGAAGCAGAAAGACTCAAATGGTATATACTCACCTATCTGGACATTAGCCCAAGGGGCATGTCCCATGAAAATCTTTACTTATCAGGAAAGTGGGACAGAGGAGAGAACATCCTATTGGGACTCTAGGTGAGAGAAGCATGGGAGAATGGGGGAAATAGAAGGATCCAGACGGTCCTAGAAACCTACAAGAAGAACATTATGATGGGCGGATCTGGGCCCAGGGGTTCTGCTCAAACTATGACACCAGCCAAGGACTATACATGCAGTAAACATCGAACCCCTACCCAGATCTAGCCAATGGAAAGGACATTCTCTACAGTTGAGTTGAGAGTGCGGATTGACTTTCACACTAACTCTGGTGCCGTGTATTTGACCACGTCCCCTGAATGGGGAGACCTGGTGGCACTCAGAGGAAGGATAGCAGGCTACCAAGAAGAGACTTGATACCCTATGAGCATATAGAGGGGGAGGAGGTCCCCCTCAGTCACAGTCACAGGGCAGGAGAATAGGGGGAAAGTGGGAGGGAAGGAGGAATGGGAGGATACAAGGGATGGGATAACTATTGAGATGTAATATGAATGAATTAATAAACAAAATAAAAGTTAAAAAAAGAAATATGACCTTGTTACAAAGCTTTATCTTTTAACTCTGCTAAAACTAATTTCTCATTAGCACAGTGACCTGAGAAACACATGTGCCATGCCCAGTATGAAGATCTGGGATGTTGGTTAGATAGGATGTGCAGAGGAGGATCAGAAAGTTACAAAGACACTGGAGGAAAAGAGTGACAGCAGGAGAACTTTCTAGAAATGCAAACAAAGAATGGGCAGTTTGAAAGTGAGGAGAGAAGTTGGTGGGGAGAGACCCTTGGTAAAAGAAAAAGTTGTAGTACTTAACCTAAGCCTAGGGGACAGAAGAGAATAAGGGAGGGTCTTTAGTTTGCTGTAGTTCTTCCTTTGGGGTCTCATAGACATGACCTTTCCAGTCAGCATGTCGACTGGTGTCCTTGTTCTGCTCAAATTTAAGCAGTAATGTTCATGAGACTTCATGGATTTCTTACATTTCTAGGAGACATGATCTGAAAGCAAACTTCCTGTTTCCCTGCCTCTTACAATCTTTCCATCCTCTCTTAAGCAATAATTCCTGAGCCTTAAGTTCGGGAGTTGTGTTGTACATGTATCCATTGGGATAGGGCTCCATGACTCTGCCTTTTAATAGGTTGTGTTTTTCTTTAATGGTCTTAGTTTGTTTCAAAGAGAAGTTTCCTGGGGTAAGTGTTGAGGACTACACTTAGCTGTGAGTATAAGGATAAATAGTTAGCATGTACTCAGTGCCTATACTGGTTTAGTAAAGTGGCACTTGTGAGTCTCCCCTCCCCCCCAGGAATAATGAAAGCAGGAGAAATAGTCTTTCCAAGTGATTAAAGCACACCAATTGGTTATTATAATACCACACAGTCTTTTTAAAACCGTACATATAAGAAACATTATTTGGATTGTGTAGATTGTATGAATGTAAGTCAGCAATGTGAGTGAGGGACATGTGACAAATGGTACAGCTGCAGGCTTCCCACAAGCACTGAGTGGCAAAGGCTTGCTGGGCTTGTAGGCCTAGTGGATCTAGCTACATCCCTAACTCTTGATGTAAACTTTGAAGATCTTCTCCACCTTCCTCATCCTCAGGATTTCCATGGTAAAAACAAACAATCCTCAAGTGTCCTGGTCACTCCTGCTGCTTCTACCCTACTCTAGGTGTGTGGGAGCTGACAACCTAGACGTTCAGCAGTGATGAAGAGGAATCTCATGATAGAGACTTTAAGTGAGTACCCTAATTTATTGGAGGAGCATCCTGAGGCTTATAAGTCTGGACACCAAAGTGGAGGAGCAAAGCAAAGCAATGGAAAGAAATAGCAACAGAAGTCTATGGAACTGAGACTGGGGAATACAGAGAAAGACTAGGGGAAGAAACAAGAAAGCTGAGATTTCCATTTTTGTGTCTTCCAGAGACACCACAGAGTCATGGGATAGACCAAAAGGCCCATTTCTTTCTAATAGACGAGAGTGCTGCTGAGCTTGGAATGAAGCAAACCCTGAAAGAGGAACCACTGTCTAGAATTAGGCTGACACGTGCAGAGGCCTGAGCCTCTGCCAGGAACACCACCTGTAATTTTAGCATTAGTCATCATCAAGAAAGAGGCTATTTATTAGATTTTCCTTTCATAAAGTTATATATTTGTTTAGACAACACAATTTCTTTTAGAGTTCCTTTCCAAATATGACTCTTTCTGTCCTATGATAATACAAAGGGAAGAAAATCTCTAATTCAGTTTTCCTTACTATAAGTGTGTAATAAGATAACTTCTGGGATCTCAAAAGAATTAGGATTTTCTTCCCCCAGCCAAATTCTGCTGTGGACCCTAGGTGAGAATCTCTTATTCAATTTATTCCACTTTACCAAGCAGGAAACAGCATCAGATGCCACAGATAAAGGCTCTGTCCCACAGTCCTCCATCACTTCAGAGCCACATGCAAATCTAAGGCTCTAGAATTTCTAAATAACAGGCTATATATTAGGGCTCCCAGGGTCCCTTCCTTGAAGCATATTAATTTGCTTGAGTGCCTCACAGAGGCGAGAAGGACATTTGTTTACACCTTCCAGCTTATTATGCAGGATGCTTTAAGCGATGAAGATAAACAACATATAAAAATACACAAAACAGTGTCTGAAAGCTGCTTCTGGGAGGCAACCTGTGTCTGGAGAGTTGAGGTGCAGCCCTCTGACAGACCTCGGGTGAGACTATCTTCAACAGTCTATGAGGCTCCTTGTGTTCATCTGCACAGAAATTCTCAAATTCCTCTCCTTTGAGGTTTGCCCGTAGAAGCCTCATTGCATAGACATGAGTGGCATAGACAGCCATGCAGAAAAGTTAATTGGACACAAAAGAAGTGATCTCATGCTCAGAGTTTAGGTGAGAAGCTCACCAAAGCCTGCTTAGAGTCTTTGGTGTTGCTCTGGGCTGCGTACCTTCCTCCAGGGCAAGGAGCGAGTCCTTTCCTGAAATGAAGAGCTTATGAACAACTAAAAATAAATCTGAAAATTTATGTCTAGCTGTTTCTAGGGCAGAAAGCAAGGGAAATTTTGTTTCTGGCCTTAGTCTTGAGAGAGAAATGTTTGTTTCTGTCATCTGTCTTCTGGAGGGAAGGGAGCATGTGAAAGAAAGGTAGAGAGGAAGAGGGTGCCTGGTGAAGCCACATCTGAGTTCAAAAACTTCCCAACAACACAGTAAAGGACTGTCCACTCTTCTAGCATTATTTGACCTCTCCTTTGTCCTCACATGCTCTCCTGTTGCCTTTCTTTGATAATGATCCTAAGTACCCCACTGTAGTTCTGACCTGCGTTTCTCCCGTGGCTGACAAAATTGAGTCTTTTTTTCATAAATTTCTTAGCTTGCATTTGTTTTGTGGGCTGAATACTTACATCCTTTGCTCATTTTGAACTATTTGGGGGTTTGTTACTAGCTTTTAGGATCATTATAGGTTCTGGATATTAACTTCTTCACAGATAATAGTTTGCAGACATTTTTCCACTCTCTAGACAGCTTTTTCACTGTGTGTGTGTGTGTGTGTGTGTGTGTGTGTGTGTGTGTGTGTGTGTCTTTCCTAAACTGAGCAGAAGTCACTTAGCTTGCTGTTATATCTTTGCTCTCACCTTCTGTGCTTCTTGGGGGGTCCTAAAAAGTCATTGGCTACATAAATATCTAAAAAATGTTACTTCCATGGTTTCTTCTAGAAGTTTCATGATTTATGGTCTTGCATTTATATCTTTTTCTCATTTTGAGTTTATTTTTGTTGTGTATGAGAAAGATTCCTCAAAAACCAAAATCAATCTACCATATAATTCAGCTTTCCTGCTTCTGGGTGTATATCCAAGGGAAATAAATTATATTAACATATCATAGAGATGTCTGCACATTATTTTTATTGTTTCACTGTACTTAGCAACTAGCCTATAAGCCAACCCTGATGACCCTAATGGATAAACAGATAGAGAAAATGTGAACATGTGCACAGTGCGATACTTTTTAACAATAAAAACAGTGATAACTTATTTGCTGCAAAATGGATGAGACAAGAGTGCATCACGCTAAGTGAAATAAATCAGACATAAAACCACAAATGTCTCATGTTCTCTATTATATTTGGATTTTGAAAATAAATGTTCAGTGGGTTATTAACTCATAGCTGGGATGGCTTGGAGGAAGGGAATCTTGATAGAGGTTGGATAATAAATTCTGAAGCTCAACTATACATAAATAACAAAGTCTAGATTTCTATAGCACAAAAGATGACATAGCTCAGAATGTCCTGTTTTAGTTTTTTATAACTGGAAGAAAGACACTCAGTAACTTAAAACTACAGGAGATGGTAAAGTTGGAAACACTACTTATCTTTATCCAATTGGTATTTTTGTGACTATGTACTGAAATCTCATGCTTTGCCCTAAAAATATACACAACCATTAAATTAACAAAAATGAAAAAATGTTTAAGATGGAAATGACAGCCACTATGATTTGATCATTGCATACCCAGACAAAAATTGAATTATCATAGCATAGGCATAAATTTATATAATTAAAGTCACAATCTTTCTTAGGAAGACTGTTTTACATCTTTGTCAGTGTAAAAACAACTCTGAAGCTGCCTCGAGCACCAAGAAAAGTTTGGAAAGGTTTCAACTTTATTGTTCTGGACATTTAGGGACTATGAGCTTCACATTCTAAGTGAGGAACGGTGAGCCAAAAGTAAGGTGGTGTCATCATGGTAGCAACTGGCTGCTGCTTCTCCTTTACAATCTCACTTTCTCCCTGGTGTGGTCCTCCGTTGATCTACTTCCCGTTCCTCCCTCCCAAGCCCTCTTCATTCTCAGTTAAGCATCTGCCTGCATCTTTCTTTCCCACTGAGTGGTCAGATCTCTGAGTCTGGGCTCTGCACACAACTGCAGTAGCTTAGGGTCACAGTTGTCTTGGCTGCCTTCAATGAATCTGGCTTCATTCCTCCTCCTCCATCTTTATCAGCATGTTTGTTGGATCATTGTATCGCTCTCTACCTGAGTAGTTGGCACCTTGTATTTGAATGTGATTAATTTACTCCTGTACGCATTTTCACTAGGAAGTTCAAGTAGGAAAGAGGCAAGTACTATAAGGTCTATGTGCAAAATTCATCAGAACAACTCAAAGTTGCTTTGACCTAAGAGTCTGTTATGCATCATCACTCTTGGTCACCTCTGGTCTCTACTTTCAGGAATTTTATGGTTACTTTTCAAGTTTGAAGGTCTTTCTTTATAGTTTGACTCATTTTTTTTTCTCTCCTTTTCAGTGGTATTAAATACTAAACACAAGTCCTTGCTCATGCCAAACAAGGGTTTTCCCTACTGAGCTGTATTGTAACTGAACTAGGTATTTCATTCTTACTTCTTTTTAGTTTGAGACAGGGTCTCATTAAGTTGCTCAGGCTAAACTTGCACTCACCCTGTAACCCAGGAACACATTGAACTTGGCCTCTTAAATAGCTACAACTTAGGTCTACATCACCTGGCCCAGCATTTGACTTTATTTGTTTGAAGTTAAAAATATTAAATGTTTTTGTATGTCTGTAAGTTTTAAGTGTGTTTCTACGGTGACTCTTATGGATATCCTATTTAGACATTAGCTGTCTTGACCTCCTAACTTAACTCCTCAATAGCTCCAAATTTCATCTGCATCTTTCCTTCTCTATCTCTTCCTCTGATGTATAAACTGTGACATGACTTCTCTGCTCTATCTCACTGGCAGCCCAACGGTCTGAGAAAATGGCGTATGATGAAGACAGATATGAGGGCTCTGGCTCCGTTCAAGAAATGCACTCGTGTCAGAAGACAATACTTTGGCTCACCCCCCATTGTAACTAATAATGTATGCTTAGAGCTCAGTGTTCATTTTGTAAGCTTCCACCCCACCGTTTTCCTAGGGACTTAAAATCTAAAACTGTCCCCTCTCTAGTGAACCATATATCCATTAAAAGGAAGATATCAACTCTTACAGTAAAGCAAGCACAGGATACTTAGAAGATGTCCTAAGAGGAGAAACTAGTACCTCATGGTACATGATTGGTACATGACAGGTCCAAGGAATGCTCAGGAAGTGCGTTCATTTCTTGCAAAAATTCTAGTGTTTGTACGTTTGAGTCAGACAACATTTTGGAGCTGGGTGATATCCGCTCTATGTTCTGTCACCCAATTCCATTTTCTCCTCTCCTTATTCCTCTGTGAGTTAATATTTGCGTTTACTCTAACACTAGTTACTACCTGTCCTTTGTACACATTATTCTGACTGGTGCTGCCCAGGATAACAGTTAGAAGGATCATTTTTCTTTTCTATTTCCAACCCATTTCAGACACTTTCTAAAAAGAAAATTGTTTAAATTAGAACAACAAAAAGCTGAATTTATTCTGCATACACATTATAAATTTTAAAATCATTGATAGATTCTTCAAATATAAACCAGTTAGTTATAGGTAATTAGAATATCACTGAGACATGCATGTGAAATTATGCACCTGGATGAAGAACACAGAAACTTGTTCCTGTTCTTATATTTTGTCCTTCAATGACCATATTTTCAAAAATTAAAACTGAAGCTGCAACTTCCCAAAAAAACATTTAGGCAAATGTATTGATTGTTTGTTTTGAGCAAGACTTTTCCCAATGGGGAAACTCAGCAGTTAATGTGTCAGTTAACCAAAACTTCTTCTCAAAGCACAGGACACTTTCCAGTCGGTCAAAGCCTAATCTAGTGTTTTATTTATCCAAATTTCCCACTCCCATTCTCCTACCTTCCACCAAGAAAAGTCAGAACATCTTAAGTGTCTTTTATTTTTGTGAATTTGCATGAAATATATGTTGTTGCAATTTGTACACAAACAGTAATTTTGGTGAATGCCATTTATTTTATTTTTTTGTGTGTCTGTGTGTTTTTTTTTTAATTTTTTAATTAATTTATTCTTGTTACATCTCAATGTTTATCCCATCCCTTGTATCCTCCCATTCTTCCCTCCCCCCATTTTCCCATTATTCCCCTCCCCTATGACTGTTCCTGAGGGGGATTACCTCCCCTTGTATATGCTCATAGGGTATCAAGTCTCTTCTTGGCAACCTGCTGTCCTTCCTCTGAGTGCCACCAGGTCTCCCCCTCCAGGGGACATGGTCAAATGTGAGGCACCAGAGTACGTGAGAAAGTCATACCCCACTCTCCACTCAACTGTGGAGAATGTTCTGACCGTTGGCTAGATCTGGGTAGGGGCTTAAAGTTTACCACCTGTATTGTCCTTGGCTGGTGCCTTAGTTTGAGTGGGACCCCTGGGCCCAAATCTGCCTATCATAATGCTATGACGCAGGCTAGCCTGAATCATTTATTTTATTTTATTTATGCTTTCTTAGTCTTAATTCTCCCTTCCAAAAAAAAAAAAAAGGCTTCCTAAAATATCCCGTGCCAACATAAGTGACACCGCTGTCATATCAGTGTAGTTGTACAAGTGTGAGGGACCTAAATGTGGATGCTCAGAACTCTTGTACGTAGCTACATACGGGAGCAAATCGCTGTAACCCCAGCACTGACACAGCGAAGACAGGCGAATCCCAGGAGCCTGATGGCCCATGAGTCTAGCCAATTAGTGAGCTCCAGATTTAGTAAGAGATTATTTCAAAAAAAAAAAAAAAAAGGAAGAAGTCCTAAAGCAATCAAAGCACCTGACATGGACCTCTGTGGCCACTACATATGCCCACATAGGCTTGATGCACACCTGTATGCATATACATCACTATACACGTGTGCACGCACACACTCACAATCAAAAGATCTATCAGTCTATCGGTATTAGTGGTAAAGTACAACAGCACATCATGTTTGACACTCTGTGGTTTTTGTTTGTTTGTATTGTTTTGTTTTTAAATGAAGATAAACTTCATGAAACACAATCATTTGATTTGTTGGCACTTATTAATGGTGTCACCCTACAGCTGCCACGAAAACCACAAGGTCTACAAAGTTGATTGTGTCACCTCTCGGACCCTCCCAAGAATGCTCACGGAGCCTAGAATTGAACGACGCAACACAGCCTCCATACAGGCAACGACGCAGCACAGCCTCCGTACACTGCCTGTTGGAAGTCTATTTTTGCTGTCATTCTTACTGACTGAGGAAAGGACGCACACAGCATCGGCCATAACTGCAGTGATTTTCCCAAGGCAACTTTCCACATCAGACATCCCATTGTGGTCATGTGACATAGCCACAGAGCTGACACACACAGTCACTCTTTGGAAATGCTCCCTCAATGGGTTCCACATTAACTTCCCTGGATTTTTATGGGCTTCAACAATTAAGTCATGGTATGCAAACTCTAAGACTGTGATTTAAAATAATCCCGAAACTAATTCTCAGTTGGGGAAAAAAAATAAGCTGAACACAGTGGGAACTGTTTCCCATTCTTTCCTATTAACAATATCTCCTTTGTTTTTTAATGTTAATTATGGATGACAATAGTTTCTATGCTATAGATTACCATGAAGGAATCCAGACTTTGGGGATAACACTTAAAAATATAGCAAGCACAACCACTTTTTGATTAAGTAGGTCTGGTACAAACAGCAGAACTGGGTTCCTGGCATCAGACAAAGGCCTTTTAGAACATGATCGCTCTGCGCCTTTGTCTAGTAGCATCTCCTGTTGGCATGTTTTCCTCAAAATTCAGTGTATGGCAAAGCTAATGTCTCCTGCGGCATGAGGCACACAGTAAGTGTTTCTTGGATGCTGGGGTTGGTAAATGGTTTTAATTGAATCCCAGCCCTCTAGAAAATTTGAACACAACAAACTTCCCAACATGGAGAGCCCATGATGAGAAGAGCCCAGAAACAAATAGATAATAAGTCATTCCACCCAAGGGCCTGCAAAAGGACTGTGGGCTGTGAGGGCACCAGGGGCGCGGGAAAATGGATGATTAGAGCCAGTGGCATTTTATTGATATGCAAGTGATGTAATTAGCTCTGTGCACACCACCTTACCTCCATTAACCTTATGAGCTGCCGGTAATAAACATTTGCTCTGCGAGGCTCCATCGCTTTGAATTTCTATTGTTTTCAGCCCCTTTGCAGGGATATCATTCGAGCACAGATATTATTATCCAAGACTTCTTTCACTGAAGTGACTCTGTCTAAGTTGACACCTGTTGTCCCCAATGCATGGGTAAAGAAAAGTTTAGACACTGACATTTACAGTGAGCAGCACACCTTGGCTACTCTCACCTTCTTTTAGCTGTGATTCATAACAGTGGTGTGAATCAATGCAGAGAGAAGCCAGCAACTGCTTTAAAGACCCCAAGTGTCCTCTTTTCCCCAGCACTGGTTAAAACTTCTTTTATTTCCTGTTTGGTTGACTAAGAGGTGCATTCAAAACGTAGACACAAGAAAGCCAACAATCTTCTTTTAAATTTTACTTATTGTTTGACAGTTTCATCAATGCTTATAACAATTTTTGTGATTTTTCACTCACATTACCTTTTCCTGTGCTCCTTCCTTCTCCTGTTCAAATCCTCCCACAGGTCCCCCTCTTACTGTTGTGTGTTTCTGGGAGAATGGCTCAGCTTAACTGAAGTTGCTGGCTGGAGAATGACTGGAAGCTCATTTATCGATGCATAGGCAGCTTATCAGTGGATATGGCACTGAAGAAAATGGCAAATGTTAATTGACAATACTGCTACAGGGTGGGATGGGGACTCAGGACGCCCTCCCCCACCCACGAGGAAATGTTAACAGTCTCTGTCTTGTGCTAGTCTTGTGCTGTGAGCCATAACTGTACTGAGCTGATGAGAGCAACAGCTATATGATAGCCAGAAGACATCTTTTTTGTAGCATGTCTTCCGATCCTGTGGCTCTTCGGTTCTTTGCGACACTCTTCTGTGATGTTCTCTGTTCTTTGACGGTGATCATTTTGATGTCTGATTTAGGGCCAAACACTACTCCAATGCTCATTCTTTGCACTTTTGCCAGTTACAAGTTTCTGCATGAACCACTGCCCCCAGCCATAAGGACCTTCTTTGTGGAAGACAGAAAAGCACTACTACTAATCTATGGGCATAAACATTAGAATTTAGAAGGTAGTTTGACATGTCCATTTAGCAAAAGGACCAAGTTTACAGTACAAGGCATGGGTGAGATTAACAATGTTACAACTGTGGTCAAATCAAACAGAAGTAAAACATGCCAGCTCATGAAGATTGTAGGAAGTGCCAATTTTTCCTACTAATGCATTGGTATTAACACTTGAAACACACAGGGAGACTAATATCTTACTAAATGGAAAGCTCCAAGTGTGCGAAGTGAGCTTCACACTCACGGACAGCTGATTCCTCGTCATAAATGGCTTCTCTGTGTTCAGCGGATTTCAAAAATCTGACGTCTTTATAAGAGTGCTGTGCAAACATGTTTGACTAAGTAAAAGGGTAAGGCATGTTTTGCAAAGAAATAAAATGCAGGCTATAAAAATTTCAAGATCTGCTCTGAGTAACAGAACTACATATTCGTCACACAGTCTGTTTTTGATGGCAAATGCCTTTGCCCACAGAAAACGCAGACCAGCTCATATCTTCGCAATTTACCCATCCCCTGCCCTCAAAGGAAAAGCTCCAAGGATCTGACCACTCCTGAACGTCACAGAAGCTTGATTGCCCTTTACTAGCCATCACTTCTCCTCTGTAGCTCCATATAAAACATCCCCCACACCAAGCAAAGCTTCCCTCTGGCTTCTTATTTCCACTTACATTTCAGACGGTCTTCAAAATGTTCCTGCATCAACCTCATTAATTAACTAACCTAAATAAATAAGCAGTATTTTTGAGACTGTAACTACAGGGAAGCAGATCTGGCATGTCAGTTGTCAAAATCCCCCAGAACAAGGGTGGAAAATTCCTTTTTGTCTAAAACAAAACTATTTACTGGTAAAGACTTAGTGATGGGAAGAGAAAATCAACTTTAAGTGATTTTGGTGACCAAGGAGCAGTCTTTACTCTCACATGAAACTGCTCACACAGCTTAAGGTCTGCCATGAGGTTCAAAAGGACAAAAGAAAGCAACTGAAAGTTGTAACGCTCCTTTTCTGTATATTTGAGCTGCAGAGTTTGCTCCCCCAGGAAAATGTCTGTGTCTGACTACAGCACATGATTCTAGAAGAACCTCTCCCATTAAAAGATATTCCAACAAGCAGCCTTTCTGTCCGGGAAGTACTCTGAAGTCTATGTCTTTGATATAGCTTAGTAACAAGAAAGCAAATTCTGAAAGATGTGGCACCAAGAGTCTTTTCTTCTGGGCACCTTTGAAGATAGGCAGAGAGCCTGGGATCCAGATGGAAACAAATGATTATGGAATGTGGAGAAATAATAGGATTGGTGGGGGGGTGGCTGGGGGAACCAAGATTAGAAGACATTGCACAGGTGGAATAAATTTCAACAATTAAAATGTCTTTTTCATCTCTGACAATTATCATGTATAAAATCTCAAGGAAACAAAAGAGCTTTATTATTTTGTAGAGCATTCTGTAGTGACTTATTCGCAAGTATACTGAATTTCAAAGATGAGTACTGGGGATGGGCAGCAACCTAGACAATGTTAGATGATATTAATTTCACAAAACACATTATTGAAGATACAGATATAAAATATACCTTCCTACTTAAATAAGCCGATGTTCCTATTCCAAGTTCACATTAGGACTTTAATCAGACACCCAAAGTAGTTACAATGAAATAAAAAGCATCTAAATTAAGGAAACTCCACAAAACAACAGATTCATCTGCAAGAGCTCCAAATTGGAGTCAATAATATTGGGATTGTTTTAGTATTCCCACAGAGGCTGACCCTCAGGAGAGGTGTGGCTTCAATTAGCAACTTCCTGAGGTTCAGGAAACACCTGCAAGTTGGGGCGGGAGAGATGGCCCAGAGGTTAAGAGCACTGACTGCTCATCCAGAGGTCCTGAGTTCAGTTCTCAGCAACCACATTGTGGCCCATAGCAATCTATAATGTGATCTGATGCCCTCTTCTGGTATGCAGATATACATGTGTGCAAGTAGAGCACTATATAAATAGTTTTATTTTTTTTAAGATGTTGAAGAAATGAAGGAAAGAAGGTATTCATAATAGTTTGGGTTAAACAAACCATTTCTTATCAGAGAACTCTGAGACACTCTAGGATTCATACCCTCAGATGACCCTTTTTGAGATACAAGGTACTTGGATTCTATTCGAATAATATTTCTGTCAGTATTAATTCTCTGACACTTCCTACGCTTTCTGTGAGTGGGTAACAGCACTCTCACTCAGCACTACAACACTCCTTGATACAGTAACATGGGCACTTGGTTCAAAAGTTGATGGCTGATTAGCAATGCCAGAGACTGTTTGTACAGGCCCAAAAATGTAGCATTTGTGCATTATCACTCTGTGTCATGACCATCAGAAGCTGACTTCCACACAATACAACTCTACAGGCTTTGAACTTTGTCAAACCTACTTTATTTGGTGTTCTTTAATGCCTATACCTCACTTCAAACACATGTACCCTAAATAGAAGAGAAAAGAGGGTTAATGGGAACAGGATAAGAAGACCTTTGTAGACTCAATTCCTTGGGGTGATTCCACTCTTTGTAGTCAGGATTTTAGCAGACCAGTTAAACAGCAAACCAGCAACTCAGCAAATGTGACTGTAACCAAAGCAGCTGGAACCTGGAGCAGCAGCTGGAACCTCAAAGCCTTCTCTAGAGTGGTTCTTTCTGGAAGCAACTAGAAGCAAAGTGATGAATAGCTAAGCAATAAGAAGCAATGCCAAAACCAAAAGTTAAAAAAATCCAAGCCTCTTGTTCTGGGGCTCATATATATACATACACATACACACACACACACACACACACACATATAGATAGATAGATAGATAGATAGATACATAGATACATAGATATAGATAGATAGATAGATAGATAGATAGATAGATAGATAGATAGAATCTCAGAGTCTAACTAGGATGTTTATCAGTTGGCAAAGACTACATCCCTGCAAGAGGTGGTTCCTCTTCTAGTAGACAAACATCATCTGTTTCCAGCAGAAAAATACTACACACCTTCACACAAGTCTGTTTCACACCCCACATTTGGGATCAAAACAAAAGCATATTTATACCCACTATACAACTCCTCTGTAGAAAAACTTGATGACTGATTCTTAAGTAACCATTCATCAAGAGGCATTTGGTAAGATAGGATCTGTGATAGTGATCACTGTCAATTTGATGAAATTAAAATCACCCAGGAGATAAGCCTTTGAGCGTATCTGTGAATCTGTCCTCAGAGAGGTTTAGTTGACGTGTAAAGGCCAACCTCATTTGCGAGCAGTGCTATTCAGTGACCCAGGGTCCAAGGACTGAATGAAAAAGAGCAAAGAGTGAAACACCAACATTTCTTTCCCTCTGGTTCCTCACTGTACACACAATGTGTGGCCAGCTGCCTGGCATCCATGATGTCATAGCTAGGGCCACCTTGCTTGCCACAACTGACTATACCCTCAATATGGGAGTCAAAGTAAGCCTTTCCTTGATTAATCTAATTTTGTCACAGCAGTGTGAAAAATATCACTATGTACCGTACACGGGCCTCAGGCTCACTATCCTCCTGCTTTAGTCTCCCACATGAAAGGTTACAACTGCACTGCTGTAAATTTATAAACTGTAGGTTTATCATAACTCTCCAGCCAGAGATAAATTTGTGTGTGTGTGTGTGTGTGTGTGTGTGTGTGTGTGTGTGTGTGTGTGTGTGCCGTGTGTGTGTGTGTGCGTGTGCATGTGTGTGTGTGTTTGTTACTCAACATTGAACCTGGGACCTTACACATGCTAGAGGAACAATTTATAGTTATATTCTATGCAGCCAGTGGGATTTTGGCATTACCATTTCTTTCTTTAGCATCTCCTGTGGAATATTCAAGCACTGGAAATATGAATGTTCCTGTCCACTTCCCTAGAGCACGGATGTGTGTCCTTCATTTCTCCTCGCATAATTGCAATGATCAAAGGGCTTTGTGAGGTTGAGGAGATGGCTGGGTTGGTAAGGTGCTTGCTATGCAAGCATGGGGGGGGGGGGGCCTGTGTTCAATCTCCAGAACCTACATAAAGTCAATGTGGCAGTGCACATGTATAAATCTGAGGATCTGGGGACTGGCCAATTTCCAGAGCTCACTAGGTAGCCAGCCTCTCCTAATCAGTGAGCTCCAGGTTCAGTGAGAGACCTTGCCTCAAATTAAAAGGTGGAGAGCAACTGGAAAAGATGCCCAACTGTGACATCTGGCCTACACACACATACCACATGTATCTGCACCCACATATACAACACACACACACACACACACACACACACACACACACACACGTAAAAGAAAAAACTACTATAAATGAACCTCGAGGGCTGATTATGTTGGTAGTAAAGATGCAAAACCATGGTACCTTTCCTCAATGCTGAAAAAAAAAAAGTTCTCTGTGAATTCATTTTCAAAGGGTGCCGGCAAACATGTCCTTTGTTTCTCACTACAGAGCTGTGGCGTGGGCTGAACCAAGGATTGTTCCATTAACAAGGAAGCAAGAAGCAGCCGAGCATCATATGAGACCTGGAAGACATGACCTGGATTTGATTTTATCTCAGGGTCCCTTATACTTTGTTATTTGTTAAATTTCTGATAATTCAGGGGACATTTTAGCTGAAATTAGGACATCAAAGACTATTGGGAAGTACACACTTGCAGTGTTTCCTAAGATATATATATATATATATGTTCGTATTGAAATATAGATGGTTCAAAAGCACATCTGTAGTGATAGCACATAGATGCAGCAACAGTATCTTTTAGTTGATATCTTCCATGTTCAGTTGATGCCTGAGCAGTAACTACTCCAGAGAGCAACAAATACAGACCCGCCCTGAACTTTTCCACTTGACTTTGTTGCCACTGTATTTGCAATGTCTTCCAGGCTCTGCAAAATTTTCAAAAAGCACATTTACTCACAATGCACTTACCTATGTGAAGAAATGTGGAACCTTCCTTTCTCCATAATTGACTTTTTGTTTCTCAAGAATGCCATCTGTTGGCCTGCATATAAGTTCAGATTTGCATCATTTCATATTTCTCCCATTTATAATGCTTACCATGTATTATGACCATGTGTTATGCAAAATGTCCCGTCTTGGGGACTTTGCCTCTTTCTGCACTCTCTGTGCTCAGAAGAGCACATGCTTATGGGGACATGCAACAAGATGCCTCATGCACCAGGAGCAGAGGGTCACAGATCTGCATTGAGTTCACACTGGCCCTGCACAAACGATAATGGGCACCTATTCTCACCAGTTACTAACGTCTGAATCGTACTGCTCAACAGAGCAGGATCCATTCATTCCTGGTGGTCCCCATCAACACATCAGCTCTAGGCTATTCTGTTGACCTTTCTAAGTAAATAATTATGACCCTAGCATAGATTATTCTAAAATGATCCAAAAATTCTCACAAAAAAAACTATGCAAGATTTTAAACCACGTTCCTAATTATTTTGTTCTTCTCTTTAGAAGCATGTGGCAACATCTGGTTCCATCTATGCTACAGCTGCTGAGGGTAGTTGGGCAATGCCAATACCAAGTACCTTTCTTCCCCTATTACTTGGAAGTGCTCTTCTCCCCACCTTTCAGCTGCACCATTGCCCATGGATTTGTTGGAAGTGGCCACATGCAGAGCTGAGGGATCTGCACATTCTATCTAGACTTTCAGGAAATCAGGTCACTCTACCATGTTTTGGGCTACTCCATAACCCTCTACATCAACTTAAGAAAAGCTCCCACACTGGTAGAATTAAGAACTGTGTCATCTGATGTTTATTCTCCCATTAATATCTGCCTTCCTTCATATTCTCACTTACTTAATGCTTTGCTCTTGTTCATACTTCTTTTATCCATTTCTATCTTACAAAGCTTTTTTTTCTTCTACAGCATCTCCGTCTTCCTCTTTCTTAACGGTCTTGGGTGGGTGGGGCCTGTTTTTCCTATGAAAGGTCTATGAACTGAACCTGTCAACAGCTTTTATTTGTTCAATAGAGCCAAAAAGAAGTTTTAGAAATATTGTTCACTCATCATGTGAAGCAAACTGACTGTCAAAATGATTGTCATCAATGACAATGACAGCAATTTTGCGGGTGCTACTGTTCTCCTTGCTTCTCGGCTCCAGCAATTCTCATCTGTCCGCATCGTATCATACTCACCTTCATCTTATATGTGTACCCGAGGTGATGGCTGCTTCAAACTGGTTAAGGAAAACATTATTATTTAGAAACAGGACAAAAAGTCATACTTTAAAATATTTGAAAGCCACATCCACAAAAAAAAAAAAATAGTATAAATTATGTACAGAGTAATCTTAAGCAGAATCAGTGGCTAATACCTATCATCCTAGCATTTGGGAAGATGACTCCGGAGTATTACAAGTTCCAGGCCATCTTGGGATGAGAGGAAGTTCTAGACCATCTAGGTAGACATAGTAAGAGCCTGACCCAAAAAACACACACACAAAAAAATGAGAAAATATTGCCAGGCAAGTTGGTGCACAACTACAATAGCAGCACTCAAGGAGGCAGAGACAAGCAGATCTCTGTGAGTTCAAGGTCAGCCTGGTCTACAGAGCCAGTCCAAATTAGCCAAAGGCTACACAGAGAAACCCTGTCTCCAACAACCAAAAACTAAAAACTAAAAAAAGAAAGAAAGAAAATATTAGTATTTCCCATCAAAGTTTCTGAATTTGCAAGAATTGTACTCCCCAGCTGAAGAGTACTACTTTGTCAGATTCCAAATTATCAAGTTAAGAAACTTGAAGAAAATGACTGAACAGACATTTGTTTACTGGATCCTTTCTAGCTTAAAGATACTGTCACATCAATTATCTGATTTTTGTCCCCACTAAATGAAATTATGAGTTACGGTCCTCCTCGGAGGCATAGAGAGGCTGACTTAATTGCCACAAGCATATCAAGGCCCAGGGAAATCAATACAAAATAACTTACTTTTTAAACAACACATCCTTTACGTAACCTGGGAGATAAAAGCTAGATTTGGTGTTTAGGTCAGACCAATTTTTGAAAGCTGTCTTTGCAAACTACTTTTGTCAAACATAAATCAAACAGGAGCCCATTATTATTTTTTTTTTTGAAGCCAAACAACAGAAAGCAATCTAAATTCAAATGACTCCAAATAAACTGTTAAATGTCCTCTTTGAAAAATGATCACATAGGTGTCATGGGTTTGCTGCTGCACAGGTTAATAACAATGAGTGCTGTTTGTATCTTACAGTGGGACTTGGGGGGCGTCTTCTCACTAGAGACATAACAGGCTTAAACTGTTTGCAAGAATAACCTTGGAAGCATGCTAGCATCTATGGCTGGTGGTGAAACCAAACAGAAAAGGTGCTCAGTGAATTCTAAGTACGTTTCCCCCTCTATGTGTTGACATTTCTTCTTTTCTTCAAGAATTAGCAAAGTCTCATTCACAACCCTTTGGAAATATTCTTGGAGCAATGATCTTCATCCAAGAGGAAAAGAGAGTGTGGCAAGGATCTACAGGTCCATGGTAGTAGAGGTGCCATGGTGGCCTTAAAGCCTTTGTCTCCTTGCCAGAGAATGAACTCTACCTCTGGGTGAAGATGTACCATTGTGTGTTCCCTTAAGAGTTAATCCAGTTGGGCTGGCCAATTGCCTGGCCAAGGCATCATCCCTCCAGAAGATGATGTTCCTTAGCCTATGCTAAGGAGACAAGAGGCTCAATTAGCCCTCTACTTATGCATTTTCCTTCCTAGAAACCCCCTGCAAGTGCAAGAGCCTATGAAGCATGGCGTGCAGTTCTGTAAGTCCCCCCACTTTCCTGAATTACTCAGAAAAACATCTTTTCCTTATCTTCTATTTCCCTGATAGTTTACACTTCACTCCTTCTCTATAGCTTCCTTCTTTAACTTTCGTTCTCCTAGCATCTGCTTGTCTGCCATGTAGATGCTCTGCAGACCTCAAAGAGTGTGATTCAAGTAGTGGATATTGCAGAGGGTGGGGAGGGGAGGGGGGCCCCGGCAGTGAGCATGACAAGAACAGCCTCTCAGGAGGCAGCTTTCAGTGAGACAGCTCCTTTAATGGGGGAAACAAAGGCTACTTAAACCTTCCACTGTGAGTAGAGACTTCTAGGGTGACTATACACTATTGGCTGGGACTAGGGTGCTGGGAATGTCTCATTTGAATGAGGAAGAATTCCAAGTGCTGCTAGAGATGACCTTATAAGGGAAGAGGCAGTTTAACCTGGCTACTGGGTTATGTGGCCTCCTGAGAGTGGGGGCAGGGGGTGGGGTGCACAGGGCTCCTTGTGCCTGGGACATACAGGCCAGGGACAGAGGGAGAGCAATCCCACTCCCTAATCTCAGGATGAAATTTCTGAGTTTGCACATGCCTCGACCCCACCCTTTTTCCAGGCTGACTTCCCCAAGTCCCAAGGTTCCTCTGCCACACAAACTTCTCTTTAAACTTTGCTCTCTGTGATCTATTTATTTCATTCTTCGAATTCACAAAATAAAAACCTAAAGTCATTGGCTTGGGCATCCTCAGTAGCCATCAAGCTTTCCAGGATCCTAGCTCCCAGACAAAAACTCAATCATTCTCAAACAGAGCTCAGTATCCCTGTATGGCAAAGAGGAAAGGGTTAAGCGCTAGAAGCTAAAAACACTGATGGTAAATGAGACAGACCAGAGGTGCATATCTTTCTTTGGGCTTTAAAAAAAATATCCCAAAATGGCAGTCACTACAAATGATTTTTTTTCCTAAAAACTCCTGGTGTTCAGCTTCCTATAAATAAAGATGTTGGTGTTGGGGAAATTGGAATCCTCTATGCCTCAGTTGCTTTGAGCAGAAATCGCCAACTTCAATGAACCATTTTCATCTTGGCCAGAAGGGGCGCTCTTCTCCTGGTGGGAATCTGAGAGCAAGGTCATGATTGGTTGAAACACAAGCCTTAATGACTGTGATTGGTGCTAGGAGGCAAGGCTGTGATTTGTCCAAGCACTGACTGTGTTTGATCATAAGTGGACTGCTATGATGGTGTCAATCAAGTAGCTGTGATTGTTCTCAAACTATAAGCAGGCTTAAGCTCCCTTAGCAAAGCCCGCTGGGAGAACATTTTTTATTCTACCGTCCCTGATGTTTGCAACATCAGATCCAATTAAGTGGTGTTTTCCATGGTCTTAACTTGTCTGCTTTCTACCGTACAGATTGAGCAGTGGCACAAACAAGCAGCAGAGCAGAAGAGGACAATGACAGCAATGAGGAAGACAGTGGGCTGCAGCAGGCACAGGCTAGCAGAGGAATAGAATTTCGACCTGGTCTCAGGTAGCCTCCAGGCACTGGATCCTCAACACTGGGCCCCTAAACAGCGCAATGACACATTTCTTAGCTCAGACTTTGAAATTTCAGAGTATCTAGGTGTCATGGCCTTAGAGACAGTCCCAGCAGGAGTGTACTTTTTTTCTGATACTAAGTGCAGGACTTCCCAAAAGCTCCATTTGTGACCAACACCTGGTTCCTAAGCCTGGGTCGGGTTTCTCAGAGAATGTCCCTGGAAATAGCTATTCAACCACTGCAAAAGCCATGAGGCTGAGACCTCAACAACAGTAGGAGAAAAAGCCCATGCCTTGGTGCTTCTGGATATGGTGGCCAGGTCCGAATTGCCCATCATCTGGACAATGGAAGGTTCCTTGAGCCAAGGAGCCAGTCTTGGAAACAAGCTGATGACAACTGAACAGTTTAAGAGCAACCAGTTCAAAAAGAGTAAAGGAATTAGAAGCAAAGACATGATAGCAGAGATTCGGCAAAAGCTGGAAAGAACCAGAGAAGAATGTCTGCATGCTGAGATGTCTACAAGAGTTACAGAGAATTTCCAAGTCTTTAGGACCAAGGGACTCAGACCTTAGTCATGTGCTGTAATGCTGGCAGCTGCCAAAGGTCCCCATACCTGAAGCCTCCATTGGTACAGTCATCTAAGAGGGTGCTAACTGCTGTTGCCATTGGCAACTGTCAAATGTTGACAGAAATGAAAGCTACTAGAACATGGTGTCATTTAGAGAGCTTGTCTACCCCTGATTTCTGTCTGAGTAGAGCAAATGAAGCCAGCTGAATAGTTGCATAAAGGAATATTCTAGAATTCCTGTGGATTCTCAAAACCTTTGTTCAGCTTTTAGAGGCCTCCAATTACATTATAGACAGTAAACAAATGATGGAAAAGGAATACATGCGCTTACTAATATTTTTAAGGTAAACTCTTACTATGTTACCCGTGCAGGACTTGCATTTATGACATTCCTGCCATTGTCTCCTAAGGGTTGGGATTACAGGCATGTGTCACCAGCTTCTAATAACAACCTACACCATTCTATTGGCCAAAATTAAATGGCAAGCCATAATTACTAGATTTAAATATTATCCTTCTTATGTGTTTAACATAAAATTAAGCAATCTGCTCAAAATATGCAACACAAGTTTTTGTGTATTGTATTCATATGACACAATTCTGCTCACCCATCATTCATGTGAAGTTTTTTGTTTGTTTGTTTGTTTGTTTGTTTGTTTTGTTTTGAGGGCTGGTTTTGTTTTTTTGGGGGGGGTGTAGGTTTTTTGTGTTTTTTGTTTTGTTTTCTTTCCTTTTGTTTTATTTTTGTGAAATGTCTGTTTCATGCCAGGCCACAAGATGTCAGCATATACCTAGTTAATCTCTGAATTTTCTGGCTATAGGAACAGGTTTGGTTTTTTTTTCTTTCAATTTTGTTTGTTTTGTTTTTCTTTTCTGCTCTTTGTTTTGGGTTCTTTGCTTGTTTTTATTTTATTCTACCTATTTTTTGAACAAGAAGAATGCTTAACACCTTAAAACCATTGTGATCATATGCAGAACCCAGAGAAACTGCATCCAGGAAGCTTTGCAGGGGTGGTGACACCTAGCCCAGGGAATAGTCAACACAATAAGACAGACTAGCTCCTTCTTAGCCTGTGACATGCCACCACAATAAAGTCTGCATTCCAAATACAGTTTACAAACACCTCCACCACTATCCTCCACTTAACCTCCTACCTTTTCCACTCTTCTTTTATTAGTCTCTGGGCAGATGAGCAAGCTCTGTACCTTGGAGGTGTGTGTCTAGGAATGAATTTCTGACAGCCCTTCCAGCAGACATCGCCATCTTCATAAGCAGTTCTTATAGCCATTGACAAATATTAGTTGGCATTGTATGTGAGAAAGCATGTTTGTGAGGAACACTTACTCTGCCACACTCCTATAAACATTCCGTTTACCTCAGGTCTTCTTCTATAACCTAGGAAAGGGTGAAAGAGTAGGGATAGTATATGCTTCCTCTTCCCATGCCAAGGAAGGGCCTGACACCTGGAGTTTGCAGACCTGCTTAGCAGATGGGTATTTAACTTTAGCCCAAGTGTTCAATATCTTTTAAATTTTACACTAACAGCTAGTAAAGAGAATGTACCTCATGAGCAATGTGTGGTATAAAGAGGAAAATAAAAATATGTTAGAGAACTTTATTTCCTCTAATGTCACAAGACAGTGGGGTGATATTACCCTTTGCTTGAAAAGGGAGAAAATATTGAACTCAGAAAGACTACCAGTAACTTTCTTCTATAATGACTTGCTTATTATTAGTAAGTGAGACAGAATCAGAGCTCAGCTTGCTCTGTCTCAATTCCTACTTTAAAAAAAATCTGTGTGCAAATCTCTATGAATAAAAACAACTTGGGAAACTAGAAGTCTCTTCATGCAGAAGACTACTATGGGCTGTCATGTCACTCTTTCTCTACCATTTTGAGCTTTTGTGTACCTATGTCCTGGTGAATATAACTAAAGAGACAAAATTAGAAATAGAGACATTTAAAGAGGAGATGCAGACAATGTGTATGCAGGACAGAGTTGAGATATAACTTTGAGCATAGATTGAACCAATAGTAAAAGTCCAAGATCAATGACCCCTCTACCATTTGCCCTTTTGTGCTGACTGTGATTTTTTTTAAGGAAGATAGTAAACTACTACAGTTATCTTTCATGCTTCTCAACTCTCTGTCTCCTTGGCCTCAGTAGAGATCTCAGCATTCTCCACCCTACTGAGTTCATCACAATATATATATATATATATATATATATATATATATATATATATATATATAATTTTGAATGTCCCCTAAAACCTTGAAATGAAATTCACAAATCCTAACTAAAATACACAATATATAAGATAAACAGTATCTAGAGATGTTGCATAGAAAACATGGTGTCTTATTAATGATACTCTGCTATGCTTGCAGAAAAGAGCCAATCATCTGAGAGACTTCATGCAGCAGTAGATCAAAACAGATGCTAAAGCTCACCACTAAACACTGAGTGGAGAACAGAGAGAATTGTGGAAGAGTAGGGAGGAAGGATAGAAGGACCTGGAGGGGATAGTAGCTCTACAAGAAGACCAATAGAGTCAACTAACCAGAACCCAGGGGATTCGTGAAGACTGAAGCAACAACGAAGGACCATGCAGAAGCTTTTCTATATTGTGGATTTTCATGAAAGTCTTATCAATAATCTAGAGTCTGAGAAGGAAGAAGTCACTGTGTCCCTTTAATGCTGGTTTCTTCACCTGCAGAAAAGTAGTAAGTCACTTCCTTGACCTGATTCAACTGTAAGGAGAAACACCTAATAAAAAGTGCTAGGAAGTACTATGAAAAAATAGAAAAAGAAACTCGGTGTTTTACACTGTATTCTCCCCAGTGTTTTTCCAGTTTGTGTCTACATGTGTCTTTGGCTGCTTTTCTTTATCTCCTTTTTTTTTTTTTTTTTTTTTTTTTTTTTTTTTTTTTTTGAGTCTATAGCTAACCCAAACCCTTTTTTCTCTACCATTCTCCTTCAATTTACACACCCTTTTTCCACTTCTTATAAATGCATGATTTTTATTCTTTCCACAGATCTCAGAGTAACTAACATGTGAGTGCATGCAGTGCGATCAGTGCACCTGTAGTTATTAAAATAATTGTTGCTTAAGAGTTATTTTTAATATAATTACTATTGTGTATTCATAATGTGCTTAGTACTTAATAGGGATTGTTTTTGTAAATAGTATTCTAGTCAGGTAGGAATACTGGGTGTGGTGGTTTGAAGAGGATGGACTGACGTGTTTGAATGCTCGGGCCAAAAGGAGAGGCACTATTCAGAGGTGAGGCCTTGTTGGGTGAGTATGTGTGGCCCTGTAGAAGAAAATGAGTCATTGTAGAGGCAGGATTTGAGATGGTATATACTTAAGCTCCGCCCACTGTGGTACACAGTCTCCTTCTGCTCCCATAGGATCAAGATGTAGAACTCTCACCTCCTCCAGAACCATGTCTGCCTGCACACTGCCATGCTTCCCTCTGTGATGATATTGAACTAAATCTCTGAAACAGTAAACCAGCCCCAATTAAATGGTTTCCTTTATAAGTGTTGTCATGGTTACGTTGTCTCCTCACAGCAATGAAATCCTAACTAAGACACCGGTGATCAAACACAGTGCCCTGAACACTAATAAAATAAAATGACACCTCGACCCTACTACATCATAGTCTTTTTTGAATATTGAAAACAATTCCACTGAAAATAAATAAAGCTGACTTAAATTGAAAATTCAACCAACAATCTTTACAAGTTCCAATGAAAAAACTAAGACTAAAAGACTTCGCCACAAATTACCAATCCTAAAATAATGACCCCATTGAAATGAATTAGATAAAATTCCAAAAATTAAAAATTAAATATAATAACAAATAAGGGTTTTTTCCCCATGCCATGCCTCAGGATCAGCTCTGTAGCTGAACAGTCTTGAATGGTTCCATGCTCTGAACACTTCTGCTGAGTGCTGGAGGGGAGCTAGGCAAGCTTCACAACAAGAATACTTTGAGCAGTATTGATATTAAGTCTTCTTAGAAAGTCTGGTTGACATTTCCAAAATGGCAGTGGCAAGGGTAGAGAAGGCAGAGACTATGTTTCTGATGAGTAATCTGGCAGCTGATTCCAAAACACCAACTTCGATGTTTCCTGTGTGGGAGCATACATCCCAGGAGATGGGAAACACAATTCTAGGCCCTCCCATTGATTTATCCAGGGTCCAAGAGTCTCACAGCTCACAGCACTCACCTGACACTTCCTGCCTGGCGGACCTCCAGCCCACCAGAAGCCTCTTGCCTGTCAAGTGCTTCCAGCCTACTTAAATCAGGCTCCGTAGTTCCAGGGGTGTTCCTCTCCAGTAATCAGAAATCAGATTCCTTCCTCTGCCCCAAGGGCAGTAAACCAACTTCCTATTCATAGTCCCCAGGGGTGATAGACTGAAGAATAGGAGCATACAGGGTCCCAGGGTCCCAGGGTCCAAAATTGTAGAGCCCAGCCGAGTCTGACTGACCAGAGCACAGCATCTGTTCTGCTAGAAACCCACAGCTCCAAAATGCCCGTTTTCTGTTCCTCTGATCTCCCCTAGACACCCGGAAGACTCTGGACCCCAGAGACCTGCAGATCCAGCCTTTGGCTTAGATCTACAAGCTGTCTTGAGATGAGCAGGCAGAATCTCTCTGGATCGCAAAATCATGAGAAACCTAGCAAGTTCCAGAAACAAACAGTCAACACAGAGGAAACCCAGATTGCTAAAGACCAGCATAAAAACACAATAAACAAAAACTAGGGCATTATGGCTTCACCAGAACCTGACCCCCCAAAGAAAATTGGCTATTCCAATGCAGCAGAAACACAGGAAAATGACCTTAAATCACTGCTTATGAAGATGTTTGAGGTATTTAAAGAGGAAATGAATAAATCTCTCAAAATAATACAGGAAAATACAATTAAACAAATAAAGGCCATCAAAGACATGCAGGAAAATACAATCAAAGAGGTGAAGGAATTGAATAAAACAGGTCAGAACCTTAAATGGAAATAGAATCAGTAAAGAAAACACAAACAGAGAAAATCCTAGAGATGGAAAACTTAAAGAAGAGAACAGGAACCCACAGAGGTAAGTATCACCAACAGAATACAAGACATGGAGGAAAGAATCTCAGGCCCAAAAGATACAATAGAAGAAGTAGACACATCAGTCAAAGAAAATATTAAAATGAAAAACATTCCTGACACAAAATATCCAAGAAATCAAGGACCACATGAAAATATGAAACCTAAGAATAATAGGAATAGAAGAAAAAGAAGATTCCAGGTTCCAAGGACCAGAAAATATTTTCAAGAAAATCATAGAAGAAAATTTCCCCAACATAAACAAACATACAAGAGGCCTACAGAACACCAAAGAGACTAGACCAGAAAATTTCCTGCTACATAATAATCAAAATATTAAATGTACAGAATAAAGAAAAAATATTAAAAGCAACAAGGGGAAAAGGCCAAGTGATTTATAAAAACAGACCTATCAGAATCATACCTCACTTCTTATCAAAATTATGAAAGCCAAAAGAGTCTAGGCAGATGTCCTACTGATACTAAGAGACCACCAGATGCCAGCCTAGACTATTATTACCAGCAAAGCTTTCAATCACCATAGAGGGAGAAAACAGGATATTCCAAGACAAAACCAAGTTCATAGACTATCTATGCACCAACCCAGACCTTCAGATGTTACTAGAAGGAAGACTCAACTCAATGGTGTCAACTACACCCACGAAAACACAGGATATAGATAACATCACAACATCAAAACCAAAAGAAGACAAGCATCCAAAACCACTATCACCAGCAACACCATAATTAAAGGAACTAACAATTGTTGGTCATTAATGTCAACATCAATTGACTCAACTCTCTAATAAAAAGACACAGGCTAACAGAATGGATGTGTAAACTAGATCCAAGATTCTGCCGCATACAAGAAACATACCTCAGCAACAAAGATAGTCATTACCTCAGAGTAAAGGGCTGGGTGTTCCACGCAAACAGACCCAAGAAGCAAGCTGGAGTTGCCATCCTAATATCTAATAAACTTTCTACCAAAATTAATTTAAAAATGGGAAGAACAATTCATTCTCATCAAAGAAAAATTCCACCAAGAAGACATCTCATTACAAGAACACCTGCATTTGTAAAAGAAACAGTAAAGCTGAAACCACACATAGATCCCCACACATTAACAGTGGGAGACTTCAACACCTCACTCTCACCAATGAAACGATCATCAAAGCAGAAACTAAATAAAGAAATAATGAAACTAACATAAGTCATGAATCAAGTACACCTAATTGATATCTACAGAACTATTCACCCAAACACAAAAGAATATTCTTTCTTCTCAGCACTGCATGGAACCTTCTCCAAAACTGAGCATATAGTCACAAAGCAAGCTTCAACCAATACAAAAAATTGAATTAACCCATTGTTATTTATTAGACCATAACGGATTAAAGCTGGAACTCAAGAACAACAGAAATAACAAGAAGCCTAGACACTCATGAAAACTGAACAACTCCTTGCTCAATGAACACTGGATCAGAGAAAAAAAATAAAGAAATTAAAGACCTTCTTAAAATTCAATGCAAATGAAGGCACAACATATCCAAACTTACGGGACACCATGAAAGCAGTGCTAAGAGGAAAATTCATAGCACTAAGTGTCTTCATAAAGAAACTGAGAGATCTCATACTAACAAATTAACAGCTCACCTAAAAGCTTTAGAAAAAAGAATCAAACACACCCAAGAGTAGTAGACTGCAGGAAATAATCAAACTCAGGGTTGAAATCAGTAAATTATAGATAAAAAGAACAACAGTCTAAATAATCAATGAAACCAAGAGCTGGTTCGTTGAGAAAATTAACAAGACTGTCAAACCCTTAGCAAACTAACTAAAAAGGTAGAGGGAGAGTATCCAAATTAATAAAATCAGAATGAAAGGGAGAACATAACAACAGACACTGAAGAAGTCTGAAGAATCTTTAGGTCTGACTTCTAAAGCCTTTATTCCACAGAATTGGAAAATCTAAAGGAAATGAATGAATTTCTTGAAAGATTTAACCTACCAAACTTAAATCAACATCAGCTAAACAGCTCAAACAGCTCTATAACCCCTAAGGAAATTGAAGCAATCATCAAAAGTCTCCCAACCAATAAAAGCCCAAGGCCAGATAGTTTTAGCACAAATTCTACCAGACTTTCAAATAAGACCTAGACCCAATACTCCTCAAACTATTTCACAAAATAGAAACAAAAGGAGCATTGCCAAACTCATTCTGAGGCCACAGTCACCCTGATACCTAAACCACACAAAGACCCAACAAAGAGAATTTCAGACCAATTTCATTCATAAACATTGATGCAAAAATACTCAGTAAAATACTCACAAACCGAATCCAAGAACATATCAAATTCATCATCCACCATGACCAAGTAGGCTTTATCACAGGGATGCAGGGATGGTACAACATAAATAAATTTATCAATGTAATCTACCATATAAACAAACTGAAAGAAAAAAATAACATGATCACCTCATTAGATGCAGAAAAAGCCTTTGATAAAATTTAATACCCCTTCATGATAAAAGTCTTGGAGAGATCAGGGATACAAGGCCCATACCTAAACATAATAATGGCTATATGCAGCAAACAACAGCCAACATCAAATTTAATGGAGAGAAACTTAAAGCAATCCCACTAAAATCAGGGACAAGACAAGGCAGTCCACTCTCTCCGTATCTCCTCAATATGGTACTAGAAGTTCTAGCTAAAGCAATAAGATAACTAAGGAAATCAAGAGGATACAGATCATAAAGGAAGAAGTCAAACTATCACTCTGTAGTATAGCTTGAAGTCAGGGTATCGCTATCCGCAGATGATATAGTACGCATAAATGATGTCAAAAATCTCACCAAAGAACTCCTACAGCTGATAAACACCTTCAGCAAAGTGGCTGGATACAAGATTAATTCTAAAAAACAAAACAAAAAACAGCAGCCTAACTGTGCACAAATGGCAAATGGGCCATAAATAATCTTGGTGTATCTTGGTGTAACTCTAATCAAACGAGTCAAGAACCTGTATGACAAGAACTTCAAGACTCTAATAAAGAAGTTAAAGAAGATATCAGAAGATGGAAAGATCTCCCATGCTCATGAGTGGGGAGAATTAACATAGTAAAAATGGCCATCTTACCAAAAGCAATCTCCAGATTCAATGCAATCCCCATCAAAATACTAACAAACTTTTTTACAAACCTGGAAAGAACAATTCTAAACTTCATATGGAAAAGCATAAAAATGCAAAATTTCTAAAAAAAAATCCATACAATCAAAGAAGGTATCTCCATTCCTGATTTCAAGATATACCACAGAGAAATAGTAATAAAAACTGCATGGCACTGGCATAGAAATAAACTGGTAGATCAATAGAATTGATTTGAAGACCCAGAAGTATACCTGCACACCTACGGACACGTGATTTTTTACAAAGGATCTTAAATCATACAATGGAAAAAAGACAGTATCTTTAACAAGTGGTGCTTGCTTTTCTAACTAAATGTCTACATGTAGAAAAATGCAAATAGATCCATATTTATCACCTTGCATAAAACTCAGGCACAAATGGATAGAAGACCTCAACATAACACCAGATATACCAAATCTATTAGAAGAGAAAGTAGGGAAGAGTGTTGAACTAATTGACACAGGAAACAACTTTCTGAAAAGAACACCAACTGCTCAGGCCCTAAGATCATTAATTAATAAATGGGACACCTTGAAATGGAAAAGCTTCTCTAAGTGAACAGACACTGTCAATAAAACTAAATGTGAGTCTACAGATTGGGAAAAGATCTTCACCATTCCTACAACCAACAAAGGGATAATATCCAATATATATTAAAAAACGCAAAAAAGTAAACATTAACAATGAAATAACCCACTTAAAAATGGAGCACAGAGCTAAACAGAGAATTCTCCACAGAAAAAATATTGAATGTCTGAAAAGCACTTAGATTCTCAACATCCTTAGTCATCAAGAAAATGGAAAACAACTCTGAAATTCCATCTTATACCTATCAGAATAGATAAGATCAAAAACTTAATAACAGCACATGTTGGAAACGATGTGGAGAAAGAGAAGCCCTCCTCTCTTGCTGGTGGGAGTGGAAACTTGTACAACCACTTTGGAAATCAATCTAGTGCTTTCTCAGAAAATTAGAAATAGCTTTACCTCAAGACACCTCAACATACAACAAGGACACTTGCTCAACTTTGCTCATTGCAGCTTTCTTCATAAAAGCCAGAATTTGGAAACAACGTAGATGTCCCTCAATGGAAGAATGGATAAAGAAACTGTGGTGCATTTGCACAATGGGATACCAACCATCTATTAAAAACAAGGAAACCATGAACTTTGCAGGCAAATGGATGGAACAAGAAATGATCATACTGAGTGAGGTAATTCAGACCCAGAAAGACACACATGGGATATAGTCACTTATAAGTGGATTTTACCACATAATACAGAAGTAACATACTACAATACACAGGCCCAAAGAAGATAAGTAACAAGGAGGATTCAACACAGGATGCTTAAATCTCACTCAGAAGGAGAAAAATAATAGAATAATAGATATGAGGGTAAGGATCAGAACTTGGCAGAACAGGCGTAGGAAGACAGACAGAGGCCTGTAAAGAAAAGGGAAACTGTGGGCATCTCTGTGACAAGCTGGAGACATAATTCAGGGTAGGCTCCTGGGAGGATAAGAAGGGACTCTAGCAGAGACTCCTACTAGCAGGGATTATGGAACCCGAAGAGGACTACAAATAGATAAGACTCCTAGTAGAGGTAGGGAGATACCAACCTACCACAAAAACTTTGACTCAACGTTTACCCTGCCTACAAGAGGTGCAGGGATAAAGATAGAGCAGATAGAGCAGAGATTGAGGGAATGTCCAACCAATGTGGGACCCAACCCAAGGCTCACCTCATGGGAGGGAGCCCAGCTTGACACTTTTAAGGTTATGCTGTGCTGGCAGACAAGAGCCTAGTAGAATGGTTCTTTGAGAGGCTCCACCCAGCAGTACTTTGAAACAGATGCTGACACTCATGGCCAAAAATTGGGCAGCACAGAGGGAGTCCTGCGGAAAAGTGGGGGGAAGGAGAAAAGGACCTGGAGGTGACAGGAATGCCACAAGAATACCAACAGAGCCAACTAACCAGGAATCAGAGAGGATTGCTGAGGATGAAGCACCAGTCAAGATCCATGCATGGACTGGATTCTGGCCCCAAACACAGATATAGCTGATGGGCAGCTCAAACTTCATGTGGGTCCTCTAATAATTAGATCAGGGGCTGTCATTGACATGGACTCTATTGCAAGCTTTTTTGATTACTTCCCCATGACAGGACTGCCTTGCCAGTCCACAAGGGACGAGGACATGGTCAGTCCTGATGTGAATTGATGACCTGGGGTGGATGGGAAGGGGACTCCCCTTTCTTGAGAAATAAGGGAGGGAGGATGGGGGAGAGGTAGGGTGGCAGGAGAGGAGTGATGGGACCACAACCAGGATGTAAAGTGAATAACAAATAAAAACTAGTAACAAGCTTGTTCAGATTTTAAAAGAAACAAAGAAAGGAAGGAAGGAAGAAAAGATGGAAGGAAGGAAGGAAGGAAGGAAGGAAGGAAGGAAGGAAGGAAGAATAAACTCATGAATTTGAAAAAAATGGAAACAGTTGAGGGGGAAAAAGAAGTCAATATTGAGTATGAAAATGGAATTCACTAAAGAGATAAAAATGTTGAAGAAAATATCAAACTAGAGTGCTATAAATGAAGACTTCAGTGTCAGGCTCAGTGATAAATTTCACCAAAAACAAGACCATGGGAGGACAGAATATTAGGGGTTAAAGACACAGTAGAGAAACTGAAACTTGAGAATGTGTAAGAGTAATATGAAAATAACGAATATGTGAATCAAAAACTCGGGAAAATTTTAATGCAAAAAGAATAGAAAACATTTTCAGTAAAAATGCTAAAAGGTTTCCAAACCTAAAGAAATACCCTACGTATAAGAGATATTTAGACCACCAACAAGACAAGGAGATAAATTCATCATTACATATTGCAGGTAAATATATTTAAACAATGAAAGTGTGAAATTGCAAGAGAAAAACATCATGTCCCATATAAAATAGAGAGCCATCAAAATTTCAGCTGATTTATCATCTGAAACTTTAAAGGCCACACTCTCTTGAAATTGTGAATTGTGAATAGAACAAGTCCTATTACATTCAGCAAAATTGTTATTGATATAATTAAAGAAATTATGTCAGTGAATTAAAAACAGAATAAAAAAATTTATAACTACTAAGACAGCTCAGCTCTAAAGAAGACACTTGAAGGTATCTTTGAGACAGATAAATGATTGAAGCCAGAAGAAATAACCTACATAGAAGAGTAATTAAGAAAGTAAGGAATATAAAAACACTAAATATTACACAATCAACAAAATAACACTAGTTAATATGTACCTAAACTTTTTTGAATAGTAATTCTCTTAATACTCAAGCCCAAAGACACTGACGATCAGATTTCTTTAAGACACAAAATGTATATGTTTATTGTCTCCAAGAAATGCGTCTTGCCATCAGTAATAGTTAACACATAATGGTGAAGGATGGAAATTGTTACTCCAAGAAATAGAACTAGGAAGTAAGCAAATGTCATCATTAAAATATTTAATGAAATAGACCTCAAGCCAAAAATAGAGGGATTAAACTGCTCTCTACACACTGATTAAGAAAATGATAAGTCAGGAAATGAGGTACAGAGCTAAAGAGAGAATTCTTAACAGAGGAATATTGAATGGCCAAGAAACATTTAAAGAAATGCTAAGGGGAATGTTCTGTCCATTGGCTAGATCTGGGTAGGGGTTTAAAGTTTACCGCCTGTATTGTCCTTGGCTGGTGCCTTAGTTTGAGCGGGACTCCTGGGCCCAAATCTGCCTATCATAATGTTCTGCTTGTAGGTTTCTAGGACCCTCTGGATCCTTCTACTTTGCTATTCTCCCATGCTTCTCTCATCTAGAGTACCAATGGGATGTCCTCCCCTCTGTCCCAGTTTCCTGGTAAGTGAAGGCTTTCATGAACTCTGGTGCCTCATATTTGACCATGTCCCCTGGAGGGGGAGACCTGGTGGCACTCAGAGGAAGGATAGCAGGTTACCAAGAAGAGACTTGATACCCTATGAGCATATACAGGGGGAGGAGGTCTCCTTCAGTCACAGTCATAGGGAGGGGAGTAAGGGAAAATGTGAGGGAGGGAGGAATGAGAGGATAGAAGGGATGGGATAACAATTTAGATGTAATATGAATAAATTATTAAAATATATTAAAATAAAATAAAAAATTTTAAAAGAAAAGAATAATTGAAAAAACATTAGAATTATAAACAAAATGCTCTGAAATGGTAACAATTTCAAAAAGAGAAATATTCATGATGTAAACATTAACTACTACACAATACAAGACAGTTTCAAAACTATACTTTAATCATAATAAGTCCTCCTGACAAAAACCAAACAGAGACATGTCTGTATTAAATGACATCAAAGACATCTACAGAATATTTGATCTAAACATGACAGAACACACACTCAGCAGCCCATAGTTTCCCTAAAATAGATCACCTAGTGAGATACAAAGTAAGTTTAACAGACAAAGAAAACAGAGATAATTGCTTATATGAAATCTGACCACAGCGACGTAAAGCTAAAGCTAGCAGCAAGAGAAACTATCAAACATACACAGGACGCTGGAGATTAGCAGATATTTCCCAATCCAAACAGTTCAGAAGCAGAAGGTTACCTGATTGCATGGCTTCCTATGCTGGACCATGAGTAAAGGTCCTGCTGTATGCTGAACCATCAATTCTTAATCCCCTTCCTGTGTATGGAAGAGTGGACTTAGATGCTTCCTTCTGTCCTCTTACCTTGCCCTCTTCTCTTCACTGTCTGATTCTTCCCATGTTCTCCAAGCTTGTGCTTATCAAAGGAAAGGCTATTCAGCAAAGCCATCCAAGTCCAAACTGTGCTCTCACTCACATGCTGCCCACTGTAAGAAAGAACAAGCTAACTCCCAACTCTTCCATCTCTTCCTTTCTCTAATTCTCCTGAAAGGGAAAAAAACACACAGGGCAATGTGGATGACACTATCTTCATGTCCTTTTCTCATTCTAATTCCTCCATCACATGGGTTGTCAGCTGAGCCACTGTTGTGTGTCTTATCATAAATAGCAACAGCCATACAATGACAGCCACAGCCTGCTTATAATCCATTTCATATGTGCTACCTTCAGGGACTACAACATTTTCTCCATCAATCACTTTGGGGGACATCCCTAAAATCACATGGCATACCTCAATAGTCAAGGTGTCATGCCACACCACAGTATAGAGAGTAATATGTCCACCCAATGATTCTCTTCAAATGAATCTCCATTCTCAGGCAGCTCAGAAATTGGTTGCATGTCTTACAAGTTTTGTAGGGAGTATGCATTGGGTGCTACAGGAAGGAGGCACACCTCATGTGAAAGGCTGCCATATTGGGACTGTCCCCATGACTATTCACCATCAGGCAGATAAGCCTCTGTCCTAACACCCATAACAGGGTATATGCAACCGCTCCTCCACTACTCATGTTTGGTTCCTTTGGTCTCTGTTCAGGTAGCAATTATGTTATTTGATGACTCCCAGGGACACACAGGCAAATGCTAATTAACCCTGGATAGAACACCATGACAGAGACAAGAAAGAAATCCATTCAAGTCCAGCTTAGTGAAGCAGTGAATTTTGGAAGATTACCTAGAGAAACATGTGTAAGGCGTGGTACCATCTTTACCAAATTTATTTTCAGATATTATGGAATAAATTCTTACTCAAACTCATGGATGTAAAGATTCACTAAGGAAGCATTAATGTTTATTCCCCTATTCTTCAGACATAATCAGAGAAAGGTTGGTTTGGTTTGGCTTGTTGGTTTTGTTTTTCAGTGTTTTGTTGGTTGTTGGCTGGTTGGTTGGTTGGTTGGTTTAGCAGCTCTGTCAGGGTATTCCATGTATGATATTTTTCTTTTTAAAATAAAAATAGAACCTCTTCTCATTCAATACATCCTGACCATAGTTTCATCTTCCTCTACTCCTCTCAATTCCACCCTCTCTTCCATCCCCCTGCCCCCCATCCAGTCTCAGTCCATTTCTTCCTCAGAAAACATCACACCTGCAATAGACAGCAAACCAGGGCAAAACAAACACAATAAAGCAAGGCAAAGCTATCATTTTAAGGCTGGACAGGATGACCCAGTAGACGAAAAAAAGTCCCAAGAGTTCTCAGTGAGACTTTTAAAATTACATTTATTCTCTCTCTCTCTCTCTCTCTCTCTCTCTCTCTCTCTCTCTCTCTCTCTCTCTCTCTCTCTCTCTCTCTCACACACACACACACACACACACACACACACACACACACACACATACAAACTTGCTAGAGTCAGTTTTCTATTTCTACCATGTGGACCCTAGGGAACAAACTCAGGTTGCCAGGCTTGGTGGCCAGAACCTTCCATCACTGAGCCTGTATTATCAATTTGCAATGATTGCATATTATTCACAATTGTTCTGTATTATTTATCTCTACTTTTTTCTCACCATTCTTCTGTGTTTCTTTAACTGACTTAGAGCACTAGAATTAATCTTCATCATATCTATAAAATGTCTCATCCTGCACATATAATGCACACTCAGGTTTTATTCGGGCATTATTTTACTTACTGTTTGGATTTGTGGTTATTTTTCTGCTACAAACAGTGCTGGAAAATACAACACACACACACACACACACACACATATCTTTGGGATTTGTTGTTGCTAGTAACATAGGACAGATTCTCAAAAGAAAGATCACTGGGACAAAGGACACATGTATTTTTATATTATGAAGTGTTACATCTCTTCTATATAGCTAATATGATCTTTAAACAATTAGAGTCTATCATCTACTGCTCGTCAGACTCCCAGAACTCTTAAATCAGCCTAGAGCCCAGACTCAGTAAATATGAATTACTACATTGACAACCTTAGGGGCTTTTCATTTTGGCTGTCAAGATAACGTAATATCAAATCGGCCAGAAAACATTATCACTCTATATTCGCTTTCAAAGTCCCCCTTCATCTTCTAGATATGCTTATCTCCTTTACTAGGAAAAAAAGCTTTGACTTGAAACTTTCTCTTTGTGATTTGAAGAGCTGTGTTTGCTATAGTCTCAATTTCTGTTTGGGTTTCTTTCTTTTTATATTAATAAATGTTGTTCTTTTATAATTTCATACATGTATAATGCATCCTGGTTACTCTGTCCCAAACTTTTATTGTCCTACCAGCCTATCAAGTCCTCCTCCTTACTTACAGATCCCTGCAACTTTCATTGGTCTTTGTTTTGTCTAGTGTTCTATGGAGTTTTACTAGGAACTCTGTGTCATCCTGGGTTTGGAGCTAATTGTCAGAGCTTTGCTGGCTCACCAGTGTATATAAAATTGGGCACTGTTCCTCCCTATTAGTTGCCAATAGATCATCAGTAGGCCCCTAACCCCTTCCTATCCATGTTAATGGGCCCTGACTTGTATGGGATAAGTGCCACTTGTCACAGGCACTCTTGAATTCATGATCAATATGGCTGTGCTTGCTGTGCTTGGGAAATGGCAGTTCGGAAGCCTTCTCTTATCTTGCAGCTCTTCTGTTATGTCAGTTCCCTCTTCTGAAATGATCTCAGAGCTGTTAATGAACTTCTTTTACGAAAAAAAGAATGAGTCCTTGGAGTCCTTTATTCTCTGCATCCAGTGAAAGCATGAGTCTTTGTTTCCTCTACAAGCAAAGGCTTTTCTGTTGATGCTAAGAGTAGATACTGTCATTAAGCATAGACTGCACATTTAACCATAGACTTTAGGAAGGCAGTTTGGTGCTACGTCTGTTCAGATAGGCAGCAGCATTGGGTTTACTCTGAGGGCCTCAGAACTTCAGTCATGTGCTTTTTCCTATGTTTATGGTACTATGCATAAATTCTCTCTTGAAGAATAGGCCTCAAATTAAAGGAGGCAGTAGTTGGTTACGTTCATAATAGAAGTGCCATGATCACACAAAATAGACAAATCTTGCCTGGCAGGTTTGGATGGATTCTATAAATTCATAGATGGGTATGACCGTTGACACCTTATTCCCAACATTGAAGCCTTCATGACATATCCAACAGTATCTTAGAAAGAAGACATTTCTAGTTCATTTCCAGCTAAATATCTTTAGATGTGGCATTCAAGGTATGTGGTGTCATCTTCAACAGTGGGGTAGTATCAACTAATTCCAGTTGGCAATCAGGATAAATAAAACCCTGCATTGTTGTAGGGGCTTTGGGAGTCTCCCTAGCCAACAAATTCTATGGAAGTATCACACACCTGGAACTGGGTTTTCCTTTGTTTTGTTTGTTTGCTGATACAGTATTTCTAGGACTAATGTAGCCTAGCACTGCAGGGTATCTGCCTTCAAACTCTCTGCATGAGTTTTAATCGGCTTCCTAGTTTTAGGCTCCTGAATGGTCTACTCATAGTCCCTTCATTTTCGTTAATCCTCTGCCTCATTACCTTTTCTCCCCATCTTGAACTTTTCCATTTTTATTCAAACCAGGACCAAGTAACACATGCAAATTCACGAATCCAGAAACCTATAGAAAGCTGTTGACTGCTGTAGTACAAAATTGGTTATTATTATCTACTATTAATATATATAATTATTGTGGCAGCTACTGTATAACCTGTCAGAAAAAATAAGAGACACAGACAACTGTTAGATTTTTAATATGCCTTAAACCTGGGTCTGGGTAGAAACTAACCCTTAGGCTACCCTGGTACCTCCCAGCCCCACATCCCCATGATATTTGTTTTAATTATTCCTATCTGAGCTACTTCCCGTCCATCTTTCTCATAATTACTTGCACTTGTCTATAAAACAGAGGATGATCTTCAGTAGCTCAAGGAAGACTTGACTGTGCAATTCTGTGAAATCATTTGGCTGGCTCATTCTGTGCTCCTATCCCAGCAGACAAAGAGCACACACAGTAAAGTCTTCAGAGAAGCTCACCAAGACATTTAGTCTCTCTTTAGTCCACAGGAAACACTGTAGTCTCCCCCAGAAGTTGTGGCTCCTAACACCAGAACTCCATTCCCAGCAAGCTATGGCATTGTTCCCCGGGGAGTATATTAAAGAGGACAGACCCTGGATAAATAGCTACAGAGGGATTCTAGGTGGACAGTCCATCTTTTTTTTCTTTTAAATATATTTTATTAATTTATTCATATTATATCTCAACTGTTATTCCACTCTATCTTTTTTCAAGACAACATTTTGTGGACTTGTTTTGGGGTTTGTTTTTGGTTTTTTGTTTGTTTGTTTGTTCTTTTTTTAATTTTTGTTTTGTTTTTTTAATTTCCCTGTCTTTTCTCATTTCTGGAAAATTACACCCCTGTTACATTCCTATGGTGAAGCTAAGTGGGTCAGGACCTGTGTGTGACAGGGCCATAAAGAATGGGGTTTATCATACGGGAGGGGAATAAGGGGAAAATGGGAGAGAGGGAAGAATGGGAGGATACAAGGGATGGGATAACCATTGAGATGTAACAAGAATAAATTAATAAAAAAAAAGAATGAGGCTTATATGCTCATTCCTTACACATATTTGAGGGATGGTACCAGCAGCAAGGGCTTGCCGTCACACTCCCATAGAAGGCAGAGAAGACTCTGTAGTGACCAAGTGGTCTTCTAGTCACTAGACTGAGGGACTCTGAAACTAGTGACTTGTATCTCAAGTCCATGAACCTCATGGCCCAAAAACCTTGTTTATTTTGTTGCCTGTTCCTGTGTATTTCATCTGTCACTGGAACAGGGTGTTAAGAACATAAAATAAATGGTTTTCTCTCTTCAGTAACAGTGATACATTTCAGAATTATAACACAATGAAAAAGCAAGTTTCCCAGTGTTTTTTAAATTTCTGGCATGCCTACCTTTGAGATTCAGGAACAATAAGTCAGTATTCTCAGAAATTGCAAAATTATGGTTATTTTAAATACACATCCAATAATCTTCACACACTGCTCTCCGTCAATGCAAAAGAAGCTTCTTTGATGAGGAGTCAGAACTACACTGATCCGTGGGTTTCAGGGTAAGTATTTAGAATGCAATCATGAATTATACTGGTTTTCTGAAATATACTGCCACTTGCCACAGTGGTTAGCTACATTTATAGCACCAGGCATGATTTTCATCTTATTGATCTGGCCCTTAGCCTGGTCGGACAATCCATAGCTATCTACAAAATATCAGTGCCATGTTTATGTCACGGATATCTTGTCATGCTGGTCATTCTCCTTTGTAGCATCTTATCTGGGTAGAACTGTGGATTCCTGTCCTACCCTGGCAACTTGCACCGACCTGGTAATATGAAAGATAGTCATCAGGGAGGAGGCTGTCAGGTCAGTGTCAGCTCAATTCCTCTTTGTCCTGTGTTCAAAGTGCACAGTGTCATCAGTACTGGGAACTTAAATTTTAACTTATGGAATGCAACTGGGGACAACAGCAATAGCTGATTTGTTTTTATTTGTTTGTTTTATTTTCCTTTTTACATTTTAATTTATTACATTTATTCAGATTACATTATCCAAGTTACATATAATGTTATCCAGAATGCTGTACCCTCACTTGTATCTTCCCATTCCCACACTCCCTCCCTCTTCTCCTCTATTCCCCTCCCCTAGACTTCTGACAGAAGGGGGTCTCCTTCCCCATGGTATGACCACATCCTATCACTTCTCATCCACATAGCCTGCTTCCCCTTCTTCAGTGTGCCACTGGTCCTCCTCACCAAGGGAAAGTTATCAAATCAGGGCCACCAGAGTTAATGTCAGAGGCAGTCCCTGCTCTCCTCACAACCATGAAGAATGAGCTGTCCATTGGCTAGATCTGAACAGGGATCTCAGTTTACTGCATGCGTTGTCCTTGGTTGGTGCAACAGTTTGTACAGGTCCCCCGGGATGCACATCCACCAGCCTCAATAGCCTCCTTGGTCTCCTTGTGGGACTCCTGAACCCTCTGGGGCCTTCCATCACCCCATTCTTTCATATCACTCTAAGTGTTCCACCCAGAGCAGCAAGTCCCAGCATCTGTCCCAATCCCCCACTGGGTGGAGTCTTTCAGAGGACATCTATGTTGGACTTATTTTGTTTTTGACAATTTCTTGGAGTCCTCTGGCCAATAACTTCAAAGAAGGTCCCACTTGCTTACCACTGGGGTTAGAGTTAGATAGTCTATGACTCCTTGCGGTACATTTTCACCTCAAGAAGCATAGTTTCATTTAATCTATGCATATATGTTACATCATAGTTAAACATTTTGTATATAAAGTAATATGCTTCCCTATGGCTTTTCCAAATATCCTTAGTGTCATGTATTGTCCCTCCTTTTTCATTATCCTTCCTTTCACCTCACCAACTAAAATACCCCCCAACATTTCCCCCAATCCCAATTCACTTGTACCCTGCTATTTCCCTTCCTTTCACCCTTTTTCATGGTTTCTTTTTGCATCACTGGATTCTGAAGTTATTCTGTGTTGTCACGTCTGATGATTTGGAGCTAGGGACTGCAGGTGAGAAAGAACATGTGGTGTACACCTTTCTGTGTCAGGGTCTCCTCACTTGATATAATATTTTAGTTGCAGCAGTCTTTCATCCACTGCAAAATGATTTTTTTTACAATGTGAAATACACACATCTTTAGAGGGCAATTCTTTCTCTGACGTGTCCGATATCTCTTTTATTTTGCAGTCTGTTGGTATTAACTCCTTTTTCTATGCCTGCTCTAGCTCCTAAATATGACACAGAGACCTGTTACATTTATAATAAGATACATGCATGATAACTGGGCAGGTATTGATTTATTCTAACCTATATAAGCTAGCCTGGCTACTTCCTAGCCATGTGTTTCTGTTACCTGTCCTCTAGTCTTGCCCTGGTCCCCTTCTGCTCCTTCCTTCCCTTCCTCCCTCCCTCCCTCCCTCCCTCCCTCCCTCCCTCCCTCCCTCCCTTCCTCCCTCCCTCCCTCCCTCCCTCCCTCCCTTTCTCTCCCTGGGACACCCAGACTGGGAAGAGAAGTCCCTCCTATCATTTCCTCATTAACCAATCACAGAAAAATGGGGAGTAATCTTTACACTACATTGAGACAGGAGATTCATTCTCAACAGCAATGACATCACCAGAATCTGTCAGCATTTGGCTCACTACAGGTTCAGCAACTAACAATCCAGCTTAATACAAAGTGAATGATGGTTACCTCTACAAGGTCTCTTATAGGGAAATTGGTTGGATGTCCATGTATCACGTTAGGTTATTGTGTTATATCCTTTTGTTCTTTGACAACTTCTATATATCTATTGATATAGGTTTACCTTTCAGTTTTTACTTCTGCTTCCTGTGAGCCTCCTTGTATGTTTCATTTTTCTGTGACTCTTCCTGATGGATACCTTCATAAAGTTCATCTATGGGGACTGATAAAACTTGGTGTCAAATGGCAATGGAGTCAGTGAGGTGAACTATGTACCCAGCTATGTACCAACAGGACCAAGGGGGGAGCTTCACAAGGCCAAAGGAAACCAAAGAGAGTCAACACCTCAGTCACCTCTTGGATTCTGTGTACCAGCTGGGAGAAAGATATAAAACACTAGTGACATGGTTGTCTATTTACTTACTAAGTGTGTGTTGTGATTATGAAGCCAAAGATACAGCATATTGCCTGCGATCACAGGAGTATAGATTCGCAGGCTTTCGGTGACCACTGCAAACTCCGAAGTCAGAACTGCACGCCCAAGCTGATTTTCGAGACCACAGGACAAATCCCGAGGCTCTCCGGTGCCCGTGAGCACACTACAGCTGAAGCTCCGAGCCTGCACTGACCTCTGAAGCTACTTAGAGTGCATGCCTGGTAGCATGATGAACCGATACCCGACTAGAGCTGGAAATCTAGTCCTGAGGTGCTCTCTGGTCCCCCTGGAGCTAGAGGCTTGAAGGTAATTACTTAACCCCTAGCAAAAAAATTTTCAGAGTTAAACAACTTGGAATTTTAAATTTCAAACAAGATTATGGCTTGAGGAAAAAAACTGCTGATCTGAACCTTAGGATTTATGTATTTAACCACCTGTAAAGCTTACTTTAACAATAATAACAAGCTAATCATAATGAGGTAATATACTTAACATTCTAATAGAATGGACTATAAAATGGTATGATAAATAATGTGACACAACTGTGATGCTAACTGATACACACTTGGAAAACTATGTACTGATACCTTACAAAATTGAAAAGACGCACAGCTTCTGCCACAGTGAGCTAACATGTGACAATGGATCCAATAGAAATATATTGTAGGGCTGTCAAGTACTGATACTTTTAATTCCTAAAAATTGGAAACAGCACAAATGCCCAAAACAGATTAATAAATTTTAGCATGTTCATAAAACAGAGTATCATATCACAGTAAAAATAAGAATATTATTGCTACCTGTTAAAAACTGAAAACCTTTGAATTGAAAAAAAAAAAACAAAATAATTAAATGAGAACAGTCAGAAACAAAAATACTATGTAGGTGTAATTAGGGCTAGGAAGATAGCTGAGTTGGTTCATTGCTTGCTGTACAAGGACCATATGTCCACTTCCAGGTACCCACCTAAAAAGTTGAGCTTGGCAACACGTGTTTATAAGCTCAGTGCTGGAGAGGTAGAGATAGAAAAATTGCTGGCACTCACTAGCTAGCCAGTCTAACCTAATCACTAAGCTCTGTGTTCAAAACATAAAGTGGAAATTAAAGCATCTGACACCAACCAACCCCCCCCACACACACACACCATGCACACAAGTGCACACACAGGTACATACACATGAAGAAGTATAAACAATGATATACCCCAAAAATTAATAATATGTGCCATGTAATTCTGTTTATATGGTATCAGGCAGAACTCATCTACAGTGGCTTCTTTAGGGTTATAGAAGTCATAAGTGGGACAGGGAATGAAGGTATCTAAAATGATGTAAACAACATATACCTTGCTCAGGATGGGAGTTCCCGTGTCCACTTATTATTTTTAAGTTGATTGAGCTATAGATTTAAACTATATACTTTTTTCTGTGTAAGTTAAATTGTAACCAAAAGCGCTAAAAAACTGTCATGCCCCCACTTGACGACACAAAGTTAACTTATACAAATCTTTAAAGGTGTATTAGTAGGCTGAAGGGCTGGCTCAGCAGTTAGGAGTACTTGCTGTTCTCACACAGTACCTGACTGAGCTCAGTTCCCAGTACCTATGTGAGGAGGCTTACAATAGCCTGCAACTCCAGCTTCAGGAAATCCAGCAACTTCTTCTCACCTCCATGGGCAGCCACACACCTGCTGCATTCACCCACTTAGACATACATAAGTAACACTAATTGTTTTTTAAAAATTTTAATCAAAAGATTAAAATATGTAGGAAAATGATTCAATTCACAGTAACTCTCCCCAAAATTACTAAATAAATACATCTATCCAAGAAAATAAAAGACCTCTACAATTAAAAATAATTTAATTTTAATTTTTAATTTGCTTACTTTATATTTGATTGTGAACCCTTCCCTAGTCACATCCCACTCCCACCCTCCCTCTCCCTTATCAGCCTGCCGCCTCCCATAGTCCTCAGAAAGGGGGAGCCCTACCCCCTGTCATGTGATTTCAGCCTATCAAGTCTTGGCCTTTGTTGAGAATTCTCTGTTTAGCCCTTTCTGTACATTATTTTTAAATTGGATTATTTGGTTTGGTGGCATTTAATTTCTTGAGTTCTTTATATATTTTGGATATTAGCCCTTGGTCAGATGTAGGGCTGGTGAAGATCTTTTCCCAGTCTGTAGGCTGTCGTTTTGTTCTGTTGACAGTGTCCTTTGCCTTACAGAAGCTTTTCAGTTTCATGAAGTCCCATTTATTAGTTGTTGATCTTAGAGGCTGACCTGTTGGCATTCTGTTCAGGAAGTTGTCTCCTGTGCCAACGAGATCAAGGCTCTTCCTCACTTTTTCTTCTAATAGATTTAGTGTGTCTGGTATTATGTTGAGTCTTTAAGCCACTTGGTTTTAGTTTTGTGCAAGGTGTAAATAAGGTTCTATTTGCATTCTCTTACACATTGAAGATGCTATCTTTTTTCTATTGTATAGTTTTGGCGTTTTTGTCAAAAATCAGGTGTTCGTAGCTATGTGGGTTTATTTTTGGGTCTTCAGTTTGATTACATTGATCCATGCTAGTACCATGCAGGTTTTATTACTGTTGCTCTATAGTACAACTTGAGATCCGGGATGGCATTTCCTCCAGAAGATCTTTTATTGTACAGGATTGTCTTAGCTATTCAGGGTTTTTATTTTTACTATGAAGTTGAGAATTGCTCTTTCAATGTCTGTAATGAATTGTGTTGGCCTTTTGAAGGGAATTGCATTGAATCTGTAGATTGCATTTGGTAAAATGGCCATTTTCCTATGTTAATCCTCGAGATCCATGAGCATGGGCAATCTTCCCATCTTCTGATATCGTCTTCAATTTCTTTCTATTTATTTCTTCAGAGACTTTAAGATTTTTTTCATTCAAGTCTTTCACTTGCTTGGCTAGAGTTACACCACAACAAGACTGTCCAATCTCACTGTAACTCTTCAATATAGTACTTGAAGTCCTCCCTAAAACAATAAGATAACTAAAGGAGTTCAAACGGATACAAATTAGAAAGTAAAAAGTCAAAGTATCACTATTCACAGATGATATGATAGTATACATAAGTGACCCCAAATTCTACCAAGGAACTCCTACAGCTGATAAACACCTTCAGCTAAGTGGCTGGATACAAAGTCAACTCAAAAAAATCACTAGCCCTCCGGCTGAGAAAGAAATTAGGGAAATGAACACCCTTCCTGGATTTCTTTAAGTAATTTATTTATTTCTTCCTTAAGGACATTTACATCTTCATATAGTTGGTTTTAATGTCTTTTTCTTGTGTTTCAGATATGTTGACATATTTAGGGAGTGCAGTGGTAAAATTGCTAGGTTCTACTGAAGACATAGTTCCTGGGTATTATTGACTGTGTTCTTATGCTAGCATCTAGGCATCTGTGTTTGAAATGATTATAGGTCTAGGTGTTGGCCTTTAATGTTTCCTAACCTAAAACTTTTTCCTCATTTTCAGAGAGTGTGATGGCTGTGTGTTGCCTGTTTTCCTGGCCTGCATAGCTAGTGTGCTCACAGACAATACCTGTTGGTGTTGGAAACTGTGAAACAGTGGCAAGGAGGTTAGAGAGGGAATGGTCCATGGGATCCACAGGAGGAGTGAGTAGTGGAAAGGGAGGCTACATCTAGGGTTCTGTTGTAGTGCTTGGAAAAAAATGCAGGTACAGGGCAGGGAAGCCACTCTGTCCTTTCTCACCCTCCTTTTATTTAGCTTTTCTTATTCTCTTTATTTAAAGTGGAGTTTTGATTTTTATTTCCTGATGGCCATGGATAATGAACACTTTTTATAATAGTATTTTTTGAAAACTGTTCAGTTCATTTACCCATGTGTTGATTTGCAAGTTTATTCCCTTGACATTTGAATTTGACAGTTCTTTAGAAGTTCTAGATATTAACTCCTTGTCTGAATTGTAGCTGGCAAAGATTTTTCTCCCATTCTATGGGCTGCTAACTGTGCTGATATTTCCTTGGCTGTATAGGAAGTTTGTATTTTCTTGTAGACTCACCTGTTGATTTTTGGCTTCCTCCTGTGAGGTTGGTGGTCTCTTTGAAAGATTTTTGCCTGTCACAATACCTTAAAAAGTGTCCCTTGTGTTTTCTTCTAAAAGTTTCAGTGTTTTGGTTTCAAAATAAGACCTTTGATCCATTTCTATTTTTGTACAAGCTGAATGATATGTATCAAAATCTCTTATTCTGCAGGTAGAAATCCAGTTTTTGCCAGAAACATTTATCAAATATGCTATCTTTATTTAAAAAACCATTCTGTTTCCTTTGCTAAAAATTAAGTGAACATAGCCTTATCATTGTATTCCTGTGTCCTTTATTCTATTCTTTTCCTAATGCCAATAACAGGTTGTCTTTGACATTATGGCTTTATAGTGTAGTTGAGGCCAAGCATTGGAATACCTCCAACATTGTTCCCATTCCTCAGGCTCACACTGGTTGTTCATGGTGTTTGTGGTTCCATATGACTCTTGTATTATTTCCTAAGTCTGTGAAATATGACATGAGAAAACTTGAATGGTATTGCATTAATTCTTCAAATTGATCTTGGTAGTGTAGACATTCTAACAATATTAATTTTGCCTATCCAGGAAAATAGAATATTTGCCAATTGTTTTATATCTTCTGTAATACCCTTTTCAATATTTGAAGTTCCCATTGTAGGGAGATTTTTGATGACTGCTTCTATTTCATTAGGAGATATAGGACTATTTAATTTGTTTATATGATCTTGATTCAATTTTGGTAATTGGTAGCTATTAAGAAAATTGTCCATTTCATTTAGATTTTCAAATTTTGTGGCTTATATAGGCTTTGGAAGAAAGCCATAATGATCCTTTAGATTTCCTTGGTGTCTGTCATTATGTTTCCTTTTTCATTTCTGATTTTGTTTATTTGAATTCTCCCTCTCTCTCTCTCTCTCTCTCTCTCTCTCTCTCTCTCTCTCTCTCTCTCTCTCTCTCTCTCATTCTCTCTCTGCCTTTTAGTTAGTTTGGCTAGGGGTTTGTCAATCTTGTTGATTTTCTCAAAGAACCAGCTCTTAGTTTAGTTGATTCTTTGAGTTGTTCTCTTTTTTCTAATTTATTTATTTTAGCCCTGAGTTTGATGATTTCCAGTGATCTACTCCTCTTTGGTGTGTCTGCTTCTTTTTGTTCTAGAGCTTTCAGGGATGTTGTTAATTGCTAGTATGGGATCTCTCCTAAATCTATATGAACGCATTTAGAGCTATAAACATTTCCTCTTAGTACTACTTTCATTGAGTCACATAAGTTTGGGTATGTTGTGCCTTGCTATCCATTGAATTCTAGTAAAGCCTTTAAATTAGTTTTTTATTTTGTCCCTGACACAGAAGTCATTAAGTATGTAGGTGTTCAGTTTCCATGACTTTGCAGGCTTTCTGTTGTTTCTGTTGTTGTTGAGTTGCCTGGTCTCAAGCTGTACTACAGAACAACAGTAATAAAAATTGCATGGTACTTGCATAGAAACAGATACATGCATCAATGGACTCAAATCAAAGACCCAGAAATAAACCCACATACTTATGGACACTTGATTTTTGACAAAGAAACCAAAACCATACCATGGAAAAAAGATAGCATCTTCAACAAATGGTGTTGGTGTAACTGGAGGTGTACTGTAGAAAAATGCAACTAACCATTATTTATCACCCTGCACAAAACTAAAGTCCAAGGATATTGAAAACCTCAACATAAAAACATACACAGTAAATCTGTGAGAAGAAAAAATGGGAAAGAGCCTTGAGCTCATTGGCACAGGAGACAACTTCCTGAACAGAATGCCAACAGGTCAGCCTCTAAGATCAACAACTAATAAATGGGACTTCATGAAACTGAAAAGCTTCTGTAAGGCAAAGGACACTGTCAACAGGACAAAATGACAGCCTACAGACTGGGGAAAGATTTTCACCAACCCTACATCTGACCAAGGGCTAATATCCAAAATATATAAAGAACTCAAGAAATTAAATACCACCAAACCAAATAATCCAATTAAAAATGAGGTACAGAACTAAACAAAGAATTATCAACAAAGGAGTAATGAATGGATGAGAAACACTTAGAGAAATGCTCAGTGTCTCTAGTATTCAGGGAAAGGCAAACCAAAATGACTCTGAGATTCTATCTTACACCTATCAGAATGGCTAAGATCAAAAACTCAAGTAACAACACATGCTGGCTAGGATGTGGAGAAAGAACACTCCTCCATTGCTGGGAGGGAGTGCAAATTTGTACAACCACTTTGGAAATCAATCTGGCACTTTCTCAGAAAATTGAGAATAGGTCTACCTCAAGCTATACCATTCCTGGGCATATACTCAAGTGTACTACTATACAACAAGGACATCTACTCACTTATGTTCATAGCAGCTTTATTTGTAATTTCCAGAATCTGGAAACAACTTAGATGTCACTGAACTGAAGGATGCGTAAAGAAACTGTGGTACATTTACACAATAGAATACTATCCAGCTATAAAAACAAGCAATTCTTGAAATTTGCAGGCAAATCAATGAAACTAGAAAAGATCATCCTGAGTAAGGTAACAGACCTAGAAAGACACACATGGTATATACTCACTTACAAGTGGACATTAGCCAGATAATACAGGATAACCACACTACAATACAGAGACTGATGCACCAACCAAGGACCATGAATGATGTAGACCTAGACCCTCCCTTCAGAATATAGTCGATAGGCAGCATAGTCTCCTTGTGGGTTCCACAATACGGGGAAGATGGACTACTTCTTACATGGACTCTGCCACCCTTCATTGATCACTTTCCCCTTCTGGGGTGGCCTTGCCTGGCCACAGAGGAAGAGGATACAGGTAGCACAGATGAGATTTGATAGGGTGAGATCAGATGTTATGGGAGGAGTGCTCCCCTTTCTGAGGACTAAAGGAGAGAGGGAAGTGGTATGATGGAGGAAGGGTATGAGGGTAGGGGCTATAATCAAGATGTAAATTGAACAAATTTTTTAAAAATAATTTTTTAAAAAGAAAAAAATTTCTAACCTACAGAAGGGCATGCCTATAAAGGTAAAAGAAGCATACAGGACACCAAATAAATTGGACCAGAAAGCAAAGTCCCTTGGCTACATAATAATCAAAACATTAAACATACAGAACAAAGATAGAATATTAAAATATTCAAGGTTAAAAATATAGAGAGACCAAGTAAAATATAAAAGCAGACCTATTAGAATTACACCGTCTTCTCAATGGAGATGATAAAAACCTGAAGTGTCTGGAGAGATAAGCAGCAGACTCTAAGGGAACACAGATATCAGCCCATACCCCTACACCCAGCAAAACTTTCAATAAATGTAGATGGAAAAAATAAGATATTATATGATAAAATTCAGATTTAAATAATATTTGTCTACTCATCCAGCCCTACAAAAGGAGCTAAAAGGAAAACTGCAGCATAAGGAGGTTAATGGTACCCACAAAAACACAAGAAATAATACTCTCACACCAGCAAAGTGAAAGGAAGAAAAGCACACACACACACTCACACACACACATACCATGACCACCACCACCACCACCACAAACGTCAACAATATAACAGAAATCAATAATCATAAGTCTTTGATATATCTCGGTATCAATGGTCTTAATAACCCAATAAAAAGACACAAACTAAGAGATTCAATGTGGAAGCAGACTCCATCCTTGTGCTACATCCAAGAAACATCAACATCAAGGATAAACATTACCTCAGGGTAAAAATGTTGGAAAAAGGAATTCCAAGCTAGTGAACTTAAGAAGCAAGCTGGTGTGGCAATTTTAATATCTAACAAATTAGATCTTCTTCTTCTCCTTCTTCCTTCTTCTTCTTCTTCTTCTTCTTGGTTTTTTGTTTTTTGAGAAAGCATCTCTCTGTGTTAGCCTTGACTGTCCTGGATTCGCTTTGTAGACCAGGCTAGACCTCAAACCAAAACCAATCAGAAAAGATGAGGAAGGAAACTATATACTCCTCAAAGGAAAAATCCCCCAAGATAACATTTCAATTCTTGACATCTATGCCCTAAACATATGATCACCCTAATTTGTAAAGGAAACACTACTACAATTTAAGTCACATATTGACCCTCACACACTGATAGTGAGAGACTTCAGTACCCAACTCTCATCAATGGACACATCATCCAGACAAAAAGTAAACAGAGAAATACTGGACTTAAATACCATATAAAGCAAGTAGACTTAACAGATATTTGCAAAATATTTCACCCAAACACAAAGGAATATATCTTCTTCTCTGTAGCTCATGGAACTTTCTCCAAAACTGACCACATTCTCAGATACAAAACACATCTCAACAGATAAAAGAAAACTGAAATAACTCCATGTTTTCTATCAGACCTTCATGGATTAAAGCTGGAAATCAACAACAACAGAAATAACAAGAAGCTTTAAAACTCATGGACATTGAATAATTCTCTACTAAATTATAACTGTCAAGACAAAAATAAAACAATGAAAGAATTTCTAGCCATAAAAATGAGTACACAGCATACCCAAACTTAATGGTCACAATGAAAATGATTGTAAGAGTAAAGTTCATGGCACTAAGTGCCTACTTTTTTTAAAATGGAGAAATCTCATATTAGCAACTTAATAGGACACCTTAAAGCTCAGGAACATAAAGAAGTAAATGCACCCAAGAAAAATAGAGGGCAAGAAATGATCAAACTGAGGGCTTAAATCAATAAAAAACAGAAACAAAAAGAACAATACAAAGAACCAATGAAACAAATAATTGATTTTTGAGAAAAATCAACAAGATATACAAACCCTTATCCAAACTAACTAAAAGACATAGAGTGACTATCCAAAGTAACAAAATCAGAAGAAAAAAGAAGAACATTAACAACAGACACTAAAGAAATACAGAATCATGAGAACATACTTTAAAAATCTGTACTGCACAAAATTGGAAAATCTAAAATAAATGGATAATTTTCTTGATAACTACTACTTACCACAGTTAAATCAAAATGAGATAAACAGTTTAAATAGAGCAATAACCCCTAGGGAAATAGAAGCCACATTAACATTTTCCCAACTGAGAAGGAAAAAAGGGGTGGGGGCAGATGGTTTTAGTACAGATTCTACCAGACTTTCAAAGAAGAGTTAATGCCAATACTCCTTAAATTATTCCACAAAATAGAAACAGAAAGAACATTGCCCAATTCATTTTATAAAACCATGCTTACCATGATATATAAACTATATAAAAGTTCAACAAAGAAAGAGAATTTCAGACAAATATTCCTTATGAACATAGATGAAAAAACTCAATAAAATAGTTGCAGACTGAATCCAAGAGTACAGCAAAAATAAAATTGACCATAATAAAGTAGCCTTCATGTAAGACATGCAGGGATGGCTCAATATAAGAAAAAACAATAAGATGATCTACCATATAAATAAACTAAAAGAAAAAGCACATGGTCATCTCATTAGATGCATAAAAGGTCTTTGGGCAAAATTTAACATCCCTTCCTATTAAAAAAAAAATCATGGAAATATTAGGGATACAAGGGAGATACCTAAACTTAATAAAACTAATTTGTAACAATCCTGAAGCCAACATCAAGTTAAATGGGAAAAAATTCCAAGCAATTCCACTAAAATCAGGAATGAGATAACATTGCCTACTCTCTCCATATCTGGTCAATGTAGTACTTGAAGTTTTATCTAGATGAATAAGACAAGCAAAAGAGGCCAAGGGCATACAAAATGGAAAGGAAGGCCAGGCGTGGTGGCACACATCTTTAATCCCAGCACTCGGGAGGCAGAGGAAGGAGAATCAATGTGAGTTTGAGGCCAGCCTGGTCTACAAAGTGTGACACAGAGAAAACCTGTCTCAAAAAGCAAACAAGAACATGGAAAGGAAGAAGTCAAAGAATTGCTATTTATAGATATATGATAGTATATGTAAGTGACACTAAAATTTCACTTGGGAATTCCTACAGCTGATAAACACTTTCCGTGATGTGGCAGATTACAAGATTAGCTCAGAAAAATTAATCACTCATTTAAGTAAGAATGGCAAATGGACTGAGGCGGGGAAAACAACACCTTTCATGCTATCGTCAAATAACAAAATATCTTGTGCTTAATTCTTTCCAACCAAGTGAAATACTTATATAATAAATCTTTATGTGTTTGAAGAAGATATAAGAAGATGGAAAGCTCTCCCATACTCACGGATTGCTGGGTAAACATAATAAGAATAGCTATCTTACCAAAAGCAATCTAAAGATTCAACACAATCCTCATCAAAATTTCAACACAATACTTTACAGCTTTGGAAAAGACAATACTCAGTTCCATATGAAAAACAAGCCAGGATAGCTGAAACAACCCTGAATAATAAAAGAAGTGCTAGAGGCCCCACTATTCCTAATTTCAAGTTGTACTCAGAGTGATAGTAAGCACAACAACTACAACAAGAAAACACAATATTAAATTGAAGACCCAGACATAAATTCACACACAGATGGACACCTGACTTTTTTTTAATAAAGAAGCCAGAGAAACACACCGGGGAAGAAAACAGAATCTTAAACAAATGGTGTTGGTCAAACTGGCTGTCTGCATATAGAAGAATGCACATAGACCAAAAGGTACTACACTACACAAAACTCAAGTCCAAGTAGATCAAAGATTTCAAATAAAACCGGATATACTAAACCTGTTAAAGGGAAATCAGGGAATAGCTTTGAACACACTGGCACAGGAGGCAACTTCCTGAATAGAATGCTGATATCACAGGCACTCAGATCAACAATTCAAGAAATAAGACCTCATGAAACTAAAAAGCTTTGGTAAGGCAAAGGGCACCATCAAGCAGATAAAGGAGGGGCCTACAGAATGGAAAAACATCTTTTTACCAACTCTAAATCTGATAGGATACTAATATCTAAAATATATAAATAATTAAATATTATAGATATCAAAAAAGCAAATAAACTAATTTAAAACTGAAGGAGAGAGTCTCGAGCTCATTAGCATAGGAGGAGACAACTTACTGAACAGAATGGTAAGAGCTTGCGCTCTAAGATCAACAATTAATAATGGGGCCTCATGAAATTGAAAAGCATTTGTACAGCAAAGGACACTATCGACAGTACAAAATGACAGACTACAGACTGGGAGAATATTTTCACTAACCCTATCACCAACAAAAGGCTAATATTCAAAATATATAAAGAATTCAAGAAATTAAACACCACCAAACCAAACAATCCAAATAAAAATGGAGGACAGAGTTAAACAGAGAATTCCCAACAAAGAAATATCGAATGGCTGAGAAACACGTAAAGAAATGCACATCGTACCTAGTCATCAGAGAAATGCAAATCAAAATGACTTTGAGATTCCATCATACACCTATCAGAATGGCTAAGATAAAAAATTCGAGTGACAACACATGCTGCCTAGGATGCGGAGAAAGGGGAACACTCCTCCATTGCTGGTGGGAGTGCAAATTTGTACAACCTCTTTGGAAATTTGGGACTTTCTCAGAAAATTTAGAAGAGTTCTACCTCAGGAACCAGCTATAGCACTTCTGGGCATATACCCAAAAGATCTTCGACCACACAACAAAGGCACTTGCTCAACTATGTTTATAACAGCTTTATTCATAATTTCCAGAATCTAGAAACAACCTAGATGTCCCTCAACTGAAGAATGGATAAATAAACTGAGGTACAATCGAATACTACTCAGCTTTTAAAAACAAGGAAATCTTGACATTTGCAGGCAAATGGATGGATCTTGAAAATGTCATCCTGACCCAGACCCAGAAAGACAAGCATGGCATATACTCGCTTATAAGCAGATACTAGCCACATAATACAGGATAACCACAGTACAATTCACAGACCCTAAAAAAAAAAAAAAAAAAAAAAAAAAAAAAAAAAAGATAAACAATAAGGAGGACCCTAGGGAGAATACTTAATTTTCATATGGAAGGGCAAATAGAATAGATACTGGAAGCAATTGAAGAGCAGGAACAAGATGGGAGCCTACCATAGAGATCCTCTGAAAGACTCCACCCATCGTGGATCAAAGCAGATGCTGAGATTCGCAGCCAAAATTCAGGGTGGAGTGCAGGAAGTTTGAAAGAAGAGTTGATAGATATAAAGACCTGGAAGAGTCAGGAGCTCCACAAGGAGACCAATGGTGCCAACAAATGTGGGTGGAGGGGTGGAGTGCTACAGAGACTGATGAACCAACCAAGGACCATGCATGGTGAGGACCTAGACCCTCTGCTCAGATGTACTAGATAAACAGTACAGTCCCCTTGTGGATCCCATAAAATGGGGAATAGGGACGATTTCTGATATGGACTCTGGTGCCCACTTTTTTATCACTTCTTCCTGGCACGGTGGCCTTCCCAGGGCACAGAAAAAGAGGATACAGGCAGTCCAGATGAGATTTGATAGGTTGGTGTCAGATGTTAAGGGAGGAGGGCACCCCTTTTTTGGGGCCAGGGGAGATGGAAGAGTGAGCAATGAGGGATTAAGGGTGGGACAGGGAAACGACGAGGGATAGAGCTACAATTAGGATGTAAAGTGAACAGTTTTTAAGTGCTATGATAAAACTAACTTTTAAAATAAAATAAAATGAGGGAGAGATATAAACAGAAAATTCTCAATACAGTAATCTCAAATGCCTGGGAAACAATTAAAGAAATATTCAATATCTTTTGCCATTAGGGAAATGTAAATCAAAACTGCTTTGAGATTCTATCTTAACCCTGTCAGAATGGCTAAGATCAATACCACAAGAGACGGCTCATACTGCAGAGGATTGGCACACTGGGAACACTCTTCCACTGCTGATGACAGTGAAAACATATACGGACACTATGGAAATCAATGTGGTAGAATATTGAGAATAAACCTACTTCAAGAATCAGCTATGCCACCCTTGAGCATATATATTCAAAGGATATTCCAGTCTGCCACAAGGATACTTGCTCAATCATGTTCATTGTGGTTTTACTCATAATAGCCAGAAGCTGGAAACACCCTAGATGTCACTCAGCAGAAGAATGGGTTATAGACATTTGGAACATTTACACAATTAAGCATTGCTTGGTGTTCAAAAATGGTATCATGAAATTTGCAGGCAAATGCTGGCACTAGAAAAATTTATCCTGAGTGAGGTAACCCAAACTCAGACAAATATGGGATGTATTCACTTATAAGTGGATATTAATCATTAAGAAAATGATAATCAAGATACAGTCCATAAACCTAGAGAGGTTAGGTAAAGACGAAGGGTGTGGGGGCAACACATGAACCTCCCTGGGAAGGGGAAATAAAATAGATTTTACATGTGGACTGCAGGCTGCTGGAGACAGGAGCGGGAAGGATCAGGTATGTGGTTATGTGTATGTGTGTGCTTGTGTGTGTGTGTGTGTGTGTGTGTGTGTGTGTGTGTGTGTGTGTGTGTGTGTGTGATGGAGAAAGAAAGTGCAAGGAAAGATGACTAAAATTGGGAGGGGAATTTGGGGTGATAGTTTAGGAACCTAGTGCAGTGCAAACTTCCTGGCTCTATGACAGTGGTCCCAATGCAGACAGCTAGCGAAGGGAGACATGGAGTATCAACTAGCCTACTCTCATAGCAGGTTGTGGCTTCTAGTAGAAGGACTGAGTTGCCCCACATATTAATAATGGGACTCTTCAACACCCCAGTCTCCACAATAGAGAGATCATCAAGACAGAAACCAAATGGAGAAATAGTGAAACTAATAGCCATCGTGAATCAAATAGACTTAACTGATATATACAGAATATTTCACCCAAATGCAAAAGAATACACCTTCTTCTCAGCATCTCACAGAACCTTCTCCAAAACTGGCCATATGCTTGGTCACAAAGCACACCCCAACAGATACAAGAAGATCAAAATAATCCCTTGCACCTTATCAGACCACCATGCATTAACACCAAGCACTTCTTGTTGTAATTCTGTCATAGATTCTTTGGTTTTGGTGGTGGAGAAATGCACAAAATATTTAATAATAATGAAGTGTAAAATTTAATGTGAAGCTTCAAATCTTCATTGAGTTGTATAGATTTTGGTCTACTTAATTTTGCTATATGTTTTTTATTTATTTGCAATATTTTTATAATAATGTATATTTTAAAATAAAATTAAATAAGTAAATATAAAAATATGCATTTTCAAACATCCCTAATAAAGATGATAGACTAAAGAGACCCTTTGTTACTCTTCGCATATCTAAAATTAATTGAAATAATAATGTGGTCAGCAGATTAGCTGTTCCCTTTATTTTCTATATCCCAAAAACTGGATCTTGTGAATATATTACCTTAACATGGCTTTTTAAAGTGTTGAACAAATGACACAAAAAAAGTAGTTAGATTTGGATGTTTGATAGATACAATCCAATGTGAAGCTATAGCTAGAAACAATGTACAGCATGCTTGCCAATCACTGAAAGACTAGCTCTTAAGTGTTGCCCCACACAGAAAGAAAGTAAGTGTGGTTAGACAACATATGTCAAATATCCTTCTAAGCCATTCCAGTGATGAGTATGTTACAAGACCCATCATGATGCACACTATAAATGGTGGTTAATTTTTATTTTATTTTATTTTAAGATTTATTTATTACAAATACATGCCAGAAGAGGGCATCAGATCTCATTATAGATGTGTATATTCCACATGTGGTTGCTGGGAATTGAACTCAGGACCTTTAGAAGAGCAGACAGTGCACTTACCTCTGAGCTAACTCTCCAGCCCCTACAGTTTATTTTTAAAGGGGGAACTAACTCTGTTGATAAAACTGTGACCATAATAGATTATTGACACAATTACACACTTCAGGCTTTTCCAAAGTATTCGACATTATCTTGTAGCATCAACCAGAGTTTGTCATTGAAGAAAAAAAAATTAAATGTGGCATTGCTCATTCGAAGGCTCGAGGAAGGCGCAGTAGCTAAGTGAGTTGAATGGCCCCTTAAAGGTGGAAAACCCAGGAAATCCGATTCTCCCTGGAGTCTCCAGAAGAAAGGAGAATCCTGTTGGGGTGTTGTTCCTAGGACAGTGAGCTTCATGGACATTCAGATCAGACACATCTGTCCCTGAAGAAAGGAGTAACCATTTCACTCCTGCCTACCATGCCTTGCTACTAGAACAGAAACCATTTCTTTCCTTGTTTTACTTACCCACTCTTCTTGAACAACTCCCAAGGAAATCCTTGTGCCCACATCTTTGTCTCAGACTATGTCTACAAACCGAAGTTAGAACAAATGTACTGCAGACAGTATATCAGAAGTGTTGATCCGAGGTCAAACTGATTTTTTAAGTGACCAATACTAGCTTATCCTGAAGATTAATAGAGAGGTATGAGTGGGAATTTTTATTAAAAAAACAAAATTTATAAAACTTATAAATTTATTATAAAAAGAAAAAACTATGAAAAAACAATTAATTTGTTTCATTTTTTTCTGTATACAAAACTTTCTCTAGAAGATGTTTCAGGACCTATGCCTCATTCCAATTGTAGGTTTCTATATGATGACTTTGTACATGTTCAGTTTACAGTTCTGCTTTATGGGAGATCAATAGAACTTTTTGTTTCCAAATTCTCAGAGAGTACATTCAAAGAATGCATAAAATTATCCACTCAACCCTCTCTGTTTAATCTTCAGGATAAGATAGTATTGATCATTCTCTGGTGCCTCATATTTGTCCACGTCCCCTGGATGGGGAGACCTGGTGGCACTCAGAGGAAGGATAGCAGGCTACCAAGAAGAGACTTGATACCCTATGAGCATATACAGGGGGAGGAAGTCCCCTTCAGTCACAGTCATAGGGATAGGGAGTAAGGGAAAAATGGGAGAGAGGGAGGAATGGGAGGATATAAGGGAGGGGATAACCACTGAGATGTAATATGAATAAATTAATAAAATAAAATTTTTTTTTAAAACTCAGTTCTATCTTGGATCACCACCTCTGATAGAATGTCTGGAGCACATTTGTTCTAATTCAGGTGCATGTGCATAGTCTGAGACAAAGATTTGGGCTCAAGGATTTTCTTGGGAGCTGTTCAAGAAAAATGGGTAAGTAAAACAAGAAAAGTGCACAAGCTGATAACAATTTCACAAAATTGCTATTGCTGAGGGCAACTGGCTGACTATTACAGGAACACACGTCAGAACAGAGAAAAGAAAAGGGGTACTTTGTTCATGAATCCTGTGCCTTTTTAGCACAAGTTGATGCCATGAATGTAAAATCCTCAGTACACATGGCCCACATGGCATAACAGAGGGCATTTGTGGTCACATAATCTGTTCCAGATACAGAGAGAAACAGAGAGCAAATGACACATAATTAACTGTCTCTCAAGGACCTCCAACTAAGCCAATGGGATCTGAGCAAGATGCTGGTGAAGCCTGCAGTTGCATGTACTTCGGGGCAAAGCTGTGAGATGGATATGTAGTGAGCATAATCTTCCTAATCTCAGTAGTCCACAGAACCTGAAGATATGAAAACTAAATCTATCTTGATCTTGATTAAGAGCTCTAAACCTAAGCTGATTAAACACTATAATTTCTGAGTGATAACAGATAGGTTGATAGGGTTACATTGTTTCCCCATCAGATAATTTAAGTGACTTCTTGAACAATGCAGATTTGATATTTGCTCACATATAGTTGGCATTTCTATGCCACTGTGTGTAAATCTTGGTGTTGAGGCTGTTCTTGCAATGAAATTATCTACACTAATGACAGTTTTTCCAGACTTGGTTTTTTCAGGAAAATTAAGTTCTATGTAGTTTTATTAGTCAACACTGAGGTGTCATTAATTATTCTAACTACTTAAGGGACTGCAAGACTTTGCTGTATCAGAAAGGCAAAATAAAGTATTTATTCATTGTTTTGTCACAAGTGAAATATTTAGGCTCTAACAGTCTTTATTATTTCTTTTCTTGCCGGCTAAGTCTATATCTGAAGGAGAGATATCATGGCACACACACTGGTATCTCTCACCTTGGACCCAGATATTTTTGAGTTCGTGAACTACTTTTATTGCATATTATTCCCATGACTTTGCAAAGTCATATAACTTGTTGAAACATTAATTTTCATATCAGCCTTACTCTATCAAGTAGATTAAAAATTTTTTAAATAGATAAAAGTTGAATGACAGATAAGCAATAGATTTCCATTGACTCAAGTCTATACAATTCTAACCATTTATTTTGCTCTCTTCCTGACTAGTCTCATATATCTAAGAGCTTCCTCAGAACATACTGAGAAGCCTCTGAGCATCTCTTTGTTGTCTGTTTGCATTCTGCTATCCTCCCTTCTGTCTGTCTCATTAACAGAGTTTCCTAGAAGCAGACATCTGGGCACAACAAAAAGCTACCAGAGAGAATAAGACTATCACTGACTGGCTTCGTTTTTACTGTGCACCACTCAATGCTATGTTTATTTTGATCTTCAACATGAGAATTATCTTAAATAGTGGATATAAAGACACTCCTAAGTCTTAGATCTTAAAGAGAAGGCAACTAAGGGAGTTTCATTGGTTGCTGTATCTGAAGACACAGAAAAAAAAAATGTACACTGGCTATTCAAACCATTATCAAGTGTACTGATTAAGTTGAAAAACATTTATTAAGTTAAAAACACTAAAGCCTTGCAAAATACTTACTCTACTTTTACTGTTAAGCCAGAAGCATCTGTTCACTTTAACAGAACTTTGCATTTACTTAGATAGATGATACAAAGCTATGACCCACTACTGACTGAACTCCTGGAAATAACACAGAGCAGTGGTGAGCTAAGCAGGTGGTGAGCATGCAGCAATGTGTATGCATTGCAATGTGACACTTACAAAAGTTCAAGTGTAAGGCTGGGCGGGCGGGGGGGGGGGAAGCTCAGTCAGCAAAGTGCTTGCTGTACTCAGATGCTGGTTACTTACATAAAAAGTCAACACTGGGGAGGTAAAGACAGGAGATTATTGAAACTCTATAAAAAAAAAAACAAAACAAGCAAAAACAAAACACCCAGAAACATCAACAACAGATATATCAAGGTAGATCAGGGAGAGCTCACAGGGACTTAACCCTGCACAAAGAACTGTGGCCAACTAAGGAATACAAAGAGCAGAAAAACTCAACGTCTAGGGAAGAGCACACCAATTGATATTCCAATACAAAGTGGGCAGCCCTGAAAACATATGAGCAACAATGTACAGGCTGAGCAGGTTACATTTAGAAATACATATGCATAAGCATATACATATGTGCATGTGGCAATTAGTGATTTGGAAAGGAGTAAGGAATTTACACTATGGAATACTACTCAGCTATTAAAAACAAGGAATTCACGAAATTTGCGGACAAATGGATTGAACTAAAAATGGTCATAATGAGTGAGTTCACCCAGAAGCAGACAGAGTCAAATTATATATACTCACCCAAGGGGCATGTCCCATGAAAGTCTTTACTTACCAGGAAAGTGAGACGGAGGGGAGGACATCCTACTGGGATTCTAGGTGAGAGAAGTAAGGGAGAATGGGGAAATAGAAGGATCCAGAGGGTCCTAGAAACCTACAAGAAGAACATTATGATGAGAAGATCTGGGCCCAGGGGTCCTGCTCAAACTATGGCACCAGCCAAGGACAATACACGCAGTAAACATTGAACTTCTACCCAGATCTAGCCAATGGACAGGACATTCTCCACAGTTGAGTGGAGAGTGGGGACTGACTTTCGCGTGAACTCTGGTGCCCCATATTTGACCACTTCCCCTGGATGGAGATGCCTTGTGGCACTCAGAGGAAGGATAGCAGGCTACCAAGAGACTTGATGCCTTATGAGCATATACAGGCGGAGAAGGTCCCCCTGAGTCACAGTCATAAGGGAGGGGAGTAGGGGGAAAGCAGGAGGGAGGGAGGAATGGGAGGATACAAAGGATGTGATAACAAATGAGATGTAATATGAATGAACTAATAAGATAAAAAAAAATTAAGAAAGAGTAAGGAAAGAGGTATGTGAGAATGCATGGAGGAGAGATTGCAAAGGAGAAATGACATAATTAGAATCTCAAAGAAAAAAACTCTAAGCTGGAAAGAGTGAAGACACCTGATACTCACCTGGCTGCTTCGCATGCACCTGCTCACACATTAAGACATATAAACATGTACATACATGCTCCACATGCAAACATGCAGGCTCAAGACTGAGGCCTTCTAGTACACCTCTTTTTAAATTTGATAGATGGGAATAGAAAGAAACTTAATGTGCATTTGAAATGTTTTTTTTTATATACAGCTTTTGTCTCCTTATAGAAAGAAAATGAAGACAAAAATATGAAGATGAAGGAAAGAAAAATATAAATAAAATAGAAAACATGTACAAGAGAATAGGAAAGAAGTGAGAACCTGCTCAGTGAGTTGTTAATTTTATCTTGATACACATTCAAAGTGTAGATTTAGAGGCTGTGGGCAGAGCCTCACGGTATTCACAGCATGAACACAGGCCAGCTCAAGGCTCAAGACTAAAATACTATTACCAATTCTGTACAGGAAAATGGAACTCAGTCAAAACAACACAAAGCCTCCACATCATCATCCTTCAACTGTGAGGCAGTCAGTCCGGCCAACAATAAGCAGTACTTTCCTCCTACTTCTTTATCTCTCTATTGTGCAACCCTTAGTAGGAAATAAGCCAGCAAAGATTTAATACCCAACACCCACTGTAACAGCCTCAGAAGAAAGAAACCAGTAAAAAGTTCATTCTGCTCTTAAGACAGAGGCTGGGGCAGATACGATAAAAACTCTGAGGTGGAAACAAACAAGACTGAACATACATTTAGAATTAATTCAGGATCATGATTTTGCTCCAGACTTTGTCTTACTCACCTGGGGATAAGAAAAATGGAGAACTCTTCCATGAGAACTATGGTCACAATATCATTACAATCACCATTTCCTGGAGTCCCTTTATTTCGGAAAGAAACAAACTATCTTATTCAGTGCTATAAGGCTTTGGCAAAAGATGCCATTTTCTGTTGTTTTTGTTTGATTTTTTGCTTGTTTCTTCATTCACTTGTACTATTGACCCATTTCTAGGTACCTAGTATCAAAATGCCTTGATTCTGTGTAAGGACAGGAAAAGGAACAATCTCCTCCGTGTTCATATAGATTCGTGACTCATATCTATATATCAAAAGACAGAGGCATGGTAAATTAACAAAAAAATATGACAAATGTATTAAATTATAGCTTTATAGGACATAGTGACAGTCAAATGGATAACTCAGAGACTCAAAGTGGATTGCCCAGGTTTTTGCTATCCATCTGATACTCAGTTAAACTCAGACCCTTCTTAGTCTCTCAATAGAGCCTCATTCCTCCCACATATGGGACAGGACACCTGAAAAAGAGGCACGTGCCTACTACCAGAGTATGCCAGAGAACTTTATGAGGAACTCCAAAGCATCAAACATAGAAAGGAGGGCTTAATTTCTATGGCTTTTCTCATGACCAGAAAGTTCACTTTTACACACATTCAGGAGAGGAATCAGATTGGGGTACTGAGATGGGATGAGGAGACACAAACATAAAAGAAGTTGAGAGAGGGCCTTGATATGTAGCTCAGTCTAGCCTGGAACTCAATGTGTTCTCCAAACTGCCACACTGGCTCCCAAGTAGCAATCAACATGCTCTTAGCTCCCCAGTAGTGAGATTGCAAGAGTGCACCACCATAACCTAGTAAGAACACTACTTCAAAGGCCTTTGATTTCAGATATGATTTTCTGATATTGAAAGAGGAAAACCACAATGATCGGCTCAGAAATATCAACAGGTTGTAATTTATTGGTATCACACAAGAGACCACAGTGTCCTTTAATGAAAAGTGGGAAGGAACAGACGTTTAATGGTTGTCAAATTGAAAAAATAAGAGGTAACAAGTAAACAAAGCTATTTGTGGACTAGGACCCTATGGTCACTATAATCCTCACAATAGAGTCAGTGGCAAAAAAGTTCAAATGTTATTTCTTACTGTCCTGCAGAGCATGTTTCATTTTATAGGCAGAAAACTGAAACATAGAAAAGGAAATGATTCCTTTAAAGTTATATGATTTAAAATGATGCATTCCTGGCAAGAAAGAAAGTGTTCTGATAGAGAATAGCTCCTATAAGGCTATATGATAAACTATGATGCATTCTGGGTAAGAAGTAGAATGTTCTGTTTCATAGATTTCTGTCTGTCCTAAATTTTTGATGTCCTGGGACCTTTCATCATTTCATTGTTTTGCATGTTGTATGGTATATATGTTTGTATATGGGCTATGAAAATGGCTGTTGTGGTTTTAACATTTACCATAGCAGATGATAAAATATTGACCATTGGAATCACATTACTTATACAACTCAATGGCCTTACTTATGTATATACTCATCCATGTTCAGTAACCCATGACTACAAGTTTCTCTCTCGTTCCAATTAAGATTCTGTACCATTAAACAACACTTACTAATTTGTTGACTCTTCAGTCCCTACCAGTCACTTGTAAATGTTATTTTCTGGTGCAAAGAAACCTTGACTGTTTTAAATCTTAGTTCACTATGAGAAAAGAGCTTTAATTAGTATATTAAAAGGGGAGAGGATACAAGAAAGAGAAAACTTTGTAGCTAGCCCTTCAGTACTTTGAACTCTGTGAGTGTGCCGTGTGTGCTGTGTGTGCCTTTAAAAGTCTCTCTGCCTCTCCATGTACCTCCTCGGTACTTGCCCCTGGAATTTTTTGTCCTCACGTTTCCTCAGCCTTAAAAAGCAGCTAGCAAGGCAGATTCCCTTTGTAGTTTCAGCAACAGCTTTGTTGCCATGGAACCCACAAAGCCAAGGGAGTATACTAGTAAAAGGTAACTGCTAAAGATCTGGTCAATAGATAAGTTGTCCTTCTGGAAAAGCCTGACTGGTAGGATTCCTTTCAGGGCTCTGCCCCAAAGTGATTTATGTCACTACTTAAAAACTGAAGCTTCAGGAGGCCTCTGTAAGAGAACTTGCCTTGGCCCCAGGACTTCTCACCAATGGCCAGTGCGACAGGTAGTAATACTATTAATGGGACTCTACAGAATTCCAAGACCCGAAATGGCAAATGGCAGAGCCCTGACCACGTGAAAAATGGAATCCCAAAAGAAGCCCAGGTAAGAAGGGATCTCTTACATCCTTAATCTGCACACCCAAAATAATTCTATATTTCTTTGCAATGCTGTTTAAGGCAGTCTTTACTCAAAAAAAAAAAAAAAAAAAAAAAAAAAAAAAAAAGTTTCTTTTGTGAGATAGTGTGCTGACTCTACACTTCAGCTAATCTTTTGTTAGGTGTGGCTGCCAGAAGCTTAGAATTGATGTAATGGACTTTCTTCTCTAGACTTCTCTAGAGAAGTCACAGTGTCCTCGATTGTCTAAAACACAGACTTTGCACACTTTTCATTCATTCTTGAGCATTTTGGGGTAAGAGATTGTGAAAGATCAAACTCTCTGTCTCACCAAACAAGCTGCTGCATTCAGGATGCTTCAGAAGAAAAGGAGGCGTGATGGTAAAACTTGCTGAGATTACATGGTAGATAACGCTTGTCCCTGGTTGCACATGAAATGCCTCTCTGGTTGGAAGGATCTTTTTGGTTTTTAACAGAGCATTGTCACAGCCCATAGCCTGATTACAGTCTGGTGTCTCTCTTTGAAATTTGACTCTGCCCTCTCCCACTCCTCCTGCCCACCCGCACCCCCACCTGAGGACTCTTTTCTAAGATCCACTTCAGGAAGTGGCTTAGCTGCTCTGAGCACTGAAAGCAGCACAGCATCTTTAAAACAGCCTTTCCAGTTATATCACACTTTTCCCTTTCATTTTTGGCCCCTGATGTTACAAAATATTTGAGGGGTTGGGCTAGTAACAAGAACTTAAGAAAATACTCAAAATAATGTTTCAAATCTGCGAGGCTCTTGAACAAAAGCAATTGTGTATGTCATATGTCATGCCAGGTCTGAGGCACAAGGTGAGCAAATCTGCCTTAAGGACAATCTTGAGTAGACAGGTAGGCAATCTCACTAAGGTGAATTGGGAAAGCTATGTGTAGAACTCCCTGTAACTCTTCTTTTGTTAAGTCATCCTAGGGAGCCAGCCTCTGCCAAGGGGAAAGGTCAGGTTATACCAAGCACCCAGATCAGAGGTGCAAGGGGCATGCACTCAAGAACCTGGCTAGTGTAGTAAATGGTATGGTCATCCAAATGGATTCCTCTCTTACAAAAAAGAAAGAAGAGAAATAAAAAAGAAAGAAAGAGAGAAATAAAAAAGAAAGGATGAATGAAAGAAAGACAGACAGAAAGAAAGAAAGAAAGAAAGAAAGAAAGAAAGAAAGAAAGAAAGAAAGAAAGACTGGGAAGCATCTACCAGAAATCCCTGGCTGGAGCAGGATGAAGGAAGGTGGCATAAGAGAACTTGTGGCACTGTGCGCCATCCACTCAGATCACTGCTAAGATGCCTCTTGTCCCTGAAGTACCTGTTTCTCTGGCCACTGTTTACCTTCTAGGTTAGTCTGATTCTTGGATACCTTATTTGAGCATAGATATCTTCAGAACAAGATTTTCTTTTCTTTACTTATCTTGGTTTCATAACTGTAGTGAATGGAAACATGTTTTCATTTTGATCCCAAGCGTGGGATGGAGAACAGGCTTATGAGAGAACAGGTGATGTTTATCCACTTAGAAGTCGAGCTGCTTCGTAGGGGGCTTGGTTTTTGTCAGATGAAAAACATCCTATTAGAGACTCTGAGAGGATGTGAGAAGAGATATAGATAGATAGATAGATAGATAGATAGATAGATAGATAGATACATACATACATACATACATACATACATACATACATACATACGTACGTACATACTTACATACATACATATGCCCAAAACAGGAGGCTGGGGCTTTTGGGGACTTGGTATTGTTGGGCTGTTCATCGATCCTAGAGAGAACTGCTCCAGCTCAGGGCTCCAACTGATGTGGCAGGTTCCAGCAGTAACCTTGGTGGAATTGCTAGTCTGTTGAAATCCTGCTGACTGCACAAAGGGAATCGCTCCCAGGAATGGAATTCGACAAGGTCTAGTCTCCTGATCCAGTTAACCTCCTTTATCTCCTATCTAGGGTAGCTGGGCTGGAAGGGAGGTAAAAGCTTTAAAGAACCCCAAATAAAGTTGGTTTGGAAAAGGTGAAGCCTACACATAACTATATTCTAGTGTTTGAAATTGAAAGAGTAAACAGACAGGACAGCAATTGGTATGTAAGGGAAGGACCACAGAGGTCCATAAGTGTAACTATTCAAGACTACAACACCCTCTGTCATGTAAGCTTCTTTAGAAATATCTGAGAGTGTCACTGCTATTGACTTTCTTGATAGCTCTTTCTGACAAGCCATCCAGATCTTGTTAGCTAAGATACATTTAGATGTTTCTAAGTTGAAATTGGCTTCTACCGAGAGCCTAAGTTATGTCTTAATAAATATTTACTGGAAAATAATCTCTAGTGAGATCATTACAGAATGAAGCAAACAAGAACTTATTTTCTCCACCCAAAGGATGAATACAGTTGTGTTTAATACTATGATCCTCATGCAGAAGTTTTACCCTATGTGCCCCTTAACAAGCTATGTCTTGACCAACCACCTGCCTATTGGCAAAAGCCATCTGTGAGAGCTTTTAAGTGCCTGAGATCACTGATCTTTCTAATGTTTGGCTGGGACTAAGGTTCTGCGGGACAGTCCCTCAAACTCTACCAGCTTCAATGATGATCTGTTTAACTTTTCTTTTCCTGCTTCCTTGCACTCACACAGAAATACAGTTACCTCTTGTGCGCACTGGTTACTCTGTAAGAATCTCTTGGCAAAAGATTTCCCAGCAGAGTAACAAAAAGTAACACTTTTGGGCAGTTTCTTGGGAATGTCCTTCATTTTCTCCCAGGGTAGCTTGATGTGAACTCTCTGGTCCCAACATGTGGGCTCAGTAGCCAAACCTCACTACCAACCAGGAGCCAGCACTTTTCCCTTTTGTCAGTTATCTAGTTTCCTTCTAGAGCTTTTCTAATCCTTAATCCAATTTCATTTCCTTTCTTTTAAAGCCCCATATGTCCTAGGGATGAACTGAAACAGGCTTTCACCCCTGATTAAGTCCATTCTTTGTTTAAAAGGTATTGAAGGAATCAGAGGAACTGCTACCACTATCTTAGGAAAAAGTACATATCCACTGTGATATGTAGACCATAGTTTACATAGTCATAGGCTAAACCACAGAAAACTAGATTATGCTATTAAGCAATGTAAAAACAACAACAGAAAAAAAAAAAAAAAAAAAAAAAAAAAAAAAAAAAAACCAAAGCAAAACAAAACCCAACCCACTGAATTTAGTAAAGAAGAGAACATATCAAATTCAAAATAATTTTCATGGATTTTTACCTTTGCACTCAAGCAGAAGAAATAGATAATATGAAAAGATCAAAATTTAAAACATAACACAGCAGCCTTTAATAATAAGGCACTGCGCTGTGGACAGAGACCTTCTCCAGCCTACTGGTTGAGTAAGGAGTATGGCATTTGCATAATAAAGAACTGGGGCAGGAAGTATGGGCAGGGCTTCGAGGTTGAGGGAGATACAGAGTCAGAGTCAGAAGGGAGCTGGGATCCTAGGCCAAAAGTGTAAGTGAGAACTGGTACTCAAGTTTCTTCACATGGTTCTCATTTCCTGCTTCAAGCAGGATGCCCATTGCAATAAATTTCCCTACAAAAAGTCACCTGTACAGAATTATAAAGCATCAATAATGTTTTAGACATTTTTCTAAAGCAAAGGTTCTCAATTTGTGGGTTGGGACCCCTTTGGGGGTTATATATCACATATCTTGCATATCAGCTATTTATATTATGGCTCATAACAGTAACTGTGGAATCCCAGCCACTGTAGCTCCATCTGATTGCTAGACTTCATCTTAGGCCTGTCCTCAGGGTCACCCCAGTTACTGTAAAAACCGCAAACTGTTGCAGGAAAAGGACCACCCTAGGCCTGCGTCAATCAGGGGACAGCAGGAAAGTACCTAAAGTCTCCAGATGTTTAGCATTTGGAGATCAGACTTGACCAATCCCTTAGCACCAACCCAACCTTGCTAAATGTCAACCAAACCTGTAACTGCCAAACTGGAAACTCCCACACTGTCATAACCATGATTTTAAAAAACCCTGCCTAATGGCAGTTCAGGGCCCTCTTACTAACCTGCTGCTTCAGTGAGGTTCTCGAGCCCTTGGGCTCAAGTTTAAATAAAGACCCCTTGCTTTTGTATATGGCTTTGGACTCCTGGTGGTCTTTGACGATCTAGCGCATCTTGCCTTACTTTTAGAGGCTGCTGAGGAAGTTAAATTTACATATCCTGCTAGCCAGGCATTTCCAGCTTCTGTAACAATTAAGAACACACTTTTTCATAGCCAGAAAACACAATATCTGTGGGTCATTCCAACATCAATTGACCAAATTTTATTGTGAAAGAACCTTGTTGTCTCTTTAAAACTAACCTTTTTCTTTAAAGGAAAAAAAAATGTTAATTGTTTTTATGTTAATTAAATTGTTTCAATGTGTACATGATGTTAAAATATTTATAAATTATTGTCAAGTGAAAATAAATGTCCTATATCATTGTTTCCTCAAAAAAATAAAATAAAACATAACACAGCATCATAAAGGATATTGAACAATTCAAACTAAATATAAATGAAGGGATGGTTATAGAGCATTTGTGGTTCTTTCAGAGGACCAGGGTTCAAGTCTCAGTACCAGTAAGGTAGTGCACAGTACCCCATAATAAATTTCCAGAGGTTTGGCACCTTCTTCTGGTCTCCACAGGCACCATGCTTATGTGCTGTACACTTAAGCACACATAAAAGCAAAACTTTCATACACGTAAAATAAAAATAAATAAATCTTTAAAATATGTCTAATTGAAGAGAAAAGGCCTTTTAAAACAGCACCAAAATAAAAAAGGGCATGTGAATAGATTTTTAATTTTAAAAAAAGAATAATTTAGAGGTGGTGATAAGATACTGTTGCAAGGCATGAAATAAATCTAGAATAAAAATAAATACATTAGCCAAATAATACAGGATAACCACACTACAATGCACAGACCTAAAGAAACTAAATAACAAGGAGGACCCTAGAAAGAAGGTTTAATTCTCATTGAGAACAACACATAGAATAGACACCAGAAGAAATTGAAGATAAGGAACAGAAAGGGAGCCTACCATAGAGGTACTTTGAAAGACTCCACACAGCAGCGGATCCAAGCAGATGCTGAGACTCAAAGTCAAACTCCACGTGGAGCACAAGAAGAGCTGAGGGACAAGAAAGACTTAGAGAAGTCAAAAGCTCCACAAGAAGACCAAGGGAGCCAACAAATCCAGGTGGAGCTGGGGATGCTGCAGAGACTGATGCACCAACCAAGGACCATGCATGGTATGGACCTAGACCCGCTGCTCAGTCTCCTTGTGGGTCCCATAATATGAGGAGTAGAGACTGCTTCTGTCATGGACTCTGGCCCCCCACGTTTATCACTTCCCCATGGCAGGGTGGCCTGAAGAGGATGCAGGCAGTCCAGATGAGACTTGATAGGCTGAGGTCAGATGTTAGGGGCGGAGGGCTCCCCTTTCTGAGGTCTAGGGGAAGGAGAGAGAGGGTATGAGGAAGGGAAGGTAGGATCTGGAGGGCGTGAGAGAAGGGGCTACAATGGACATGTAAAGTGAACAAAGTAAAAATTTAAAAATTAAAGAAATAAAAAATTAAAAAAGAATAAATGCATAAAATATTGACAGAAATAATAAGATGAAAATTTGCCAATTCTGTTCTATCATGGCTTATAGATTTCATGGGAGTAGCCCATCTCTTAAGATAGTCAAATAACTTTAAAAGTATATAGAAAATTAACAAGGGAAATTAAATAAGTTATTTGAAGAGACAATAATGAAGGACAATAAGCATTATGTTAACATGAAATAACTAGAGCCTTTTATATTAACAAATGAATATACAGTGGATATTAGAGGTGATTATAAATCTTTACATAAAAATAATGAAAAATATAGATTTAAAAAATAGATTTACATAAATTCATTATCATTATAGCATAAAAAAGATCAACAGAAGAAGAGGTTAAAAATTTATTCTCATAAAAATCAAATATTTCTTTCTGATTGACAAAACAAAAATTAAAAAAACAATCCCATAAAATGTCAAAAAGGCATATTATGGGCCAGGAAAATATTTTAAGTTCACAGCATAAAATAAAAATAATCAATCTATATAGACATTTTAGAACTCAACATTGAAAAAGTCTAAATCCAGAAATAAAAATGGGAAAATACATATAAATAAAGTAGGTGAGAGGGCACTCGAGGAGGAATTATCATAGAATCACAAAGAAATAAAGATCTACTTTCTCTCTTGTATCTACAACGTGCAAAATCAGGATGGAACATAGTTTGAAGAATCTAGTTATTCAGATCAATACAGCACCAATGGTAAAGCTCATAAATACAATTGTCAGTCAGTTCTTGATGTCAGTCATTTAAGATAATTTGCCTCACTTGATTCTTAGAACAATACTGCTAAATGATATTTATTTCCATTTTCTATAGATAAGGGAACTGAGGTGCTCAGAAAATGTCATTTTTCAAGGCCATAAGAGCTAGAAAGAAACTGTGCCATAAGGCCATTCACCTGAAAGGGTTTGGGCTCTCATTGTAAGCACAGACTCCAAGAACACCCTGCTGTCCTTCCTACTGCACACAATTCTGTAACTGAAAGTGTCGATGGTAACCAAAAAAATAATAGCTATTATTATTATAATTTTCTCTAACACGTATTGAGCTCTTTCAAAGTACTGGGCATTTTAAGTGTCTTACATCCACCATCTCACTACAGTGCTATTTGACTTGCTTCAGCAGTGAGGAAACAAAAAGTTTAAGCAAGGTCACCAGCTTATAGTAACCAAAACAAAGTTTTGGAAGTTAGGTTTGCCTAATCCCTGATCACAAGGCTTTGTTCCCTAATTCACATCTCTTCTCTAAACACACAAAACAGTGTTAGGAATGAGATGTACTGCTACCACTATGAAGGGGCCCATGGCACTTAACATTAAAGGACCGTATACGTATGGATTGCGGGTGTTATGGGTTGTTTTTTCCTTGTTATTTGGTTCTTAATAAAAATGTGAGGTCATTTTCACAAATAATTCTAAACTCACATATTAAAGCTTTGTATATACAGCACTGCCCAACCACAGACAACACCACTGCAGTAAACTATTTCCCTCCGTGCTTCATTCTAAACTATTTTGAGTTAAAGAACATGGATACCTTTGTGACCTTGAGTCATATGGACCCAGAGATAAGCACATAGGGAGCCCTAGAGGTTAAGTTGCCTGGTACTTTAGAATGCCTGCCCCTTTCAGAAGTTTGCTGCAGGCAGCATAGCTTCCCTGGATACACGGCTCAGTGTATGCAATATTTTCTGAAAAGATTGGTATCAGTAAACGATGGGTGACAAAATAAATGAACGGTGAGTATAAATTCTTTATGACATTTCTCATTCGCATTGAATTTAGACTTGACCTAATGGTTTACAGAGCTAATACGATATGACAAAGAGCATCCTGGGAATTCTGAGACTCAGCTCGAGAAGCCTTAAAGCATGAACCCAGTCTTTTTTTTTTTTTTTTTTTAATTTATTCTTGTTACATCTCAATGTTTATCCCATCCCTTGTATCCTCCCATTCCTCCCCCCCCCCCCCATTTTCCCATTATTCCCCTCCCCTATGACTGTTCCTGAGGGGGATTACCTCCCCCTGTATATTCTCATAGGGTATCAAGTCTCTTCTTGGCTACTTGCTGTCCTTCCTCTGAGTGCCACCAGGTCTCCCCCTCCAGGGGACATGGTCAAATGTGAGGCACCAGAGTACGTGAGAAAGTCGTATCACACTCTCCACTCAACTGTGGAGAATGTTCTGACCGTTGGCTAGATCTGGGTAGGGGTTTAAAGTTTACCTCCTGTATTGTCCTTGGCTGGTGCCTTAGTTTGAGTGGGACCCCTGGGCCCAAATCTGCCTATCATAATGTTCTACTTGTAGATTTCTAGGACACTCTGGATCCTTTTATTTTGCTGTTCTCCCATGCGTCTCTCATTTAGAGTCCCAATAGGAGGCCTTCCCCTCTGTCCCAGTTTCCTGGTAAGTGAAGGCTTTTGTGGGACATGCCCCTTGGGCTAGTATGCAGATATAAGTGAGTATATACCATTTGATTCTTTCTGCTTCTGGGTTAACTCACTCATTATGATCATTTCTAGCTCAATCCATTTATCCACAAATTTCGGGAATTCCTTGTTTTTAATAGCTGAGTAGTATTCCATAGTGTATATGTACCACAGTTTCTTTATCCACTCTTCTAGTGAGGGACACTTAGGCTGTTTCCATGTTCTGGCTATTATGAATAAGACTGCTATGAACATGGTTGAGCAAATTTTCTTGTTGTGTGCTGGAGCATCTTCTGGGTATATTCCAAGGAGTGGAATAGCTGGGTCTTGAGGAAGCCCTATTCCCATTTTTCTGAGATAGCACCAGATAGATTTCCAAAGTGGCTGTACTAGTTTGCATTCCCACCAGCAATGAAGGAGTGTTCCTCTCTCCCCACATCCTCTGAACCCAGTCTTAATAGAACAGTTACTCTTGGAACTTGGAGTTTTGGGGCAGGAACCCATGTAGATAAGGTGAAGCCCAAGTAGAAAGAAGAAAGTGTCTGCAGTGTGTTCTTAGCTGAGAAGTCTTACCAACTTGCCCACCATACAACTGAGCTACCTTCATGGTGGTCCCACTCTCCTTTGGGGCCTGTCTGTTCCAATTGATTCTTGTGTCCCATCTGAGCTCTGCCAAATGACATATTTCCAAATGATGCTTGCTTTAAGTGTGGTGGTGCTTTATGACTCAGCAATAGGAACTTACATATGGGTATTCTGTTGGTTTGAAATGCATAGAGAAGTCATTCTTTCATAACCATTTTCTGTACCTACACTTAAATTTTGAGGTGTTTGTTTTCATCATTCATTGCTCTCGAGTTTCGGCCATGATGCATTTCCCCAGGCTGTAAACAAACATGTATCTTATTTTGTTCTATTTTGCTTTGCTTGGTAGAAAGAATTGTGTGTTTAAACTAGATTCGTATCTGGCTGCAAGATCCAAATATATCAACTCAAATATCTTCCGCACAAAATCAAAACCATTTGCATAAATTATTAAACCTGGTAAGACGATAAATGATATGTCCATCTTCACCTTCTTGGGTTGTGGTACTAACATCTGGTGCTGGAACACAGAAGCTACAAGAACTATTGCAACTGTCTCCAGAGAGTGCATCTAGTGAGATGCACTAAGTAAATTCATTTCTTTTTACTATCTATGGAGACCTCAATAATATCTATTAAACTTAGCCACCAAACCTTTTCCCTCCATTGTAGGAGAGTACTCAACAATGTATATAGTAGGAGCTCAGTAATTCTAGACATAAGCTCTGAATTACTTTATCCAATGGAAACTTCCCAATCTTTACATTGTCCAGCTTACCAGCAGTATTAGTCACGAATATTCACTCTCCCTTTCTATTGTCTGAATAGTGACCGTTTCCTCCAAGAGTCCACAGGTTAAAACTTGGTACTGAGTATGGTAGCACTGAGGTAATAGGACTTTCAAGAGCTAAGCTTAAAGAAAGGTCATTAGGTGACTAGAGACTGCCATTGGAGATAACAAAAGTAATTCTTGTGGGGCCCTGAGTTAATTCTCATGAGATGGAGTACAAGTGTGAATCCACTCCCTGAGTCACTCTGCCTCTTTGTCTATATGTGATCTCTTGCCCTTTGTCACAAGGCAGTACAGTCAATGACATCCTTGCTAGGAACAACACTCTACTGTTTGGAGACTCAGTCTCCAAGCATGTCCGTTAAATAAACCTCTTTGTAAATTACTCAACTTCAGGTTTGCAATAAGCAATGAAAAGCAATGATATACTTAAGACATCCTTCTCTTGGTTTTTAGGGTGTGACAGTCTTGATTTTCCTCCTTTATCAATAAGTATTCCTTTCAGGCTTATGTTCATGTTCCTTGCTCATGTGTTTGGCCTACAAACAATGGCAACCTAAGGTTCAACTCTTGTATCTTTTCTTTTCCAATGGCATTGGCTCTCACAGTGCTATGTATCTTTCATGATGATCTGACCTTGTCTCCTCACTATACCTGCAGAAGGTATTTACAAACAGCTATTACGTGTACACACACACAAACACACACACACACACATACACACACACACACACTTGATTTCCTACTTAATCTCTGACCTTGGATATTCAAAAGGTTCTTAAACATAACATAAACAACTGAGTTTCTGCTACTCCTCTTTCCATTGCTCAAACATGCTCTGCATATGGCCCATCTCTTCTCAGGAAACAACAACTCTGTCCTTCTTGTGGCTCAGACCAAAAACCTAGGCATCATTCATGACTTTTCTTATTTCTTTTTACCCTTTTTACATTCGTGTTAGTTTGATTCTCCCTGCCTCTTAAAAGAAAAGAAAATATGCCTGAATAGAAAGAAGCTAACTAATCCCTCAGAAATCTGGGCTTGTCATCGGATGCTAATAAATTCTGCATTCCTCAGAATCTGATATCTAAGAAAAGGTAGTTCAATCCGTTTTCCTGTCAATTACCTCATACACAAAATAACTTTCTAAAAGTTTAACTAATAAGCTTTTACATTGCTCCATAGTTAAGAGCTTTACAAACACTAACGTGTTCAGTCCTCAAATAACCACATGTGGTTACATTTTTCTGCCCATTTTATAGATGAATAAATAGAGTCTTAACCTGGTTAAGTTACCTGTTTAAATATCTAGTTACTCATATAGGCTGGTCCCTTTGTCTAAATTTTTTGGCACTAGACAAAAAGCCTTTTAATATAACATTTTATTATAAATATTTGCGAACTTGCAAATTTATTTTACTTCTACAAGAAAAGCTCAGGTATCTGTCACTTACATCCCACGCTGATATTTCTATATTCTGTTGTATGTCTACTCATTTATGTCTACCTCTGCTCATGGAGCTGTAGAGCCATGACACTTTGTCCCTAAGTCACCCACCATGCATATCCCTAACGGGGCTTTAACATTTGCCCATACTTCTTTTTATTTGAGGTAAAATTTACAGTAAAATATACAAACATAACTTATTTCTTTCAGTGGATTTTGACCTACACTGTCTTCTAATTAATTTTACTGGATAGATTTTCCTCATCCCATTCGACTTTGAACACTTTTCTTTCTTTCTTTCTTTCTTTTTTTTTTTTTTTTTTTTTTTTTGCTATTTTTTTTATTAATTTATTCTTGTTACATCTCAATGTTTATCCCATCCCTTGTATCCTCCCATTCCTCCCCCCCCCCATTTTCCCATTATTCCCCTCCCCTATGACTGTTCCTGAGGGGATTACGTCCCCCTATATATTCTCATAGGGTATCAAGTCTCTTCTTGGCTACTTGCTGTCCTTCCTCTGAGTGCCACCAGGTCTCCCCCTCCAGGGGACATGGTCAAATGTGAGGTACCAGAGTACGTGAGAAAGTCGTATCACACTCTCCACTCAACTGTGGAGAATATTCTGACCATTGGCTAGATCTGGGAAGGGGTTTAAAGTTTACCTCCTGTATTGTCCTTGGCTGGTGCCTTAGTTTGAGCGGGACCCCTGGGCCCAAATCTGCCTATCATATTGTTCTACTTGTAGATTTCTAGGACACTCTGGATCCTTTTATTTTGCTGTTCTCCCATGCGTCTCTCATTTAGAGTCCCAATAGGATGCCTTCCCCTCTGTCCCAGTTTCCTGGTAAGTGAAGGCTTTTGTGGGACATGCCCCTTGGGCTAGTATGCAGATATAAGTGAGTATATACCATTTGATTCTTTCTGCTTCTGGGTTAACTCACTCATTATGATCATTTCTAGCTCAATCCATTTATCCACAAATTTCGGGAATTCCTTGTTTTTAATAGCTGAGTAGTATTCCATAGTGTATATGTACCACAGTTTCTTTATCCACTCTTCTAGTGAGGGACACGTAGGCTGTTTCCATGTTTTGGCTATTATTAATAAGGCTGCTATGAACATGGTTGAGCAAAGTTTCTTGTTGTGTGCTGGAGCATCTTCTGGGTATATTCCAAGGAGTGGAATAGCTGGGTCTTGAGGAAGCCCTATTCCCATTTTTTCTGAGATAGCACCAGATAGATTTCCAAAGTGGCTGTACTAGTTTGCATTCCCACCAGCAATGAAGGAGTGTTCCTCTCTCCCCACATCCTCGCCAGCATGTGGTGTCGCTTGAATTTTTGATCTTAGCCATTCTGATGGGTGTAAGATGGAATCTCAGAGTTGTTTTGATTTGCATTTCCCTGATGACTAAGGAGGTTGAGCATTTCTTTAAGTGTTTCTCAGCCATTTGATACTCCTCTGTTGAAAATTCTCTGTTTAGTTCCAAGCCCCATTTCTCAATTGGGTTATTCGGTTTGGTGGTGTTTAATTTCTTGAGTTCTTTATATATTTTGGATATTAGACCTTTGTCAGATGTAGGGTTGGTGAAGATTTTTTCCCAGTCTGTAGGCTGTCGCTTTGTTCTCTTGACAGTGTCTCCTGCCTTACAGAAGCTTCTCAGCCTCATGAGGTCCCATTTATTAATGGTTGACATTAAGGCCTGGGCCGTTGGTGTTCTGTTCAGGAAGTTGTCTCCTGTGCCAATATGTTCCAGGCTCTTTCCCACTTTTTCCTCTAAGTGGCTTAGTGTCTCTGGTTTTATGTTGAGGTCTTTAATCCACTTGGATTTGAGTTTTGTGCAAGGTGACAAATATGGGTCCAGTTTCATTTTTTTACACATAGACCTCCAGTTAGACCAGCACCATTTGTTGAAGATGCTATCCTTTTTCCATTGAATGGATTTGGCTTCTTTGTCAAAAATCAAGTGACCATATGTGTGTGTATTCATATCTGGGTCTTCGATTTGATTCCACTGATCAACCAGCCTGTTGCTGTGCCAGTACCATGCTGTTTTAAGTACTATTGCTTTATAGTACAGTTTGAGATCAGGTATGGAGATTCCTCCGGAGCATCTTTTATTGTACAAGATTGTTTTAGCTATTCTGGGTTTTTTGTTTTTCCATATGAAGTTCAGAATTGAACTTTCAATGTCTTTAAAAAATTGTGTAGTTATTTTGATAGGGATTGCATTGAATCTGTAGATTGCTTTTGGTAGGATGGCCATTTTTACTATGTTAATTCTCCCGATCCATGAGCAAGGAAGATCACGCCATCTTCTCAGGTCATCTTCAATCTCTTTCTTCAGAGTTTTGAAATTTTTTTCATACAAGTCCTTCACTTGCTTAGTTAGGGTAACTCCTAGATATTTTATATTGCTTGTGGCTAATGTGAAGGGTGTGGTTTTCCTAATTTCTTCCTCTGCAAGCTTGTCATTTGTGTATAGGAAGGCTACAGACTTTTTTGAGTTAATTTTGTATCCAGCCAATTTGCTGAAGGTGTTTATCAGCTTTAGGAGTTCTCTGGTGGAGTTTTGAGGGTCACTTATGTACACTATCATATCATCTGCAAAGAGGGATAATTTGACTTCCTCCTTTCCCATTTGGATACCCTTGATCTCCTTTTGTTGTCTTATTGCTCTGGCTAGAACTTCGAGTACTATATTGAAGAGATATGGAGAGAGTGGGCAGCCTTGCCTTGTTCCCGATTTGAGAGGAATTTCCTTGAGTATCTCATCATTTACTTTGATTTTGGCTATTGGCTTGCTGTATATAGCCTTTATTATGTTGAGGAAAGTGCCTTGTATCCCCGATCTCTCTAAAACTTTAAACATGAATGGGTGTTGAATTTTATCAAATGCTTTCTCTGCATCCAAGGAGATGATCATGTGGTTTTTTATTTTCAGTTTGTTTATATGGTGGATTACATTGATGGATTTCCGTATATTAAACCATCCCTGTTGCTATTTTTTTTTAATTAATTTATTCTTGTTACATCTCAATGGTTATCCCATCCCTTGTATCCTCCCATTCTTCCCTCCCTCCCATTTTCCCATTATTCCCCTCCCCTATGACTGTTCCTGAGGGGGATTTCCTCCCCCTGTATCTGCTCATAGGGTATCAAGTCTCTTCTTGGTAACCTGTTGTTCTTCCTCTGATTGCCACCTGGTCTCCCCCTCCAGGGGACATGGTCAAATGTGAGGCACCAGAGTGAGAAAATCATAATCCACTCTCCACTCAACTGTGGAGAATATTCTGACCATTGGCTAGATCTGGGTAGGGGTTTAAAGTTTACCTCCTGTATTGTCCTTGGCTGGTGCCTTAGTTTGAGCGGGACCCCTGGGCCCAAATCTGCCTATCATAATGTTCTACTTGTAGGTTTCTAGGACCCTCTGGATCTTTCTACTTTGCTATTCTCCCATGCTTCTCTCGTCTAGAGTCCCAATAGGATGTCCTCCCTTCTGTCCAAAGGGGCATGTCCCATGAAAGCCTTCACTTACCAGGAAACTGGGACAGAGGGGTGAACACTTTTCTTAACATAGAAATATTTAATCTCTAACATGAGAATCAAAATACAGATTAGCATCTGGTTAAGTACAGGAAGGGCTCACCTGTCAGCTTTCAACTAGAAAAACAACCCTGCTGAAGAGTCATAGTCCTAGTGGAACCAAGAGCTACTTTTAGTTTTGTCTTTAAAACAATCCACTTAATGATAGGCATTCTAAGGTTAGAAAACCTCACAATTCCATCCATTCTTTTTCTTGCTAAAAATGAGGAACAGCCATTTATCTAGGCTGCCACTTCTCTCTCTCTCTCTCTTTTTTTTTTTTAAGTTTATTTATTTATTCACTTTACATGTTGGTCATGTCCCCCTCCCTCCTCATCTCCCAGTCACACCTCTCCCATTTCCCTGTCCCCCTCCCCTATTCCTTAGAAAAGGGAAGCCGCCTTTCCCATCCACCCCAGCTCCTCAAGTCACATCAAGACTAAATGCTTCCTCTTTCACTGTGGCCTGGCAAGGAAGTACTGCCAGGGGGAAGGGACCAAAAAGCTGGCAAGAGTCCATGTCAGAGAAAGCCCCCACTGCCCTTACTAAAGAACACACATGAAGCCTGTGTTCCCCATGGGCTACATCTATGTGGAGGACCTAGGTCCAGATCATTCATGGTTCTTGGTTGGTGCTTCAGTCTCAGAAAGCCCCTCTGGGCCCTGGCTAGTTGGCTATGTTGGTCTTTTGTAGAACTGCTGTTACCTCCAGGTCCTTTCCTCCTTCCCCCCACTTTTCCACGAGACTCCCTAAATATCTCCCAATGTTTGCCTGTGAGTCTCAGCATCTGTTTCAAACTGCTGCTGGGTGGAGTCTCTCAGAGGACACCCGTACTGGGCTTCTGTCTGTAAGCATAGCAGAATATTGTTAATAATGTCAGAGATTGGCTCTCCCCCATGGGGTAGGTCTTGGGTTGGTCCAGGCATTGGTTGGACATTCCTTCAATCTCTGCTCTATCTGCTCTATCTTTATCCCTGTACCTCTTTCAAGCTGTCACAACCAAGAGTCCTGGCCTTTTGATATTCAGTGCAAGGTCTTTCCTGTGAAGCCCCGGAGAGATCCTTTTTTAAAACAAACAAACAAACAAACAAGCAAAAAAACTCAGTTTCACAACTGATATCATAAAACTAGAAGGAGGAGCATGAAACAGTGAAATGAGATCCTCAGATGGGGAAAATAATCATAATCACGTACATGAGATACTCCTGAGGAAGGGAAAGAAGAACGGAAGTGAAATGGCTTTCATTTACACTTGAATGCAAAGAAGATAACAAGGTAGAACAGGAGGAGAGCAAGGAGAGGAAATAATTGTGAAGTATATATGAAAATATGGCAAACAAGCCACTGGGCAAAATCTCGGTTCTACCACAGACAGAATTCTGCCTAAAAATGGGCAAGCTTGGATGCTGGCAGAGTCAATGGCCAAGACAGGGTAAGCAAGGCCTCAATAGTTCCTGCCTCACAAATGTATCTGTCAGATATGCTGGGCCAGAAGGCTGAAGAGATGCTCCAACATTATAGAGAGTGTTGAGTGACTATTCAGGCAGCAAACTGTCTCTGTTGGGAAACTGCTTACTTGCAATCCTTGTCTACGCAGGTAATTAATTTTATTCCTTCTCAAGTCTCTGATGGGGTTGAAGACCAGATAGTTTAGTTTTACAATTAAGCTTAGTGGTTTAGGGGTCAAGATGTTTTTAGGTCTAGAAAGATGTTTTAAGTTGAAATAATAAGATATGACAGATATTCATTTACATTCAGATTTTTAGACTCATCAAGATAGGAAAGATGTTTTCTTCAAGGCTGCCAAATACAAATAGTCAAAACACTATGAATGTAACATTTATACAATTCCTGATTGTTTCATGGTTCTTCTTGCTCTAAAAAGTTTATTGTATATATGTGTAATAATATAAATGTATATGTAAAAAATAAAAAATAATAAAAAAAGAAAATGCTATAATAAAACTCATTACCTTAAATGCTAATTTTAAAAAACCATTCAAAATCAGTACTGTAAAATTGCATCTGACAGAAGTAAATACATTTCCTTTTCCTTCTGAAAATAAAAATTACACAAAAGCACTTCGATTTCTGCTTTAGAAATTAATTACAATTGGAGTTAAGGATTCTTATAGACATACAGATCTTAATTAATAGGAACTAATTAATATCTATTTATTAATTAAATTAATTTATTTATAGTGATTTAAATTAATTATAACTGTATTTAAGGATTGTTATAGACATACAGATTTACTTTTAAAGTGAACTTAAAATTTACCTTTGCTTTAAGATTTACTTTTGCTCTTTTAAAAAATATCATTAATCCTCACAATAGACACTCAGGTTTCACATATAAGTAGCCAATGTTTGGAAAGGTTAGATAATAGTCTACACCTGGCAAACTGTAACAACAGGACCTTCTAACTATTAATGCCACATATGCATCACCATATTCTTCAGCCCTGATGCCCTAGAGCTGTCAATCAGAGGTAGAGCTTGGAGATTTCATTTACTCTTTTGTGCTTGAATCCAGTTCCACATTGGTAGGTCTATAACCTTAATCAAATAGCTTGATTCTCTTTGTCCTTCAGCTTCCTCGTTTGGACAGTGGGGATGCTAGCAGTGCCGGCAATGGGCTGCTCTAAGAAATAAATGCATTAACACGTGCAAGTTCCCAGGGTCGTACCAGGCCCCAAGAGGCAACTACTCAATAAATATGCTATCTTGTAAGTGTTTGCACGTGCAAAACACTCTCCAGTTTATAGTCCCATCCATTCTTTGAAATGTTAACATAATATGATAAGATGATACATATTGGAGATGCCTTAACACACAGTTGTAAACACTTGAATAAAATGCCAAGTCCTCTAATGAAATGGAATGGAATGTTAGCACACCCCTTTCATTGCCATGTTGAATTCTGCTCTAGTAACCATTGTTCGTAAAACACACATACATACATACATACATATGCACGTGCATGTACACAAACATACACGTACATACACACACATGCGCCCACACACTATAATTTGGGTTATTACACTTGCTCAAAAAATAGTTTTGAGTGTTAGTAAATTTTCAAAAGTCTATGTTTAAAAAGACAATGTTTGAATTCTACCTTAAATTTTCTCAGGATGGAATTAAGGATTTTATACTAAATATCAAAGAACAAGGCTTCTGTGGCTCTCTTAAAAAATCATTTACCTTTGCCTCACATTTTTACATTATTTAGGATATCAATTCCACATTATATTCTTCTGAATCTTAGACCAGGCTTCCTTCTATATGGAAAGTGAGTTAATTCATTCTCTGGCCCTTTCCCCAGCTTTCCCAAGCCATTGGCATCAGTGACTCAGTGGGGACTCTGATGCAACATGTGTGATGTTCAGCTGCCTACTTTAATATTTATTCCTAAAAACGCTTGACTCAACATCTTCTCAAACATTAGAACAACAACGCCAAAGGGGGGCCTATGACCTCATTAAACCATATTATTTGCTTTATTTTTATTGGTTATTTATTTACTTTACAAACCAATAGCAGCTTCCTCCCTCTCCTCTCTTCTCAGTCCTTCCCTGTCACCTCACCTCCCTGCCCCATCCACCCCTTCTCCCTTTCCCTGAAGAAAGAGAGAGGCCTCCCATGGATATCAACTAGCCTTGGCATATCAAGTTGGATATTAGGTGCATCTTCTTCTATCGAGGCTAGACAAGGCAGCCCAGTTAGGGGGAAGGGGTCCTTAGGCAGGCAATGTAGTCAGAGGCATCCCTTGTTCCCACTTTAGGAGCTCCACATGAAGACCAAACTGCACAACTGGTACATGTGTGCAGAGGGCCGAGGTCCATCCCATTCATGGCTCCTCCTTGGCAGTTCAGTCTCTATGAGCCCCTGTGGGCCCAGGTTAGTTGATTCTGTAGGGTTTCTTGTGATGTCCTTGACTCTTCTGGCTCCTTCAATCCTTCCTCTCCATCTTCTGCAGAATTCCCCAAGCTCCATTTAATGTTTGGCTGTGTGTCTCTCCATCAGTTTCCATCAGTTGCTCTGTGAAGCCTCTCTGATGGCATTTATGCTAGGCTTCTGTCTGCAAGTATAGCAGAATAGCATTAATAGGGTCAGGGTGTTGGGTGGCCCTTCCCTCAATTCAGCTCCATCTTTTACCTCTGCAAGAAAATTGTGGATATAGGTTTTGTAGCTGGGTTGGTACCCAATCCCTCCATTGGAAGTCTTGACCACTTACAAGAGATGGACAGTTCAGGCTCCATATCCCCTATTACTTGGAATCGTAGCTAGGGTCACCCTTATAAGTTCCTGGGAGTTTATGTCATCCTAAGTTTCTAGCTCGGTCCAGAAATGCCTCTTAACCCAGTTGTCTCTCCTAGTACTCTCTTCATCTTCCTCCATCTTTTCCCCACCTCATTCCTCTTGTTTCTGTTCTCACCCACATATATTAGTGTTAACTTTCTCAATGGATTCAAGTTTTCTGTCCATAGAGTATGAAAACGCAAAGGGCTGATGCCAATTGGTTCAGCCCAGAGAACCCAGACTTTAGGATCTCATAAATTTATAGGAATCCAATCTTTAAAATTTTTTTGTTTTTCGAGACATGGTTTCCCTGTGTAGCCTTGGTTTGCCTGGACTCACTTTGTAGAACAGCCTGGCCTCAAACTCACAGTGATCCATCTGCCTCTGCCTCCCTGGGAGCTGGAATTAAAGGTGTGCATCATCATACCTAGATTTAAAAGTTAAGTCCACTATAGAAACTTCTTTTTTGTCATGATCTAAAATGTTATAATAATTCATCCCTGCTATAAATATCACACATAAATCCAGAAAAGAAAAGGCATCAACATGAAGGGGTTATAACGTCTGAATAATGATAGTCACTAAGGCACACATGTGCCCTTAGATACATGCATGTTGTATGCATATAAACGTATGCACAAATATCACTTTCTAATTTTACCATTTATTATATCAGTAAAATATTTACCTGATGTCTTGCAAGCACTTAGGAAAAGTTAGAATCACTTTTTAAAGGCAGAACGTACCTTATGATCATATAATGGGGGAGGAGGTTCCCCTCAGTCACAGTCATAGGGGAGGGGAATAGGGTGAAAGTGGGAGGAAAGGAGGGAAGAATTGGAGGATACAAGGGATGGGATAACAATTGAGATGTAATATAAATGAATTAATAAATAATAAAAGAGAAAAATAAAATAAAATTCCAGTTGTGAAGGGAATAGGGTGAAAGCAGGAGGGAGGGAGGAATGGGAGGATACAAATGATGGGATAACAATTTAGTTGTATTCTGAATAAATTAATTAAATTATTAAAATAAAAAAATAAAATTCCGGTTTTGAAACAAAAAAAAAAAAAAGAAAAGACAGAACAATGTGAAAGAGTCGTTTATATATCTGTCAAACTCCCATACCACAGTTACTCACTCCTATGTCTTTTAAAACAGAACCTTTTGCTCCTTTCCAGAAAAACACCATCTTGGAACACTCCACTTTTTACTGTTGATGTGGCCTTTGCTTTCGTTTTTATATAGAATACAGTTGATAAACAACTACAGCCACTTGCCTAAGATCTCAAAATGACTTGTAGAAAGATCTACCTCTCCTACTAGCAATTTCAGGTACCTGTTCACATCACATGCCTTGACATCACCAAAAACCCCTAACCAAACCTTATAAAAAGCCTGGGATTTAACATTTTTTGTCAGTCAATGGGAATGACTTAGGGTAAATGGGAAAATACCACAAATGGCAGGACTTGGGCTTTGAGTTGATGGCTAGGACAGCTAACCATTTTTTTTTTCCATTGGATTTATGCTTGCTACTGGTATTCTTATTGGGCCCAGTGGACAAGGTATTCACAAACTCACTCCAAAATTCAGAAATAAAAATATAGTGTGGCAGTCTGAAAAAAAAAATATTTGATAGCTAAAATTAACAGTTTTCTTGCATCAGTTAGTTTGGGGCCCTTTTATTCTTGCCTTGCACCTTACAATAGTTTGGGATCAGAAACTATAATGACTAAAATTACCTGTGTTTCCTACCCTGGTTGATATGTAGATGCAAGAAAAAACTTGTCAAAATAAGACTTGTTCTGACTTTTTCCTATATTATGTGACACATAATAGAAAAAATGTAATTATAGTTTAGACGCAAAGAAACAAATTATTGTGAATTTGTTGCTTGAAGGCACTATACATACTTTCTATAGAAGCTGAAGTTTTTCACAGATGATAAGATAGTTTGTTGCTTAACACAAAGTGAAAATCTTTAAGGACATGATCAATGATAAAAGGGTGATCAAGGTTTTGTGGGGTGTCAGTAGTGAAAAGGAAAGTGCAAGGAAATCGATGTCTGAAACAAAGAACCAGTTCCTAATAAACACAGAACGAGAGAACAGCAGTCAAGTCCAATGAAAAATAGCAGGTTCTCGTTCAGGCTTCTGCCAAGGAAAACTCTTCATTTGGACTAGCCACAAGCCACAGGGGTATGCCCCAAGTTTAGTGTCTTAGCATCAAAGAAGAGAAGAAGTTGCATCAACTGATTTCAGAGCAAAATGTTACTTGAAAACCAAATGCAAAGATTCTCCAAGCCTCCAGGGCTTGCTTCAGTTTAAGAGAGTATCTTTGGGAACAGGGTGTCATCATGTCAGAATCAATTGAATAAATTGTCCCCCTTGAGTTTTTTTCCACAATAGGCACAGAAGAGACATAAAATTACTACCTATGAAACACTGAATCATTTAATGTATGAACAGTGTGACAATTCTTTCTCCATATGATGTTCCAAACGCACTTTTGAATGCGCGTATCTGGTTGGGCCATTAATTGCTTAAATTCCCCAGTAGCTTCCTGTGTAGGAATCTCAACAGCAAGCCTTATTTTTATTTCCACACCCTGAATAATCTGTTTAACCTTCTCTTTGATAATCCACCCATAAATAATTCCTGGATACCTAGTTTATGTCAGGAGCTGCTCTAGGCATTGGAACACTAACAGCATATAAGTGGAGGGGGTCTCTTCTCCAAGAAATGGCATCCCCCCATACCTTCCCGTCACTATTTTGCAAGCCAAGTCTCTCTCTCTCTCTCTCTCTCTCTCTCTCTCTCTCTCTCTCTCTCTCTCTCACACACACACACACACACACACACACACACACACACGCGCGCGCGCGCACGCTGTTAGTAGTTATCCAGCCCTTTCACTCATGAGGTAGACTTTGTTCCTGATAAATTACTACAGATCCTCCAATTCTCATTTTGAACACTGCTTTGTTGAATTTATCCTTTCTCTTCTTTTGGATCAGGTCAGAGGACAGCCATGTTTGTTCCACAGAATCATCATTTATGACCACTATACGTTGTATGTATGAATATCCATCTGAATTTCCACCTAGGCCAGAAGTTGGCAACCATTCTCTGTAAATGGACAGATAGTAAATATGTTCTGCTCTTTATTTGGTGTGTTACAATGCTTGACTTTGTCATTGTAGCACAAGAGCAACCATGAACAACACATGGGAACAAGTGTCCCAAGAATTGGCCCATAAGCCACAATTTGCCAACACCTAAACAATAAAGAGTGTAAAAGATTCATACATGACTCTTCCAGTATGCTCACCATAAACTACATGCTACTACTGTACACATGAAATTTGGCTATAACAATTAAGAATCCGAGCCTCTATAGTTTTAATTAGTTAAGCTTAAATGCAACCAGCCATATCTGGCTGCTAATTGTGGTACTGGATATGAGACCTTGCATTGTGTTCTTATAACTCATTTGTATGTACTGGGATCTAGAAAAAGAGTTGGCAGAGAGTAGACATTCACTATGTACCTGTAGACAAGTAAATAAATGGAAAATTCTCCATATACACATGTATGTGTGTGTGTATATAATCATATATACCTATATGTATATAGGTATATATGATTAATGGCCAAAGCTCTTTATTTCTGTTTTACTCTTGTTAATACAGTTGATTAACTAATACTCCTGAATACATCTTTCCCTCTACTCTTACAATAGGATTATTTTGGGTTCATGTTTCATCTCACTACTAAATATGAATCTCATGAGAATAGAAATTCTAAGATGATCTTCCTAAGTAATCTTTCCATGACTAACACTGACATTTAGTGAAGTCTTTTTAGCCACTAACAGTCACTGGAAGAGGAAGAGTGACATCCCAATGGCTACTTTAACTCTGAATTGTGTTCCGGTCTCTCATGTCTCAAGAGTCCATGTTTCATTTGGCTTCAATGCTGGTATGTGGAATTGAACATTTCAATTCAGATACGGATTTTCCAGCTTTATAGCCTGGGCCATGTGATTAATGCCCTGTTTGTCTCTTAGTAGACAAAATGAGTTTTAGATTTTGGTCATAGTGGGTACTATAGATATTTTTCTGGAGGGATATATTGAGTCTCAAACTTCTTATGAATCTTTCTCTCTTTTTTTTTTTTTTCGTTGTTGTTGTTTTGTTTTGTTTTTCAAGACAAGGTTTCTCTGTGTAGCCTTTGCTGTCTCAGAACTTACTCTGTAGACCAGGCTGACCTCAAACTCACAGAGTTCCAACTGCCTCTGCCTCCTGAGTATGCCCCCAGTGCCCAGGTTCTGAGCCATTCTAATCATAAATACAAATGTGATTTTGTTAATTAATAAATTTAGTTTTATGGGTATATAGGAGAGAAAAGCACAGAGAATTAATGAAATATAGTTGGCATAATTTTACTATTTTAAACTTTTATGTTTATTTTTAAAAAGCAAAATGAAGTTCTAAAGGTTATGAGGCTTTGAACTTAGAACCTCTTGTGAGCTAGCCATGCCCTGCATCTAAGCTATAGCCTTAGCCATGAAAAAAGAAGGAGGAGGAAGAGGAGGAGAAGGAGGAGGAAGATATTTGTCTTATTTGTACATGTTACAAAAACATTGAATTTCTTAGTATATAAGCCACCAAACTTCAACGCTGCAATCCAATCAAAATTTATTTCTCACTCATAAAAGACTCTACTACTCCACCCATTTTTTTTTTTTTTAGGAATTGCAAATGCTCTTCAATCTTTAGTACATCTCTTCTGAGGTTACTTTAGCTAACAATATTAAAATGAGAAGATAAAAGAGAATAGTGTATATACTAGGTATAGAAATGGTACTTTTTTTTTACCTACTTCATATTAATTAAAATCCAGTCATACTTGTCAGCAAAGGATGTGAAAATTGTAAAATCACTGTGATCATTGAAAAAGAAATTAGGTTTCATAAATAGTCTTTACCATACTGACAATAGTAGTAAAATATTTCTAAACTGTTCATGAGAGACAACAAAAGTTATTTTTATTTTAAATAAATGTAGGTTTTTAAGTAAACTTTATTTTAAAAATATAATTTGAATATAATAAAAATCACACACCACAATTAACCAGACCCAAAGTCTATATATCTCAATAAACTTTTACCTAGTTAAAATACCCACCCCTAAGCTGTGAAGCCTCAGAGAATCTAACCAATAATATATTTATATATGTAGACAAATGTTCATATGGCTATAATATAACCTGTAGAAAAAAAGAAGAAATGTTAAATATTAGGCGATGTGGGAGGACAGAATGCAGGTATAGACATGAATTAAGAAAGCGGATATAAAGCAATTTGTTTTTCTAATTATAATGCTGCCATGGTTTTTAAAGTAGATAAGTGGATAAAATATATTTGATAGTGAAAGTACAAAATCCAATTTAAGGTTTATAGTTTCAAAAGAAGGTATTATCTTTGCAAGCAACGTTTTTGAAGTATGTTTATTAATAAATACAACTTTATTAAATGGCTTGTGGTCAATATTTTTGCTTTTTGTGTGTGTGGTGTTTGGGAATCAAGCCCATGTCCCAGTGTCCTAGGCATTTTGGAGTGTTTGTGAGACAGTACTGTAGTGCACTATGATGAGATTAGGAAAGTTCTGTGTAGCAAGAATGTTTCTGAACAGGAAGCCAGAACTAGTCATACGATGTCAAGGGGCACCTGTGTGTAGATGAGGCTGTGTATGTGGAAATGAGGGAGAGGTAGCAAGAATAACAAGCAAGGTGGGCGGGGGAAGTAACAACTGTCACAGCATGAAAAATGCTTGAGAACAGGTAGAATGTCCAATGGGACATGAACATAGTTTCATGTTGCATAATGGTTAGAACGTGGAAAAGTAGGATCTGGCAGGGCATTAGCCTCTTGCTAAACAATTCAACTTAATGGTGAAAAGTAATTCTGCAAGACAGCTTCAGGCATGGCATGGGTAAGGTAGATTTCTACTAGATGTTAAATTGTTTTAGCTTTAATATGAGTATACTGCTTAAAAAGCCGATCTAATCAGTGAACAATGATAAAGATAAAGATGCCTCCCCCTGGCTCTCATTTCGTGGCTGTGACACCCTGCAAAGTCCCCAGGAGTCGGAAAAAAGGAGAGAACTCTTTCAAGCACCATATTGGTTCGCTTTTATTTCTACAGGAGCACTTTGGAAATTATGGAATGAACACTGCATCAGTGTTAGCACTAAGACGTTATCTTTTGCAGGATAAACATTTAAGGACTCATGCTGTAACAAAGGGCCCACCAAGATGGTGAGAGCAGTAGTCTAGGGCAAAAGGGATGCCCATCTCCCCTAAAGCGCTCATTTCATTCTCGGGCTCTTTCTCTCTGCCCATTTCTACATGCCCTTACCTTCTTGGTTTATCATTCAAACTCTTCATTCATTGTTCCCTGGTTGATGAAACATTCCCTCTCTCTTCTGAACAATGTTAGGACATCTTTCTCCAAATTCCCACAGCAACCTCAACATTTCTCTGATATTTCTGACTCTTTCCACCTGGGTTCTGATGGAACATTAAATAACAAACACCTGTTGAAGCTTGGTTGAGTTCAAAATAAAATTAAAATAATAATAACAAAACATGACAGAGATAACTGATGCTATTTTTGTACGGTATAAAATTTAAGTTGTATTCTACATTATCTTGCATAATAAAATATCCTCCTGGCCTAACCTCCGGATTGTTGTCCACTCTTTCCTCTACTCTAACCATTCTATTGAAATCTATTAAATGAAAGGCTTTGCTTGGATTTTTATCAAGTGATATATCTCTGGGATTTCTAGGCTGAAGAACTTTATTTGGGTTATTTTCCTAAGAGCTTTCTTCTATTAACTGAAACCACAGATTTAAAAGTGGCAGATTTTTCTCTAACCTCTCTTGCTCCCAAATAATTGAGACAGAGAATATTTGATTTTTTTTTCAACAAGCTTCAATGCACAATAACAGAGCAGCTATTAATCTATTCTAATTATCTAAAATAATCAGACTATTTCCCTGCCAAAATCCCTAAGATACTTTCAGTTAGTACTGGTCTGCCTCTGTAATGATAGTCCCTGAACCCTCACCTCATGGACAAAATTCTCTCGTCTCCTCTCGCTCTCCCTCATCCCCTCTCTCCGCTCTCCTCTCTCCTCTCGTCTCTCACTCCGCTCTCCACCTCTCTCTCTCTCTCTCTCTCTCTCTCTCTCTCTTTTCCTGGAATCAGAAGTCCAACCCTATTCCCCCTCTGATCAGCTTTTATTGACAAATCATAAAATACATGAGGAGCAATGTTCAGGCAAATTGATGAGAGAGAATCTTAGAAGAAGCGTTACAATGCCGCATCCAGACTGCAACCAAATATAGGGGGCAGAGAAATGAGCACTTGAATAATTCAAGGATAATCCTTACACAGTACACAATAAAACTATGCCAACAACTCATACATTCTCCCAGTTATTATTTCTCTTGTAATACTCACACTTTGCATTCACTTGCTTTGATTTATAAGTTCTACCAGTCATTATTTATCTTGTAATTTCACTAATTTACACTCACTTCTCAATCTTGATGTTTCTAATCCACAACTCCTAATCTCACTATATTTTGAGTGTGCTGTTTTCTGGGTGCCATCAAGTCCGCTGAAGGCACTGTCCGCCTCGCCATGCTGGCTAGGATGTGATGAGTTGGTTCTTTTGCTCCTCATCTTTATCACCAACAGTTTTACTGTCACATTTCTGCTAGTAGATTTGTTTGCTTTACAACTTATTTAGATAGAAATAAGCATCTAAATACATAACCAAATACATCATCAAAATCAGGGGAGTTTTGAGACAATATTCTTATAATGTGTTATTTCTGTTTTTCTGTCTCCTTTCTATTCTCTCAGATTTAACCAAATGTGTCTGTTTTAAGTGACATCTCACATTTTCTCCCCAGAAGCCCTGGTCATTTTCCTTTATTTTTCTTTAGGTCTGTGAGTTTGGGGGCTTTGGTTTTTATAAATCCTATCTTAACATTTCCTGACTGTTTTGACTTCCTATTTAATTATACTACTGAGTCTCCCTGCCAATTTTCTATCTTGATTATCACACATCTTTCTGAAATAGTCTCCCTTTGTTGCCAACAGTAGCCTTGAATTCACAGTCCTTCTGCCTCCATCTCCCAGTTGCCAGGTTGCAGGGATGTGTCAGCATGCCCACCTGTCCCTCTGTTTTATTCTCACTTCTCTATTGAGTGTTTGATTTGGTGAAACACTACTATCATGCTTTTTTAATTTTTTTTCAGCATGTCTTCTTTTGGTATTTTGAACATAATTGTACCATGTATGTCTATCCATAATTTTATTGTGACATTTACCTTTGCTTTCTGTTTTTTTGGTTTTGTTTGTTTGTTTATTTTTCTTTTTGTTTGTTTTGTTGGGTTTTTTTCTTAAGTTGGTTTTCAACTACTCGCTGAAGTCACTTGCTTTTATCCCAAAGAGCTTTATTTTCTTTCTAAGATGCATAAATCTTTCCTTAGTCCAATGCCTGGGTCATTCCCTTGGGCAGTTTCTCTTGTCAACTCTTCCTTACACTTTGTATAGGTTTGTTTTACCTAGCTCATTTTTTTATTAACTGAACATTTAAAATAATAATACATTGTTGCACTTCTGCATAAAGATTATACCCTGACCCAGAGTTTGTGTATGTTTATCTGTGTGTGTGTGTCTTTGTGTGTACATTTGTGGGTCTGTGTGTGTATTCTTATGTGTATGTCTGTGTGTCTGTGTGTGTGTATGTTTGTGTGTGTGTGTGTGTATGTGTGTGTGTGTTGTATTTCTGTGTGCTTGTTTGCTTTAGTGGCTTCCCTGAACTACTTCCATAAGACTTCTGGTCTCAGAACACAAAGCTCTAGCACTGCTCATATCTGCCTTTATATGTGCATTGGAATGAAAGTAGCTACAGAAACACTCCCCTATTTGTTATCTTTCCTGGCCATTCCGGCGAGCTACTGGTGCATCACTCTAAGCCACTCGTCTCCACACTTACCAGGCAGCTCTTTTATTGACCAATATCCCCACAAGGCACAAACTGCCGCATAACGTGATTCAATCAAAATCATGACTTTTTCATGGGTATATTTTTAAATCCAGCCTTTGAGATTTACCCCAAAAGGGCTCTTTACAGCTGTGTACTTCCCTGGTTCTCTCTGGAAAACTGACACCTGCCTACAGTTTAGCTTGCAACTTGTGGAGCCACTGTTGTCTTCTACATTGCTTATCACTGAAGCTTCCATTTTAAAGATTTTATGGTCAAACTTTCCCCCTCAGTAAAGTCAATAAGCCCTTGTTTTATAGCCAACTGCAGAACAGTTCCTGTGTCTAGGGTTTTATGAGCAGTACTCTAAAATACAGTAACCTCTGAAGGTCTTGGCTTTCCTCTTCTAGTGTGGAAGTCATATCTGTCTAGTGAGGTAGGGTAAGGAGAATTGGGCTGCAACACTCACTGCAAAGCCCAGTGCAGTTCCCATCCTGAGAATGGGTAGTCAGTGGAGAAGGGCAAACTCCCTATCTCTTAGCCACATTTGCATGAAATTTAACCTCCATGAAGCAGCACTGGAGCATGGTAAGAAGGCTGAAAGACTGGCATCTCCTCCTGCCAGCTTGGAACTCAACTAGGGAAGGAGAATCCCCATTTTTATAGCCATGCTCACTCAGAGGGAAACTTTCTCCTGTTGAGAGGTGAAGTGAAAAGTTGAAGGAGGGGTAGGCTATGGCTTACTACCAGAGACTTTCGCTAGTCTTTGCGGGATATTCCATAGATTATCTTGAATAAGTACTACATCATTTTAATGTCCTTACAATTTCCAAAAACTTTGCAAATTTGTATTCTTTTGTTTATTTTCACCAGTTATTTTAATTATTCAAAGAATTTATGAAGTTCCCATGATACTATTAGAAAAATGGATTTACACACACACGTGCGCACGCACACACACACACACACACACACACACACCACACACACACACACACACCCCTTCTATACTGAATACAGAATAATATTTTAGCAAAGTTTATATTCTGTGTCATTCACAGTGGTTTGTTTTTCCACTCAAAACTCACTTGACTGATGCAACATAAAGAGATAATTCCTGTGTTATCCCTAAAGAAAAGGTTCAGTGACAGACAGCTCTCTGTTATAGTGTGTGAAACTCTGCCTGCATTCCACTGCATGGAGGACAGTGAGCCTCACCCTCTGGATTCCGTTGGCATTTTACCATCCCAGAGCGGATGTCATAGCATCCTGTTCCAGTAGAAAACAGAAAGCCTGATGCTGTCCCTTGATCTTCATTGTCAATCGCATTCTCTTGCTTAAACCCTGATGTAGCAGCGTAATGGAGTGTGTGCCATGTTCCATGAGCTTCCTCGCCTGGAAAGCAATTTACTTGTAGATGGTAGGAGAATCTACAGAATTCATTGATTTTAGATACCTCTCTCTCTCTCTCTCTCTCTCTCTCTCAACTCTCCTCTCTCCTCTCTCTCCTCTCGTCCTCTCATCTCTCCTCTCTCTCTCTCTCTCTCTCTCTCTCTCTCTCTCTCTGCTTCTCTCTTCTCTCTCTCCTGTGTTTGTGTTTGTGTGTATGTGTGGATACATTGTGTGTTTACAAATATATGTGTGTTTGTGTGTAGGTGTGTATGAGTGTATCTATCAATGTGTGTGTGTATATGTTTGTGTATGCATATACGTCAGTGTGTGTATATATATGTGTGTGTGTGTATCTGTGTGTGTGTATGTGTGTTTTGTATATGTTTGTATGTATGTCAGTGTGTGTGTGGTGTGTGTGTGTGTGTGTGTACACATGTGAGCACTGAGGGTCAATCCCAGGGCATGCTAAACACAATAGAGCTATGCTCCCTCACTTCTCATCTTAAAAGAGAAAAGAAAAGTCCTTTCTAAAAGCTTTGACTTGCTTCCGTTTAATAAATGAATATAATAAAGAAATATAATAATGAAACTATCTGAACTATTTTACCCATTAACCCACCGAGCAAATATTGGTGAAGTGAGTATGAGAAAGTCAATGTAACAAGAACTGGAACAGTTTGATGCTAAAAGTCTCTCCACTAAGACATTAATTCCTAAAAGATAAAGATGCTTGTTTGTTTGCTTCATAGACACAGTTAAACTTAGCTTTATCTATAAACCATACCATGAACAGAGATAAAACACTAGCGGGTTTTTTTCCTTTTCAACCTGAAATAGCACTACAGAGTGGTGATTGTTCCTGCCTTGTACTTGGCTGACTTAGGTAAGGGCCATGAGCCCGAGTTCATAACTAAGAAGTAATTCATGGAGCTCCACGTTGGAATCTTAAGAGCATCCATTCCTCACTAACGTCTCACCAAATGGTCCGTCTGATCAAAAATTTTGTATCAATTATTTCATTATAGGCTATTAAGTAAATTTATGTTTGTACTTCTGAATAATCAAGTTCCAGTATCATTCAAAAAGCTTTAATATTTTCAAATGTGTTCTTCAAATTTTAAAGGTCAAACGTTTAAAAATATAAATATCATAGTCTATTTTAACAAGAAATTTCTAATCTTTTATTTTCTTTGTGTTTTCAGCAAAAGAGGAAGCCACATTATTGGGATAAGTCCATCTCTCAGGCCCACCCAGAGCCACCACTTTATACCATCATTTTAACTCACATGGGATATGCAATTGGAACCCTATTTGGCTATCTCAGAGACTTTATGAGAAAAAAGGGAATAGAAAAATGCAACGCAGCTGTAGAGAGAAAAGAACAAAAAGTACGTACCTCTCTGGATCTGTGTCAGGATATACCCTTCTTAAAAATAATTAATCAGATAATTTGGTTTGTTTGTTTTTGATTTCTTGAGTTCTTTATATATTTTGGATATTAGCCCTTTGTCGGATGTTGGGTTGGTGAAGATCTTTCCCCAGTCTGTAGGCTGTCTCTTTGTTCTCTTGACAGTGTCCTTTGCCTTACAGAAGCTTTTCAGTTTCATGAGGTCCCATTTATTAATTGTTGATCTTAGAGCCTGAGCTATTGGTGTTCTGTTCGGAAAGCTGTCTCCTGTGTTAATGAGTTCAAGGCTTTTCTCCACTTTTTTCTAACAGATTTAGTGTGTCTGGTTTTATGTTAAGGTCTTAAATCCACTTGGACTTTAGTTTTGTGCAGGGTGATATGTATGAATCTACTTGCATTTTTCTACATGTAGACATCCAGTTAGACCAGCACCATTTGTTGAAGATGCTATCTTTTTTCCATTAAATGGATTTGGTTTCTTTGTCAAAAATCAAATGTCCATAGGTGGATTTACTTCTGGGTGTTCAATCTGATTCCATTGGTCAACTGGCCTATTTCTATGCCAGTACCATGCCATTTTTACTACTGTTGCTCTACAGTACATCTTGGGATCCATGATGGAGTTTCCTCCAGAAGACCTTTTGTTGTACAGGATTGTTCTAGCTATACTGGGTTTTTCCATATGAAGTTGAGAGTTGATCTTTCTAGGTTTGTAAAGAATTTCGTGGGTGTTTTGATAGAGATTGCATTGAATCTGTAGTTTGCTGTTGGAAAGATGGCCATTTTTACTATGTTGATCCAAATAATAATAACAATAATAATAATAATAATAATAATAATAATAATAGTAATAATAATAATAATAATAGAAAGAAGAAGAACAACAACAAGAACAACGAATCAGGCCCAGAGCCTAGAAAGAAGGATGTCCAGGAACTTCTCAGAATAAAGTCCATTTATCTCCACTCACTAAGCTCTATGTGTCTCTGACGTATTTGTGGCCTGTTTTTTCACAAACATTTACTGGAATACTATTAACTGCCACATACAGAAATTAACACTCCCTATTCATTGCCATGTTAAATTTAGGCAATATTTCTATAACTTATATGATAAAACACCATTGTAATGATGAATGAGCCAATGTGAAATAACCAATGAAAGCAAGGATACCTAGGAGGTACGATTCTAGACTATTCTAGACTCAGTATCATATTTGCTCTATTCTAAAATAAGAATATGTATCTGAGTAAATGTGACATTTTAATTTCAATTAGGTCAGGGTTTCTCAACATTTGCCCTACTGGTATATCTTACTAAATGATTCCTCTGTTTGGAGAGACCCGTGAATTGAAGAAATTCAAACAGCGTGCCTGATCTCCAGACACCAGAATTGCCATTATCACTGATTGACACACATAGTAATGATTAAGTCTCTCCATTTAGAAGAATTTACTTAGCTATTTTTTAAAATCTATTTTGCCTTGTTTCTCTATTGAGCTATAGAAGAGATGGAAAGATATTCAGAGATCTATCGTGTATGTATATATATATATATTTAGTTCTTTGAGAAGGTCATAAACATGTTTATATTCTCTCCCTTTACCAGCTCATTTCTACCTCCCTCCATACATACTCAACTTTGTGCCCCCCGCCGTTTTTATTTGCTTTAACCCATTAAGTATAATTTGCGATGTCCAAATATTTTTGGATGTGTGTTCTTTTACTGGCGCATGGTCAACTTACCAGAAGCTACACTCTTAAAGAAAACTGTCTAATTTCCAATGACTATTCTTTTTTGTGAGAATGAGCAATGTTGTATTCTAAACACCATACTGGTGGTCAATAGCACACAGACCCCTTATAAGAAAGCAGCTACAGGAAAAAAGTTCAGAAAGAGAGCACATTCATGAGTTGGCAATGGAGAAATTTGAATGTTTTCCTCAAAAAACATAAATGGATGCTTTTATTACTCTCCTTTCCCCTTTTCATAACCAGATATAAGAACTCATTAACTCAACTTTTGTTTTCTTACACTAATGCCCTCAAATTGATTCCAAAACATAAAGCTGTTTTATTTGCCTAAATAAAAATACTTGCCTGCCATAAGTTCAGATTTGACCACTTGGTGCTGAGTTGGTGGCATTGTTTCTGAAGGTTTACAAGGTAAAGGCTTACTTAAGGAAGTATGTTACTTTGGGGCAGGCTTTGGGAGCTTAAAGCCTCATCCTACTTCCTGTTTGCTCTCCCCACTCTCTTTTTGTGGGTCAAGATGTGAGTGTGCAGCTTCCTGGTTTTGCTGTGGTATCTGCCACTTGCTGCTAGGTCTCTCTGCCATAATGGAAGTTTAGCCCTCTGCACCCATAAGCAGATTAAACTCTCCATTTCTTAAATTGCCCTAGCTGTGGTGTTTTATTACTATAACAGAAGAGTAACAAATTCAGCTTGAATAATCCCTTTTCCCTATACTGACAAGGAAAATAAATACAGAGTTCCAAACCACACTCCATGATTCCAAAACAGGCTTAGAGCTCTTGGTAAAATTGTCAGAAGACTCTAGAAAGGAAAAGGACAACACAGACAGCCACAGATTCTAAAATTTTTGCCTGACTTCTCCATTTTCCTCTTTATTTTTGTGTGCTTTCAACAAGTTTCTCTGGTTGCCTGTCTTCTTAATTCAAAACAACTTAGAATTGAAATGTAAAGACCTTGGAAATGACTATCACAATAAAATATCTAACAAGCCAACTTAGTAAAATATGGGATTTTTCAGCAGGTGTAATTATTGAAAACTTTCAAAACATCAAGCACAAATTCCACCACTGTACATCTCTCAAGTACCAATGATCCTGATATCCAAGCACCTCTGTGAGATCTGGCATATAACATGATACAAGCTTGGTGTAAAACTCTGTAGTTGAACAACTGTCTCTACAGTACATCTAAATAGTGTTGATTCCTGATCAAGTATATCACAGACATCTCTGGCTGCACTCACCTGAAGCAGAAAAGATTCTACAAATGGCAACTGTATAAAAATGTAAATGGATATTCATTTTTATATAAATTATAATTTGTCCTGAGTCATCTATGTTATGGATCCTGAAACAATTGCAAGACAGTCTCAAAGAGGCTTTCCCCTAAGCAATATGAATGATAGGGTCCATTAGAGTATGGCAGATGGCTCAGGCACTGATCTTTCTGTGTGGGCCTAGGAGGGTCTAGAGAGATTCTTGGGGTACCCCTAGGAAATGAAATTAGCCTTCAGTTTTTCAGATAGTAATACTAGACTAGTGCTTTATAACCTTGGTTATTCATTGAAATCAATGGAGTTTAATAGAAAAATGATGACAGGGCCCAACGCAAGCACCCCCCTAATTTAACTACTTGAGGCAAAGCCTAGATAAAGAAGTATATACAAATGTGCTGGATATGGAAGCATACTCTGTGTCCAAAGCTGTGAGCCATACTTCAGAACACTGCTTCTCAAGTTTGTGATGGATACAAATTAAAGGATGGTATTCATAATCTAATGAAGATTGCATAGGGCAAAGATCCCTTATTTCTAGAAATGATCACAGGAGAAGCCAATGTCTGTTATTCCAGAAGCTCTCCCTTGGAAGTTCAGCCACTACCTGTACTCAGATGGTGGCAGTACTATCTTTTATTGTCCCTGGCTGCCCCTCTCCTTTCACATATCCATCTAGGGACCATCTGTTCCTTGAATGGTGGTCCATAGATGCTTTATTGAGGTGGTAGTCTTTTGAAGTCCACTATCAATGACTAGCAACCAATGATAGGGATGAGTCAGATTGAAGCACACATCCTAGTCAATTGATCTGGCCAAAGGGTCTGTCTACCAGCTTTCTCCCTCTAGTCCTTCTTCCCACCCCTAACCCTATGATCTCTTCTCAACAGAAACCCAACATGACTCTTTGAAAACCCAAGTCAATCCACATCCCATCTTTGTCCAGAACTCTCTAATTTCTGTCCAAGTCGCTAACTAAAAAAGAGACTTAGGGGAGGTTCCACAAAATGGACTCCCTTCTTTTGTCTCTAGTTTATCTATCTTGCCACTCTCCACCAGCTCACTCTACTTCAAACACTAAGATCTTCTGGTTCTTCCTCAAACTTCTCCTGCTCCTCTCACCTATCTCTGGGATTTTTAATTTCCATTTCCCTCTTCTTAGAATAATCTTCCCTTGTGTATCTATAAAGCTCACTCCTGCCTCAACTGTCACTGTAAAACCAATAGCCAGTCAGCAAGATGGCCCAGCAGGTAAAGGTCTACAATACTCATTGACCAATGTGTCTGTTTTTATTTCAGTGACATGCAGTTATTACTATAACTCTGTAATATAACTTGAGATCATGAACACGCCAGCACTGTTCTCACTGTTCAGAATTCTTTTGGTTATTCTGGGATTTTTGTGTTTCCATGTGGAATGTAAGCCTTTTTCCTATTTATGGAGAGAACTGCATTGGAATCTTGGTGAGAATTGTATTCAATATCTAAATTGCTTTTGGTATAAGGGCCATTTTTACAATTATAACCCAATTCTAGTCTTTCACTTACTTAGTTAGATTTATTCTAAGATTTCTTCTAGATTATTATCAGTGGGATTTTTCCCTGATTCCATTCTCATCAGTATGTGAAAGCTACTGACATTTTATATTAATTATATATCCTGTTATTTTTCTGCATGTACTTAGCAGTTGTATAAATTATCCAGTAGAGTCTCTAGGGTCTCTTATGCCTAGAACCATATCATCTGTAAACAAATTTAGTTCCCCTCTGTCTTTTCTATTATATGCATTTCATCTCTTTCTTCTTTTCTAGAGAGAGCATTAAAGATCTTTTTCCTAGGACGGCATATTCTCTGTATTTTCTCTAGAGTCAACTCAAGGAATGAGTAGTCAGATCGATAGCACAAAGATCTTCCACAATGGTGTTTCCATGACCATTTCTCAGGAAACTAACTCCATACTTTGAAGAAGAGCAGAGATAATGATGATGACAATGGAAAAACTCATTTCCAATTATCCAGTACATCCTCCATTGACTGGAGGATAAAGTTTAATTTCAGCCAGCTGTATAAGTCTTCTTTGTCTATACCTAGGCAGCACAGTGTATCCACACTGTAGGAGAAGCCAGAAGGTGGTCAGAGGCCACATGAGTCATAACATTGGCTTTGACTTTGAATGACATGGATTCTGAACAAAGGACAATATGATATATCAGATAACTTATTCTTAGTCATTCTTCTCAAATGCTTTCTGTATTTCTATCTAGAAAACAAACCAGTCACATTTTTAGCCTTCAGAATTACTGAGAATTATTATTCATGACCTCATTCTACCTGAATGCTACCTACAAGGTTCTTTTTCCATAAAGTCTCCCCAGTTCCTGCATCAAGTTGTGATTCTCTTTCCTATTCCAATTCTGTGAATGCACAAGAGCACTTGGCTCAGGTCGTAGTTACAGGTTTTGTGTTTTCTGCCTAACATCAACTATTAGGAGCCAAATGACAAAAGTCATAGATGTTCTGCTGTGAACCTCAGCTCATCTGAAGATCGTCACGTTCATGGGTGACATTTTGTAAAGGACCATAGGCTGCTATCTCTGTCACAAGAGAAGGCTGGTCTTTTCACAACCTTGTCAGCTCAGTTCCTGGCCCTCAGCATGTCGTGGCTAACTACCTGCCAATAGTAGTGTTCCAATGGGTCTTCCTTCAAATCATTTTCTCAAATCAATATCAAGTTTCTCATGACAAGTGAGGAGGCCGGACATAGTCCACATCCACCCATCCTTCTAACAGCACAATTCATGAGTATATTTAGATTTTTTTAAAGCAATACTAATATCTCAACTATTTTTTCCAACTGAATTGCTTGAACATCAGTACATTCCAATCCTATTGCTGGAATAACATTTATGGAATAGGAAAAAATCCTTTTTGTCTTTGCCACTTTTTCAGGAATTGAGATAGCATCTTTGTTATCCTTTATTACTTGCCTGCACTGGGGACTAAATATAGGACCTTATATATAAATTCTTCCACAGAGATACTTTGCTAGCCATTTAATTTTACTTTTGTTTTTCTAGTAGAGTCACATTAAATTGCCAAGGCTAGACTTGAAATTATTTTGTAGCCTAGGCAGGCTTTGAGTTTGCAATCTTTCTTTTTTTAATGTTTTTATTTTTATTTTTTATTAATTAAACATTTTTATTTTTTACATATACATTTATATTATTACACATATATACATTGAACTACTGATAGCAAGAAGAATCGTGACACAATCAGGAATTATATAAATGTTACATTCATAGTGTTTTGACTATTTGTATTTGACAGCCTTGATGAAAACATCTTTCCTATCTTGGTGCATCTAAAATTCTGATTATAAGTCAATCTCCCATCACATCCTGATAAAACATCTATCTAGACCTAAAAACATCTTAACCCCTAAACAACTAAGCTTCACTGTAAAACTAAGCTACCTGGTCTTCAACCCCATTAGAGACTTGAGAAGGAATAAACTTGATTACCCGAGTATGCCAGGAGTACAGGTTAGCAGCTTTCTAAATGAGACAATGACAGAGACAATTTGCTAACTGAATAGCCACCCAAAACTATCTATAATGTCGGAGCATCTTCTTCAGCCTTTTGGCCCAATATATCTAACAGACATATTTGTGAGACAGGAACTTACCCTGTCTTGGTAGAGTTTTGCCATCGACTCTGCCTGCATCCAAGCTTGCCCTTTTTTTAGGCAGAATTCTGTCAATTAGCCACATAATACAGGATAACTACACCACAACACAGAGACTGAAACATCAAATAAGAGCCATGTGTGATGAGGACCTGGACCCTCTGCTCAGTGTAGCAGCACAGTCTTCCTGTGGATCCCAAAATGTGGAGAGTAGGGACTACTTCAGACACCCAGTCTAGCTTATGAGCTTAGTTCACTTCCCCATGGCAGGATGGCCTTACCAGCCTGCAAACGAAGAGGTTACAGGTAGTATAGGTGAGACTGGATAGGCTGAAGTCAGATGTTAGGGGAGGAGGGCTCCCCTTTTGGAGGACTAAGGGGGGGAAGAAGAGGAGATGAAGACGGGAGGGGGGATCAGGAGGGAATGAGGATACAATCGGGATGTGAAAAACTTAAACTGCAGAACAAATAGGCAACTTATATTACTAATCCCACTATATGGGAATAGCTCTGAGACTGGCTGAGACATGAATGTCTAGGCATAGACAATGTTTCTTGTTGGCTACAGAATTAGATGTCATTCTTCATATGGCATGAATGAAAATTTATGGATGTCTTTTTTTTTTCTGTTCATACAAAAAGCAGAAAGCCAGCCTTAATAATTCTAGGACTGTATAATGCTTGTGAGAAATTATATGCTTTCAGAACAAAAGAACTGGACACTGACATTGAATCAGACCTGACAGGATGCATTCCTCTCAGCATGCTGGACACTGACATCCTGTATCCTGAATTTGCAAGTTTTCTAACTTGGCCTCCTATGTAGCTAAGATTACGGACACATGTGCCACAGAGCCCACATTTTTCCTTTGATATGTAAAGGCATGGAGACCCCATGGTTTTGTGAGTTTCATTTGCTCCCCCATTCATCTACCCTTGCTCAAAAAAAAAAAAAAAAAAAAGACCTCTTTGTTTATAAGACCTCTTTGTTTATTAACCAGGCTCTTCCATTTCTCTCAAATTTCAATTGCAAATAAAATCTTTTTTAAAAAGAAAAACAAGAAAGACCAAAGCTAACCTTCTACCTCTACTTCTATCATAACAGGATTTTGTGCCACTGTATCAGGACTTCGAGAACTTTTATAAGAGGAATCTGTACATGAGAATCAGAGACAACTGGAGTCACACCGTCTGCAGTTCCCCGGAGCCCTACTTTGATATGATGGAGAAAGTCTCTGATGACTATAACTGGACATTCAGGTGAAGCAGCCAGCTGGAATGGCTTGATGAGTAAAGTCTCTTTCATGGGCATTTTAGCATAGATACAAGGTTACAGATCTGAGAATCTCAAGGTGTAGATGAGGCTGATCTTCCACTACTCAGCCCTTTGCAATTTCTCATGATGTGATGGAAGAAAGATAATGAAGTTTTCAAAGTGGTTTCCTTACACTTTAACATTATAATTAAGGCAGAGCCTGTGTAATCAGCAGATACACAGCACACAGAGCCAACCTTGAAAAGTGTTTGTCAAATCTCTTGTTAAATACTTCCTTCCTGTTTGTTCAATGATAGAATCAGTGGTGGCTTTTTTCTTTAGAAGGTTTTATAGCACTTTCAACCATAACTTGGGTGTCATAAAATCAGTCATTCAGTGAAACCCAGTGCCTACCATTACAGTGGGGACAAGGACCTTTCACTAATGCTGTGCCTCACTATCAGGTTATATTTTTCTAATTAAAAAAAAAAGAACACTTTATATCAAGAACAGTACAAATAAAATGGAAAAGAATATGAGGCAGTAAAATATTGAATGAGATACTCCCATGTCTTCACTTCCTCATCTTCCTACAGGCATACTGGAAGAGTTATCAAAAATGTCATCAACATGGCTTCCTACAACTACCTTGGACTTGCAGTCAAATATGATGAGTCGATGAAGACAGTTAAGGATAGTTTAGAAACATATGGTGTGGGTGTGGCCAGCACCAGATGTGAAATGGGTAAGTGCATGGATTAATTAGGAATTTTGTCCTTTTGAGTCTCAGATTCATGGTAATACACATTAAATCAGGATTGTGTTGAGGTCACGTACCTCAAATAAATGTAACAAAATTGAAGAAGAGGGAGAGGAAAAGGAGTAGGAGAGAAGAAGAAGAAGAAGAAGAAGAAGAAGAAGAAGAAGAAGAAGAAGAAGAAGAAGAAGAAAGAGTTATATAACCATTTTTATATGTCACCCATCTACTTTTGCCATGGAGTTTTTTAAGTATCTGCTTAATTATTCTGAACAGGTCGAAACGGATTGTTCATAACCAGACTTCTATAATATCAACTATCATGCCTCCTTCAGGACATCCTTTTTCTTTTCTTTCCCTCATTTTTTTTTCTAATGACATTCATCACTGATTAAAATAATCTTGCTGTTGTGTGTACATATGCATGTCTCTACTGCACAAATGTAGATATCCTGAACAGAGAGATTGGCTTTGTGGATTGCTGTGGTGAATGGATGGATGAATGAATGAATGAATGAATGAATGAATGAATGAATGAATGGTGAGTACAAAAACATAATGCATACTTGCTCTTGCAAAATGTTTTACAACTCTTCATCATGTTGGGTTTTGTTTTTTGCTTCTTTTTTATTCTTTATTTTTAAATGTATTTATTTATTCACTTTACATCCTAATCATAGCCACCCTCCCTCCTTCTTCCCCCAATCCCGCTGCCTTCCCTATCCCTTAGAAAAGGGGCCCTCCCACACACCTACCCACCCCAGCACACCAAGGCATATGCATCAGGACTGAACACATCCTCTTCCCCTGTGTGGAAATGAAACAAAAAGCATGTAAAACAGACTCATCCTCAGGGACAACAAGAACTCATCTCAACTTGATGATTTGTCCACCCTTAAAAAAGAGAGAAAAAATGTTAGACATGGTGGTGGCACGTGTCTTTTATACCAGCATGTGGGAGGCAGAGGTAAGTGGATCTCTGTGAGTTTAAAGGCCAGCCTGGTCTACAAAATGAGTTCCAGGACAGCCAGAGCTACACAGAGAAACTTTGTCTCAAAATACCAAAAAATAAATAAATAAAAGTAAAACATAAAAAATAAAATAAAGAAGAGAAAGAAAGAAAGGGGGATTGAAAACCTGCTTAGTTTAAGCAAGTGCCACTTAGGAACATTTCTTCAACTATAATTGCAGCTTTGAGGTGTAGCCATCAATGTTTTCATTTCTCAAATAATCAAAATGAGCACATTGCATTACTTAAGACTCAACAAAAAATAAATAAATAAATAAATAAAAGGATGACCTAGATGTGTATTTCCATCTAAAATTTCATTTGTGATGCTCACATCATTAGTAATAGGCAACTTTGCTGGAGCCTCTTTGTGTTCAGTGTAAGAACACCGCCCTTTGCCGCTAGTCTGTGGATGGTCATCCTTCCCTGTACCATGGCTTCCTGGCTGGTCCTGCACTATCATTCACTTCAGTTATCACGACATTTTTTATGTTTTTTACCAAGTGACTTGAAGCTAAATAGGAAAGATATAGTTTCACTAATTCAGGCTTCTGAAGAAATGGCTGGGTTGGAACAGCAAAAGGTAGAAGCCAAAGCATACTTTAAATAAATATTAACTTAAGATGTTCAAGTTCCTCAGGTAATGAGTAGTTTCTAAGGAATTGTCAGCAAGAAGCTATCTTTTTGTTTTTGGAGTGACTTCTAGGGGGGGAGGCTAGGGGTGTAGTTCAGTGGCCGTGGTACTTTCCTAGAGTACATAAGACCTACTAAAGATTTTTTAGTGAACACAATTTTATATAAACCAATGCTGAAAACATGTTTTAAAGCAATTGGCTTCATTATATAAGTTACAAAGATTTTCCATTCTAATTATTTTACTTATATAGCAAACCCCTTCTTCTTCTTCTTATAAATTCTGATTAATAACATGTCACTGCCTTACTGTCAGCTCTCTTTGTTGTTCCTTAAGTGTCCTTATAAAGAGAAGGATACTCTCAGAGTAATTGTTTGGGAATAAAAAAGTAAAAATATATCTTGGTATCTGAAAGCCTTTTGCCAATTTCCTGAGACATAATAGATTTCTGACATGTAACTGGCCTTCCTTTGGCAGCACTAGGAATTATTCCCAAGGCACCTTCAACTTGCACAGATATCTCCAAAAGTGTAAAGACTGGCCCTATAGATTCAACAGAGCCAAGCAAGTACAATACATCAATGCAACATACCAATAATTTTTTTCATCAGCACAGTCTGTGCCCCAAAAGTGATACCTGGAATGACTAAGTCGAGATTCACAGAAATTGATAATTTACAGATAAATTTCTTCCTCTTGACTTGAAAGGATAAAACACACAGTCCAGGCATGTTGTTAATGACTTGCCATTTAAAATTTCTAGAGTGCATGTGCTGAAAAATCAAAATTAAGACTAATTCTCCTAGGTATCACTGAAGAGAGTATTGCATTATACTATATTTCCCGTAGCTAAAACCAGAGGCCTACGTACCTGAGCATCACTAAGTAACTCTCTGGTCTGTACTCGTGGAAGTTAAGAGTAATGTTTCCAGCTTTACTAATTTCACAAAAAGAATAAGAATTTGTGATACGGGAAGAGCGTATGAAATTATAATTCTGGTATCCATAAATAAAATTTCACCCACCACTACCTCTCTTCAACTCCTAGTGCCCTCACCTGGACTCACTCATGGCTTATGTCTACTTGAGTCAGGAGGAGAGTCATCAGGGATACAAGTGACAGCAAATATTGGCCTGGGTGTGGTGAAGAAGGAACATTGATGTGCTGTTGGTGAGGGTGTAAACTAGTGCAGTCACTTTGATATCAGTCTGGAGGTTTCTCTGAGAGCTAGGACTCAAACTACCCTAAAACCTTGCCACTCCTGGGCATATGCCAAAGAACATTGTATCTTACTACAGAGTTACTTGTAGATCTATGTTCAGTGTTGCTCTATTTATAATTGTAGAACCAATTTATATCCATTGATAGATAGATAGATAGATAGATAGATAGATAGATAGATAGATAGATAATGAAGTGTAGGATGTATAGATAATAGAATTTCACTTGAATGTAAAGACAAACAAAATCATAAAATGTTCAGGGAAAAATTATACTGAGTGGAGTAACCTAGTCTTAAAAAGATAAGCATCACATGTTATTTCTCATGTGGAACCCAGATTTAAATATCTGGTTTTGTATATGTAATTTGGTGTACATAGAAACCTATGGGACCTTGGGGGGATAGTGGTTAAGAAAATGGACAGATTAAAATACAGGTAAAATGAAGATAGAATCACAGAGGTAGAAATATCCAATCATGAAAAGGCAGGTGAGAAAATGAGGGAGTAGGGAAGACTTAACAACAACGAAGGTATATAAAAAAGCTACACAGAAAATTACATCTTAATTATAGAACACAGGTGAAATGAAAGAACAGTGGGAAATACTCCAGGGTTAGAGGGTTAAGTGCATATGGGGGTTGGAAGGTAGGATAGAAAGAGGGATGGAGGTGAGTTGCCCAAAACTAAGAAGAAGCTTAAGGGAAGCCATTAGTTAATAAGCCACATTTTTTTTGCCAATCTATTTTTTATTTATTTAATTAATTTATTCAGATTACATCTCAATTGTTATTCCATCCCTTGTATCCACCCATTCTTCTCTCTCTCTCTCTCTCTCTCTCTCTCTCTCTCTCTCTCTCTCTCTCTCTCTCTCTCTCTCTTTCACCCAATTCCCCTCCCCTATGTCAGTGACCGAGAGGGACCTCCTCCCCCACTATATGGTCATAGGCTATCAAGTCTCATCTTGGTAGCCTGTCTATTCTTTCTCTGAATGCCACCAGGCCTCCCCACCAAGGGAAGGTGGTCAAATATGGGGCACCAGAGTTTGTGTCAGAGTCAGTTCCCACTCTCCACTCAAGTGTGGAGAATGTCCAGTCCATAGGCTAGATGCAAGTAGGGGTTCGCTGTTTACTGCATGTATTGTCCATGGTTGGTGCAGTAGTTTGAGCAGAACCCCAGGGCCCAGTTCTGCCCATCCTGATGTTCTTCTTATAGGTTTCTAGGACTCCCTGGATCCTTGTATTTCTCCATTCTCCCATACTTCTCTCATCTAGAGTCCTAATAGGATGTACTCACATCTATATCAATCTCCTGGTAGGTGAAGGCTTTCATGGGACATGCCTCTTGGGCTAGTGTCCAATTAAAAGTGAGTATATATCCTGTGATTCTTTCTGCTTCTGGGTTAACTCATTCAGTATGATTGTTTCTAGTTCCATCCAATTGTCCAGAAATTTCGGGATTTCCTTGTTTTTATAACAGAGTAGTATTCCATAGTGTAAATGTACCACAGTTTCTTTATCCATTCTTCTACTCAGGGACACTTAGGCTGTCTCCAGGTTCTGGCTATTATGAATAAGGCTGCTATGAACATGGTTGAGCATATGTCCTTGCTGTGTGCTGGAGCGTCTTCTGAGTATAATCCAAGGAATGGAATAGCTAGGTCTTGAGGAAGCTCTATTCCCAGTTTTCTGAGATAGCACCAGATCGATTTCCAAAGTGGTTGTACAAGTTTGCACTCCCACCAGCAATGAAGGAGTGTTCCCCTTTCTCCACATCCTTGCCAGCATGTGGTGTCACTTGAGTTTTTTATCTTAGCCATTTTGATGGGTGTAAATGGAATGTCAGAGTCGTTTGATTTGTATTTCTCTGATGACCAAGCCATTGAGCATTTCTTTAAGTGTTTTTCAGCCATTCAATATTCCTCTGTTGAGAATTTTCTGTTTAGTCCTAAGCCTCATTTCTCAACTGGGTTATTTCGTTTGGTGTGTTTAATTTCTTGAGATCTTTATATATTTTGGATATTAGACCTATGTCAGCTGTTGCTTTGTTCTATTGACAGTGTTTCTTGCCTTACAGAAGCTTCTCATCCTCATGAGGTCCCATTTATTAATTATTGACCTTAAGGCCTGGGCTGTTGGTGTTCTGTTCAGGAAGATGTCTCCTGAGCCTATGTGTTCCAGGTTCTTCCCCACTTTTTCTTCTGACCGATTTAGCGTCTCTGGTTTTATGTTGAGGTCTTTAATCCACTTGGACTTCAGTTTTGTGCATGGTGACAAATATGGGTCTAATTGCATTTTTCTACATGTAGACATCCAGTTAGACCAGCACCATTTGTTAAAGATGCTATCTTTTTTTCCATTGAATAGATTTGGCTTCTTTGTCAAAAATCAAGTGACCATATGTGTGTGGATTCATTTCTGGATCTTAAATTTGATTCCATTTATCAAGCAGCCTATTGCTGTGCCAGTACCATGCTGTTTTAATTACTGTTGCTCTATAGTACAGCTTAAGATCAGATATGGAGATTCCTCCAGAGGACCTTTTATTGTATAGGGTTGTTTTAGCTATTCTGGATTTTTTGTTTTTCCATATGAAGTTGAGAATTGATCTTTCAATGGGTTGAAGTTCTAGTCAGAACAATAAGACAACAAAAGGAGATCGAGGGAATCCAAATGGGAAAGGAGGAAGTCAAACTATCCCTATTTGCAGATGATATGATAGTGTAATTAAGTGACCCCCAAAATTCCACCAGAGAACTCCTAAAGCTGATAAACACTTTCAGCAAATTGGCTGGATACAAAATTAACTCAAAAAGTCACTAGCCTTCCTTTATACAAATGACAATCATGCAGAGGAAGAAATTAGGAAAATTACACCCTTCACGATAACCAAAAGCAATATAAAATATCTAGGAATAACTCTAATCAAGCAAGTGAATGACTTGTTTGAAAAGAATTTTAAATCTCTGAAGAAAGAGATGGCAGGATCTCCCTTGTTCATGGATCGGGAGAATTAACATAGTGAAAATGGCCATCTCACCAAAAGCAATTTACAGATTCAATGCCATCCCTATCAAAGTGAGCCACATTTTAATATATAGTTATTTTAAAGGGAATTATAATAGATCTATCCTGCAGGGGTGGACTGTGCTATTCCCAGGAGACATGGATTATTAAATGAAAATCTCAGTGCCAAGCAAGGGATTGTCCCTATGAGTTATTAGTCAGGAAGGCCTCAAAGGCACTCAAAACTACACAGAATATTGTCATTGCTTGTGGTTGACCATCACAATTAAATGGCAAGATTCTATTGCAGAAAGTTTCACTTAGTTTGGGATTCAGGACATAGGGAAATCAATTTTGACTGTTAAGGAAATTCTCTTCCTGCTTGCCAGCTTTCATAGTGCTGGGACAGTCTGAGCACACTACCGGGAGAGAAAGACATCAATGGTCTCACCAAGCACTAGGCCAGCACTAAGGACTGAATCCACAGTCCTCTGTATGCAGCACAAGTATTTTCCCAACTGAGCTATATACATAGCCCCATAATTAGAATTTGTTGTTTAATAAATGTATTCTAGAGGTCTTACACAGAAACACACACCCTCTGTTTAATATTTTCAATGTATAAATGTGTAGCAAAATACCATGTTTACATATAAATTCACAAAAAGTAATCTTATGCAAGATAGTGTCTTCTATATATGACAGGCAACTGGAACCATGAGATATCAACAATATGGTAGCCTAAGTAAAACCTGAGAAAATAGACATCAATTGACATGCCAACATGGATGAGGAAATCACTGTGTGTAACAGTAATAATTAAGTAATAAGTTGAGAAGAAGCAGGAATCTTGAAGGAGTTGGAGGGGAAAAAAGAGAAGAATTAAAATTGTGTCAGTTCAGTACTCATGTATGCAGTTCTTAAAAATGAAAAGTAAAAAAGAAAAAAAAACAGAAATAAAAGAATGAGAACATGAAATAAAGGACAAGTCATTTTGTCAGCCTGTTGGTTCTTGTATCATTAGTATCATTTACCATGAAAATATGTCACAGTTGTACAACCGTGCCTCCCTTAGACACTTGACTCACATCTAATTATAATTACTGTTTATCAAGAGGTGGTGAGTTTTGTTTAAATGAAGTTCTAAGTAGGTGTGCAGACGTAAATGCCCTCTGCTGTTTTTCTCTGAACATAGCAGCCAGACAAGACATCTATTTCACATTTTTCTCTGAATGCTTAACAAAAAGCAAATTCAATCAAAAGGCAATACAATCCTTCAAACAATAAGTAATAGAACCAGGTACCCAACAACTTCTGTGTGATGCCTGGAGCTTTATTCCTTTAGGCACAAGGAATGATGCTTGTTTGAGTGCAGGAATCCTCAATGCACACAAAGTGGCACAGATGTGAACTGATAGCACAGCACCACTGGAACCAACAGATGGGGAGAGCTGGCAGGTTTTCATGTTAACTGACAATCTGTGCTGAGGCCAAGTCTAGAAACAGTCTGCAAACAGGCTATTATGAACCAAATATGACTACTCACAGTTAGTGAAACAGCTTCATACACAATGACCCGGAGGAATGATTGGTAATGGGAAAGGGGCTCCCCACTTTTACTCTTACTTGATTGTTATCAGTGAGTATGTCTGTATGAAAGCCAGAGATCTGTGCATTTTGACTAAGGGTGAGCCAGTCAGTGTCACTAAAATTCCAACAGAAGCATGTCGCCCATGCCTGGAATACTGGTAATTTACTCTGAATCTACTTTTTATTCACTTGACTTATGGCAGTGAACTCAGTGTTTGGCATCTGAAAATATTGCTTAGTGAGCTGGCAAGAGGATAGATCCAGTTCCTATTTATTCTTTAATTCACAGAGCAGATTTTAGTAGCTTGCTGAATAAAGAAAACATGGAAGTAATACATGAGTCAATATATACATAACCCAGCAATTTGTAAAGCTACTGACACTAACCAAATAAAAACTATGGTGCATTCATTTGTTCCTTCAACTAGGACTGTAATTATGCTTTATTAAGATTTACAAAAGGCAATATTTCTATACCAAAGACAAACTATTGAATCTTATTTCTAAAAGTACTCAACTATTTGGACAACTATCTGCAACTTACCATCTTTACTGCATCGAGACACAGTCTAGTATCGATAGACAGGAAGATCATCAACTTTTGAGTAACTATTTTGTTCTCTTGAATCATCCTTCATTTTAAGTGTAGAGTAATAAGCACCTAATTAATTTGCATTTTACCCATAAAGAATTCCTTATATTGGGAAATCTCCCAAGAGAGTCTTTGTCACATGCACATCCCATGGTTGCTTGGCTGTCTGCCTAACAACAAATCTCGTATCATTCTAAGGACTTTCAGTGATCCAATTGCTGCGACTAAACATGTGGGACAGCAGGTTTAGAAAGAGAAAGATGGAGTTTATCTGAAGTATCAGTACACATACATCTGGGCGATATGGTTCTGATTGTTATCATTTGATCCTCTGGCCAGGAAAGATTATGAGGAAAATGACTGAGCTGACTAATTTGGCCACTTTCTATCTTTAAGCAAATCTCCAAATATTGCTATTTATTGCCTATTTCTTTTGTTGCTTTGGCCCTGCCTGAGCCTTTGATCTTCCTAAGTTCATCCTCTACTTTTAGCTCATGCTTTTCCTCATTCTCCACAAAAAAAATCCATATAACTCTCTAGGTGCACAATGGATGGTGGCATTAGGCAAGGCATTGTGTTCATCATGACAAAATATCTACTGTAGTATCACCGTCTTTGGTCACATGAACATTCTGATGCTGTTAGTATCTGTGGAGGTCATGGGTCTCTTGTGCCTGTTCTGAACCCTGTAGGCTTCTTCTGTAGTGGAGATTTCTCCAACTTGCTGTATCAACTTAGTAATAATGATCATTGTAGGATAATGAGGATGTAATTGCCTGACTAGTTTTGGCTTGAAGAGCTGAGGAGGGCTCACATGTTGGATGGATATGAGAAAGAAAGTAGGAGGTGCCACTATGTCAGAAGAGCATTCTGTAAAGAAGAAAGACCATGTGCAATGTCAGGAGAGCCTAAACCACAGCTTCCAATCTCTTTACTAACTCTAAGGGACAATAGCCAGAGACTACTCAGCTGTTAGTGACAGACCTCCTGGGGCCAGAACCCAGTCTCCTGCCTTTGGGTTGCCTTCTCCTGTGACCACGTCCTCTGGAAGGCACTGTCTTGTAAATAAAACTGAGGCCAACAAATGGTCATATGTTGACATTTTCATCTTCAAAGTTCAGTCACTCTTTCTGTTGTATAAGACATTTGATGATACAAATTTTTATATCAAAATTTCAACCTTTTTAAAATTTTATTATTGGTGTGTGTGTGTGTGTGTGTGTGTGTGTGTGTGTTATGTGTGTGTGTTATGCGTAGAAGTCAGGTAATAACTCTGTGGAGTAGGTTCTCTCCCTCTGCTGAGTTCTGGGATATAAACTCAGATCATTAGGTTTGTACAACAAATTCTTTTTATCATCCAAGCCATGTCTCCAGTGTGACAATTTAACTTTTAGCTTCTCCACTGAACATTAAGTAAGAATGGCTGTACTGTATGTTGTTTCTGACAACTCTTGGATAAATGAATTCAGGTCTTGAAGGATGTATGTGCAGTGGAATTTAAGCTTTCAAACTTGGGCTTGTTCAAAAGCAAGAGTTATGCCTCATGTATGTTCTGTTTAGGTACCTTGGATATACACAAGGAGCTGGAAGACCTCATGGCTAAGTTCTTGAATGTAGAAGCAGTGATGGTCTTTGGCATGGGATTCGCAACCAATGCAATGAATATACCTGTATTTGCTGGAAAAGTAAGAATTTGTTTCCATGTGTCTTCTGCCATATTATTCCTATACTATCCCTATGAATTACACCTTCAGACAAGTCCTTTGTCAGAAGTGCTGCCAAAAAGCTTCTTTTCTCACCATCAAAATCTTTGGGAAAAATGCGTCAGCACAATTTAGCAAATCTCTTCATTGTGACGTTCCTGATTATTGAATTGCCCAACTAAATATGGATCAAATGCCATCTTCAATAATAGAGTAGACCAAAATATTTCTTATCTCATCAATTTGTTAATTTAGCTGACTAATTATTGAGATTCTCCATATTATGGTATGGAGCCACACACAGTGTATAAAAGCATGAGCAAGAACTGTGCCTTGTAAACCTGAAGTGTTTGAAGTCCAGTGGAGGAACAATATACTAAGTAAAATTAGATGATTACTACAGGACAAAAACGTGCATACATGAGGAATGATAAGAGCTGCCAGCTCTTCTTGAGATAGCTTGCAATGCTGTACTAGACATGAGAAAACAACATTGATAGGTGGGCACATTGTTTCTTGGAACGATGGCAAAGGGACTGCCTGTGCAAAGCAGGAAGTGGGAAGGAACTAGAACATAGACTCTTGATCCAAGAATAGATCCACAGTGAAGGCCCCTAAAACATAATATGTGAAGGCACCAAAACATAAGGGGTAACTTAATTCCTGGTGACCTCAGAAAGCATAAAAGAGCCATCAGGTCTCTGAATTTTGGGTTTTCTTGAACACCTTTCTAATGTATGCCATTTACAAGAAAAATAAATTTACAAGCATAATGTATGAGCATCAATATTTTCAACCCACCTCACATTGACTTCCCATGGACACATTTCCAAAAAGTTTTAAACTGTAAAACACAGATCTTTCTGTCTCCATGGGGTGTTAATGCAGAAAGAAGTCCTAAGGTAAGTGTTGAAAACTATTTGTAAATGTATCAGTAAAATTGCAATCTCTTACAAACTGCTGCCATCTCCATGAGCTGGCTGAAAAATTAGATTCTGTCCATATAAATACCAGCTGAAATATAACCTTTTCAAATTAGTAGAGTTCTAATTTAGCATAGATTTTGGTGTCTTCTGGTTCCCATAGGTTGTCTTTCCTTTCATTATCTTGTGGTTTGTGTTTGTTTCCTGCACAGGGATGCCTCATTTTAAGTGATGAGATGAACCACACATCTATCGTCCTGGGGGCTCGACTCACAGGTGCAACCATAAGACCCTTCAAACACAACAGTGAGTATCTTTGCATTTACCCAAAATACACTGCCTTGGTCCTAGACTCAGGTCAAGATTATTCATGAGACTTTGCCCTGGTTTTTCAAACTGGCAACTTAGCCTAATGAAAAACAATTATGCTTATATTCACTGCTGCCTTGTTAACCTCTGCTGACCTGGAACAAATGGCTGAAGTGTATTAAACATCCAGATTGCTAAGTGTTACCAAAACACATTAATGTCATTGTTAGTGCTCTTGTGATATGGCCTCAAAGATGTGATTGGTGTCTTACGATGCTAATTAATTATCAGATGTGTTATAATTCTCTTCCTCTTGTAACCTTGTCTTGGGAAAGTTCAAAGACTTTAAATTTTGAGCAAAATTTAAGTAAAAAGTTAGCTTTTTTTCTTGGTATAATTCCTATTTCTCCTATCCCTGAATACAAGACACTAATATCTCTATCCTCCAAGTATTCTTTGCACCACATTAAAATATCCTTTCAGAGGTTAGAGAGATGGCCTAACAGTTTAGAGCATTTGTTTCTCTTGTATGTATGTACGTAGAGGTAAAACATTCATAGACATAAATAAATCTATAAGATTTTAAATGTCCTTCCAGGCTCTGTGCTAAGTGGTTGAGTGGTGAGAATGATCCAGAAGACTACACTTTCACTCTTTATAGTTCAAATAAGACACCATCACAAGTCCTGGGAAACATCTTTAAAAAAGCAAGTGGTGGTTGGTGACACCCATATCCTCTGATTCATCTGTGTCCCCAGTTTCTGCCACTCTCTGTAAACCCTTTAATCTTTCTTGCATTCAATGTCCTCATCTGCAATGCTAAGGAAGGCATTAACATATATTATCTGTTAAAGTTCTGCTTCTGCCACATTGTTATCACACACACACACAAACACATACACACAGGTACACATGAACACACACAACAATGTACACACATGTACATACATATACATAAAGACACATAAATGTACATATGCACACATATACATACTTTTTCAAATTCTTTACTACCTTTCTCTCTTTCTTTGTTTCTATTCCTTAGTACACCCCTTCCTTCCAGAAGTTCACAAAGAACAAATAAAAAGTAAACGGATAGCAGGGAGGAAGTATTATCTTGGTTTTTTTATACGTACCTCAGAGCAATCTCAAGCCATAAAACAGTTGCCTCATGGAAGAAGAAAAATGCACATGAGTGTTTGTAGTGAGAATTTTGGAATTTTTGTTTCTTTTATAAACATGGAAATATTATAAGAATAGGCTTTTGTTTTAATCCCAGATATGGAATATGAGGCTGCTTCAGATTGCCCATAGTAGCTGACTATGATTTGCCTCATCCTCTAGCAGAGGTGTGGTTTCACCAGCTGCAGATAGTTTCTGAGAATATGTAAAACTTGGAATTATTGGAACTTTTCAGAGGATGTATAAATGCAAGGGCCCCAAGAGAAAAGATTGGTCATCACTGGTTGTTTGAGAGGGTTGGTTGCTGTTTGATAGCAGTATGGTCAAAGAAAAAGTAAAAGGAAAGAAATTAAATTCAGGAATTTATTTCTCTCTCCCCTCTATCCTTCTTTCTTTCAAATCTAGTGTTACGGGGTTGAAAGGGTGTAGTAAGGATGGAGAAAGTGGAAGAAGGAATAACCTATAAAATAGCAAAAAGAACTGCTACAAGTGTTCCCAAGTAAACCCAATGAACTCCCTTCCTAACTAGTGGAGTGCTCAGTGCACACCTGCTCTCACTGAAGAAGGGCATGGGAATGAAGGATTGGGGAATTGCCATGCATTGGAGAACTATTTTCAGCATCTGTGAATAGAAGGATATGATGGAGCATAGATCAGATTCAGGCACTCCAAAAGAATAAAATCGCAAACATGTAGCTCAGCTCTAATATATACTTCAGGGTAATTTGTTTTAAATATGCTGGCCTTATTTCTTTTATTTGCAACAAATATTAAACTTTTCAATTCGTTGTTTGATTCTTCAGTTATGTTGATTTGCCATCTATTATCACATCCGGTTTCAAATTACTTTGGTAGTGCCAAGAATTCATGTTTGAAGTGCACATAATTTAGGGATTTAAGACATATTTTTGTGGCGTGTATAATGATGCCTTCCAGTAATCCTAGCACTCAAGAGGCTCAGTTAGGAGGATCATGAGTTCAAAGTCAGGCTGGTATTCACAGTGAAGCTCTGCCAAGACAAGAATGAAGTCAAAGAAGAAACAGCAATGTTTTGATTAAGTGGGAAGAGTAAGTGCCATTGGTATTAGCACAAATGTGCCAAATGCCTTTGAATCTGTAGCATGACAGATAACTGGTGATAAAAGTTTCATATCTGGAAATGAATACCCATGTATATGGTTAGCACAATAACCTCGCTTTCAGAGTAGACAGGCTGGGTCGTGGTTTATTTAGAACAAATCAGCTGAGTCATTGTCAATACTAGTTTCTTATTTCTTCATGTCATTCTAGTAAACAGTAGTTTGTGACCCTAACTGTACAGTACAGGCGTCTAGGGAACATTTGCAGCAGATTAATGATGTTCCCACCCCCAGATAAACTTATATTCAAACCTTGGAGTTAAGACTAATATATATCTATAATGCACAATGAAAGATAGAAGACCTAAATCTTATTTTATTTTTTATATTAATTGCTTTTTTTACAATTTCATATCTCTATAACGTGCTCTCATTACACTCAGCCCCAATCCCTTTACCTCTCTCTGATGCCTGTCACCTCCCTGCTCCTTAAGAGCCTTCATGTCTTTGTTTTGTTTTGCAACCCAGGTAGTGAAGGAAAATTCTAAGAAAATGATATAAAATAAACTTATGTTAAATACTGAAATAGACTGGGCTTTATTCATTTTTGTATTCAAATGGGATGTCTGAGCATTCTCCCCTATTTACATAGGATGCAGAGGAGAAAACCCAAAATTACATGTTTGATAATAGCCAAGGATTTGTCTTAGAAATATTATAAAGAACAAAGACAAGAAGAGAAAATAATTTACTATAAAGAATATTGAAGATCATGACAACTACACCTGGTCTTAGATTCTGAATGACATGAGATAATATTATTCTTGGGACAATTTACAAATGCAGTAGATCGATGAATAGCCTTAATAGTACTAAGTGAGAGTAACATGTCAAGGTGGGTGGGTATACTGTCTATCAGCTGTGAGCTTACATTTGTGAAGGCTTGTATAGAAAACAAAGAGGAGTGTTAATAAAGAGCATGCATAGTTCATAAATCCTAAGCTACTCTATCTGGATCCTTATAGGGTAAGTCAAATGACCCTTCTATGGTCACACAAAAGTATGCCTCTGGTCTGTTCTTAGGGAAGATGTTGTGAGCTATACAGAGGCACAGGACATGGTATATATAGCTTAGTCTCATTTAAGAAGGAAGAGATATATAGATGGTGGATAGATGATAGATAGATAGATAGATAGATAGTACATAGACTATAGATAGATAGATAGATAGATAGATAGATGATAGATACATAGATAGATACATAGATAATAGATGATAGATAAATAGATGTATAAATACATAGAGCAAATGAAATAGTGCATTTTAAAATGAATCTACATTGGTGAAAGAGTATTTTGGAATTTCTATTTTCCAAAGTTTAAGACTATATCAAATACATTTCTGTTTCTAAGTCTTCAAACTCTGCTGAGATTATAGTTGGTATTAATTTTTAATCATTTAATTTTTTTTACAAAGCTTCTCAAATACTCAACCTACTCAACAACTTGCTCTTCACACTGCCTTCTTGTTCCAGAATACAGATGACACTATTTATATTTATACTAAATGCCAGCTGTAGTGATTTTGTACCAGAACTAGCACTTATTAAGAATTTACTGTATGCCAGATGTCTAGCTATTGACGTTCTCTTTGTATCTATTTGCTCTTTTAATTAGTCCTGCAGATAACATAATGAGATGGAAACTAATTAATAGATGAAGAGATTAAAGTTTGGCAGTATTTAGGAAACTCTCCAAAATAAGCTGGGGAAGGGAATCAACTCAAAGGAAGTATGTGTGAAAAAAATCACAGGGAGACCTATTGCTTTGTATGCTAATTTAATTATTTAATGATCTTTCAAATACAGCAGTGCAACCTGGGAATCCCTGGAAAAATGCTGCCCTTCCCAATTCATTAAATCTATGAAGTTGGGTCATCACTTACCACCTGTTAATCCACAGACGTGCATTATGAATAAGCTGCTATTGTTTAGTTTTCTGTGGAAGGTTTTTTTAAAGTTCCCTGAAACAAGCCAATGCCCTGATCCCCAGAACCTGTGGATGCCTTGTTATCTGGAAATGGAGTTAAAGTTACAGAGAGAATTCTGTGTGCCAATCAATTAACTTTCAAATAAAGCCCCTACATGGGTCTGGTGAAATAATTTGGTCCCTCCACATGGGAAATGAAGCCAAATGAAGGTTGTCAGAGAAATGTAATATGAGAAAGATGGCAAGTGTCAGTTTTAGTTTTGAAAGTGGAAGAGGACCACATTCTAAGGAACATGGGGACCTAGAAGCAGAAAATGTGAGGAGGTAGGGTCCAATTTAAGCCTTTCAAGAAGGCACTAGCACTGTTAAAGCTGTGAATTAGCCCAGGCAGACCCATGGCAGACTTCTCTATATTTGTAAGACCTCGAGTTTGTGTTGTTTTAGTCAATGGTTCTTGCAGCATCAGTAAGAAACAAATACAAGGCCTTTATTTCTCTCCCCAGCATGCATTGTGAAGCTTTATGTGATACTCACATGGTGTAAGCAGCACCTTAGGTAGGAAAGCTCTATCCATGGTCCCCTGATTACTTTCCTCTTTCAGCAACATACTCAGGGCCTTTTAGCATCATGAAAATAGGAATGAAGTTTCCGGGCAACAGCCAACTTATTCTCTTCATGATTGATACTCAAGTTGGTAGTGCCTCCGACAATAGTTTCCTACCATCAAGTTCTGAAAGAGAATCAGAGACGAAGGTTGCCTGTAGTATTTGGGGTTCTATGGGACCTCACTTGCCAACAACTAGAACTCATCAATTAGTGACACTGAGGTGTTAATCTGTAGTATCTAGGAAAGGCACTGTTTCCTCCTTATGGTTAATTTCATTTAAACTCTCTGTATACATGTATGTGTTTATATTTGAGGAAGGTTATGATCGCAGGTCTTTGTGACTTTTTCAGAAGGCCATTAGTCTTAATTATCCCTCCACATATTTACCTCTTCACACTGCTCTACCTCTCCCCACCCCATTTAATGTTTTCTGTCCCATTATTCTCCTTTATACAGAAACAAGTTTTAAAACAAGTATTATTTTATGTGTCACTGCATTAAAGTAACTTCTGGCTTATTTCAATCGACTTACTTTTATTAGGATAGCATTCGAGACACCCTCATTATGTCTCATTTATGTACAAAAAATTATAAAATGCAATTATTTAAATATAAATTCTTGTTCATCATCTCTTTGTTCATTCCTAGGCTAACAGCCCACAGTATATTATGGAACAGAGAGGTTATCTCCTTTGCTCCTAGGGGTTCCTTCAATGGCTTAGACATTCAACCTAAAGACAAAGTAAAATCAAGCTAGCAATGTAGATGAGGATTTATGAGCCCTGAGAATTTGATACAGGAAAGTTTCTTTTTTTTGTCTCCTTGGCTGCCATTTTGTGCTGAGTGATATAGCACTAGCTAGAAATATTCACAAGAGGCAAGACTCTTTGAAACCAAAAGAAAAAGTACAGTTTGCTAAGAAAACATTAGCTCCAGACAAAATGAAACTGTCCTCTCTGGTGGCTCTTGTCTAGATAAATTCTTCCTCATTGTCCATGTTCTTTACCCATAAAAATAAATATGAGTCAATCATCTAAAATTGATGCAATACTAATGCTGATACTGTGTACTTGGACTACGACCCTGCTGTCTATGGTGCGGAGACATGGACACTAATAACAACTTACATGTTAAGTATTGCAAAGAAGAAAAGTGTATCTATGACATGAGAAGGAGGTAGAAAGACTCTTGCTCAGGTATGTGTCATTGACCAGTGTAAAGGAGGCTTGGGTGATGACTGGATGCCCTTCAGACAGACAAGAGGCAAAAACTATATAGGCGAATAGGAGGTTGTGTGTTGGCAGCCACAGAGAAGTTGTCTCAAGGGACTGTTCAGAGACTAGTTCAGGAAAGGTTTATTATTATAACAAAACGTTTAAATGCTCAATAGCATAGATCAATCAGCACTTAATTGTCATTCAGCATTGTGGCTGAATTCAAATAACTTCCCTATCTGTCCCTCATCTTCCCCTGGGCCCATTCAAGGGCCAGTGGATTTTCTTGAGCAAAAATATATAGTACAAATATGTAAATCTAAATAAACATGCACATTAACCTCTATAATCTTTCACTCACTCTGTCTTAAATAACCCATAAAAACACCTGATAGCTGAATTGATTCCTAAATTCTTCCAAATGGCCTCAAGCCTACCCATCTTCCTCCTAGTTTCCCCTTCTGTCAGAGGTCTAGAGGAAGGGAATAGGATGACAGAGGGAAGGAGGGTGGGAATAGGAAGATACAAATGAGGTGATAGCAATCAAGATGTAATCTGAATAAATTATATTTTTTTAAAAAGTTAAATTAAGGAAAAGAAATGATATCTCTACTTCCACTATTTTTCACTTTGCATTAAAAGTGAACAAGCATGTTATACAAGACTTTTTTTCAGTATATACATTTTTTATTATTTAATTAATTTATTCAGATTACAACCCAATTGTTATCCCATCACTTGTATCTTCCCGTTCCTCCCTCCTTCTCACTTTCACCCTATTCCCCTCCCCTAGGTCTATGACCGAGGGGTACCTCCTCCCCCACTGTATGTTCATAGGCTATCAAGTCTCATCTTGGTAGCCTGATTATTCTTTCTTTGAGTGCCATCAGGCCTCCCCACCAAGGGGAGGAGGTCATATATGAGAGCAGAAAGTTCTCCAAGATTTTAATCGTTCTTCTTGATCCATCATTTTGGAGTTTGAGAAAGTGGCACAAGGACTCTTACCAAAAAAAAGGCAGTAAAAGGTTGTGGTTACAAATCCCTGACGTACTTTTTCACAAGAGTTGCATATCTGATATTTACATCACCATTCATAACAGTAGCAAAACTACAGTTATGAAATACCAACAAAAATAATGTTATCGATGAGGAAGATCACAACGTGAGGAACTGTGTTAATGGATCACAGATTGGAAAAGTTGAGAATGAACCACTGCCTTACCAAATCCTCTGCACCTCAGTTGCCTGGCCTACTAAGTGAAAAACCATGTAGTACCTTCTCCATGGGCATCTCCTGAGAATTAAATGACCTACAACAAAGAATAGGGTTATCAGCCACAAAAAATGGGGCTCAGTAATTGTCAACTACTAATAATATGTCTAGAGCTCTCAAATATTTCACACAGGACTGTCAAATATCTCACAACCTGAACAGTGCTTAAACACAAGACAACTCAAAATTCAAGGCCGCAAGGATAATGAGATCTCTAGTACCATGCAGGTATATCAAGCAAACCCTAACATACTCAGGTCTAAACAACTGGTGAGTGGCTGTCAATTGCATCTCTCAGAGGTTTTTTGGTTTTGTTTGTTTGTTTTATTTTTTGTTTTTGTTTGTTTGTTTGTTTTTTGCCTAGCAACAGACCTTCAGCTTCACTAAGTACTTTATAGTACAGACTTCCATGTTCTCTCAGGTAGGCAGAGAGAAGCTTGCTAGAGCTTTAAATTGATTCAGTCTGCTTGTAAAGCCATAGCTATTCATCCTACCAGAGTTAAATTTCAATAGAAAATGAACCCCTATATCTTATAGGTGTTCTCTGTTCCAACTTTACCTTCTCAAAGTCTGGGTCTGAGTATTAGCCTAAAAAAATGAATGAGCAAGTAACTCTAACACCCTCTCAAGAAACAAAAGTAGGAAAGCAAACGAAAGCCCTCTTGTAACCCAGTTTCTCTTTTCCACATTATTTAAAGATGCACAGAGCCTAGAAAAGCTCCTGAGAGAAGCTATCATCCGTGGCCAGCCACGCACAGGCAGAGCTTGGAAAAAAATTCTCATCTTGGTAGAGGGCATCTACAGGTATGTAAATAAATGAAGGTATTTGCCACTCCAAAGCTCACAACCAGCTGCCCAATGGAGAAGAGATGACCTGTCTGGCTAAAGAAAGGAATTGCTTATAGATGCCATGGAGAAACATCAGATACAGCTACCGATAATAGTGGCCAGGTCTAGGGTCCTCTGTTTTTTCTACACCTCTGTGTTTGGTGGAACACTTTGGGGGCTGACATGCCGTCGAAGCAGTTCTTGGAAATGTCTTCATTGTTGATCTGTGTGGTTTCTTTCCAGTGCCCAGCATTTCAACATCAGGATATCCCAAGACATGTCTGTCATAGATGTTTCAGTTGGCAGCCCCAACCCTACGTGTGGACAGTGAACCCAAGCACCTACTTCAGTCATTAACCAATTAGGCTACTTACTGGCATTAGAATACTGGGGACTAACCTCAGGGGCAGTCCTTCCTCCAGAGCAGGGACAGAGATTCGTTGATTTTAGCATGTGGTAATATTCTCAGGGTTGTTTCTCTGCCCTCTTCAAGCTGAGCAGCAAAATACCCACTGAGTCGTTCAGAGCAGCACTTTCATATCGATGGCTGTGATTGAATTTGCTTCGTTCTCTGTCTAAATCGATTACCGTGGCTCAAATGGGAATTGCATCCAAGCACTTTGTCTGTTTACACCCTATTCTGTAAGCTGAGGAAACATTATCTCAGAGAGCCCTTCGTAAATCAATTCCCAAATGATCCTTACAGCAGAGGACCCTGGAGCTGTAATCCCTGGGAGCTGCTTATAGTGAAGTGAAATATAAGGGGAGGAAGTGAGGGATGAGTAACCCCCAACAGAGACTATGGATGCAAGGGAGACGTTAGAGCAGCAATGTCATTGTGGGTACTCCCTCTGAAACTCACCCCCTTCCATCTGAAAAGCAAACAACGTTGCTACATAAACAGTTTATTGTTCTCCAGCTTGAAACCTCTTCAACTAAAAAACAAATAGGATTATGAAGATAACATCTATACTGTCTATGATGAGTAACAAAAAAACACATGCCCATCCCTCTTAGGAGAATTCATTCTCCTAAGTCGAAGGTAATATTAAAAACTGGAGTTTTTTTTTAACTTTAAATGATTAGAATTCTGTACATTCTGAGTACTACTCTGGGGTTGCGAAGATAACAGTTCATAGTAAGTCACTTTCCACACCCACATAAGTATCTCCTGAGGTCAGCGTTGGAGTGTGACATGCTTTCAAAGTCTCTTTATAAAGTGGTCTTTATAAAGCCAGGACGATTTTTGCCCACATCCTCAACCAGGGAGCATTTGGCAGGTTTCAGTGGTCACATATGAAACAGAATGCTATTGACATCTAGTGGGGAGAGGCTGGGAATGCTCCTGAACGTCCTGCATAGCATAAGGTGTTCATGAGAATTCTGTAGTTCAAAGCAGCCACAGTGGCATGGCTGAGAAAGCCTTGTTCTAGGATTCTAGCTCCACACTGACCCTACACTTGATACTTATAGGGAGTAGTTTTATGCTAAGCCTGTGCTATCACTCTCCCTGTGTGGTTTGTAGCAGCTGCCAGCCTTGGGAGCATTCAAGCAGCCCTTATCTAAACACCTGGCCTTCAGGTTTGGATCCAGATTAGATTGAATTGGCTGAGGGAAGGTAACCTGGGCATCTCCTTTAACCAGAATCAAGAGAACACAACTTCAAACAGAACTTATCTGCACTGAAGGAAAGTTATGTTTTTAAGTGTTTAGGTTACGGATGAAATTAGAAGGTCATCAGTGTTTTCCTGACAAATATTCCCACCAGAAACCACTCCAGCAACAGGATTTAGTAGGAGCTAGAATAGGCTTTGTCCTATCCTATCAGAGGGAGAAGGTGTGCAGGTGTGCAGTTCTAGCCCCAAGCCACTAAACTACAGTTTAGCAATGGTGATCCCTCATTTTACTATTGCTGCAGAAGAAACCACTCCAAACTATAAAGATTTATGGGGATCATTTTGGTGCCCGCCTCACCCCGGGTCCTTGAGTCAGGTCTGCTGTATTCACTAAGTCATCACTGAACTCATTCAAAAGACTGCAGTAAGTCAAGAATTCAAGCAGGCATGGAGTATCCAAAACCACCTCATTCACACATTTAGCACTGCCTTTTGGTAGATGACTGCGGTGTCCTTTTCTCGTTCACATGAATCTTTTATTCAGTCATCTATATTCAGAGCTTCTTTTACAACCTAGCCCCTGGCTTCCTCGACAGAAATCCCTGAAGTTGCCATTGTTTTAAGAGAATGGCCCAGAACTGATGCTGTGCCCTATTGGTCAAACACAGGACAGACCCGGGAAAGGTGAATTAATTACACTTGATGGAAAGATGCGACTGCATGTACAGCAATGGGAAGCTTGCAGGCATCTATCTTTGTATTAGTCTGTTGCAGATCAATGGATCTAGGATGTACAGAAAGCAAAGATTTCATCATGTCCATGAACTTTATGCCACAGAAAATGCCATCTCACCTTACCTTACCTTATCTTAACTTAACTTATCTTATCTTATCTTATCTTATCTTATGTTCTTCCTTTATAAACTAGGACTAGCCTAACATGAATTCTAAAGCAAAATTTCCGTTGGAAAGCATACTAATTTAGAACTATCACTAGAAAATGAAATTTCCTTCCATAAAATTTTCCAGAGTCAGGGTTAAGAATATGAGATTAATAGTTCTCACATGCACTTCCATTTTGAGACATGAGACACATACCTGGTTGGTAGCTACCCAAGGCCTCTTTTAAATTTTAGCTCCTGAAATTGTTTTTGCTGTTGTTGTTGTCGGTGGTGGTGGTGGTGGTATTTTGTTTTTTATTTGTCTGCCTCACAGGCAAAATATCTCACCACACATTGCTAACCCACATTTTTTTGTACAATCAAGTCAGAAAATCTCAAGTGGACTTCAAAATAGAAAAGTATAGGTGTCTAGACTAAGAATCCAGAACACATCACAGAATTAATAACAATCAATAATATTTTCATTGTCATATCTATGGGTGTTAAGAAAATAGAGGAATCGGGATCTGAAGCCATACCTAAGACCTGGATTCAAATCCTGGAATTTGTGCCCATATCTATGTGCCCTCCATAGAACTTATATGCAAGTATTAAGAAAAAGTATATAACCCAGTCTCTGACAGAGGCAGAGCCCATAGAAAGCCCACAATGAAGAGTAGCTATCTTTACAGTCTCGTTTGTTTTCAATTGAAGAGGTTTCAAGTTGGAAAGACAATAAACTGCCTATGTATCAAAAAAATTTCCCTCTTCAGACAGAAGAAGATGGGCTGTAGAGGCAGGATTCATATTGCACACAAGACTACTCCTTGCTAAACATTTTGTGTGTACAATATTGCACAAGCCTGCTGAGCTCATCATAAAGATGAAGAAACAGGTTCTGAGGCCTACGTAAATTGCCCTGGGGCGGACTAATAAAATGAAACAGAGTTGGGATTACAACCCAGATGGCCCTAGTGGAACAAAGGCTCAATGTCAACAGAGCAGGCCACCTGTCAATATCCAGTTCAGAAACGCTGCAAGTGCAAGGTCACTCAGACTTATAGAAATCCCACCTAGGCTTCAAGTCTAAAGTTCCATGAATCCTCTATTTGGGGTCTAAGAGTCAAATGTCATTTTAGTGTTCTGATCTGATTTCCTAATACTGTGTTAAATACGTATTGCCATGGGTTGGAGAATAGCCCTCCAATCTAACAGAGGAAGCCATCTTGGATCTTCCCAAAGGAGACGCCTTCACACCAGGACACAGATTGTGCAAGCAAATAATCAAAGTTTATTTCAGCCAGTGAGAAAGCAAAGGGAAGGTGCACCCTCTTGGCTCAAGGCAGAGCTAAGTAAGGCTGCCTCTTGTATCTGCATTCATAACACTTGGTGTAGCATCCAAAAGGCAGTCAGGGATGATCTCCTCTCAAGAATAGTGAAGACTTTCTTAGAAGCCATCTTACCCATAATTTAGTCTATTGCAATTAGATGCAAGAGTATGCTTAGAAGCCTCAGTTGAGCCACACAGTTGAAATTATTAGGAGAAAGCAGGAACTTCCTGTTGTTGGAGCTGACTGGCCAGAGCCTGCCAAGACTGGCCTGGATGTTTTTCTCTGAGCCGTGTTCTTTCTCTTCTCTGGTCAAAGTGTCTGTCTCATACCCAGCTAAAAGTCCTCTAACCCACTCCCCCCCTCCCCTCGACTTGGTTTTTTAGCCCTAAAAGTCATTTCAACCCTAACATTTGGTCTGGACTATACAATTTTTGTAGTCTCTAAGGAGAATAGATTCCTTTCAATTCATAATGGGTAAAAAAATAAATCTCAAAATGATTCTAAAATCTGATGCTGGCAAAGGTGCCCTAGATAACTTGGCACACAAAGTGGCAGAGTTGGAACCCAAACTTTTAAAGTGAAAAGAGTCACCTAGCACTTCCAAAATCACACATACAAGCATATGATGAATTACCAGACTGTCCTGAGTCTAAGAATAGACTAAGATCCCTTCTTCTACAAACTGAAAATTTAGGAATAACACCATTGATAAACTTTCACCAATTCTCTATGGCTTTAATATGTAAAGACAAATAAGGTGACTTTATCATAACCCCTTTCCTCATTCTTTCTGCCTGTTATCTTCTATCTCAGTCTGGTTTTTTTTCTCCCTTTCCCTTTCCTCTCTTCTGCACTACCCTCTCGCTCTCCACTTTCTTCTTAACCACTCTGTCCATCTCCCTTCCTTCCTTTCTTCTTTCTCTTGGCTTTAAATCTTGGACCAGACATGGAGAGTTTTCCATCATACAAGTTGTCTGAGCTGTGGTTTAATTTTTGGGGACAGTGATGAGAGGAAGATTTCAGACCTATAAAGAAGCAATTCACTGACTTGTGGGGTAAAGAATAAGTCAGATCCCTAGACAGAGCCTCAAATTAAAGATGACATTATCTTCATTTATAGCTGTATTTTATTTCTTTTTCTTGTATTAAAGTCAAAAGAAAAGCAAAACCTTCCATCCAGGAAAAATAACAATGTGCTATGTGTTTTTCTTCATTGCTTTTGGTCTTGATTGTTTTGACAGGAACTAGTAGTGATAACACAAATACCCATGTTCTACTTGTACCCAGACTCATTATCCCACTATAGTGAAAGGTTTAATGTACATTCAATAATACTGGAAAAAAAAAGAGAAAATTTAGTGTGGATAAATATATAGAAGCTGAGTTCTCTTTAGGACCCTGTATGTGTCTGACATGTACTCTGAAGATGGCAGTATTGTCAAGCCATTAATCTTGGAGGAAGAAATACAAACCAGGTGGGAAATTTCCTTCCATCAGCTAGAGCAGCCCATGGAAAGCAGGCTAATTAGCTGTGGAGACTGTCTATAAACACTGTTCAGTGTTAACTTTTCCTTCTGCCAAATTCAACTCCAGGGGGGCAAAAAAAAAAGAATGGCTGTTTGTGTCATGTCAGGTTTATAGCATATTTGTGTTACCAACTTAGAGCATTTTAAAGACAATAAGAAAGTCTAAGGATTGTGAGGGTAAGTTGAAGTCGTTTATCATGTTTGACCCCTGCAAGGACACCCACATGCCTCATTTTAGAAGACTCAACATGAAACAGTGTTAAAGGCTCCCATATTCTCAGGCCAGGCTTCAGGGAAACCCTCTCCTTCCAAGCTCACTGAGTGCCTGGGATGGTCTGGCAGCTGACAAGCAGGATGAGCGATATCCACTATAAAGTTTCTGTGAGGAAGCCTCCGGCATCGTGCACATACCACGTAAGACTGAAGCCTGGGATAACGGAAGACCTCACAGAGGCTGCCCAAGTCCCCATTTAGAAAGTGCTGTGGCCACAGTCTAAATCCAAGGTTAACATCCTGCCGCCTTCTCAGTAGAAACAACTTTGACTTAGTCAACCTAACATGTAAGCCTATGTTTTAATGTGTTGTATACATAACAGGGAGCAGGGGAGACATTCAACATTCTTCAAATGATTGGTCTTTAGCTAAGCTGAAGGTTTGCTTGAATTGATTGATAAACTGCATTGTGGTTTCGTAGAACCAGTCTGTCTGTACAGTGCAAACTGAGCAGTGCAGACAGCTTACAATGTTCTGAGGGCTGAGGAGAGCCAATGTTCTTTAAAACCCATTGAGATCCAGAGGTGCCATGTAAATGCAAATTTTAATTTTACTTTCTGGTTGGCTTTATATTTACCCTTCTCTTACTTAGTACTTGAAACATTTTACAATTTGTAATGCCATGAAAAACAAAACACTTAGACACTCTGTTGATCAGTACACACTAAAATTAGGATGACAGAGAGTAACATGACCCTGGGCAAGCAGGACATGCTGATCTGTGAAGCCACTCATGTCCTTTTGGAAAACACATGGAATGTACAACACAAAGGGAAAACTTTATATTGTGGGTTTTAGTTATTGTATCAATATTAGCTCACCAAATTGTAAGAACTGCCTCACCCTAGTGAGTGACGTTAGTGTCAGGAGAAACGCGGTAAGACTAGGGATGCCAGAACCCTCTGTCCCTTTTGCTCGGTTTATTCTAAACAGCTATTATTACAAGAAGTTCTGTCAGTTCAAAAGTTTCTTTTAAAAACTAAAATCTAAAACTTGGAAAACTAAGATAAATAATAAAATAGGTCTGAAGCAAAAGGATAGGAGGTTAGTAGCTTAAATGTTGTTCCCAGACACTGGTGTGAGCTCATCCAGGAAGTTTCAGATATCTCCCTCTTCCACCCCTACCCCAGGCACCACTGTGGGAGGAACCCAGAAACCTGTGCCTTAATCCTCTGTGGGAAGAACTCAGAAACCTACAGCTTAAGCCTATCTGGTGATTTTAAGGCTAGGTCAAATTCCACTCCATCACTCTGAAGAAAAAGGAAGAGAGGTTGCCACCAGGAGCCTCACAGAAGCCTGACTTGTGCCACGCAGGGTTACTCAATAATATTCTATTGTGCCGTAATTAATACTATGATGTCTGAAGTTCTGTATGTTTTTAATTCTCCAATTTAATCTTCAGCAGTTCAAAGGCTAAATTTAGATCTGGCAGACCTGGTCAAACAAACAACAGCAGAGAGATCAAAGTGGCTCATAGTGGATCACTGTTATTAAACCTATCCCAAAAAAGCATTGATTTGGTGCAATAATCAGCTCTACAAGCAAATTGGACCAGCAATATGCTAAGTTCGCTTTTGAGTTGAGGGTTAAGGTTAACAACCCAATCCACTCAATCCATCAAATATAAAGTATTTTATTCAGGAAGCAGGGACTTGCAGAGAAGCAGTACGAGACTGAAATGCTGTCTGTCCTGAATGAAATACGCGTTAGAAGTGGAGAGTAACAGATCCTTGTCAGCAGCCTGACCCTGGCAGGGCAAACCTTCTAGGAAGCGCTGGAAGCAGACTATCAGAGTTTACCAGAAGGATAGCCTCTATTTACCAAACATTTTTCTTTCTGAGCTAGCATGGAAGGTTCCATCGTGATCCTGCCCCAAATAGTGGCTCTAAAGAAGAAATACAAGGCATACCTCTACATCGATGAAGCTCACAGTATTGGCGCTGTAGGCTCCAACGGCCAAGGTGTCAGAGACTTCTATGGACTGGACCCTGATGATATCGATGTATACATGGGAACATTCACCAAAAGCTTTGCAGCCACAGGAGGCTATATAGGTGGGAAAAAGGTAAGAAAGTAACTCTGTGTGTTAGCGTAGCTCCTGTACACCTCAGATCTAAAGGACAAGGGATCCTATGTCCTGTCCCTTTGTATATACCTTTTCCAAATCACGCAAGTTATCTCTACAAGCCTATGTTTATCCCAAAAAGACTGTAATATAGCTCCAACTACTAGGACATTGTAGGTCCCAAATTAGTGCATGGAGATACTATTAAAATGGTACGTAAAGTTTCAGTTTGTTACTCACTGACCAGCAGAAACTTTTCTCCAGCTTACTGCTCAACCAGTTAGACCTGCTGGAGTATATTAGCCCAAAGCAATCCTATCGCTAAAAGTCAGTGGTTTAAAACAGTAGATTGCATCTTATCCACCTACCATGAGACATACAGGTGTCTACAATTCTGTTTTAAGGGGTCTTTGCCCTGCTGGAACTGCTACTTGCTTCCACACTCAAAGCACTGTACTTCCACCTCGCTCTGCTTTCCTATGGGGATGAGCTAGGTCATGCTACAAACACAGAGCACCCCGGGCCCTCAAAGACTTCAGCAAACTCTAGTGAAAGGTTAAATATTTCCTTCCTAGATGTCACATCAGCAGGATCAGAGGGTCTCAAATTTAGGAGCTGTCTGATCCCGGTTACCTTGCTTTGTGAGGCTATGGGCTTTGATTACTTTAGCAGCAGTTCAGAGCCACAAAACTTCTAGCCAAGCGGAACTCTGTTTCCTGAAACAAAGGCACCTGAATAAACTGAAGCAAGCAGACCCCTGAAATGTTGTCAAATTTGTTGGATGTCACATTTTTCTCCTTAGAGTGCCTTCATTTGATACCAACTTTAAACAAAGGCCCAGGACTAACTGGCAAGCAACAGAAAAGAGTTGCCTCGGATCCCATCACGTGTTCTCTGATCTGAAGGCAGGTGCAGACTTTCAAAAGAGAACTACTCTTGTCTACGTGACTTCTAATCCTTTGGGCTAGAGATTGAGCAATTGTGGAAATTATTTCATTAGTCAGGATGCCCCTGCCTTAACGCTCTTCCTCCTCCTAAGCCGTGTTATACTGCAGTATCTCAATTAACCACCAGGTGGCATCATGAATTAGAGAGTGACAGGGACTCGGAGCCATTCTAAGATATACCACTCTAAAACACCAACACACAGGACCTTAAAGACACAGATAAAATTCAACACATGGAAGCTGAACAAGAAAATGACAGCCACAAATCTTGAAAACAATAAAACGGGTTCAAAACCTTAGAAAAAGAATTTTTTTTAACATCTGGCTCTGAAATCTTTTGATAATCTTTATATCCAGAGGCAATATGCCTAACTAATAACTGCAACTAGAATGTTCTAGGAACCCTTGTGGAGCAGAGTTTTACAAGTTACCAACAAGATTAATCATGCAAGTGAAAACTACTTGCAAACAAGTGAAGGGAGAAAAAATAGCTTGATGCTAAAGTCTCACCAAGAGTAGAGGATTTATTGGGGTCTCAGCCCCACCCCATTTCTTTAAGTGTTCTACAAATTCATCCTGGCTGATCAGGGATTAATTACAAGCTGAAGCAGTTTCTCAAAATCCTATGAGGCTTTTCTCTTTTGTTCTTTGAGTTGGGAGCTCTCTTGACAGACAGTGAACAATCACTAAGGAGGCTATCCTCCTGTAACGTGATGTTCCAGGTGGAAATTCAGATAAACACTTCATTCTTCATGTCAGGACTGTAAGGGTCTATGAGGAAAGCTGGGAGGATATGCTCAACACTACCCACCCTCTGAGCATGGATCCTGAATCCTCTTGCCTGTCTGCTGTCTCCGAATGGCTTCTCCCAGCTTCCATGGGATGATTGGCACAGAAGTGAAGCACAGATTGTGTTTGGGACTGATAGGCTTGTAATTCTAGAGGAGGGAAGTGGGAAACAGGAGCGAGGTTTGGAAGGTGATAGTTATCTCCAACAGCCTGAAAAGCAAGCAAAGGAAGGGGCCCCTTACAGAAGCAGTTCTGTTCTGTTGTTCTCACCCCTGCCTGCACTTAGCCGCCCTTTGAAGTAGGTAGGGGTCATGGAATGAGTACCAAGATACTTATTCTAAAAGCCTCCAGTCTAAGTCCCTCCCCAAAACCCATCCATGCTCTTGAACTCCAGGCCTAAGGGTACAGAAAATAATCAAGGTTTTGGACTTGGGGGGTGGGGGTGGGGAGGGAAAGGACTTGGAAACCTGTCCCTGAGAGGACCTCTAACTCATTCCTAAAGAAAGACACAGTGCAGACTCCCCTTGCAAAGGATCAGAGCCCCCCTCTCTCTGTCTCTCTCTGTCTCTCTCTGTCTCTCTGTCTCTCTGTCTCTCTTCTCTTCTCTTCTCTTCTCTTCTCTTCTCTCTCTCTCTCTCTCCACTTTACATCCTGGTGGTAACCCCATCCCTCCGTGCTTCCCAGCCCCATCTTCCCTCCCTCTCCCTCGCCCCCTCCCTATTCCTCAGAAAAGGGGAGCCTCTCTACCCACCCACCCCAGCTCATCAAGTAGCGTCAGGACTGAGCGCACTCTCTTCCCTAGTGTCCTGGCAAGGCAGTCCTGCCAGGTGGAGGTAATTGAAAAGCTGGCAAGAGAGTCCATGCCAGAGAGAGCCCCTACCCCCACCCCTCCTAGCTCCCATCAATAGAGAACCCACAAGAAACCTGAGCTACCCATCAGCTACACCTTTTAAGGGGCTTAGGTCCAGTCCATACAAGGTCCTTAGTTGGTGCCTCAGTCTCAGCAGGCCCCTCTGGGCCCTAGTCAGTTTCAAAGCCAACTCTTTTTTTTTTTTAATTAATTTATTCTTGTTACATCTCAATGGTTATCCCATCCCTTGTATCCTCTCATTCTTCCCTCCCTCCCATTTTTCCCTTATTCCCCTCCCCTATGACTGCTCCTGAGGGGGATTTCCTCCCCCTGTATATGCTCATAGGGTATCAAGTCTCTTCTTGGTAACCTGCTATCCTTCCTCTGAGTGCCACCAGGTCTCCCCCTCCAGGGGACATGGTCAAATATAAGGCACCAGAGTATGTGTGAAAGTCATATCCCACTCTCCCCTCAACTGTGGAGAATGTTCTGCCCATTGGCTAGCTCTATTGGGACTCTAGATGAGAGAAGCATGGAAGAATAGCAAAGTAGAAGGATCCAGAGGGTCCTAGAAACCTACAAGTAGAACATTATGATAGGCAGATTTGGGCCCAGGGGTCCCACTCAAACTAAGGCACCAGCCAAGGACAATACAGGCGGTAAACTTTAAACCCCTACCCAGATCTAGCCAATGGTCAGATCAAAGCCAACTCTTAACTCATGGCTTGTGGTATCCAGTCAGGAGATGAATGGAAGGAATCGGAGGGCTTTCCTTAACACTTTCTGGAAGTTACTACAGAACCCGGTTTCCTCAAGCAAAATAGCCTTTACCCAGACGGGGGCAAAATGGACTCGGTCCAAAGTAATTATACTGTAGGGGTCTTCATGTTCAAGTGAGCGACTTTTCTCTGATGCACTATTATGCAAACTAAGGATGCTTATGACTGACTGCATGAAATTCCTCAATTTATGAAAGGAAAATTGGAGTTGGGGAAACTTTGGTGAAAGGAGGCTTTGCTTTGTTTCCTTGTCTGTACTTTGTGGTGAATACTTCCCAACTGAGATGCTGCTACACTTGTTTCTAAGAATGCAGTTTACTTGTCCTTAATGCATCAGGGGACTGGCCATCCTCCCTCAGCCTTTCCATTAGATTGTCATTATATTCCAGGTCTCTGTCAAGTCCCAACTATGGCGGACTTTAAGAACAGCACACCCTTCGTTGCTTTCTTCTTGAGAACACACTCCCTTTGAACAAATAAAAATGTTAAACAGAAAATCCTTTAAATCCCAAAACAGCAATGTATGTGCATCAGGGAAAGCACCACAGGGTAAGCAAAAGGAGCATTTGCCTCTGTGCCCTCCAAGACTCACTTCTCATGGTGAGACCACCCTTTACTGCTCTGGAAGACCAGACAACCACAGTGTTAAAGGTGGAGATGCCTGAACCAGAGTCACTGGGTCCAAATCCTTCATTTTCCATCTCTTGTGGAGAATTGTCAGGATGTCTATGGCTCAATTATCTTAGCTATACAGTTGGGATTAACGAGCATTACTTACCTCCAAGTTACTCTAAGTGAATTAGCACATACCAAGTTCTTAATACGGGCTCGAAAGCATCTTCTGAATGTTGGCTATGGCGTCGGCTTCTGGTTCCAATTTCTCCTCTGAGTCATCAAGTTATGTTCTTCTTTTATGTCTGTGTTACTGTTGTGGTTGGTAGTGGTTAGATTAGGTTTGGCTCCATGACTACTGCCAGTATCACTCTTGGGATGGGAGACAAAACAAGCTAAGTGTCATTGGTTTGGTGCATTGCAGTACCCATATACAGGTCACTTAACCTTAGACCATTCCCTTTGCAAATGTGTGCATGCATGTTGACATTGAATATGTATATACCTATATTAATTATCATAATGGCTCTCAGATAGGTGTCACTGTTATTTGTACATGGTCATGTAGGAGACAGTAACAAAGTGAGGATTTGGACTGAGCAACTGAGTTCCAGAACCTATGCTTCAACTCGGGGACATACTACCTCTCAAGGGAACAACTCATGATTACCTTGACCCTAAGCCACTAGCGTCTCTCTCTATTCTTAATTAACTTCTCTATTCTTTGTTCATGCATTCTACCCTTAACCCGCCTCCAGGAAGCCCATATGTGTGCTTCTTACCTCCACCCATCCATTATGGCCAGATAACCCCTGAAACACTCCTCCATAAATATAGGAACCTAGAAGCCTCCATTGTCCAAGGCATATGACTCATTGACAGTCCCCTCCTTGGCTCCCTAGCAGCCCATGGGAAAGTATTTAATCTCAACAAAGGATGGAAATCTCTATTATCATTCACTATAGGGCAGAACACAAATGTTGAAGAACATTGTATCTTTAATTCTTGGGAATTCACCAAAAATCTCTCTTTGAGGGGCTCCAGGTCCTCCAGAATAAACTTCCTTAACTACAACATAGCTGAATTGTCAAGGCCTTCCATGGTCTTCAAAAATAGGGAAATCATTCCCAATGCTTTTATATGATTCAGAAATAAAAAACAAACAAACAAAAATAACAGTCAAAGATGTCGGACTAGAATATGACCTCAATCCTCTTGTCCCTGAAACTCACACATGAATCTAGGACATAGCCCAACACAGGTCTTTAATATATTTGCTGGAAGGAAAAAACAGAAGAGAGAGAGAGAGAAAAAAAAAGAGAGAAGGATAAAAAATAGGGAGAGAAGGCAAGAGGTAAATACTTATTATTAAACAGAAAAATAGTTAAAATGAATAATTTGAAATCTTTTTTTAGAGGAGATTGAAATGAAAGGGTAAGAAAAAAATCTAGAAGAGAAGAAAGAAAGGAAACAAACTATTTCAAGTGCTGAACAAGCAAGCCCTTCAAGGGAAGCTAAGAGCCATCACAGCATTACTGTTCTGAAAGCAGGGCACAAGGCCAGGCCAGGTTCATTGACTGCTTGAAGGAAAGATCAGAAAAGTGTGAGTGCACGGCTGGTGGGGACCCATATAGAAGAAAAGTAGTCATTTCCTGGTATCTTGGCTCTGTGCCTTTGCATACCTTCTCTCCTTCCAATTTTTTTTTTTTTTCCTCCTCAGTTTCTATGTTTCGGTTTCCTGTCTCCTCATTGGAGCGTCCCCTGACTACTCCTAGAAGGACCCTCTCTTTCCACTACATCTTGTAGTGAAATGCAGGCATTCTTTTGTAGGTACTGTTAGTTTTCATGGCACAATTGCTAATATTCTCAAGGCACAAAAGAGCCGGAGCTTGTATCATCGGCCATTCCTGAGCCTTTGCTCTAGATATTACAAATACCACCTTTCTTTCCCATGCTTGGCTTTTGACTTATGGACCGACTCTAAATGTGTAGCTCCCTCCTATTTTTGCATGGTCTCCAGGTTTTAGTGGGAAAGACGAAGAGAAAGGGGGAAGCAAACTAAGCAGTTGACTGTCACCCAGTGAGAACCAGGCAAACCACTGTTGTATTTAGAAGGCCGCAGGAAACATTTTGTTATAGTCTATAGAGGACAAGTTCTGAAAATTATTTGCTTCGATTTTTTTGTTTGTTTCTGCATTTCTTTAAGGAAATCGTGGATTATGTACGGACTCAGTCACATAGTGGTGCTTATGCTACGTCCATGAGTCCTGTCATAGCAGCGCAAACCATCAGATCATTGAAGATCCTTATGCGGGAAATTGAGACCGGTAAAGGTAAGGAATCTACAGAGAGGCTTCTGCCTGGCAATCTCCCACATACTCAGATATATGCTTTTGTCTCACCATGCTCAATTTTTTTTTCAATTAAGTCAAATGATGAGCATGTTGGGACTACTATCATCACACACACATACACACAAACAGACACACACACCCCACAAACCCTTCGGTAAAACAAATACAATCTTTAGCAACATGTTAATATGATCATCACTTGGATTATTTTTTTTATCATCTGTGGTTAAAAATGAAATAAACAATGTCTCTGTGTGTATGGTTATGTTTGTGTGCACGTGTGTACACGTGTATGCACGTGTGTGCATGTGTGTGCATGTGTGTGCACGCATGTGCACGTGTGTGCATGTGTGTGCATGTGTGTGCACGTGTGTGCATGTGTGTGTATGTGTGTGTATATGTCTCCCCTGTGCTTTTCTGAGATGATCATCATCAGTTTCATATGTTGTATGTTTTATTGCCAGAGGTTGGGCAAGGGAGAACCACCGCTGGTCACCTGACGACATAGAAACTCTCAATAGCAGCTCAGTCGCTCATTTGTCACTGTGTCACTTTAGCTAAAATGTACTACTTCACTTAACCCAGATGAAGTCAATCTGCTCTTTGGAGAATTGTTTCATTGAAGCCTCATAGAATTATTGTCCAATTTTTCTCAGATCTAGTGTCTAAAAATTCTACTAAATATTACGCTAAATCCAGCAGTTCTTGTGGCCAGGGATCTAGCTAGTGAGGACGAGGGAGAAACAGCAAAGTGCACTGACTTACAACTGGCTCCAGGGCTCCAAACCTTTGTGTTTCATCCCACCATCCATCTGGCACCAAGCCCTGCACTGTTTCCTGCAACCTTCTAGACCCACTTTCTAGGCTGTACGGGCGTATCTATCATTAACAGTATTAAACAAGACTGCTTACACATATGTTTTGCAAAAAAAAAAAAAAAAGTCAAGCTGAGACATTTTAAGCACTGACAGGTGTCTCCAAGTGGAACTTACCACACTTGCCCTCATCTGCTAGGACAATCAAAATGCTGGTGCACCAAGGCACAACAACACCATCCCTGTAACCTCAGCAGGCAGGTGGCAGAACGATTGTGGATTCGAGGCCAACGTGGGCTACAGAATGATACCCTATGCCGAAAGAAAAAAGTTTCTACAGGCCATTGGTATATGAAATATCAACAAATTATGTGGTTCAACTTGGGGCCTATTCTCAAGATATCTTTGGATATATGTGCAAATAGTCTAAAACAAACAAACAAACAAAATCCAAAGCCCTTCTGGCCCTAAGCATTTTTCATCTGGAACAACCTATATCCCTTGTATAAATCAGATAAGGTGACCTACAGTCACCTCCACACTGACAGCCACCATCGACCTTCCACTGGCCAGAATATTTTTTTTTAAATATAAAATGGAGGGGTTGGGGATTTAGCTCAGTGGTAGAGCGCTTGCCTAGCAAGCGCAAGGCCCTGGGTTTGGTCCTCAGCTCTGGGGGGGGGTGGGGGGAATATATATATATATATGCAATGGAATTTGCACTAAAGCTGGAAAATGACCCGCAAGAGGGCTCCTTTTTTTTACCCCCATATAAAATAAAGTGGCTGGTGAGTTGTTGAGATCTTTTTAGGATTTTTTTTCTTTATTTTTGTGGTTTTTGACTGGAATGTATCGAAAGGCCTAGGTAGTCCGAGTGATGTGAACAGATGGTAGCCACTGGGACTTGATTCCTGTGGTGTTACTAATCATCCTGTACCGTTCTGCAAGTGAGTGAATATGGCTCATCTAGCTCTGGGCAGGTGAATTAGCTTTTCTTTGACTCAGTTCTCCCAGCTGTGAAATGAGAGTAATAACATCTATGCATTAATATTTTTATGATGGTTAGATAAGTTAACCCACGTCAATACTCAGAAATGTCTGGAAACAATGGTGAGTTCTATATAATTGCTTGCTGTTGTTTGCTATTGTTCATTCCTGAGGCATTCTGAAAACTCACTGATTCTGTAGAGAACATCTTAGGAAAGAAATGAGGTAGGACTTACTGTCCTACCAGGTCTTGGATTAGTCAGGATGAGTAACATTTAGCTACCATAACAAACCCTGAAAATCTTGTTACCTTCATAGAGGCTTATTTCTTTCATTCTAGTGGTGATACTGTTTTGCATGCTTGTTTTTTAATGTGCTCTCTGACAATCAATAAGGAGTCTAATCCCTGTGAGAGGCTAATTTTGTGCTCCCAACAGTAATCACTAGTCTGTCGTTCTTTATCTAGGCATGGGACATCCTGAGTGATCCCTCCTTCCACATTAGCAGGTCCTTATATTCTTAACATCACAATAAAAAAACACTTTACTTCATGTGCCTTGCCATCTTAAGAGTTAAAAGAAAGCAGGATGCTGTGTGTCAAAATAGACATTGAAGGAAACATAAGGCAGGGTTTTTTTTTGTTTGGTTGGTTGGTTGTTGGTTTTATGTTTTGTTTTTTTGTTGTTGTTGTTGTTGTAGTTGTTGTTTGTTTGTTTGTTTTTTTAAAAAATGAATAAGGAAAAGTGGTTCCCTTTGAAAGAATCACCAACCAAGTTTCACAGCTTTGGAAGGATTCAAAGGCGTTCTGGGAATGATTGCATTGACCTCATTTGTAACCACGCCTGCTCAAATGAATAAGATAGGTGTGAATACCTCATTTGTAACCATGCCTGCTCAAATGAATAAGATAGGTGTGAATACTGCGTGGAGTTGCCCTTCTCTACAAAGATGGATTCAATATAAAGTTGCCCAAAGATCCAAGAGATAAATCATGTTAGATCTGTCACACAGGATCTGGAAAAGAGGAGCCTGGCTTCAAGCCTTCTTCAGCCTACTGCAACTGTGACTGGAGCCTTTCAAGGCTTTGTTACGGACAAGTCTGAGGAGTGGTTGGCCAGATCCATCCTTTGATAAAAGCCTTCACTTTATTCGGCAATGCAAAGCCATACGCTTCAAAGAGAGGCAAGCTACAGCAGTAGGGTCAGTGTTCCTTTGATGCCAAGGTTCAAAGATGAAATAGCAGTCCCAGTGAAACGACAATGTTTATGCACAAACAGCCACCTTCACTCTGCAACCAGGCTGCCGGTGGAGTTAATGCACACAGGCTGAGGGTCTGCAGGCCGGGTGTGCATTCCATATGCACCAAGGCCCGTTTAATCTCCTAGCCTGTCACTCTGTGCAGTACACTCCCAATGTGGAGATTTGATTTCTCCATCCTAATGGTTGTTGGGTGGTCTCCCAACTAAACCAATGTTGTAAGCCCCTTAAGGGCAAGAAATGTGTCTTGAATTAATTTTGTGTTCCTCTGAGTGTCAAACTCAGTGCTTGGCTTAATAAATACATCATGACTCAACCTCCATCTCACCAGCCTTCTGGATTTCAGCTCAGTGTTTATGCTAAATAAGACTGTGGCTATGTTTATCTCAGAAGACTGAAAGGCAGAATCCAGTCCACACCAGTGTGACACCTGAAGGGATCTTTCAGTGAAGGAGAGGGAGCACTTGGAAAGGTCTAGAAAGATGACAGTTCTGTCACTGGCGTAGTCTAGATGTGTCAAGCAAGTAGCCACAAGGGATAGAGCCCCAAGCTGCGCTAACAGCTTCCCTACAGAAAACAATGTCATCTCTTGTCTTGTCTTATTTAAATCTTTAAGTGCACAGTTTTTTCCAGTTTCCAATTCCCAATCTTGAATATTCATCCCTAGAACCCTCTTCCCCAACTGTGGACAATCTTCTACTTCTCTGAGAAAGAAAGTGGAGGTTGGATTGTATAGATAATTAAGAGACATCCTCTGCAGCCAGATCCCAGGTGGTCCAGTTTCTGCCATGCTCCAACTCTTATCTCAGTTCCTGCAATAAAAGGCAAGGTAGTGGAGGGGCTAAGCGATATGATACAGATAGTGGATATTGCATGGCACCAATACACAATATGAACTTAACAGAGGTACTATGATATTTAACTTACCTGCGTTCTTCCCTTCCTTCTCCATATATTTTCAGTAGTATTTGCCTGCCTTGGAATCCTCCCTTGTTCTAAAACTTGATGACTACTCTTCCACAAATCCAGCAACACTTGCTTAAAAATATTCTTATAATCTGACAACTTCTTAGGACACCACCTCGTAAGACAGCTGATATACCTGCTGAATATTCTGCCCGCTTCCATCTTGGCTTTTATACATATATATGTCTTTTATATATAACATTTTATATATTTCTTCGGCACAAATAACCCACCTTAGCATTTATTTTGACAGAACAAGTTCTCAGGGTACCGTGTAATGATTTAACATAGGCATACTGTGTGTGAGTGATGGTCAAATTGGGGTTGTTGGTATTTCCATGTCTTTGTACATTTTAAAAACCTTGAATAGCAGTATACTAATCACATATGTATGGGATACAGAGTAACATTTCAACGCATGGATACATTATACTGAGAAAGTTGGGGTAAGTAGCGTTTCTATCTCTTCAACATCTTTTGCATTTAGAGCCTTTGAACTCCTGTTTTCTGGTTACTCATAAATAGTGGGGCAGTGTGGGTTGCAATTCCTCTGTTCTTTAGAACACTAAAATTTATTTTATCTATGACTGGGTATCCACTATTCATCCTCTCTCCATCTCTTCTTCTTCAACCCTTCCCAGCCTGTAATACATCTATTAGATGTTCTTAGTGGCATTATAAAATAACATCTATATGACAGAAAAATTAACTAGGCAAAAAGGAGAAAATACAACGCATGCCAGGCCACTCTCTAACTCCATTAGCTTTGCACTCACTTGATATGAGGTCTACTGGCCCAGAGGTTTTCCAGTCTGCTCCCTCACATTCCTCAGGCTCCTCTCCTTAATCAGTACAGCTGTGGGATTCAGAAGCACTCAAGCTAACTTCCACAGAAAGGCCTTGCACTTCTGTGGTACCTCTAGAACAGCTTTTCTTTGCCTCCACTGTTTGCCACCCATCTCTGCTCAGAATTGGTCTTCTGAAGGAGCTGTCCCACCCTGCGTAGCTCTCTCTGCCTTCATCTCTCCCATTCCCTTCACTTTAATCTTCACAGCATTCGGGAATATCTTTCTTCTATCTCTCTGGAGTACAAGTTCCAAGAGAAGTGACTCTTCCTTTCATCTTGCTGATAACAGCACCCCGCCAGCATGGTTCTTGGTTTCTTAACAAAGATTTGTTGAATGACAGCAAGGTTCCCCCCTTAGCCTTTTGTCTCAGAAAATAAATGCCTCTGATCTTCCTTGCATTTCTGTGCTCCATTCCTCTCTTTGAAAAGTGCTGATCCCTTTCCCTCAGCATGGTCTTACTGGTAGCCTTCCAAAACAAACTTCACTTCTCTCTTCTTCCTTTCCTACTCCTGTTTTCCTCAGCAGCAAACCTCTGAGGAATGCCCTACCCAGTGTGCTAGCTCCTAGGTCCTCAGCCCTGTCGGTCTTGCCTTGCTTTCCTGCAGCTCTCCTGATCTTCCTCCTGCCCAGTTGGCCTTGACCTCTTGACATCCTCTCCATCCTTCTGCTCTGACTTTCCTTGCTTTTTTTTTTCACATCCCCTTTTCCTCAAGGCTTCTTCTTCTGTCTTCTTTTGTCAGAAACTCCGCCTCCATTTCCTGTACAATTCCCTAGTACAAGTGTCCTCTCGTGAGTCCTGCCTTCTATGTAACAATGTGATCCCACATCACACTCACCTGGGAGAGTGACTAAAACAGCTTGCTGATGCCAAAACAATTCTGTCTGTTGACTTCTAAAAAGCCTTATACTATTGGTGCTGATACTATTGGGGTACGAGGGAGTGACACACTTTTGAGAATCACCACTGTACAGTGACCTCATCACAGTCTTTCTCCCCTTCCCATCAGACACAAATGAGTTCTCACAGATAAAAAAAAAAAAAAAAAAAAAAAAAAAAAAAAAAATGACTGAGCTTGCTCACCAAGGTGACCCTTTGCCCTTGGAATTTTTGTCTATGTTCATGTCTACTTTAGCTTATAGCATTTATATGTTTAGTATAATGCCTTTGGTGTGGGAAGTTGGTGCCCATCTGTCTTCCATCATCCTTTCATATTCCATGAAGACAGGAGCGGGAAGAGGACTACATAGTACACTATGGTGTTCTCAAAGGGTGGTCCCTTGACAAGCGAGTCAACATCACCCAGGGCTTGTTCAAACTCTAGTGGGCATTTTTATTTGGAGTCAGTAACTCTAGGGGCTGGGTCAACAAGCTGTCTAAGCATCCCTTCAGGGGCTTGGGAAGTAGCCTCATTTGAAAAATCACATTACCATATAAAAGAAGGGAACCAGGTAAGGGTCTTTTGCAGATGAAAAAAGAACAGGAGACAGCTTTCCGGCAAACATAGACAGAGCTAGGCAACCTTGCAGAGAGGAGGCCTGAGGACCAGAAACTGTGGGAGAGCCAGAAACAGCACAAAATACATTTTGAATTGCTTTCTTAAACCACCATTTAAATCCCAGCATCAATTCTGTTCACGCAGTTACAAAAGTCCTTGTCTATCATCCTGGCATGGGTGACCACTTGGTAAGAGAGAAACAGCAAGGTGCTTTGTGCACAGAACTATGTGTTCTTCTTAACAGGGCCTCCTCCGGTAAACCTGTGCTTTCATTTAAAACCCCTGGGATCTATAAAGTCATAAGAGCTAATGGCTACAACACTAGTAACACCCTCCCTTTTGATCGTCAGTGTCTGGCAGAGACGGCAGTTCTTTAGTACTTAGTACATAAGAACCACTTTAACTTTTCTCTGTGTAGGGCCGGGGTGCGGGTGGCAAAGAGGTGACATCAGTTTAATCCCCAGAGCACCATTTTAAAAGACAGCAGCTGTGGTAGTGAAGCCTTATGATTCCATGCTGGGGAAGCAGAGACAGGTGGATTTCTCCAGGCTCGCTTGGGCCCAAGGCCAATGAGAGACCCTATCTGGACAAAAACAAAGGTGAATGGCACTGGAGAAGTAACGCCCAAGGCTGCCCTCTGGCCTACACATGAACGTGTGCACATGTACAGAGAAACACGCCTTTACTACGCATGCGTGATGATGCACATGTACAATCACCTTCACTGTGAGGATAGCCTGGGCTATAATAGTAAGTTTGATGCCAGCCTGGGCAACTAAGTGAGACCTTATCTCACCAAGCCAAAATAGGGCCAAAGAGAGGGCTCAATGATTAAGAGCAATTGCTGCTCCTGCAGAAGTCCTGGCTTAGGATCCCAGTACTCACTCAGGTGGCTCACACCCACCTGTAATTTCAGTTCCAGGAAATCGAATGCCCTCTTCTGGACTCCGTAGGCACCTGCACACAAATGACGCTTATATATATATCCAGGCACATGCATATACCCATAAAACTAATAATCTTTTTAAAATCAATGATAATAATAGCAACCGTTGACTAATTATTACTGTTATCACATAAATTATTTCATCGGTGTGTCTTCAGTAGGACCAGTTATTTTTGTTAGAAAGGAGATCCTCAATGGCAATTCTGATGTTGATCACTGATGGCAGTCAGTAACTTATGCTCATATGTTTCAAGGTCACCACTTGAAAGAAAGGATTTTGCTGCCTTATGTAGGAGGAATTGCTTGAGTTTGCCCTATAATTGTCATAATCCTTTCACTACTTGTCTTCCTGAAGTGACTGTCACATTTTTGATGGCACAGATGTGATATGGGCACCGTTTTAAGAAAAGATGACGTACTCAATCTAATGTGACAACTAAATGTAGGATTCTAATATATTTGTAATTGTTACAGATTTACGTCACAATGAAAGAACAACTGTATATCCCATCAGGTACTTAATTAGTCTCTTTGACAGTGTGCAGTCTCTAGAGCTGCAGACCCACTTATTTGAAGGTTCATTGTATGATTTCCCTTGGGCTCTTAGTATTCCATGTGTAATAATTTAGGTTCCTAACTCTAGCCCTATGATTATTCCCAGTGAAGTGCATTTGAAACGCTCACTTGAGGCTTAGAACTGATGAGTACAGGGGTGGGCACTGACACATACACTTCTCATTCTCCAGTTCATCATTTGAAGACTTAAATAAATAACAAAAGCAATGCTGCTGTAATTTACTTTCTCTATCTAGAATGCTAAGAGGTACCATAAGTTTTCTTTTTGTTTTCTAGGTGTAGTCATGGCAAATGAGAATAGACTTTTTTTCAAATCTGAGTTCTAAGGCCAGACATAGGGAGCTGGATATTCTATACCAAGACTGGGTGTGTATGAAAACACCCTGATCAGCGCCATTCTGAGTCCTTCACCTTTGAAAAGCACTAAGAGACATTTGTTACTATTGTTACAGTTAAGAGGGCAAGCTCCTGCCAAATAGCTCATTGTGAGATTTTTGTAAAATTTCTAAAGCTTAAATGTCTGGGCCTTCATTCAATTACTGAGAGAAGTGTGAAATAAAATGCCAAAGTCCTTCAAGTAAAACCTCATTATTTTTGAATCTCTCTCTCTCTCTCTCTCTCTCTCTCTCTCTCTCTTATTTTTTTAATGTACCTTTTACAGAGGAAACAAAGAAAAGAGAAAGAATGAGTGAGTGATACTTAGAATGTATTTGCCCTGAAAAAAAAAATCGGGTTTTGTTTCAGAATCTTTTTGTCTGGATTAGTTCACTCCTTCTGATCCTTTGTGAAAGTTTACCGTGAGGCTGGCAAGTGTGGCACTGACCCTGCTCCTAACCAAAGGTGGACGTGGAGAAAGTGGCAGCAGCCCTTTCCAGCTGTGACCTCCAACCTTTGCTCTGATCTCAGGAACAGGACACACATATTTTTACACTTGAGTTTGGTAGGCTTAAAAACAACAGTGTCTAAGTGGGAAGATTTAGGGCATGGAGACAGAGAAAGGGCACTACGTTGAGTGACAGCCATTAGCTGTCAAAAAGAATTTGGTTTCTTCCCCACTGCTAGTGGGGAAGTCATGAGATACAGTACAAACTCCTTCCATCAGATGTTGCTTTCCTCCAATGCCAGCTGTTTGCTAGCTGCAAGGCATGCTTATTCCGTTGGTATCACCAAGGTTATCTTACATGTGTTATTCTAGAAATTTATTCTCTACTCTGTCCCTTCTGTTAGGAAGAGAAGCAAAAGGAAACTGTGGCCCATGGCTATAAACCACCCAGCTCTAAACACACAGTTTAAACAGGTCTTCTCACGAGTCTCAAAGAACTCAGTGAATAGAAAGCTGGCCTCCTACCAGTTTTTTTTTTTTCTTCCAGTCAAACTCAGCAACATGTTTGTTCTGTCCCTCGGAGATCCCTTGATGAATTTAAGAGGCATTGACAGAATTCCATCCAAAGTGCACCGTCTGAGGGTCCTGGCATTGAAGGTCCTTGGCATTGTTGAGGGAGGAATTAGCTGCTGCTTCCTAAATATATTTGCCACTTGGTTACCAGCTGGAGACACAGAAAGAAGCCGAGAAGGAAACAGAGGGCACGGAGAGCTGCGTTTTCTAAATGGTTTCAGGCCACTGGCATTTCAGCAACAGCTAATACAAACCAGATGGCAGGCGCTACGCTCCACTGGCTTTCAACTGTGGGCCTGCCTCAGTCCGTGATTAATCACCTGTGCTTGGTGGGTAGAGCGGTCTACCTGGTCTTTCTGTGCGAGCAGACCTAAGGTCGGGGTCAGCAATCAAGGTAGCAGGCGTTTACCTCCCTGCCTTATTGATGCTCGTATACACACACAGGGCAACTTGAGTTTGTCCAGTGAACACAAAATTAGCCAACACACTGAAAGGGGATGTTTGCCTGATTACATAGAAATGCCTGGCAAACTTTTCCAGGACCTTGTGCCTCTTCCGGGTTAGCTAACGATAGGACTCTACGTCAGCCTAGAGAACGCAGTGTGTACTCTGTACTCGTGAGGCCTTACGACACTTTCCTAGCAAAAGCAAAAGGGAAACTGTTTGGTTTTTAGATGATGCAGGGGATAAGATCCTGTGGCCCCTTCCTTTCAGCCATCAGCAACCCAGCTGAAGCTGCTTCCTCCTCTTAGGCTCTCGCTGAAAAAAAGACTCTGAGGCAGGGGGATTGCGGTGCGACACACGTAAACTCCCGCACTGAACAACTACAGAAGGAAAGAAGATAATTCCATTTTAGTCTCGTCTTCTAGAGTGAAAAGGAGCTGGTCTTCCACACCGGCCTTTGTTTCTCGCCTTGTGAGCTCATTTTCAAGTGTGCAGTGAAACTTAACTCACCCTCACTGTCGTTGGAAGAATTTTGTAGAGAAAACCAGGCACCTCACCGGGCACAGCTGGGGAGTATTAAGCAGGTGCATTCATGCTTAAGGAAACCCAGCATGTGTGAGTTTGAGCTACAAGGAATGTATTAGCTTTCTGTTTCTGCGTAACAAATTGTCTTAAGTGGCTGCTTAAAACAATGCCGGGTTACCTTGTGGAGAATCTGAGCAGAGGCTCCCAGGAAGCTGAAGTAAGGTGCCACCATCTATCCTCATCAACTCAGCCTCCTCTCCTGAATTAGCATGGACATGACAGAGTTCAACCCTTTGGGGCCCTACAACTGAGGTACCCGTTTTCTTGTTGGCTGGCTGCCAGAGTCATTCTCAGCATGTGGAAGTCACTCATTCCTGAGGAGGCAGCGCCTTGATCCTCAGAGACCTTAAAGGGGTCTCCTTCCTAACCAGGCCCCTTTCCTCAAATCTCTTTCTTCCAGAAGGCCCTAGTCTAAGGGATCAAGGTGTCATTGCTTTTTCATATCTCTAGAGCTTTCAGATGTTTTATTTTATATATATATATATATATATATATATATATATATATATATATATATATACACATATATACATATATGCATATATCAAATATATTTGTTATATATAACAAACTTTATATATAAAACAAATTTGTGATATGGCTAGATAGATAGATGGGTAGATAGATAGATAGATAGATAGACAGACAGACGGAATGCAAGTGTTACATTCCCAGCAATGATCTGCTTCAATCCCTGGCACCAAGAAGATCTAGAAGGACTAAGGGACAGCCTGATAGACTGTAGTGACATTGGCCGTGAGGGCAGCCTTTGGGAGCAAATCCAAGTCAAGCAGCTGGGTTTTAGCTCAAACTAATTGCTTTTTACTGTTTTGAACTATGGATTTTTTTTCAAATGAAATACAAACTGAAGCCCATTGTATAAGACATATAATTTTGTTTAATTTTACCACATTGAATTTCTTCTGTACCTGTCACTCCACTAAGTGATTAATATTTTATCCTCATACTTGAAAATATGCATTATCATGGTCATTATTCCCACTTTTACAGGTGAAGAACACAAACTCCAGAGTGAGGAAATACAAACCCATGGTGGTGGAGTCAATTTCGAACCCTAGAAATTGGGTTCATAGTCATCTGGCACTGGATCTGGTGCTGGTGTCATGTGGGGAAAGATCATGCGTTTTATTTATATTCATTCCCATTACCTTCTCTGTCCCCTTCCTGTTGCGGTCCATCTTCCCTCAAAAGAATGCCTTCTTTACACTGACACATGAGCACACACTTACATATATATATACATATATACATACTTACACACATGCATATATGCATCTGTTTATATATTCACACATGTATATACACACATATATGTATATAAATATATATATGTGTGTGTATATATATATATATATATAGAGAGAGAGAGAGAGAGAGAGAGAAAGAATTGATTCTGCATGTAAGAGGAAATTTGTCTTCTTTTTCTGTTACCCTCAATTTTTAAAAATTACAGAAACCTTTGGTGTGACCTTTTTTTAAAGTCACTAATTCATAAAGGCCCTGGCAAATCCATCCCTTCTTTGATGTATAAAATCCTACTATTAGAGAATTGCTAAGATACTACTCTCCATTTAAATGCAAAATAACCCATTCAATTACTAATATTCATGAGACAATATTATGGTGATACATACACACATCAAATGGCATGTGCTTCCCTCTGCATAGTATTTTCTATCTGCCCCTTAATCACATCTTTTTCTTCAAAGAGCTCCAGAATTCCTGCTGCCACAGTCAGCCAAGCTTCTGTACGTAGCAAAAGCTTTCTGTGTGTCAAATGTGTGCATCCTTGCATCGCGGGACTCACACATCACCAATGAGCTAACTCTTCAAAGAGTAGACTTTGATAATCTTATAAGCAGAGCCATCTTCCACGTTATCTTGGCAATGCTTTCACAATCCTCAAGCCTCAGTTTCCACATCTGTAAAGGATTCCAGAACATCACTCTCTGGCTCCTCGTTAATGCGCAGATGACCTTTCTCATCTTGCTTGGCAAGTTAAATCCCTGACTGTGTTTGAGTAGCTTTGTAGTAGTAGCTCCTCAGAGCCCTTGAAAACAAGCCACGAAGATAGCTAGCTGCCCAGCCTGACGTCCGATCTGCCCCTCTGTGTACGCTCCCCAGGGCCATGACTGAGCAGACGAAAGAGCCCCTGGCACATGTGTGCGTAGCTATAAAACATGCCGTAACCTTGGAATCCTGACATCAAAAGGGAGAGAGCCACTGCCTTATAAAAACGCGTGCCTCTCTAAGCAAGCCATTCCAAATGCTGCCGCCCCACTGAGAAGCCTGTCAGCTGCTAACTCGGAGCTTACGACTCTTTTGCCACTCACAGCCTCTTGATCTTCACTGAAATCTCTCTGCCCCTGAGTGTCTTGGAAACAAAATGTCCTGTGTGGTGTCCAGTACTTAAAAATAACAGACATTGGGTTCCTGCTGCCACATGGAAACTTTATTGCCAGGTCCGCTCAGCACCCCACACTCTGGGTCACGCCAGGGAAGTGATCAGGGGAAACACCAGGGCCAAGGGAGGCTTCCTACTGTAGGCATTCTGTAATGTCAATTTGATTTGCCATGGGCTAATTTTTCTGAAATACCAACTGCTTAAAAGTGTCTTACAGAAAGATACTTTCCATCTATGGAGACAAGGACCTCATTTTTCAAGCCACACTGACCAAGCTGGAAATGTTACATTGCCCAGTCAGTTTTCTGACAGCAGTGGTCTGCTAAATAATTCAAGCAGGGGTAAGAAGTATGTACTCCCAGATGCTCATTCTGAAACATGAGAAATGCTAGAATAAGTCACTTGGTGTGTGTGTGTGTGTGTGTGTGTGTGTGTGTGTGTGTGTGTGATTGTGTGTTCCTCTGCTAGAAACTAAGAGTGACACTGTGTTGGCCCAGAAGATCACCAAACCATCTCTTTTTATCTCCATCCTTAAAAGGAAAATGCCTGCCCACGCACCCCAGTCCACCCCCACCCCCCATTCATGCTGATGGTTTGGTGTGGAAGAAATTTTCCCTCTTTAAGACAGGTCACTCTGGCAGTTTCCGTTATTCACAGTTGCTTCTGGTCCTCCAGGAGACTGTGCTGTCCTAACCATATTTCTGGAAACCCCACAAACCATTGTTTTTATTAGGGGACTGCAAAGCTTTGTAGTGAGAGGCTTTGCGTTTTATTTGTTTTCCTTCCTCTGCTCCAGCTGTTTTTGTTTTAATAGCATTGGAGGGAAGGTTAAAGTATCCGTGGCCTCCGTTAACCTAGCTCATCTCTCAAACGGGGAAGAAGATGGCAGCACATAAGCGCATTTATTTGCAGGTCTGGGATTATCCCTAGCACTGCCTGCCCTCTGAAAGGGGCGGGGGCAGGGGGGAAGGCAGCAAAGGGGGCTGATCTCAAGTTGTGAGAGGACCTTGGAGCAGGCAAATCCCAGGAAATCAAGTCACCCCCACAAAAGGAACTGAGGATTCAGTAGCCACCTAGATATAATATCGAGTGAGAGGCTGCTGTCCAGCCAGCCTCCGTTCTTATCATCAAATATAAACAGAGGATAGCTCAGTCAAGTATGGCCAGGCACCTACAACAAACATACACAGCCTTATGAGTGAACTGGCAACAGTGCCAGTTTCTGAGATATCCAAATCTCCTTACGAAAATCAAAATTCATGCTACCTCCAGAGTTCACGGTTCAATGGGTCCTGGGTGCAGCCCTGGCATGTGATTCTATAGCATTTCTAGGTGATAGTAACGTGACACTGAACCTGCCAAAGACTATGGAAAATGAGACTTAACTCTCAAGTATGTCCTGCATGCCTGGTCTCCTGTTTTACAGTCATTATTTTCTCCTCATCTTCCTGTGATAATCTTGTATTTACCTTGCAATAACAGTGAGGCCTTTTTTTTTTTAAGGGACTAGAGTTGTGCAGGTCCAGCTTGACGGTGGTTCACTTGACTGCAAAGCCTGTTTCTTCCTCTCACAGCACTCAGCCTAGAGCTTAGCAAAACAAATGCATAAATTCTCTAGAAGCCCATGTGAGAATCATCTCATTCATTTCTTTAGCCGACTGTTACCTTCTCTGTCTTCTATGGAATATGAGGCAGAAGAGGCTGAACCTCTGTAATTAGCAGCTTTGTGCCTTTCAAACAGGATCTGGCTGCAGTGACCAGTCTCCAGTATGCCTGGGTGCTGTCTCAACAGCACCCATTCCTGTGCGCAAGAACCCTGCCAAATATTTCTTCTGCTCTTACCAAGCTCTCTTCAAGCACGGATCTCAAAGCACACCATAATTAGTACAATCACCCACATCCTGTCTAGATGAGCCGCGTTTTATATGTACAAATTCCCCTCTGCCCCCGGGCCTTTCAAGAGGATGCAAATGTTTCCAACTTTAAAGAGTGGGGAATAGAATAATTGAAAGGAGCTGTATCTTGGCCAACACCAAAGACCTCAGAGGCCTTTATAGTTGACCTGTATGAGAAAACATGGTGACTACAAAGTGTGCCATGTTGGCTTATCAGCCATACTGTGCTAATGCTGGTTCACAGATAGGGAAGACGGGACAAGAATGAAGCTTCCAGTTCTTACACAACAGATATTCTCAGAACCAAAATTCAGATCTGTTTTATTAAGTTTTGAAGGTTCTAGAAGTAGTGAAGTGGAAGCACTAGCTTATGGTCCAGTTACTCGAGCTAATAGAGGGGGGGAAGACAGACGGGGCCAATTAAGTAGCTGAGCTGCCCAATGATACATGAGTCATTATAGGTAAGTGCAAAGATAATGCCACTGGGAAAAGCAATTTAAATCATTTGTGCACTTCCAGAGCAGGAAATCCTCCCAGTCTTTGAGGGGGAACATTTAGGAATCATCAGGCCCAGCCTGATGAAGTCATCTGTTCGTCCTGTAGCTAACAATCAACAGAAGAGCTGAACACACAAGGGAACAGGGCATATGGAATGGATTTGGGTGGCTGGGATGTGTATCTCTGCCTTCTTTCCCGTCACCTTCATAGCATTGCTCTTCTAGTCGTGTGGCCCATTCTCCCCACTCTGTGCGCTTAGCTCCCTAAATATGGAGTTTCAAAGTATAAGTGGATTTTTAAGGCAAATATCATCCATCCTAACTTCTAGTTTAATACTTCAAATAGGCTACTCCACGTACACATACAAGTCCCCAAGAGACATTTCAGCATAGTATAAAACAATCCTTTTTAAATAACTTACGAAGCTATGTCTACAAAGTATAATTTATACAAAATGGCCCTGCATATTTTCAGATCCCCATATACAAATGACACATCTGGAATTGGAAAGCAGAGAAATGATGTTTTATTGTTGTCCCTTTTGACTTTTGAAGGATGAGTGAGTGTGGGGAGAGAAAGGATATATACATGAAAGTAAACCATTCTTGCAACACCTTGTTTCTCTCAACCCAATGGCCTTCCAAGAACCCCAGAGTAAAGGTTGCTATTAGCAATTGCCAGGTTGAAAAATCCCAGGAATACTATAATACTATTTCATCTCATCTCCTGCATGTGTTCCCCCACCCTCCTCTCTCTCTCTCTCTCTCTCTCTCTCTCTCTCTCTCTCTCTCTCTCTCTCTCTCTCTCTCTGTGTCTCTCTCTCCTCTCTCGCTCTCTCTCTGTCTCTCCTCCTCCTCTGTGTGTCTCTCTCCTGTGTCGCTCTTCCTCTGTCTCGCTCTCCTCTCTGTCTCTGTCTCCTCTCCCCCTCTCCATCTCTCTCTCTCTCTCCTCTCTCCTCGCTCTCTCTCTCTCGCTCTCTCTCTCGCTCTCCCCCCCCCCCCCGTGTGTATGTGTGTGTGTGTGTCTGTCTCTGTGTGTGTGTGTCTCTCTCTCTGTGTCTCTCTCTGTGTGTCTCTCTCTCTGTGTGTCTCTCTGTCTCTGTCTCTCTCTCTCTCTCTCTGTCTCTCTGTCTATCTCCCCCCCGTGTGTGTGTATGTGTGTATGTGTGTGTGTGTTGTGTGTTATGTGTGTGTGTGTATGTGTGTATGTGTGTGTATGTGTGTGTGTATGTGTGTGTGTGTGTGTACATGCACACATATGCTGTTGCACATTCATCCATGTCCACATGTGTGTAGATCAGAGGACAACTCTGCAGAGTTATTTTTTTCCTGCTACCTTGTAAGATCCAGGGATCAGACTAAGGTCATCAGACTTGTGCCTATAGCCACTGAGCCATCTCACCAACACTCTACTCATATTATTTATTGAGATTGTTATACCTTGCCTAGTCAAAGTTGTCGCCACCTGTCACTCAGGAAACATTTGCTCCTAGGTGGGAGAAAAGATCATTTACTGGGTCACATAACAGAAAGTCTAAATGATAGCCTAGCTTAACCATGGCTAGATGCAAGAGTTTCACTTTAAAGCCCTCATTATCTTGTGCCTTGGGTTTTCTTGGAGTCAATAGAATTCTTGATGGTTTCCTCCATGTGTTGACAAAGATCTAGCTTCCCAAACTTTCACTTCTTCAGTGGCTCTGAGACAAAGTCTAATATTCCCAAATTTTATTCCATCGTTGAACCAGCAATCAGAAGGAGAGAGTATTCCAATTGGTCAAGTCATTGCTACAAAGGGGAAATGTGCCAAGTTCACTCAAACACCAACATCCCCTGGAGGAAAGAGTCTGTACAGAGGATGCCACAGCCTAACCGTTTCTCATTTTCCAAAGACCAAGGCAATCACAGTTAACATGTTTCCTGAAGTTTTCACTTTTGTTCTTTAGAGAGTTACAAACACACACGAGTGATATATTCAAAATTTGGATAGCTTCTAGTACATGGCTTCAGTTTACCTGAAACGAACACCTAAACAATAAGAAGTCAGCTAGAGACAGCCACAGCTACAATACTGCATTCCTGTTGAACAGCCTTTGCCAAAAGCCAACACGGACTTGACTTCTAAAGTACGTAAATATTGAATCCTATTCATTCTCATTGAGTAAACACCTGCTAACTCTGCCTTCCACTAAAGTGAAGGACTGATGCCAGCAGATTTCTTCAGAACTTTTTCTTCTCTTTATGTGACTGACATGCTACCTACTGCACTAATGAGGTACCTTTTTTCTTTGCTTTAATTCCCTTTGTCACCTTATGTGTGTTACCACAGGACTAAGGCAAACGCTTTGGACAGACGGTTTTGGACTGAACTGAAACCATCAGTATCTTTGACATGGACACACGTGTTTTGCCTGCCCTGGTTTGGATTAATGTTGTCTTTCCTTTCTGTGAGAAAAGCAGTTCTCCTTTCCTTCCTCTCCCTGCCACTAACCAAATGCTTGTGAAACAGCATTTGCATAATTTGCATAAGCCAGTCTCAGCTGCCCCCATCAATAGCATGCTACTTCCTTAAATTGAGTTTAAAGTCAGGCAGTGGTGGCACATGCCTTTAATCCCAGCATTTCAGGGACAGAGGCAGGCAGATCTTCGTGAGTTTAAGGCCAGCCTGATCTACAGAGTGAGTTCCAGGACAGCCAAGGCTATACAGATAATACTGACTCAAAACAAACAAACAAGAATATTAATAATTTTTAATTGAGCTTAAAGGAATTTAATGAGCTGGTTCAATTTGGATAAAGAACATTACCAACAACTGCATGACCGTGTGTGTGTGTGTGTGTGTGTGTGTGTGTGTGTGTGTGTGTGTGTGTGTGTGCTGTACATACCTTTCTTATTACACTGCGGTCTTCTGATTTAGTAATTAAAGCACTTGGCATAGAATCTCTACACAAGAGGTACCTGCTCCCACTGGTCCTGTAGCTGGCTTGCATCACTTTGTATACCCTTCTCCCATCTTGTCTCCCAGGCACAACACAGTGCTTGTGTCTGATTACCGTATTTCCAACTCTTCCCGGCTGATAAGCCTACAGAAGGAAATGTTTCCCAGCTTGATCTAAGCTTTACTTCCCTCTTTTTTTTTTTTTAATGGGGGTTGAAGGATGTCATGCCTGTCTCCTTTCAGGTTTGCAGAGAGTAAAGCAACTTGAAACTAACATAAAATACTTCCGCAAGCGGCTGATAGAAATGGGATTCATCCTCTATGGCAATGACAACTCTCCCATCGTCCCCGTTCTCCTTTACATGCCTGCCAAAGTAGCGTGAGTATCCAGCGACCCTCAGCATCGTGCAGTGCCCAGCGTGTCCTGCCTGAGACGACATGTTTCATACCATGCGGTTTTTCTGTGCACAAGTTAAATTAGGTGCTTGGAGAGGTACTTGAGTTCTGCCCTCAGACATACAGCTTCTCAGAAGCCACCTCCAGCAGCGTCTTTAGGACTTATCCCAAGTACCTTCAGGAAAAGGTGATGGGTGCTAAGGCCGCCTTCTCTTCAAGCTCTGGAGATCTGGGGAAATGATTTCTCTCAACTGTAAGAGAGACGGTCTTGAGCCTCCTTCTGACCGAGGACTGTCTCTCCAATACGTAACGCCAGTATTGGAGTCTTCTGTTTGACCCATCTATCTGAACAGACAGATAATTTATAATACAAAAATAAGAAACATAAAAAGAATTTGGAGCCTAGACTGTTGAGAACCCACGCAGCATAGAAGTGAGTCATAAGTTCTTAAAAGTCTGATTCTTCTAAACATATCCTTGTGTTATTTTGCCGCAGGAAAATATCAAGTGGTTAATAGGGGTGTAGTTTTGAACATTTTACAACAGTACAATAATTTATGCTGCAACAGTACAATGTAATTTCAGCGATAAAATATGCAAAGCAGGCTGGCAAGATGGCTCCACAGGTAAAGAAGCTTGCTGCCGAGCCTGATAACCTGAGTTCGATTCCTGGAAACCACATGGCAGAAGGAGAAAAAAAACTAAAAACTAGAGAAAAAGACTCTAAAAAGATGTCCTCTGACCTACACATGTGTACCATGGCACACATGCCTGTACACATACACACAAAAAATAGGTGTAAAAAAATTCAAACATACATATAAAGAAAGAATATATTCCATTCAGCTTGAGGTGCTTTGTCATGCACTTGGGAGATTTTGGTATACACGGTGTTATAGGGCTGCATCCAGCGCAGTGATCATGCTTAGCATCATTATTATTATTGCTTCACACACTTAGTTACCTCTGGCCTATGGCAGCTCTAATTTGCCTTGGGGGTTTACATACCCAGAGGCTCGTTATATAAAATGCAATTGCCTATATTCTCTGCAGTAGCCTTAAGTTTCAAATTCAGAAATGCTCCATGAAGACCCCAGATTATGCTAAGGAACCAAAAGTTATATAGTTTGTTCAACATTCTTTGGCAAAACTCACTTCCTTTGGTACGAAGGGAACCATACAGACAGAGAAATGGTCTTCCGGGAGCCCCCAAAAAACTAGCCCGAGATCATGGGTCAGGTGGTTTGTATCTTGCAATAAAGCACTTGACTTGTTTCTCAGACAATTCTGTGCTCTCATCCTGTGCAATGCCGTGGGCAGCCTTCCATAGGGTGATCAAGAAGGCAGAAAAAAACAGCCCCTGTTTTCAAACTTTCTCAGCTAGAAAGTTTTGCCGCCTTGCCTCATTCTCAGTGGAAATCAAAGGGGGAAAGCTCGCCTTGGCCAAGCCAGGTGGCGGGGGGGGGGGGTGGGGATGTAGAAGGATAGTGTGTTAAGTAGGTTTTGTAGTCTCCACTGCTTTATTTAATAACATGAATTCTGCACGAGACAACCAAAACGCAGACAGCTAAGCAGCAAGATGAATGAATGGGTGAGCAGTCTGGTTTCGGTCATTTTTTTAATGAAATATGGCTAAAAGGTTTCTGTGCTGCCGTAAGCTTCCTGCCTGCCATAATATACCTGCAGGTCCACACTGTCAAAAACAGACCTGAGGCCTTGAGATCTCTTGTGGGTAGACCCACAACTAAGATTTCCTGCAGAGAGCAAAAGAACTTATCTGGGGGCATGTGCCTTTTTAATCTGACTTTGGCTCTTAGGCTGGGCAATTTATAGACTGTGAGTTTAGTATTCTGAGATCACTACTGAGATTAACTTTGAAATTAAAAAACGAAAGCAGTAGGATGCATGGAAGGAAGAACTTACAAAGGCTTCTCTGCCTCAACGAGCTCTGTAGCTAGTCCTTTGACTCATGCCCTATAGGCAATAAGTGCCTATGAGGTTCTCTGACCTCCCTTCTTGCATCTTATCTGGTTCCCCTGGAGGCCAGACAATAGGTTATCCCTCTTGTATATACCTCCATATGCTCACTCACGAATACAAAATAAAAAATAAAATAAAAAGGAGACCCTTGCCCTTACTTCTCATTTGATGTAGCATGTAGTCCTCACTCTTGAAGTAGGAATAATTTGATTTGAGATTGGATTCTACAAAACTCTCAAATCCTGGTCTTGAGATTATAGTCACCAAGTATTCCTTCTTGAAATGTCCACAGTTAACCCAGCAGTTCATTTTTTAAATATATAAATTAACATGTAATGGATATTATTTCTCATGCCATTCTACCACATTAGCAGTTTGCCTTCTAGTCCAGGCCCTCTGCGGGTCAAGGAGTTCATATCAGTGCAGCGTTGTTAAATCAGCATTGCTGCTCAGTATCAGAGGTCGCAAACTAACAGCTATCCAACCCATGGGTCAGGTTCCATGAAAGCACACACTCAGCTGGGAGGGACAGCAAGCAGCTGTCCAGTTCTTGGTCTGTTGGGTGGGAGAAAGTGTACTCCTCCTCAGGCACAGTCATAGGGGAGGGGAATAAGGGGAAAATGGGAGGGAGGGAAGAATGGGAGGATCCAAGGGATGGGATAACCATTGAGATGTAACAAGAATAAATTTATAAAAAATTTAAAAAATAAAAAGAACGTGTACTCCTCTTTTCTTAATAAGGGCAAGACAAGTAATCATTGTCTTTGTTGTTGTTGTTGTTGTTTTAAGCAGGAATAATCTATTTTCTCTCCATTAACCCTTTTCTCCCTTTTCTCTCCCTAAGTGCTTTTGCAAGGTATTTGCTTAAGAAAAAAATCGGGGTGGTAGTTGTTGGATTTCCTGCTACTGCCCTCGCAGAAAGTCGAGCCAGGTTCAGCATTTCATCAGCACATACTCGGGAAATGTTAGACACGGTGAGTATCCGTCTACCAACAGAATCACTATTTCTGATAGCCTGGATTCTGAGCAGGTACTTCTTTTCCCTTTTTTTTATAAAATATTTTCACATATGCATTTCTATTATTAAATATCTATACAATAAACTACCTACAGCAAGAAGAAGCATGAAACAATCAGGAATTGCATATATGTTACATTCATAGTGTTTGGGTATTTATATATGGCAGCCTTAGAGAAAAAAAAAATCTTTCCTATCTCGGTGCATCTAAAATTCTGAATATAAACAATATCTATCATATTACGTCATTATCAACTTAAAACATCTATCTACACCTAAAAAAAAACTTAACCCCTAAACAAATAAGCTTAATTGCAAAACTAAACTATCTGGTCTTCTACCCCATCAGAGACTTGAGAAGGAATAAAATTGATTACTGAGTAAAGAGGAAGTGCAGGTTAGCAGCTTCCAAAATGAGAAGATGACAGAGACAGTTTACTGCCTAAACAGTTACCCAAATTTCTCTACAATGCTGGAGCATCATCTTCAGCCTTCTGGCCCAAGATATTTGATAGGCATATTTGTGAGGCAAGAACATCTGACCTCTACCTATCAAGTTTCCTATGTCCTATCTGTATCCTCTTCCTCTGAGGCCTAGCAAGGCCACCCTGCCAGGCAGAAGTGATCAAAGTTGGGGGGCCAGAGTCCATGTCAAAACTAGTCCCCCGTACTCCTCATGGGTGGGACCAACAGGAGACTGTGCTGCCTATCTGCTACATCTGAGCAGAGGGCCACATCATATATGGCCTTTGATTGATGCATCAGCCTCTGTGCTGTAGCGTAGTTATCCTGTAATATGTGACTAATATCCACTTATGAGTGAGTATATACTGTGCCTATCTTTCTGGATCTGGGTTAGCTCACTCAGGATGATCTTTTCTAGTGCTATCCATTTGCCTGCAAACTTCAAGATTTTCTTATTTTTAATAGCTAAGTAGTATTCATTGTGTAAACGCACAACAGTGTCTTTATCCATTCTTCAGTTGAGTAACATCTAGGTTGTTTCTAGATTCTGGCTATTATGAATAAAGCTGCTATGAACATAGTTGAATAAATGTCCTGTTGTATGGTGGAGCTTCTTTCAGGTATATTTCCAGGAGTGATATGGCTGGGTCTTGAGGTAGAATTATTCCCAATTTCCTGAGAAAGTGCCAGATTGGTTTCCAAAATGGTTGTACAAGTTTACACTTCCACCAGCAATGGAGACGTGTTCTCCTTTCTCTACATCCTCACCAGCATGTGCTGTCACTTGAGTTTTTGATCTTAGCCTTTCAGATAGGATAGGTATATGATGGAATCTCAGTGTCATTTTGAGTTGCATTTCTCTGGTGGCTAAGGATATGGAGCATTTCTTTAAGTGTTTCTCAGCCATTTGATATTGCTGTGTTGAGAATTCTCTGTTTAGTTCTATACACTATTTTTTATTGGGTTATTTCATAGTATATAATTTCTTGAGTTCTTTATATATTTTGGATATTAGCCCTTTGTCAGATGTAGGGTTCGTGAAGATCTTATCCCAGTCTGTAGGCTGTCGCTTTGTCCTGTTGACAGTATCATTTGCCTTACAGAAGCTTCTCAGCTTCATAAGGTCCCATTTATTAACCCTTGATCTTAGAGCCTGAGCTGTTGGTGTTCTGTTCAGGAGGTTGTCTCCTGTGCCAATGAGTTCAAGGCCCTTCCCCACTTCTTCTAAAAGATCTAGTGTGTCTGGTTTTATGTTGAGATCTTTAATCCATTTGGGCTTCAGTTTTGTGCAGAATGATAGATATGAAGCGATTTGCATTTTTCAACATGTAGCCATCCAGTTCGACCAGCAACCTTTGTTGAAAATGCTTTTTTCCATTGTATGGATTTGGCTTCTTTGTCGAAAATCAAGTGTCCATAAGTGTGTGGGTTTATTTTTGAGTCCTCAATTTGATTCTATTGATCAACCAGCCTATTTCTATAACAGTACCATGCTGTTTTTATTATCATTGCTCTATACTACAGCATGAGATCTGGGGTGAAGATTCCATCAGAAGATCTTTTATTGTACAGGATTATTTTTTAGCTATTCTTAGCTTTCTGTTTTTCTATATAAAGTTGAGAATTTATCTTTCAAGGTCAGTAAAGAATTGTGTGGATATTTTGATAGGGATTGCATTGAATCCGTAGATTGTGTTTGGTAAGATGGTCATTTTTACTATATTGATTCTCCTGACCCATGGGAGCATGGGAGATCTTTCGATCTTTTGAAATCCTCTTCAAATACTTTCCTGAGAGATTTGAAGTTTTTTCATTCAAGTCTTTCACTTCCTTGTTTAGAGTTATTCCTAAATATTTTATATTATGTGTGGCTATTGTGAAGAGTGTGGTTTCCCTAACTTCTTTATCAGCCTGTTTGTCATTTGTGTACAGGAGAGCTACTGAATTTTTTTAGTTGATTTTGTATCCAGCCACTTTGCTGAAGATTTTTTTCAGCTGTAGGAGCTCCTTGATAGAATTTTTAGGGTAACTTATGTACATTATCAGGTCATCTGCAATAGTAATAGTTTGACTTCTTCCTTTCCCCTCGTTTCCTTTGGTTGCCTTATTGCTCTAGCTAGGATTTCAACTACTATATTGAAGAGATACAAAGAAAGTGGACAGCCTTCTCGCCTCTGATTTCAGTGCAATTGATTTAAGTTTCTCTCCATTTAGTTTGACTTTGGCTATAGGCTGGTTATATATAGCTTTTTATTATGTTTAGGTATGTATCTTGTATCCTTGCTCTCTCCAGGACTTTTAACATGAAAGTGTGTTGGATTTAGTCCAATGCTTTTTCACCATCTAAGGAGATGATCATGTGGTTTGTTTTCTTTCAGTTGGTTTATATGATAAATTACATTGATGAATTTCTGTATATTAAACCACCACTGTATGCCTGAAATAAAGCCTACTTAGTCATGGTGAATGATATTTTTGATGTGTTCTTGGATTCAGTTTGTGAGTATTTTATTGAGTATTTTTGCATCAATATTCATAAAAGAAATTGGTCTGAAATTATCTTTCTTTGTTGAGTCTTCCTGTGGCTTAGGTATCAAGGTGATTCTGGCCTCATAGAATGAGTTTGATAATATTCCTTCTAATTCTATTTTGTGAATAGTTTGAAGATAATTGGTGTTAGCTTTCTCTGAAGGTCTGGTAGAATTCTATACTGCATCCACCTGGTCCTGGCTTCTTTTTTGGTTGGGAGACTTTTTATGACTGCCTCTATCTTCTTAGGTGGTATAGGACTATTCAATTTGTTTACATGATCTTGATTCAATTTTGGTAATTGGTAGATATCAAGAAATTGTCCATTTCATTTAGGTTTTCAAATTTTGTGGCATATAGGCTTTTGAAGAAAGACCTGATGATTCTTTGGATTTCCTGGGTATCTGTTGTTATGTCTCCCTTTTCATTTCTGATTTTGTTAATTTGGATATTCTCCCTCTGCCTTTTAGTTAGTTTGGCTAAGGGTTTATCTATCTTGTTGATTTTTCTCAAAGAACCAGACCTTGATTTTGTTGGTTTTGAAAACTGTTTTCTCTGTTTCTAATTTGTTGATTTCAGCCCTCAGTTTGATGATTTCCAGCCATCTACTCTTCTTGTGGAGTGTCTGCTTCTTTTTGTTCTAGAGCTTTCAGATGTGCTTTTAAGTTGCTAGTATGGGATCTCTCCAGTTTCTTAACAAAGGCACTTAGTGCTATGAAGTTTTCTCTTAGCACTGCTTTCATTGTGTCCCATAAGTTTGGGTATGGTGTCCTTTCACTTTCATTGAATTCTAGAAAGTTTTAATTTCTCTTTTTATTTCATCCCTTACCCTGGGGTCATTGAGTAGGGAGTTGTTCAGTTTCCATGAGTTTATAGGCTTTCTGTTGTTTCTGTTGTTGTTGTTGAGTTCAGCTTTAATCCATGGTAGTCTGATAAGACACAAGGGATTATTTCAATTTTCTTGTATCTGTTGAAGTTTGCTTTGTGACAAAGCACATGGTCAATTTTGGAGAAGGTTCCATGAGGTGCTGAAAAGGTGTATTCTTTTGTTTTTGGTTGAAATGTTCTGTAGATATCAGTTAAGTGCATTTGATTCATGATGTCCATTAGTTTCATTGTTTCTCCATTTAGTTTCTGTCTTGATGATCTGTCTATTGGGCACAGTGGGGTGTTAAAGTCTCCCACAATTAATGTGTGGGGTCCAATGTGTGGTTTAATCTTTAGTAACATGTATTTTATGATTGTGGGTACTCCTAAATTTCAGGCATAAATGTTCTGAATTGAGACATTGTTTGGGCATATTTTTCCTTTGATGAGGATAAGTGTACTTCCCCATCTCTTTCAATTAGTTTTGGTTGGAAGTATATTTTATTAGATACTAGAATGGCTACTCCAGATTGCTTCTTAGGTCTGTTTGCTTGGAATACAGTTTCCAACCCTTTACTCTGAGGAAATGTCTGTCCTTATTGCTGGAGTGTGTTCCTTATATACAGCAGAATGATGGGTCCTTTTATCACATACATTCTGTCAGCCTTTGTCTTTTTACTATGGAGCTGAGGCCTTTGATGTTGAGAGATATTAATGACCAGTGGTTATTAGTTCCTTTTATTTTGATGTTGGTGGTGGTAAGTGTGTGTGTGTTTTTCTTTTCTTTTGGACTTGTGAATGTGAAGTTGTTTATTTCCTGTCTTTTCCTGGGTTTAGTTAGCTTCCTTGAGTTGAAGTTTTCCTTCTAGTGCCTTCTGTAGGGCTGGATTTATGGTTAGGTACTGATTAAATTTGTTTTTGTCATGGAATATCTTCTTTTCTTCATCTATGGTGATTGCAAGCTTTTCTATGTATAGTAGTAGTCTGGGTTGGCATCTGTCATCTCTTAATGTTTGCATGACGTCTGCGCAGGCCCTTCTAGCTTTCATAGTCTCTGTTGAGAAGTCAGGTGTAATTCTGATGGGTTTGCCTTTATATGTGACTTGACCTTTTTCTTGCAGCTTTTAATATTCTTTCTTTGTTTTGTATATTTAATGTTTTGATTATTATGTGGCAGGTGGATTTTCTTTTCTGATTGAATCTATTTGGAGTTCTCTAGGCTTCTTGTATGTTTATGGGCATTTTTTACTTTAGGTTGTGGAAGTTTTCTTCTATGATTTTGTTGAAAATCTTTTCTGGGCCTTGGAGCTTGGGGTCTTCTTCTATTCCTATTATTCTTAGATTTGGTCTTTTCATAGTGTCCCAGATTTCTCGGGTGTTTTGTGTCAGGAACTTTTTAGTTTTAACATTTTTGATTGATGTATCAATAACTTCAATTGTGTCTTCCACACTCGAAATCCTTTCTTCCGTCTCTTGTATTTGATTGGTGTTGCTTGTGTCCACAGTTCCTGCTCTCTTCCCTATATTTTCCAACTCTAAGATTGCCTCATCTTGTTGTTTCTTTGTTGCTTCTAATTCCCTCTTTAGGTCTTGAATAGTTTTATTCGTTACTTTCTCCTATTTGATTGAACTTTTCCTGTAATTCTTTATAGGATTTATTCAATTCCTTCATCTGTTTGAATGTATTTTCCTGAATTTCTTTGAGTGATTTATTTTCCTCTTTCAAGGTTTCTATCATTTTTATCACCTCAATTTTAAAGTCTTCTTCTTGTACTTTGTGGGTGTTCATATTTCCAAGGCTTGCTTTGGAAGGATCACTGTTTTCCAGTGGTGTTATATAGCTCTGAGTTTTGTTGCTAGTTTTCTTGAACTGGTCTCTAGGCATCTTGTTGTCTCCGGTGTTAACAGGCCTAGAGGTTCCTCCAATGGGGTCACTCTCTGTATCCCACGTGGGCCAGGCAGGTTGGGAGGAAACAATAAGAGCTCCAAGCTGAATGTTGTTTGCTAGGGCTCCCCAGAGTCCTCCTCAGGATGGTGGACAGTGGGTGTTGGAGATTGCACCCAGCTCAGCTTAGTTGGGTTCCCTGTCTATATCCCAGTTGGGTCAGGCAGGAGAGGAGTAGGCTGATAGAGTCCCAAACCCAAAGCTGCTCAGGTGCTCTACAGTACTTTCGGAGATGGCAGGGCTCTGCCTATCTGCTCTGTGTTCCAGAATGGCTAGGCCAGTAAACAGCTGGAGGGCTGCAAGAGATCCAAGCCCAAAGTGCTTGGGTGCCCCACAGACCTTCTTGAAATGGCAGCAAATGTGAGTTGCAGCCCATGTCAGATTCAGATTTGCCTATCTGCTCTGTGTCCCTGATGGTAGGCAGCTGGGGGGCTGAGGGAGATCTGAGCCCAAAGCTGCTGGGGTGCTCCACATGCCTTTTCAAGATAGCAGGCCTCTGCCTATCTGCTTTGTGTCCCAGATGTGCTAGGCCAGTTAGCAGCTGACAGGCAGAGAGAGATTCAAGCCTAAGGCTGCTCAGGGAATGGCAACTAATGTCAAGTGTGGCCCACGCAACTTTTTGCTCTGCCTGTCTGCTCTGTGATCTAGACAGGCCAGACCAATAAGCTGCAGGTGGGCTGAGAGATCAGAGCCCAAAGCTGCTCATGGGGTGGCAGCTAAGTGGAGTTTGGCCTGAGTAGGTCTCTGCCCAGCCTGTCTGCTCTGTGTCTTAGCTGCATTAGACCAGTAGGCTCCAGGCAAGCAGAGAGAGATCTGAGCCTGAAGCTGCTGGCAGGATGGCAGCTAATGTGGATTGTGGCCAGCACCTGGACTCAGCTCTGCCTGTATGCTCTGTGTCACAGATGGGCTAGGCTGGTAAGCGGCTGAGGGGGCTGAGAAAGATTGGAGGCCAAAGGTGCTCTGGTGCTCTACTGGCCTTTTTGAGATGGTAGGACTCTGTCTATCTGCTCTGTGACCCAGTTGGCTAGGATGGTAAGCAGCTGGTGGGCAGAGAGCAATGCGAGCCTGAAGTTGCTCACAGGATGGCAGCTAATGTGGATTGTGGAGGTGCCTGGATTCAGCTCTGCCTGTATGCTCTATGTCCCAGATCAGGTAAGCAGCAGACGGATGGAGAGAGCCCAAAGCTGCAAGGATGTCTCACAGTCTTTCTCAAGATGGTAGCTAGTGGAGGTTGACCTCCCAAACTTTTCTGTGGGTTACCTGGTGGCCAGGAATTGGGCTAACCCATGCTTCACACAATGTGGATCCCTCTCACCTTGGAATCAGCAGCACCGGTGTTTTGTAGCTCTCAGTTTGATCTTTAAATCACTGTGTTGTCCTGGCTGTTCTGCTGCTCAGAAACAATATGTGATTGGTGCTGCCATCTTGGATCTTGAATCCTCCAATATTCTTAATCCTGAGCAAGTACTTTTATTAAGCCATCTTAGGGTTCCCTAGAGTGACTTAGGTAGAAAACTAATGTCAAATGAAACTCACAGACAAAATCTTTAAAAAAAAAAAAAACCCACTATGGTGTGTCAACAATATCAAACAACATGCCCAAATCAACTGGAAGAAAAGAAAATCCATTTACTGAAGGCTTGATTCAAGTTAGAATTTTGGTTTCATAGAAAAGACTAGGTACTTGAATTTTCTATTTGCATGCTCTGAAAAGAAAATGCTGGTTACACACACTTTAAGCATTACTATCTGATATTTTTTGCTGGTACAAAAGCTTCTATAATAAATATGACCTAAATTAAACAATGTTTATAGGAAAATAATAAAGACTATTTCTATATAATATTAATCATATTTGAGTCAGGAATAAGTGATTTTAAAAACGTATTTTATTGTCACTCATTTTAAGTTTTGTGTGAATAATATCAGGAAACTAAGCCATCCAGCCATTCTGAAGTTAACCATCTCATTTCAATTCACTTTTATAAACATTAATGTGTATGTATCATATACAAAACCTGGAATAGAAAGATTATTGACAAACTAGATTAATAAAAAAACTAATGATGATTCCAGACAAAATAAATTAACCTTGAGAAGAAGATAGGGAAGACTGTGGGAGCATGAAAGTGAGGTTGATTATTATAGCAGTGAATACTCACAAGGAAAGTGAGTTTTCAGATGGGACTTTTGCGAGGGTTGCTTTTGTTTTTTTGGTGTGGGTTTTTGTTTTTGTTTTTTGAGACAGGGTTTTTCTGTGTAACCTCAGCTGTTGTGAAATCAGTTTGTAAACCAGGAAGGCCTTGAACTCACAGAGATTGCCTGTCTCTCCCTCCCTGTGTGCTGGGATTACAGGTGTGTACCACCAGTCCTGGCTGCAGATAGGCCTTATTAAAGTTATTTAATATTAATTATGAAACATCATTTAGTCTGACCACAAGAGAAGCATTATCAGTCACTGTGAAGTAAGTGTGACAAGTGGATTTGAGAGGAAAGAGCTCAGAGAAAAGGACATGAAACGGACCCATTTGAATAAAATAAGAGTTGGCAAGGCCAGTCATGATGGAAGCAACAATTTTTTAAAAATGAGTCTATGAGCACATACTATGAATACATGAATTTCCAAAATGTGACAAATAACTAAATGGAGGAGATACCTGAACAGAGGCCAAAGTTTCTTCTCTAGATCTCTAGGCTCAGTCAGCAGAGGGATGTCAAAGCAGTCCGTTAGAGGAAGGAAACAGCGAGGGTCAGACCATCTTTAATAAGAGTGGAGGAGGAATGGGATGACCTCAGTCTGCTACATTAAGAGAATGTGCCCCGGAACCATTGACGAAAATAAAAATTGATTCTAGAGCTCAGACAAGATTGAAAGCCTAGATCTACTGTATTTTATGGAACTATAGGGATGTTAAAGCCAAAGATAAAAGATCCAGTTGTTGAGAAACAAACAGCAGTGTTCAGAACAAAGGCAGACTGCAGTAGACCACCTATGTTCCGAGACATGGAATTGCAGGAGGGAAATGGGTAGGATGTGGATAGAACTAAAGCTGTCAGTACGTATGTGTACTACCATAGTGTTAAGTACACTAAACACCAAACAATTTCCAGGGGGCCTGGGGGTGGGGAGGAAGTTACCTAAATATAAGAAAGTTCAAATAGGGTAAGAGATGAGAAGAAAATTTTGGACTACCAATTACTGGCAGCTCAGGGTTCCTTAGAGAGTGTGTGTGTGTGGGGGGGGTGTTTTATGAGAATGTGAGGAACAAAACCAAGAACACAATGATAAAAGGGTGAAGAGTATTAGTTGAGTTTGCATTACACACATCCACACTACAGAGAAGGATAGATTTGGGGAGGAGGGGAGAAAGAGAAAGAGAAAGGGGAACGGGAAAACCGAGAGAGAAGTACAGAGACAGAGAGACAGAGCGGGGAAGAGAGGTGAGAGAGAAACAGATGGAGAGGAGGGGAAAGACAGAGAGTCAGAGGGGACAGAAGAGATGAGAGATAGAGGCAGAGAGAGAAAGAGACAAATAGAGACAGAGACACAAAGGGGTAAGGAAGTAGAGAAAAAGATATGGGGGAGGAAGCAAGAGTCAGAGAGAGGACAAGGAGGAAATGAGGAGACAGAAAGACAGAAGAGTGGTTGAGAAGAAAGAGAAAGGAGAAGGAGAAGAGAGGGAGAGACAGAAAGAGATAGAGAGACACAAAAGGAAAATGGAGTGAGAGAAATGGAGGGGAAATTGAAGGAAGGAAGAAAGAAAGAAGAGAGGAGAGAGAGAAGAAAGGGAAAAAGGAAGGATGAATGGAAGGAAGGAAGGAAGGTAGGAAGGAAGGAAGGGAGCTAAAGGAAGGCTTGTGCCTCTTTACACAAGAAAGTAAGAAGACAGCAAGGAGAAACCCCATTCTAAAAGTGGAAAAGAAGACATGAACGGCAAGCAAGCTCCAAAAGGTGGGAGGAATGAGTTGTATAGCAGAGATGTCATTTTATCCCTTGTGATCCAAACAGCATTAGGACCTCAAATACAGCCAACTCTGTAATAACCAGACCTTGGGCTCCCCTTTACAATTTCTTCATTGCTATGAAATAAATACCTGGCATGTGAGGAGCACTGATACATCAACTAACAGTTACTTCTGAGGTCACACCTCCATTTCAATGTAAAGTTGTGAGCAGTCATTTAATACAACATAGAGTGAGGTTTGAACCTTCTGGACAGTAAGGGGACTGAGGCAGCAACTGAGCACGAACACTCATAGAATACAAGCAATGTTAGACAAAAGCAGTCAGAGGCTTGGGGAGATGGTGGCGTTGGTAAAGTTCTTGCTGTCTGTTTGCAAAGCACGAGGACCTCAGTATGAATTCAAAGCACCCGCATAAAAAGCTGCGTGTGGTAGCGTAGGTGCCTGGAGAGGCGGAGCTTGGCAGAGCCCTGGAACTTGTGCAATTAGTGAATTTTAGCATCAGTGAGAGACCCTGTCTCAAAAATCAAAGTGGAGAGCAATGCAGAAAGTATTGGCCTGACTGATGCCTGGCCTATGGGCCTATGCACACGTGTGCACACACATGATCACACACACATACATATACAAACCATCCATATAGAAAAAGAAAAGGGGAGGCATCACTCGGAGATCAGGTTAGGAATAGAAAAGACACAAGCTCCTGTAACATCTTCCTTTTCTGGCTCCTTTGTGACAGTTCTAGCTTTCCTTAATCTTTTTACTTCTGAGGTGAAGATGCTAAATACACAGCCAGCCTGTGGCTTCCTGGTAGCACCCAAGGAGAAACTGTGTCAGCTTCCTTAAAATCACCTCCAGTATAAGCTCAATGCAGTAAGAATGCCCTGCCTTCTAACCGCTGTCCCAGACGTGCTCATGGCTCTGCAGTCCTCTTCCACCTTTCAGCAAGAACTTTAATAGAAAACTGAAATATGTGTGCTGTTGATTCTTTGTGAGTCTAAGTTGTGCTGTGGAATGTAGAAATGAGTATTTCAAAATGAGTGTTGGGAGTAAGCTTTGGGAGGATTTAAGGAGGCAACTTTTAGCTCCCAAAATGTTCTGTTTTGTTGATTTACCCTATTTGAAGACATGATCACAAATGTATTCTGCAATCTTATCATTTTCTTATGTGAGGTTATATACAAGCCTTAAGATAAAAAGAAAGTTTGCATGGGTCAAATGTCTAATCTCCTTTCCTCACACTTCTAAGATAGACCATCCACAGTGTTCAGTTAGAGCATTAAAAAAAAAAAAGAATTACTGCCCAATATTTTTCCAGCATACTTAGGGAGATTAGCTCAATTGCTGAAGTGCTTGCATGGAAGCATAAAGACCTGAATTCAGTTCACATAACCTGCTTTCACAAAGTTTAGAATGACATGTGCTTGCAATACCAACACTGGGGAGGCAGAAAAGGAGGAATTCCTAAAACTAACTGGCCCACAAGCTCCAGGACAGCAAGAGATCCTGCCTGAAAAAACAAGAGATGACACTTGAATACTGATACTCATGGTTGTCCTCTGGCCATCACACACATGTGCACACACATGCATGGACACCTGTACACATACATGTACCCACACAGACAAGTTAATGAGAGTTCTTCTAGGACTTACAAACCACAACATAATAGCATGGGTCTTTGCTGGCCAGCCATTACTGGGGGTCTTTGGGAAGCATGCCATTAACCTGGGCTCTGCAAAGCAGGCCACTTGGGAGTTGAAAGATAACTTACAGAAAGGGCATCTCATTGCAGGTTTTGGAAGTCCTGGATAAACTCGGTGACCTCGTAAATGTGAAATATTTCCCATACAAAAAGTCAGGACGTGCTGTGCCCTATGCTGAGAAGAGTTCTGACAATGAAGCAAGCTTTGATGAGATGAGCCCCGAACCTGAAGCGTAAGTTTCCTGGCTCCAAATGGAACATAAAGACTGCCAGAAAGGCCTCCCTCCCTCTTTGTCCCGAAAATGATATAATTGTATTGTACCCCTTCCTAAGGACAATTTTATTTTCCAAATCAGCTTAATTGAATGAGCGAAATAGCCATTTTATTTAATATCTCTAATCTGCTGCTACTGTACATACACTCACACACACTCACACTCACATACCCACAGTATATATACATATATATATACATATATATTTCTAGATTTAAATTTTTCCTCTCCTTTGCTGAAAACACACACACGCACACACACACACACACACACACACACACACACACACACACACACACACACACTTTTTAAATGGCAACAAGCCTGTGTTCTAGCTGCTACTCTCCAGCTTTTGGGTCAGATCCTTGATCATCTTACTGTGTGTTCAAGTGTGCCAACCATACACACAAGGAAGAGTGTCACGGGGAAGCTGAGTCCCTTGTTCCACCCATAACAGTTCACATCTATCATGGGAAGTTCCAGGAAAGGCAGAAGGCAGCATTGCTTTTGTTTGCCACATTGGGACATTATCCAAGGACAGGTGTGAGAAGACACAGTTAATGCTTGGGAGAGCGTAAGGAACTGGCCAGTGGTGAAGGAGGATGTCTTTGAAGCAAACCTGCTTTTTCCTCTTGGTGTTCTCCTACAATTTTATTGTTAAGTTTAAGGGCTGGAAAGTCCATGGCTTTTGTTTTCTAAAGAGCAAGAAGAAAAGCAATCATGAGCCAGTTTTGGACTTAGACTAAAACTGTTAAATTAAAACAAGCCAAATGATGCTGGTGCCGTGCAGAGAGAGCTTAGCATGCTTGGCCTCTGTTACTTTAAGGGATAGCTTCTTCTCATTTCTCTACTGAACTCTGAGTATATAAGGAAACGCAATTTCCTTTAAAACACTTTCCCAAATTACATTTGGAAAATGGACTGGTTCACTATTTGAAGTATTTAAAAGTGACTTCTCTCTGTCTCTTTCAAGGCTATGCAGGCCCAGGTCCAGTAAATCATATCCCCTCTGGCACCTCTACTCAGATTTAGTGAGAAGTGGCATCACACACTTTTGTGCAACTATGATTTGCCCTGCCTCATACATGTAAAATGACACAAGCATCTCTGAAAAATTAGTCCCCTGCTAATTGGTTCTAGTTGGTATGGAAAAAGCCAGTGGAAAACCTTATCTTTAACAAGCTCCCAGATGGTGCCCAGACTTGGAAACTCCAAAGAGCAGTGGTGACCTTTTAGCCAAGCTTCTGTAACAGTTCGAATGAGTTACAGAACATTCCACTCCATCAAATGACACTGTAAACAAATCACTTCAAAAGAGATTTGGCTCTGTGTGACACAGATGGGCCCAAGCTTTCATGCTGTGCACGGAGACAGAAATTCAACCTGCAACATCAGTGCTGGGCTGGGCAACACTGATGCTCAAAGCTCGTTTGAGAAGAAAGCTATCACTGTGGGAACTGTTTTAAGCATGCTGATGGATTATAATATTTTTAGCGAATCCCTCGGGAGCTGGAGAGATGACTCCGGGGGCTGGAGAGATGACTCCGGGGGCTGGAGAGATGACTCCGGGGGCTGGAGAGATGACTTGGGAGTTGAGAGCATTTCTTACTCTTTCAGAGAGCATCTGTTCAGTTCCCTGCGCCCAGCTTGGTTTGTTAACAACCACCTGGAATTCCACCTCTCGGGTATCTGATGCCTATGGCCTCTGTGGGCATTAGAACTCACGTAAACATACCAACACTCAGGCACACATCCTCACACACAAACACACATACACGTAGCTAAAATGTAATAAAATACATCTTTTAAAAAGTAGTTTCGAGTTATAAAGTGCCTCACAAGTGATGAGAAGCTAAAGGAATGCTGGGGTGAAGGAGGAAAAGGAAAGAGTAGCACACGCACAGCTGCCTCTCTGATGATTAGATCCCTTCTGAGTGAGCTGGTGGAGCATTGCTTCTGCAGAGGAAATAGGGGTCATGTGACACTCAAAGAGAAGAAGATACGCAGTTCTTTTTTTTTTTTTTTTTTTTTTTTTCTTTTTTGAATATGTGCATTCAATGAAGTTTTCCTTAGTAAATCATCTTAGCAAAATTTAGAATGCCTGGAGATCAAAATGGGAAATGGGAGGTCGAGAGGGCAGAGAGGTCTGCAGTGGCCTCCGAGGCCAAGTAAGCAGCAACCATCCTCCTCCTTGTCTAGTCCTGTCTGTGACTTGTCACCTACAATGCCACACCTGCCCTGAGATCTGAAACCAGCAGAAGGACAGGTATTGTCCGCAGCAAGGTTGCCATGCTTATTACTTGCACAGAGGAACTTAGTTCAGTTTATCATGGAGACGTTAATTTCCTGCCTAGCATACAGAGCAACGAGGAGGTTCTTATGTTTTCACTAAGCTCTGAGGGTCCTGGAGCAACTTGTTACCTTCTCGTATACAAATGCACACACTTACTTTTGGCAGTGTCTACGATGAATATACACTTAGGAGAAAATTCCAGTGCAATGCTTCCTGAGTGAGGAGGGACCCTGACTTTATCAGGTAGCAATGTGAGTATACATCATATAGGAAGTTGTAAGTTATAAGAAATACTGATTTTTATAAGAAAAATCCTCTACCATTAAGGTTAATTAAGAGTGATTTCAGTTCAATAGTAACTACTCAGTTTTATTGATCAGAGTTGGGGTCTGTTGAGATTAAGGATTCTGTGAATTATATCCCAAGTGTTTCCTATGCCAGGCATCTTATATGCATGTGCTCATGGATGCACATACCTGTGCATGGATACTTTTATTATAGTTTTTAGAAAGGAAGCAAGGGAGATTAGTATTTGACTGAATGATTGAGAGATAGATGTTTTAGAAATCAGCCTTTGGGGAAACAGAAGCTGAAGGTTTCAGATTGACATTTATAAGGAAAAAAAATTGTATAATGAAGAAGTAACAAAGGCTCCTTTCCAATCTTATGGTATGACAGTGTCATGGATCCTTATAGCCTTACTGCCTTTCAACACGTTTCAGTTTGACAGAGAGCACAGGTTTCAGAATTTATTAGAAAGCTTGTTAAAATGACAAACCATGTGGCTTACACCAGACCACCACTGAATCCGATTGCCCAAGTGCCCAGGGGATTACATTTTAGCTTCTGAGGAACAGCACTCAGGGTTAACTTCTGACCTAGACACACACACACACACACACACACACACACACACACACACATACACATATATGCACACATACATACATACACACATAGACACAAACACACACACAGGCAGAGACAGACAGACAGACAGACAGATAGAAAGAGAAGGCTATTTCTGGGCAAATACTGTAATGTATCATCCTGTGAGATTGTGGAATGGAGTATATACAGTGTGAATATAATGCTTATGTTTCACTGAAACATTTGAGAGACAACCAATTTCACTTTATTCTGCCTGTAAAATGTTAACAAATAAATCATTAAAATTGACAGTACAAAAATCGTAAGTGGTTTTGTGTTGATGTCATTTAAGTCAAACTTGGTGGGGGGAGACTGGAGTAGAAATTTGCATCTAGGAATTTTACTTGAGGCAATTGGTAGAGGTAGCTACAGCTAAAGAGACATATTCTTTCCAAGAACCAGCTGTACACAGCTCCCTCCAGGTCTTTCAGGGACATCACAACAGGAGCTTTGAATCGGCCACAGTGGGAGAACTGACACCACAGAAATTAGCAAGCACTACAAATCATGGATCTGGAGGTCTAGTTTTTAAAATCTTAGCAGCAGACCACTAAAACCACACAGTATGGAACAATAGTATGACCATTCCATATTCATCATAGCACAGACCTCAGCCAAGTCCATGGGGAGCTGTACAGTTGGATTGTCCTTTAGCACAAGTTCAAACTGATGGGACAAAACTAATCTTCCATCGACCAAACAAAGCTCCCAGGAAGAGGTGTAGAGCAGGACATTAGCATAAGTGAAGCAATTCTGTTCATCTGAAGATGATTCCTGTGAGCTATCTGTCATTTAAAATTCATTTCTGAGATAGCCACTTAAGATTTATAATGGAAAAAATACGATAGCTTGATGAGCCCAGTGCACTAGCATCGTGCTGTAAGCATTGTCACTTCGTGACTAGGCTTTTCATCCTCCCTTCTCTCTCCCTCCCATTAGATTACTTTAATGTGAACCCAGGAAATCATTTCACTTCATGACTAAGTATTTCCTGGAGTCTTTTGAAAAGGCAGTGATGTCTTAATTTGTTCCTCCTTTCAACCTCATTAAAATACAAGTCTTTGGAATAGCATCAGGGTCAAAATGAATCAAATGTGCAAATGTGAACGCTTGCTGTCTCAATCTCCTCAATAAGTTGTGAGTTCCATGGTTCAAAACTAAGAATACCTTCTAAAATAGGTTTATGACATCCTGAGAGCTAATCAGCCAATCCTCTTTAAACACTGTGCTAAGCATTTCTATACACAGTTTTCCTGGGCATTGTTGTCTGAGTTCACAAAGATGTCTTGGAAGGCAGCAGAATTGAGCATTGATTTGCAGAGCGTAGAGAGGAATTTCTGCTGGTGTGTTGCTTTCCTAGGCACGTGCCCTCTTTCCTACAAAGGCAACTTTCTTTAAGGGCTATTTCAGTTAATCTTTGCATATTAGCAAAGGTAACTCAATCAAAAATGAAAGAACAAATCAAACCAGTCTACTTGTTGGAAAACATTGATGCCTATGCCAGTTTGGGATTAAGGCAGGAGCTGTGATTCTAATTCTCCTTGCAGCCTTTGGTCCAAATGGGGAGCTGAAAGCCAAAATTTGCAAGTCAACTGCACCAAAACCTTATCACAAAAATAAATCAGTAAAATACCTAACAGAAGGTCAGAATAGACGGAAAAGAGAATTTTTTTTCCTGCAGCATGAAACAGTACTGCCTTTTATTCAGGCCAGATGCTAATTTTTATATCAAAAATATTGATTGAAGGGACTAGTGATTTTGGCTCTCACCCAAGTTTATTCAGGATCTTTCTTAATTAGGTTTGGGTCGGCTGCAATGCCCATGGCCAAGGGTAAGTCTGGCTCCAATCACCACGTTGTGCTCTCTACTTCATCATGGGCCAAGGACTAAGGCAAGGAAATTGCAGCTTCTTTGTTTCTCCAGCCCCAGAGTTTGTTTTTTTCCAGATCTGAAACATGCATGGAGAAAATCTGTAAGGAAGACCAAAAGGAGCAGAGTGGTAGTAGCTTAACTGTGCTGAGACCAGTCTACCCTGCACCTTGCCTCTGAGCATGAGCAGAAACAAAGGTCCATGTGTGAAAACAAATGGATGGCCCATGTGAGGTCACAGAAAAAGATTTTGGCGTCCTGTAAACAAAAGTTTCTCAATCAGCTTAAAGTAGTCACTCAGTCATTCAGGCTTAATTTTTAAGGATAAAATAATTGCTTGTGCAACAATACATGATTTCCCTATAACAGGTCTATTTTATGAACATTGCCGTTGTCATGTCACTGTTTTTACAGTGTCAATGCCGACTTCACATCACTTATACAAGTCTTTTTTTAAACGTCACATAGATAAAACATCAGTCAATCATAGACACAAATTATAGGCACCTCAAACAAAAATGAATTTTCTACTATATATAAAGTAGCATGTTGAGGTGTGTGTGCATATGTGTATATAATATAATTCTGCTTTTAAAATCTGACAAAATAGTGAAAAAGGCTTTTTAACTCTAAAAAAAAAGTTCTCAAATAAATCTTCAAAATGAAAACTTGTAAAATGTTTTATTAATAAGAAACCCTAAGTAGTACTCAGTTACATATTAAATATTTCCTATATAAATTATTCTATAACTCCTACAAATGCCAGTTACCCATACATTGCACAGAAAAATTAAAATATTTTATTGAAGTATATCTATATGTAGTAAGATTAAGCATTTTTAAATTGTATTTATATTATTATTATTATTTTATTTTCAAGTGCCAAGCAGAAAGGAAATATGACTGATTAATTTGCATTAATCATTACAGCCCTTCATTATAAGGGTAGAAGTGAGATTTATCAGATACTTGAGAAAAACTATCAACAGCCAAATGAGTAGCCAAAGTTAAAAACAAAAAACAAAAAACATTCACAAGCAGGCACAGGCAATTTGCAGAAAGGAGAACTTTCAGGATGTTCTGGATGTGAAGGACACAGGTTAATCTCGCCAAGATACATCCACAAGGATAGGCTGACTGAAAAGGAAACAGAGCTCACAAAAACTCAAAATTACCTAGCATCGAAATGTTTGATGAAGGCTGGAGAGATAGCTCAGCAGTGACTGCTCTTCCAGAAGACCCAGGTTCAATTCCCCGTGCCCACAGGGCAGCTCACAACCATCTGTAGCTCCAGTACCACGGGATTCATGCTCTCCTGGGGAAATGTGAGCTTTTGTGGCTCTGCACATATGTGCTGCACAGACGCATAATGTGAGCAAAGCATCCATACAGATAAGTTAAATAAAAAGTAAATGTTTGATGGACATAAAGCAATAGAAAACAAAGATACATGTTTAAATATCCCTTGGACTATGAAGCAAAGGACAAACAAATAAAAACACGAAAGAAGATGTAAAAGGTGCAGGCTGTTGATAAGGAAGGCCAACATCCATCCATAAGCTGGAATGGCTAAATAGGAACCATGGAACACAGAAAACAAAATCAGGTAATAAAAGAACCAGGTGCTAGAACAAAACAGAAAGAAACAAGCTGGGTTTCTTTTGCTCACATAATGAGCAGAGAACTAGCTTAAATTCTTCTGTCCATCACACACACACCCCATACATTTATACATATTTTAGGACTGTTATAATGCTTGTGAGAAATTATATGTTTTAAGAACAAAAGAACCGGACACTGACACTGGGTCAGACCTGACAGGATGCGTTCCTCTCAGCATTCTAGACGCTGACATCCTGCATCCTTCATGTTCCAGCTCCAAGTGCTTCAGCTGCTGTGCCTCATCTGAGCGGGACAGCTTCAAAGAAAACGTCTGATCCCAATTGGTCCAGCATTTTAGACTGTCCCACACAGGACTTCTATTAAGCCTGGAATTTCTCAACATTTAGAAACTGGACCACAGATGCTATTTCTGGCTTCTTTAACCATTTTCTCCTATTTTATTTGGGCCCCTACAAAGGTATTATTTGTCCCAAATCAGCAGGAAGGAAGAAACCTTAAGAGAACAAAGCCCCATTTCTCTTAAGGGGTGTTGGGTAGGTTTTTGGTTGCTTTCTTGGGAGATAGATGTTTATTTTCATTTGGGAGTTGGTTATAAGTTATCATTGGTCTTATTCAGAGAGAACACTGGGTTGGACTCAGGAATGTCTCTTTTTTCCTTTACCTTTCTTTCTTAGGTTTGGAGATAGGGGTTGAAAAACAAGAAGGGGAATATAGAAATACATAGGGATGATGATAGGACAAAAGGTAGGTTATTGAATCTACTCCTCAACTTAAGGCCTTAACTGTTACTGACAAATAAGGTTATTTTTAATGCATTAGTATAGAATTTTGTGTATTGATGCAAAATAAGTTTAATTTTGATACATTGGGTAGAATTCAAATTTAATATTATTCTTCATATGTATTATATATATGTATATATATTTCTACTCTAACATGAATTATTGTATGCATCCAACTCAATTATAATACAAGGTTTAATTCCAATACTTTGAAAGTGCTATTGCAGGCTGTTTAGGATAAGTAAGTTATACAAATTAATTGTTAGTTGATCAAATCATGGTCATATCAATTACTAGTCTATTTTTATCACAAGAATATATATCTTAAGTGCAATAGACAGATATGATTCTACAGAAAGACAAGGTAAAATAGTCAGATAAGGTCGTCAAAAACAGAGCTCTACAGAATATGGAATTTAAAGGTGTTTTTTTTATTATTTCAAAGACAAATTTACAATGAGACAGGTTAACTCCTGGCAACACCCAGCCTTCCTCAAAGAAGATGATGAGCCTCAAAGAACCTCCATATAGAGATGGCTTCAAATGTGGCAAACAAGCCACTGGGCAAAATGGCCTCATTTCAACTACTGACAGAATTCTGCCTAAAAAAGGGCAAGCTTGGATACAGGCAGAGTCAATGGCCAAACTCTGCCAAGACATGGTAAGCAAGTCCTCAATAGTTCCTGCCTCACAAATATGTCTGTCAGATACATTGGGCCAGAAGGCTGAAGATGATGCTCCAGTGTTACAGAGAGTTTTGGGTGACCGTTCAGGCATCAAACTGTCTCTGTCATCTTCTCATTTAGTAAGCTGCTAACCTGCACTCCCTGTCTACTCAGGTAATTAATTTTATTTCTTCTCAAGTCTCTGATGGAGTTGAAGACCAGATAGTTTAGTTTTACAATTAAGCTTAGTTATTTAGGGGTTAACATGTTTTTAGGTCTAGATACATGTTTTAAGTTGATAAAGATGAGATATGATAGATAATGATTTACATTCAGGATTTTAGATGTACCAAGATAGGAAAGATGTTTTCTTCAAGGTTGTCTAATACAAATAGCCAAAACACTATGAATGTAACATTTATATAATTCCTCATTGTTTCATGGTTCTTCCTGCTGTAGGTAGTTTATTGTATAAATGTGTAATAATATAAATGTTTGTGGAAAAAAATGAAACAAGCTACTAAGTGCTAAGATGAAGTCTAAAAGGTTTTCACATAAGTATATCTTCAGGAATTATGTCCCCAAGAGTAAACAGAAGGATTTCAATGTTTACAGCTAGAGAAACAACAAAACAACCACACATTTAAAAAGGTAGAAGTAACTTGTTTTACTGTTGACTGTTACAAACATGTCCTTCAGACAGTTCCTATCCATGTTCTCACTCCCTCTACATACATTATGTAAAATAGCTATTCCTTCCACATGGACCAATGCTACAAGAATTTTATAGCTACTGCCCAGCTGTTATAGAAAAAGTGCCTCTCATTAATGCCTGGTGGTCATTTAGTAGGTGGCCATATGGACGCTTCCTGCTTGTCTTTCGGACTTTTCTTGTTTGTAGACAGTGACATCGTTTGTATTACAAAATATGATGCAAGAAGATAGGGAAGCAATGTCTGCAGAATTCAGATGGAAACAGGTTTCAACCTAAAATTCTTCATGTGGAAATATCTACCTAATAAAAGGAAAGCAAAACAGGAGCATGAATGTACACGTGTATAATTGTGTGTGTGTGTGTGTGTGTGTGTGTGTGTGTGTGTGTGAAGAAAATTCTCTATAACTAGACCACAACTACAGCCATGTTTTCACTTATTTTTGTGTGTAAACTAAGTGGCCCAAGCTAGCCTAAAGTTGACTGTGGAAAGCTAGGATAGCCCTGAACTTGTGTTATTCCTGCCTCAACATTCTTTTTTATTTTTATTTTTATTTTATTTTGGTTTTTCTAGATAGGGTTTCTCTGTGTAGCCTTGGTTGTCCTGGACTCACTTTGTAGACTGTGCTGGCCCTGAACTCACAGAAATACACCTGCCCCTGCCTCCCTGAGTGCTGGGATTACAGGCATACACCACACTACCCAGCCTGCCTGAACATTCTAAATAGCTGAAATTACTGGCTTATGGCATCATGCTTAGATGAAACAGGAACTTTTTAACATGTATCTTTTATAATTTTTTATTATCATTTATTCACATTACATCCCGATTGTAATCCTGTCGCTCTTATCTTCCCGTTCCCACCTTCCCTCCTTCTTCTGCCCTATTCCCCTCCAGACCATGACAGATGGGATCCTCTTCCCCCACCTTCTGACCACAGTCTATCAGGTCTCCTCTGGACAATCTGTACACCCTTCCTCTGTGTTCCCACAGAGTCTCTCCACGAAGGGGCAGTGATCACATGGAGGGCACCAGAGCTGTTGTCAGAGGCAGTCCCTGCTCTCCTCCCACCTTTCCCACTTGGAGAATGAGCTGTCCCTTGGCTATATCTAAATGGGGGGGTCTAAGCTCTCTGCTTACAATATCCTTGGTTGGTGCATCACACTCCACCTTTGCTGGTGGGAGTTCAAACTTGTACAACCACTTTGGAAATCAATCTGGTGTTTTCTCAGAAAACTGGGAATAGAGCCACCTCAAGACCCAGCTTTATCACTCCTCGGCATATATCTGAAAGATGCTCCACCACACAATAAAGACATTTGCTCAACTATGTTTATAGCAGCCTGGAAACAACCTAGATGTTCTTCAAATGAAGAACAGATAAAGAAACTGTGGTACATTAATACAATGTTTTGATAGCTATTCAGCTATCAAAAACAAGGAAAACTTGAAATTTGCAGGTGAATGGGTGGAACTAGAAAAGATCATCCTGAGTGAGTTTACCCAGACCAAGAAAGGCACACATGCTATATACTAGCTTATAAGTGGATATTAACCCAACATAGATGTCCACTGAGAGACTCTATCCAGAGGCTAAACAGGACAGATACTGGGACTCACAGCCTGACTCTGGGCGAAGAGCTGTATGGAAGAGTTTGGAGGTGGAAGGACAGAGTTGGAGAGGTGCAGTGGGGTTGTCAGGAGCTCCACAAGAAAACTTTCAAAGCTGGTTGATCTAGACCGGGGGGAAGGGGGCTGCACAAACTGATGTATTAGCATGACATTTTTAAAGTTTATGTCTTTCTTTTTAAAAATCAAGTATAAATATTCCAAAAAATTCCTGCAAGACAAAGAAGACACAGTAGCCAATACAGAGTGGAATTCACTAATAGACAATGAAAAAGATCCCTCAGAATGATCATATATAGTAAAATTGATCAAACTATAATGACAGAAAAAAAAAGGATGGGCTGTATTTGCTCCAAATGGAATTCTAATTTGGTATGCCTGGTTGTCAATCTTCGTGATGTTGCAAGTCCATGCTATTTCTAGCCTGTGGCCCCTCCAATCCTGATGACTTTGTCCTAGTGCTCATAACTGAAGCTCCCATTTCAGTTTATGGAAAAGGAAATATGAACACGGAAGAGAGAGATGATTAGCCCTGCCTGATGAATGACTTAACTCTAACACTGGACACATTCAGAAAAGGTAGACCAACCCTGATTCTGTGATCCAGAGATCTGAAATTTAAAAAAAAAAAATCATAAAAAAAACCTCTCTAATATCTCAGTACCTAGCAATACAGCCATCTTTTCCAGGATTCTTCCTATACCCATGTCATTTACTTATATGAGACATGAAAGCCTGTAGGCAACCTTCATCCTCTGTTCATAGAGGCCACAGGCAGGCTAGTACCCACTGCTTTCCACCCAGCAGTTCATCCCATTTTTCCTTCTTGTTACCCTTGTTACCGTGGAGTTGCTCAGAATGTTATACTTAGTTCTGGTCAGTGGCCAGGGTAGTTGTCATATGCACATGCTCATAACGAAGACACCTTTTAAAGACTTGCCTGGAGAGGAGGAGGAGGAAGTGGTGCTGCATCAGTGGTGTCTACCCGACACCCTACCAAGGAGAACCATCAGCATGCTAAGCCTGGCCCATATATGCTCCATGGGATGTGAAAAGAGAGGTGATAGGCTTCTCGCCTCTCTGCTCTTCCATCTGCCTCTCAGATTGTCACACCTCATCTCAGGACACTGCTGGGTTTCATTAGTTATGGGGAAAGCAAGCCAGAGGTTTGTTTAGGATTGCCCCTTTTCAATGTCACTTTCACAGGGTAATAGCCTGGAGTCAGCTTCCCAGTGAAATGCTAGAAAAGAGAAACCACAGTCTACTTTATGGCTTGTTTAACCATCTGCATCTTCCAGGCCACACGTTCTGAGAGTACTCTGCTCCTAGGTTATGACCTTTCGGAGTTTTGCAGCTGGTTCAAAGCTACTCTTCAGTGACAGTTTAAGAGCTGGGAGACATAGACACTAAAAAATAATAGCACACACAAAAATGTGTTCCTGCCCCCATCCCCATGAAGCATCTTCCTGTTTTAACCATCCTTCAGCATGAATATATGTGGTTAATGTGACAATAGAATTTATGTATGTTAGGCCCTCACCTCATAGAAGTAAGAATATATAGTTGGATGCTTTCATGATGCTTCTGCTCATCATAATCCTTTGGGCATGTTCAGGTATTTTGGATTCACACGTGCAAAGTGTATGATGAAACGGATGTTCTATAAAGGGTTAAAGCTTCAAATGAGAGAAAGAAGTTAAATCAAGTTAAGAAATTATTGAAAAGTTATCTCATGTTCATTATTATGTTCCTGACTTACAAGGCACTGCAAGGAACACAAACCTCTCAGAATTCTATATTATTTACCATTTTAATGTATAAGATACATTAAGAATGTACCTCTCAAATGTACAATCCAACTTCTGAACCTATGTTTTGAATAGGAGGAGAGGTATACGTGTATATTTGAATCAAAGGGGCCATTGTGGGGAAAGGAGTGGAAAGATTGTAAAAGCCAGGCAAACAGGAAGATTGTGGTGAAGTTGTCTCTCCTAGGAATGTTAGAAACTCTACCCCAAAACCAACATGGCTGCCGAAACATGACCTTAACAAGAAGGACACCAATAGACATATTACTATAAATGACAGGAAGCTAGGAGACCTCAACCTTAGACAAAGAACTACAGGCTCCAAAGAAATGCTGAGCATGGGAGAAACAATCTTCCCCAGAGATGAGCACACCAATTGGCTATCCAATACTGAAGGATCAGCCCAAAAATTGTACACACAAGTAATATTATATGTCCAGTTTTCTAAAAGATGTCATGGATGTGTGAAGAAGAAAGAGGAGGGATATGTGGGAGGGCTTGAAGGGAGGAAAGGAAGTGGGGATGGTGTCAAGACATAATTTCAAAAACTTGAGGAGCAAAGGGTCACGAGAGACACAGTTCAAGGCGAGGAAGGCAAGATGGCGGCAGTCCGGGCCCACGGAGCCAGGGCCACAGGACCTGAGCCAGGTCGAGGGAGCATCACTTGGGTCCAAGGCTCTAAGACCAGGCTTGGCAATAGCCAAATACCACTACAGAATAAAAACCTAACACAGTGTCCTTCAGATACCCCGAGATCCTCAAAAGGAAGCTGATTACAAAGGAAAGGCATGGCGACTCAATCTAATTCCCAAACAAGCTACAAAAGCCGGTGGCTTCAACAAAGATAGAGGCAGGTGGTCAGTATTTTATTGTCTTGTACTGTTATAATTCTTGGCATCGTGTTATTGGTGTTATTTTCCATACAGTTTAAACTAGCTTTCATTATGTTGAGTTTTCATGTGATAACTAAACTTACCTTAAACTGTAATAAAAAAAAAAAAAACTTGAAAAAAATATTTTTAAAAGTACATTATGCTTATATGTAGTAATGAAAGCCACAATTTTGAACAATTAATATAAGCTATTAAAAAAGAAATATTTAAGAGCCTTAGCTACTTAAAGCCTACTTTCTGTTAGTAGTATGGTTTAAATAATCAGAAACACTCCCATTACAAAAGAGAAGTACTAGATCAATGTGGCCTTATTTTAAATGTGGGGCCTGTAGACACTTAGAAAGTCAGCGGTAATGAGAAATGAAGAAAGTAAAAACTCTATCTGTAATAGAGGACCTGAACCTCCACCCTCCGCTCTCCAGAACATGGAGTTTTGCTTTTGTTAAAAACAATGTTTATAATTTTATATGTAATTATAGAAAAAAAATGTTTAAAGAATTACAAGGGGACAGAAAAAATAAAACAAATAAAAAGCAAGCAAACAAATGTTTCATCATGCGTTTGTAACCCTGGTTAACAAATCCACTACATTTCTTTTGCTCTCTTACCTCCATCTCTTATAAATCTTTAGCTCCTCGTCTTCTCGTCATTTTTCTACACCAGTGCTTTAGCCAGCTCAACGCAGAGCCAGATACTGTTAACCATATTAGCTATATGCTACTCTTTCTTTTTACAAATTTTTGGTATTGCAAGAACGTGGGTTTCCAAGAAACTTCTTTTTTTATTGAATTTTTTATTTTTACATATACATTTATATTATTACATGTATATACAATAAACTACCTATAGCAAGAAGAACCATGGCACAATCAGGAATTATATGAATGTTACATTTTTAGGGTTTTGGCTATTTGTATTTGGCAACCTTGAAGAAAACATCTTTCCTATCTTGAAGCATCTAAAATTCTGAATGTAAATCATTCTCCATCATATCCCGTCATTATCAACTTAAAACATCTATCTAGACCTAAAAACATCTTAACCCCTAAACAACCAAGCTTAACTGTAAAACTAGCTACCTGGTCTTCAACCCCATCAGAGACTTGAGAAGGAATAAACTTGATAACTTCCCAAATGAGATGACAGAGACAGTTGGCTACCTGAATAGTCACCTAAAACTCTCTATAATGTTGGAGCATCATCTTCAGCCTTCTGTCCAATATATCTGACAGACATATTTGTGAGGCAGGAACTATTGAGGACTTGCTTATCCTGTCTTGGCAGACAGAACATGGAATTTTAATGCCTATATAATGAAAACCAATAAGGGCTTGAGCCAATAAAAAGGGAAAAGTGAAACTCCAATAATTAACTAATTAAGCATACTATAGCAGTAAAATGAAGTTTTTTTTCTGCCTAGATTTTAGATGGAGAAAGACTAATGCTTCAGAAACCAGATATTTATCAGAATTTTGGTGAAAATAAGTTAAGATATAATGTGTCCTATGCTGAAATGCCATTGGAAGAGGCCAAAACTCAGTGGGGAAATAACCCATAATGAGCAAGAGGTGCAGAAACATATTTGACAGATGTAAAGAGAGGCTTGAAGGCATAATCTTTTCTATTTATTTTTTATTTTTTAATTAATTTATTCAGATTACATCTCAGTTGTTATCCCCTTGCTTGTCTCCTCCCCTTCCTCCCTCCCTCCCTCTTACACCCTGTACCCCTCCCCTAGGTCAGTGACAGAAGGGGACCTCCTCCCCCACCATATGGTCACAGCCTCTCAAGTCTCACCTTGGTAGACTTCCTATTCTTTATCTGAATGCTACCAGGCCTCCCCACCAAGGGGAAGTGGTCAAATATGGGGCACCAGAGTTCATGTCCCGACATGAAGGCATAATCTTCATAGGTGGCTGAAACAGAAGGTTAGGCATAGATTAGTAAAGACTGAGTGCTAGTGGATGTGTGCAGCAGCCCACATCTGTAATCCCAGTACTCGGGGAGGGAAGGGCAGGTGGAGTACTCTGAGTTCGAGGCTAGCCTGGTCTACAATCCAAGCCAAGGACAGCCAAGGCTACACAGAGTAAGAAAAAAAATTAGTGCAAGGAACAAATCCATTCAGATTTTAACTCAGAGGGCTAGATAAATAAATAAATTTTTGTTTCTCATTTTCCCTGCATAAGTAGAAAGTGTGTGTGTGTGTGTGTGTGTGTGTGTGTGTGTGTGTGTGTGTGTGTGATTGCATGCACACACATGTATGTGTACAAGTGTGTATGCAATTACCTACAATTAGAAAGTAAAATAAGTTCATCTTTCTGGAAAACAACTCAAAACACTTTTCAGATTTGCAGTTCTTTCTTGATCCAATGGCTGGGTGCTGAGCGCTGAGGAGTGTAGGTTTGTGCTGCTTACAGTTTATGGCTTTGCATTCAGCAACAAAAGTGCAGAAACCCTAGGAAGGCTTTGGAGCCATGCACAGTGAAACATGGATCTCAGGAATAGAGTCTCACCAAGACCTATCGTCTGGTTTCTATGGGGCCCCTAGCTAGTTTGTCCCTCCTCCTTAGAACCATATAGTCTGGAGGGGTTCCTGTAAGTTTTACATGATGCCTAGCTTCTGTGGGGACAGTCAAGGTACCCCATGGTATTTTATAGACCGAGTTTGATTTTCCCAGTGCACTAACTTCTCCCCCATCCTAGAATGTATGTCGTAGGGGGTCACTGGTGGCCATTTTCAGTGTTCAATATAGGAAGCCCTCCTGGTAGTCACCACTCATCTTTGTTTTGGCCAGGTTCTCACACTCGTTCTGAATTTTTTTTTAAGATTTATTTATTTGTATATATAAACATTCTATTCCATGTATGCTTGCATGACAGAAGAGGGCATCATATTCCAGTATAGATGGTTGTGAGCCACCATGTGGTTGCTGGGAATTGAACTCTGGACCTTTGGATGAGCAGCCACTGCTCTTAACTGCTGAGCCATCTCTCCAGGCCCCTGAATTCTTATTTCAGAGGATGAGAGTCACGCATGAGCAGCCAGATATTGCAAGAAAAAAGCTTACTGGGGTAAATGGGTTTTAGTCATAAATTCTGCCTGGAATAAGAAGCTCCAAACTCTGCCCTAGGTACCTAAGTGCCATATCTGCAGTACCAATGGTTGACATGGGAGTTTCTTTGCTGTGCCCACTAGCCCTTCTCCAGCCTTAACTTTTAAAAATCTTCAACCAAGTAAAGAACCAATCCCTGTTTTTTTCTTCAAGCTAAACTGATGTCATCTTTAAACTTTCCCAATATTTAAATTTTTAAGCTGGCAGTGACCGTTTGTTAACTCATTTGTTTCCCTGTAGTTTTATGGAGTTTGTACTGTTTTCTTTATCCATCTGTCTTCTATGCCCACTATGATATTGATGTCACCCTGAGGTCACGTTGCTTCATGCTCACATGCAGGCACCCAAAAAACTATACAGCTAAATATTTTCTCATGGATATGTAAAACTTAAAATAGAAAAAATAAGACACCTTGCTTGCTGTCATCTGTTTTACTTTGATGCTTCTCTGGCCATGTGCTTATTAGAACACAAAGATTTTACTGGTGTCAACCAACCAAAGCCCATCCCTGAAAACAAGAGCCATTCCACACAGAGAGCAAACCGCACAGCTGTGCAGTGGAGAGCGCTGGGCTGGGCTGTGGGGAAGGCAGCCAGGGTTTCCTCTACAACCAGTTCCTCATTGCCTCACCACCTGTGAGCACAGTAGGATTCCTCCTTTATAACATACCAGCAATCCCTACTCAGCCACGCCCCCAAGGGCCTCATAAGGATGAACCAAGACAAATTAGACAGCAGTACCTGACAAACTGTAAGGTACTCAGCAGTAAAGCGAGCTCCTGGGTGAATTTGCAGGGTGAGCACTACACAGCTACTGGGAGTGACCTGTGCAGATGCACCAGGTCTTTCTCACTGCTGTATGCAACAGACAGCTGCCAAGTGCAAGCCCCCACACCCCTGTGCCTGCAGATTACCTCTGGATATTAGCTGATTGGGACCCTGCTCATGCACATTAAATGATGGCAGTCATTTCTCCCTAACCCAGGAGCAGAAAGGCTGTGACAAGGATAACGTGGCAGTGGGCATCTCTTCAGAGCTGAGATACTCCTGAGACATGAAATGTGCCTTTGCGGACCTGCAGTGGCACAGCATGATGAGGTTCCCATGATCCTTTGTATGCCTTTTTTGTTTTGTTTTGTTTTAATCATTCCCTCCTGATATGGCTCCTACCTCTGCTTCCAGCAATCACTTCCCAAATCAACTTCTACTCTAATATTCTCATCCTGGAGTTGATTTCTGAAGAATCAAAATAAAGACACATATAAAATTAGTCTTATGTAGACGACAGAATGCCGATTGTGCATGAAAGTTGTGTACTGGACAATTACTTCAGAATATATCCAATGCTTCTTTTTAAGTTATTTCTGAGTGAGTTTTTATTGTCTATGTATAGAGTACCTTTGTTTCTAATTAATTCATTATGTTGCTGGGCTGAGGGTCAGACTTGGCCTGCCTCCAGAGAAAGATAAAACACAAGCAATGGTACCCAGATGTATTTTTCTCAAAGCCTGTCCTGAAGATAGATAATGCTATTAGAAAGTAGAACCTACAATTAGTATATTTATCAGTAAAATATCCACTAGACTGTGATAAATTTGTGCGTTTGAAGGAAAAAGAGAAAATATGTTCAAGATGCATTTACTTAGCTGCCATTTAAAAAATGCTCTATTTTTTACTGAGCTCATTTCTTTTTTTTTTTTTTTTGCTCATTTCTATTGTAACAAGATATTAAACCATGCTGAACTAGCCTTTTAGTTGAGGTTCATAAGAAACAATGACTTCTCAGGTTTTGTGAATGTTTTAAATGTGCAGTTTAATTTCCAGTAAAAATGAATATAAAAAAATGAATATAAATATTATAAAGTGGATATCTAGCTGCATTTATTGTTGTGTTTTACAATTGAATACAATTTTGTTTAAGCCTTTACCCATCCTCATCCTCAAGACCTTCCTTCCTGCTACTCCCTCTACCTGGAGTATGTATATCTGGCTAGCTCATTTTCGTTAATAATAGAAAGATCTTCCATTGCCTAAAATTGTGACTTCCACGATAGTAGCCACTTGGCATATGTGGATGGTGAGCATGGCTGAAATGCAATATATGCCTGTGTCTACATGTACAGAATATAATGTAGATTGGATTTTGAAGACAATGTGGCAAAAAACTACTAAGCTGCGGTTAGGGGTGTGTGTGTGTGTGTGTGTGTGTGTGTGTGTGTGTGTGTGTGTGTATGCATGTTTATACATGGAGGACACAAATATATGGGTATGGCTGTATACAGAACCAAAAAGTTGACGCCTTCTTCTATGGCTCTCCACCCTATCTCTTGAAGCAAACTTTTCTACTGAGCCCAGAGCTCACAGTTTCAGGCTAGCCCAGATAGCCAGCTTGCTCACAGCAAAGCAGAAAACACAGTTCACAAAGTAAATAGTAGACAGAATAAAGGTTTGAGTTGCCAAGGGCTTGTGTGACTCTATCTCTTTGGTGTGCTCAATGGGTTAAAGAGCTACCTTATGTTCTCCTAGAAAGACAGGGGACAGTCACACAAAAGAAGTTCAACTTGTTTCCTGACCACTGGTGATTTATGATTCATTATTGTCTTTATAATATCACATTAAAAATGTAAGACTCTTGGTTTTACCTGGTAAGGAGGCACCCACCCACCCAACACATTTGCAGCTTGGCAGATTGTTCTGAGGAAGCTAATGGCTCAAAATCAAATCCAAAGGTGATCAAGCGGGATCAAAACCTCTCTCTAACTGACCTACCAAACCAGCAATGGTTACAACCATAAAGAAAGGAACGCTACTGCTTCGGGAAAGAAGAAGTCATCACTACCTGCTGTCTTCTGTGTCCTATAACAGTGCTGAATAGTCAGCTTTGTCTTATGTAAGTGACATAATTTAGCTTCAAAGTTGACAACCCTCTTGAGTCGAATGGGAAAGTTCACACCCTGTTCCCTACTATTACTATTAGATTTTCCAGTCTGAAGACAAAGACTTTGTCCAGACTAGCTCAAATTCTGCTTACGCTTTGCTCTGGATTAGCTCTGCAGAGTGAGAACATTGTGGGCTGGCCACGGGCAGGGCTCTGTATGCTGTGTGATGAATCCTACTTTCCCTGCTTGCTCTCTGCAAATCAAGATTTCTATCTTCAAAGAAGAGGAAAGCCATGTAGTTTCCAGTTTGTTTCTAAATATCTGAGGATCAAATTCTACCCTGGCCAATGACTTATCAAAAGGCTTTTAAATAATCTTAACCCCTTTGTGCACTTAATTCCTGACTCAGCTAGTATTACTAAAAAATACCTTGATTACAATGAGGAAAACAAAACATGGTTTTATTTGTATGTATCTGCTATTGTAATTTTGGTTTCCCTAAGATGGAAAGTACTTCAAAAGAAAATTTGTAAGCTTACCACGTATCATGGCTATAAAGAACAAGTCCTCTTTCGAGTGTTGATCAATTGATATTATACACCTGTAAATTATCATCCTGTCATTTTACTATTAGTGTCTGCATAATAAACATTCAGCTGCTTGGGAATGTCTACATGTTTTAGGTGTGAGAAGAGCGTCATCAGTCAAAGCTGCTGTAAGCACGTACCACAGGCTAGGAGGTTTACAAATGCAGGATTTTATTTCTCCAGCTCTGAAAGCTGGAAACTCAAGAGCAGAGCAACACTGCCGCCTAGGTTCTCATAAAGACCCCCCTTCCAGAGTGTAGACTGCCAACTTCTCGTTATATTTTAAAGTGGTAAATGAAAGAAAGACAAAAATAAGGGATAATAAGGAAGAGGGAGAAGAGTAGGTAAAATAATAAGTTCTCTGTGCACCTCCTGTTCCCCATTTTTCAATGCTGGAAATGAACCCAGGGCACTGCAAGTGCCAGGTAAGCAAACTAAATCCTTATTCCTAGGTATCCCTTCTCCAAAGACATGAATCTTCAGACATCTTCTCTCATGAGCTAATTGACATCAAAGTCCCCAGTTACCAATGGATCACATGGAACCGGACACATAGAATGTCATATGAATGGAGAAGAGGGTACATGCATATAGCTCACTCCTACATTGCAAACATTTGACAGGATAGATGCCTGCTTGACCAATTTTAAATAAATACTTATTTACAATTCCCACATTATCCCACAAGTCTTTATTGTTTTCCTATTTTTTTATAGATGATTACTATCTGAGTAACAGCAAGACATACTGTGCTTCAAACCTCCTTCCTTGGACCCTAATGAATCCATAACCACAAACCTAAACCCATTCTAATTTTAACCGCAATGCTACCCTAACACAAACATTCATCCAGCCCCAGCCCTAACCCTAATGCTAACCCTAACCATAACAGTACACAATGTTTTGCACTTTCATGAATCCAGCCCTACCAGTGAGTATAAAAGCCCTGGACCCCGCACTCACAAAACTGCTCTAGCGAGAGAGAAAAACAAACCTGTTTGTTTTGTCTCTTTACTTAACTCAAATTCCCCATAGTGGGAAGGATCACTTTCCATCCTATACAACAAGATGTCTCAGAAATGCCTCAGAAGGGGTGAATAGACAGCTCAGTGGTTACAAGTACTCGGTCCTAGCTAGCAGAGCCCCTTGGTAGTTCACTAGTCTGTAATTCCAGGTCTAGGGGATCCAATATTCTCATCTGGTCTCTGAGGGCACCAGGAATGCATATGCTACACATATTTACACGTGGGCAAAAACACTTATACATAAAAATAAAATAAAGCAAAATAAATCTTTAAAAATAATTTTAAAGTAGTGCCTCTGAAAATGACCAATGACTAATAAATGGATTTTACAACTATATTCAAAACTGACAATGCATATATACCTCTAGGACTCCAAACAGATTCTCAGGGAAGATGCTGTCTATTGGCGCTGGAGTCACCATGATCTCTGCATTGTGTTCAGTTGTGGTTTTCTGTGACAATCTTCATTTGTTGTAATGAAAAGTTTCTTTGATGGTGGATGATAGCTACACTTATCTGTAGATATAAGGATAAGGTTTAGAGTGTAGCTAAGAATTACACTGGCCTAGCAAAGTGGTGCTAGTAGATTCTAAAATCCACAAACTCACTACCACTGGGGAGTTGGCTAGATTTCCAGTACAATGTATGATTTTCCTTCTGTTGAGTGGACTTTAAGCCCAAGAGGCAGCTGTTGGTTACCCCTCCCCACTGCCTCTTACTGCGCCTTATGGGTATCTTGGCATGCTGGTTAGAGTTGTGGGTCATAAGTGTCCCAGATGTGTAGGACCGCTTCCCTCCCTTGGCAGGTTGCTAGTGCTCTGTGATACTGTGGAAGCTAGGCTGAAGAAGGAGGCTTTCAGATTAGATCCAGCTCAAATCATCTGAGTCCCTTGTCTCTCTGTCACAGTATCCATTGTCTTTAACAATAGGGACTTACCTTCAACTTCTGAGAGGAAACCAAGGACAACAGCAATATCTTATTTGGAGCAATATTATTTGGAGCACTTGGACTGCCCTGACCACCCACTCAAAAGGAGGTTCCCATGCCTGGAACTGGGAGTTTTGTTAGTGTATAGAGTTCCTGTCAGCCCCAGTAGCAACATAACTTCATTTAAAATATATAGGCAGAAATAGATGTACTATACATAATTTTACGTAAATATAAAATAATATGATACTGTAAGGCTTTATCAAACAACCTTGGTGCTATTTGTCTGTCCTCCCTCCTTCCTCCCTCCCTTCCCAGGTGGTGTTCACTTCCTGTCTTTAGATACATCTACAGCACAGCTCCTGCCTCTATGGCTCAGGGAATATTATAGAAGAGTGGATAGAAAGACTGTAAAAGCTAGACTAACAGGAAGTCCATTGTGAGACTCTATCCTTGAAATGGCTGCATGAATAAGACCTGAACAACGACAATATCTGAACAATGACAATATCAATCGACATGCTAATTAAAGCAAACGGGGAGGAGTCTCACAGAGTCCCACCCCTAGACAGAAGACTGCAGGCAACTAAGGAGCACGGAAGGAGAGACAACTAACCTCTCCCAGGAATGAGCTTCACTGTTGGTTAGCCAATACAAAGTGGTTAGCACTGGAACCACATTCATAACAAAGAAGGACTCTGTAGGTTGTATTTATCTTTTTGAGCATACATATAGTATATAAAGAATACATATGTAAAAATAATCAAAGGGAAAGGCTATCAATTTGAGAGAGAGGTGGAAGGCTTGGGAGCATTGCCTAGAAGGAGTGTGGGAGGAGTTTGGAGGTGGAAAGGGAAAGGCAGAAGTAATGTAATTACATTTTAATTAGAAATATATTCAAAATAAGACCAGAAGACACACACAGAAATTATTGCTTGACATGAAATAAACTATTTTTTCTGTGAAGAACTGAACTGTAATCCTTGGGAATTGGAGAGAGGAATACAGCAAAAGTGTAACAGGCAGAGCATACACTCAAGCAGTTGCTAGGCCTGGGCCAAGAGTCCAGGGTCTTAGAGTTAATCTATTGTTGTACCTTAGTGTCAGGGACTCCAGCTCAACAAAGGTAGCCTGACTCTGGGGAGTCCCTGTTTTGATATCATCGTTTCTGCGCTTTAATGGAAGCCCCATCCAATAGCACTTAGAGTGACTCAGATTCCCCTAAGTCACAGCAATGAAGCTCAGTAAGCAGGTGGGTATATATCGCTAGAAGTTCAGTTCGTCTGAACTTTCCTTCTTAGAAAAGACTCTAAGTAACTGAACCAGCAAGATTCCTCTCAGAACACATTAATATGAGTTTATTTTCCCAAACTTAAAAAAATCTATTTTTTTTTTAAATTATGGTTTTTACTTTTTTTTTTTTTTTTTTCTTGTAGTGCTAAGGAGAAAAGCCCAGGGTCTTGTGCATGCTAAGTATTCTATCACTTAGCTACAGCCCAACCATGGCTTTTTGAGACAGGGTCTTACTATGTAGCCTGAGCTGCCTCAAAGTTGGGGGTCATTCTCCCTCCACACCCTGTCATGTGAAGCTGTTCGTCTCTTAAACCAGTAACACCATACAGAATGCCTCTTTTACCGCAATCAACCTTAAAGTCCTCCCTGGACTTGGTCGATCTCAAGGCCACGTAACAATCCTCCGCAACTCAAGAATTATCCCTGTCAACCTCTCGGTCTCACTTAGAAACAATACTCTCTGAGGCTGCCTGGCTCTCACTGCACCTCTAAGGAAGCTGTGATGTGCCATATTTGAAGCTGGAGAAAAGCACCATTCATAACTAATTTAGGTTACTTTGAAACTATCGTACTCAATCCATCTAAATCTAGTTCATAGAGTAAAAAAAAAAAAAAAATTAAAGGAATAAAACTAAAAAACACCAATAAAGTGATCAAAGAAGGAAGAAAACATTTGAGGTGAATTTGTCCTAATGTAGATTCTGTTACTCAGGGCAGCTTTGTGCCCCAGTGAGGAGGAGGAGGAGGAGCTACGCTGAGGCTTCATTAGCCATAATGATAATTACATCCACTTTCAAAGAGGCTATTATCCCCAAGGCTTGAAGTGTGCTATAAACATTAATTAATGTAAGTTCTGGGTAGCCCAGTACCATTATGCCTTTTGTAAAGAAAGAGTAAACAGAAGTGAGCAGTGATCAAAAGTTAAGTGGTTTCCTAGGGCTCATGCCCTGAGCCTGCATAGCTGTAAACAAAATCCAACCTGAATGACAACTCCAGTGGCCCTTGGTGGCACAGAAGGCCAGTGGCAGAGGCTGAGGAAGTGGGGGGAATAGCTACATTTTAACCAGACTTGAAAGTCATTTTACTTATTATATTTTACAGTAAGCAAACACTGTGACAGGACCGATAAGGTGGACCTCCTCTCATAGCTGACAACTAGTTTATCTTCCAGGATTTCTTTTTAAAGCAAGACTTCTCAAACTTGAATATGCATCCGTGTCACCTGGGAGTCTTGTTCATCTGTGGATTCTGAATTAGCATATTGGTGGTAAGGCGAGGGGCTTCACAGAACCCTACTCCTGGCCAGACTGATGTTGCCGGTGAGTGCCTTGTGTGATGATTCCATGTTGTTTTTCTTTCTTGATGTGTTTTCTCTACCCAACCCTGTTCTATCTGACTTTTTCCAGTACCCATGTGCTATACTTCCATTCCTCCTAGCCCTTCAAAATTTTTGTATCATATTTATAGAGGGGAGCAGGTCTTCAGAGCTCAGTTCTAAGAGTTTTGACCTTATTTGGACTTTACAGACAGAGCTGCAAGCATACTGTGCTGCTACTATCAGGCTGGGATCTGGCTTACCTGCCCTTTGATCCCAGCATGGAGACTGCCAGTCCTTTGAGCAGCTCTGCCTTGGCTCTTCCTACAAAACGCACAAGGGGAATTTCACTTCGTGATATTTATTATACAATATAAGTATTTTTAGTATTTCTCAGCCTTTCCTTAAAGAGGAAGGACTCAATTAAAAAGAGGAAGCATCAGAGTACACAAATGTGTACTGTTGGAGCAATGAAAGAATATGATTAAGAAACAAGGCATGAGTTGCTTTTAAGCAATCTCAAGGCACAAAGATAGGAAAACATTTAATCAGTCAGTCATGGATCTCTTTTCTTCCTTCATGAAGATCAGCATCTGGACATTTCAAAACATTTGAGTAAGCGTTTCCAGTTTTTCACCATAAACAAATTAATTTACTGAGGGCAGGGTTATCTATAGCATATGCAGCAAGTTGTCCAAGATACAGAGTCGAATGGAGCTCAGAAAAACTAACGGTCTAGTTTATAATCACATACCTAGAGGTAAGAGCCTTCAGGTAAGACCCCAGTGAGGAGTGGGGACAATCTTTATAAGACACACTGAGCCAAGAATTTCCCAAGCAAGGGGAAAATGGAGCCGCAGGAGGTGGAGCCTGCTCTCACATGCCGGAATGATCCTTGGTTAGCCTGGCATTCTTACAAAGCATTCTTTCTATACTACACAAGAGAAGCGAAGAGGACCAGAGTGCTGAGGGAACTCTGGTCAGAGATGGCAACAACCTGGCTTGAAAGTCTGGCTCATGGGACCAGAACAAGGTGAATTCCACTTCTGTCTGGAATCAAAGAATGAATAGGGCTTGCTAATGGATGGGTTGTGTTGGCACAAAACTTTAAACATTGTCAATCAATTTTTTTAAAAGACCAGTAGAGCCCGATTAATATAAAAATTTGTCAAATGCTGCTTGTGCTACAAAAAGTAAAATGCACTAATGTTTATGTGCAGAAAATACAATAATAGGAAGAAATACAACCAGACTTTTCACTGCAGATATTTGGAACTATCTCACCAAGATGAGTTTAACCTACTCTGAAAAACTTAAACATTAAAAAAAAAAAAAAAAAGGAATGAAGCAGTACAAAATTGTAGGTTGTCAATAAATTCTGAATATGTTCTCTCTTCCTGACCATAGCCTACCTACAGGTCTAATTCAGTCAGAGATGTGCCAACTAATATCCAGTAAGTGGCTTTATAAGGTCTGCAGAGAGAACACTCTGGTGAGACATGGTTGGTGACATTATTGATGTCTGTAGTATCTGAATGGCAACAGGTATCCTTTTTTTAATTTTATTAATTGTTTTATTCATTTTACATCATAGTTGTAGCCCCCTCTCTCATATTGTCCCAGTTACACCCTCCCTCCTCCTCTCCTATTCCTCAGAAAAGGAGAGCCCCCCCCCCACCTACCCACCCCAGCTCATCAAGTTGCATCAGGACTGAGTTTGTCCTCTTCTCCTGTGGCCTGGCAAGGCAGTCCAGTCAGGGAGAAGTGGTTGAAAAGCAGGCAATAGAGTCCATGTCAGAGATAGGTCCACTCCCCTTACTAGTGGACCCACATGAAGCCTGAGCTGCCCATCAGCTACATCTATGTAGAGGACCTAGATCCAATCCATGCATGGTCCTTGGTTGATGCTTCTGACTCCATAGGCTGCTCTGGGCCCTGGTTAGTTGCCTCTGTTGGTCTTCTTGTGGAGCTCTTGTCACCTCTAGGTCCTTTTATCCTCCCCCTCCCCCCTGCCACTTTTCCACTAAACTCCCTATGCTTTGCCCAAAGTTTGACTGTGAGTCTCAGCATCTGTTTCAAAGCACTGCTGGGTGGAGTCTCTCAGAGGACAACTCTAATAGCCTCCTGTCTGCAAGCATAGCAGAGTATCATTAATAGTGTCCAATACTGGCTCTCTTCCATTGGGTGGGGCACGGGTTGGGCCAGGCACTGGTTGGACATTCCTTCAATCTCTGCTCTGTCTGTTCTATCTTTATCCTTGCACATCTTGTAGGCAGGGTAAGTTTTGGATCTCTGGGTTGGTGTTCTCTTTTCTCCACTAGGAATCTTTTCTAGTTAGAGGGTGTCCTCTTCAATCCCCATTGTCCCTGCTAGTAGGAGTCTCAGCTATAGTCCCCTTCATATCCTCCCAGAGGCCTATTCTGACTTAGATTTTCAACTTGTCACAGAGATGTTCCCACGCATAGTTTCTCTTTTCTCTGGAGGCCTTCTGTCCTCCCACCCCCGCTCTCCCTTAGGTCTGATCTCCACCCTTATATCTCTCTCTGCCTCCCTCCTATCTTATTCCTTCTCTTCAACCACAGCCTCTGTCTATTCTATTTCTCCTTCTGAGTGAGATTAAAGCATCCTCCCTTGGGTCCTCCTTGTTACTTAGCTCCTTTCGGTCTGTGTACTGTAGTATGCTTATCCTACACCAAATGGCTAAAATCCACTTATAAGTGAATACACTCTACATGTGTCTTTCTGGGTCTGGGTTACCTCACTCAGGATGATCTTTTCTAGTTCCATCCATTTGCCTTTAAATTTTCTTGCTTTTAATACCTGAGTAGTATTCCATTATGTAAATGTACCAGTTTCTTTATCCATTCTTCGGATGAGGGACATCTAGGATGTTTCCAGACTCTGGCTATTACAGATAAATCTGCCGTGAATGTAGTTGAGCAGATGCCTTTCTTCCATGGTGGAACATCTTTTGAGTATCTGACCAGAAGTGGTATAGCTGGGTCCTAAGATAGAACTATTCCCAACTTACTGACTGATTTCCAAAATAGTTGTACAAATTTGCACTCCCACCAGCAATGGAGGAGTGCTTCCCTTTCTCTACATCCTTGCCAGTATGTGCTGTCCCTTGAGTTTTTGATCTTAGCCATTCTGACTGGTAGAAGATGGAATCTCAGAGTACTTTTGATTTGCTTTTCCCTGATGACTAAGGATGTTGAGCATTTTTTTAAGTGTTTCTCAGCCATGTGATATTCCTCTGTTGAGAATTTTCTTTACCAGGGTGCCCTATTTTTTTAATTAGGTTATTTTGTTAGTTGGTGTTTAACATTTTTAGTTCTTTTTCTATTTTGAATATTAACCCTTTATTGGATGTAGGATTGGTGAAGATATTTTCCCAATCTGTAGACTGCCCTTTCATTCTACTGACCATGCCCTTTGCTTTACAGAAGCTTTTCAGTTTCAAGAGGTCCCATTTATTAATTATGGATCTTAGGGCCTGAGCACTTGGCATTCTGTTCAGGAAGTTGTCTCCTGTGCCAATGAGTTCAAAGCTTTTCCCCACTTTCTCTTCTAATAGATTTAGTGTATCTGGTGTTATGTTGAGGTCTTTGATCCACTTGGACTTGAGTTTTGTGAAGGATGATAATAAGTATGTATCTATCTGCATTTTTCTACATGTTCAGTTAGATCAGCACCATTTGTTGATGATGCTTTCTTTTTTCCATTGTATGGCTTTGTGTCCTTTGTCAAAAATCAAGTGTCCATAGGTGTGTGAGTTATTTCTGGGTCTTCGATTCAATTCTATTGATCAATCAGTCTATTTCTATGCCAGTACCATGCAGTTTTTTATTACTATTGCTCTGTAGTATAGTTTGAAGTCAGGGTATCGCTGTTCACAGATGATATAGTATACATAAGTGATCCCCCAAACTCCCACCAGAGAACTGCTACAGCCAATAAACACCTTCAGCAAAGTGGCCATATACAAAATCAACTCAAAAAAATCAGTAGCCCTCCTGAATACAAAAGACAAATGGGATGAGAAAGAAATTAGGGAAACAACACCCTTCACAAGAGCCACAAAAACAAAAACAAACAAACAAACAAACAAAAAACCATAAAATATCTTGGTGTAACTCTAGCCAAGCAAGTGAAAGACCTGTATGAAAAAAATAAAATAAAATAAAATAAAATATCTTGGTGTAACTCTAGCCAAGCAAGTGAAAGACCTGTATGGAAAAAACAAAACAAAACAAAACAAAAAACAAAAAAACAAAACAAAACAAAACTTCAAGTCTCTGAAGAAATTGAAGAAGATATCAGAAGATGGAAAGATCTTCCAAGTTCATGGACTGGTAGGATTAACACAGTAAAAATGGCCATTTTACCAAAAGCAATCTACAGATTCAAGTCAACAGGTATCCATAAACACAGTGTTAGGCGGCAGTGTCTAGTGTCTACCTTACGTATACAACAGCTACCAACGTGTTCAAGGGCACAGGTAAATGTAAAGCAATTAGGAACCATGGGTATTATCTTTGCAATTTGTGTAATTGCATAATTTTGTAATTCAATTCTGAATGATGGATGTGCAAACTTCTGGGGAATTTACCAGCTGGCTCTGAAAAGTCAGGACACCACTGCTATTTTACTGTAACACAGGACTGTGTTGACTAGATTTCACTGGACTCCCTCAGCAAATGAAAAATTCAAGGGCTTACCCTTGAATTCTGGAAAAGGTCTAGCTTATCAGAATTTTCGCTGAAATTGTATACACAGTAACTAGGTGTGATACACTGGACACATGTATTGAATGTTGCTGCCTTGGTTGGTTTCAGATTAGCATCTGAGTTAATGCACACAATACCCAAAAGAAACCACTATCACCCCCAACATGTTAGGAGAACTACATTATCAAGGTTGTTTAGATATTGATAATGCCAGTTTGGACCCCCTCTTTAAAGTTGACAGATAAATTAAAATGTAGTAAAATCTCTTCTTTCATGTGCTTATGTCTGAATCTGCAACACAAATACCCATCTCACTGCTCATGGATGAAACTTTAGAATCATGCACAGATACTCGAAGAATTTACATTTTCAGCTGCCCCAGAGCACTTTAAAGTAATCATCCACTTTAATCACATGTATCTTTATTGATAAAATGATTGCAATATGACAATGCAGTTATTTGATTCAGTTAATGTGGAAAATAGCTATAGTTTTAATTAGGAGCAATTTAGCATACATTTTTATGACTAGTGCCTATTTCTTTTTATGCCACAAGTTGAAGGGAATTAAGTTATAAAAATAGTTTATTTGCCTATAAAAGCCACGAGCTCTGCTAAATTGAAAACAAAGAAGGTAATTTGTGCTGTCAAAGCATCTTTTTAAACTTTGGATGCGGAATGGAGGTAGGCCTGGGTGATTCAGAGTAAGATATACAAAATCTATAAGGATAAGCTCACCTTTTGAAAAAAAATTTGACCCAATTCCTTCCACTCAGAAGCTAGAAGTCTCCACAGGCTCAAAAGTGTGAAAGCAGCTGTCCCAGAGGCTCTCAGCAAACAGCATCTCAAACCTCTTCCTGAGAGACTTAAGAGCACTCCAATTACTCCCCGAGTCCTCGTGAATATACGAATTTGACATTACTCAAAGTGCTCCAAGACATACCTAAGTGGTCCTCCGGGTGCTGGTTGCAGTTGGATTTCCCCAGCTTTGTTTCAGGTGCTTTAACTCCAAGTCTAAAACCGCCTGATTGCTTTCACAACAGCATCCCCCAAGCTTTGACGGAAGGCACAAGGCTCTTGAGTTCAGTCTCAAAACATACTGAATTCTGTGGTCTACAGCAGCAGTTACAAAACTAGGCCAGATTCAAAGTAAGAGAAATAGCCCCAGGTGCCTTATGGGAAATGCTGCTGAAGGTACATTACAGAGGTATAGAAGATGAGAAGGGGAATAGTGATTGTTTTTACAGTCTACCATACTGGAGAACTAATAGTATAAGTGTCAGTTAAGGGCTAAGGCTTTGAAAAGGATTTGGAGGTGTGGCCTTGTTGGAGGAGGCCAAGTCTTGTTAGAGGTAGCTAGGCCTTGTTGGAGGGGATGTGTCATCAAGGGTGAGCTTTGAGATTTCAAAAGCCCAACTGGGTCTCTCTCTCTCTCTGTCTCTCTCTCTCTCTCTGTCTCTCTCTCTCTCTCTCTCTCTCTCTCTCTCTCTCTCTCTCTGTCTCTCTCTCTCTCTCTCTCTCTCTCTCTCTCTCTCTCTCTCTCTCTCTCTCTCTCTCTCTCTCTCTCTCTCGCCTGTAGGTCAGAACACAGCTCTCAGCTATTTGCCTGCCTGCTGCCATGCTTCCCTCAGTGCCATGATGATAATGACTAAGCCACTACAACTGCAGGCAAGCCCATAATTAAATGCTTTTTTTTATAACAGTTGCCCTGGTTGTGGTGTCTTTCATAGCATAAAACATTAAGATAGTAGTAATACAGAGTATTTACCACAGGATACATTTGTGATGATCCACAAACTGCCACCATCTTTGAAAACATAATGCAATTACTTGATTTTTTAAATTCTTCCAAATGCTCCTGAAGATCAAATCCAGGATTTCAAACATACTACGCAACCATTCTACCACTAAGCTATATCTCAGCTCCACACTCATTTATTCATTATCTCATAAAATTTATTATTCTAAGAAATTTTACAAACTGAAGAATCCTACTGAGAATAATGTTTTAACCATAGTTCCTGGAACGTCTTTGGTTGTACTGGTGTTTGATTTTATATCTTATACAGCCAATAATACATTTGCTACTCTGTTGTCCAAACAAGGAATAAGTGTTCTAGCCGTGACTCACCACGTATTTATTATCCTTTGGAAGATCAATCATCAGTCCACAGCATCAGACAGATTCTGTCCTTCATCTAGTTTACTAGACTATTGACACAGAGTTAATACAGTTTCAGAGGGGAAAATATATATAATTTGAATTCCATATAATTCAAATTAGCATTTCATTTTGAAATACATGAGCTCATTGTATCATAAAGAGCTACGGGAGACCAACCAAACTCCATCTTCAACCATGCATCACAAAGAGTATTTTTACCTTTATTTCTATGAACTGAAGTCAAACTTGTTTGACTGATCTGGTGGACAACTCAACTGATTTTCACCTATAAGTGCATCTGCACTCAGATCAACACATGAAACACACTGGGTACCCAGAAAGTGTCATGTAGTCCACGCCAGTTGTAGCCTCCTAATGAACTATTCTGATCTATCATTTCCCAATGTGATATATCTTTTCTTGATTTCCCATAAACAGAATATACCAAATGTATTCTGATATATGATTTTTCCATTAAACACTATGTTTGGGAAAATTACACATACTGTTCCATGTAGCAGCCAACTGCTCATTCATTTACACTGACAATTGGTATTACACTGTGTGGATATATTGAAGTGTGTTTACCCATTCTAAAATTGATATATACATCTGGATTGCTCCCAGCTGTGCACTATTATGAAAAAAAATCGGCTATGGATATTCTTACACGTGTCTTTTTGTTCTTATAAGCACTCGTTTAGTTGGGCAAATTCTTCTTAATAGTATTTTAATGAAGTCAATTTTATGCATTAGTGTCCAAACGTAGCAATTAACCAAAGTAATCTATTATAATCATATAAAAGAATATGCTGCCACCTTTAAAAACTTCTTTTATAAGGTTTTAATAGCCATGTTTAAGGTATAATATGCCCAACATACACATTGTCTTTCTATAAGACATCAGAATCAGTTAAGGACCTCTAAGACCAAGTTCTCAGCACAAAGGAGATGTATTTGCCCCGGAGGGAAAGAGGGCATGGCATGGAATGAGAGACGAAGACAAGAGATGGAGGACTAGGGAGAAGGGGAAAGGGGCATTTGTGTGGAGGACAAAGGCCTGCCTCTGGATAGAGAGGAGAAAGCATGGCTCATAGGCAAATGGCCGTTAATAAAGGTAAAATGGGAAACCTCATGTTAGGATGAGGTGTGTGCTTGATTTTTAACTGAGCGTGCTAATTAGGTAAACCAAAGGGCCTTCTGATTACTAGACTTCAATACTTTGGTAGCTGGACCTTGGTAGTCAGCCTCAGGAGGAGGGATTGGCCAAATAAGGGAATAGATGCTGGTGGCTGGCTTTAGGAATGCAACCTAACCGTTTTTTACCTAGATAGAGGGAATGAGGCAGAAGGGCAAGACCTGCCAGAGCCCCATGTCAAGTGAGCTAGTGTTCCTTCAGTTTTCCTCCTAGGTATGCCGGTCCTATGTGTGCAGGAAGTCTGTATCTCCTAAATGTTCTTGTAGCTGAGCACTGCCTCTGAGGTCCAGCTTGAGCATCTTTCCATCTATTTTTGAAGCAAGCTCTTGGTGAATTATGGCTTTGACTTTGGAGGGTTGTTTGTTACAACTAATGTCTCTTCTCTGAGTACTACACATACATTTTTCATAAAATGTCTATGCTTTATATTATCATCATATACCGCACACACACAGACACACACACATTCACATTCATAAATACACAACACACATAAACACTCACATACATATACAAACACATACATACACACAAACGTATCCCACCTACACACATACACACATACAAGTATGCACATACGTAATATGAAACTAGCTTATCTTTCAATTTTTGTGAACAACTGAAACATCCCTTTAAAGTAGTATAAACAAAAATATGTATTAGAAAGCCCCCACTTTTTGGTTTGTCGATAATTACAGGTTTAATAAAACAAAAGCCAGCAATTATTCATTGAGCTGCACTTTCAGAACCAAGTTAGACAGTGGTAATGAAGGGTAAAGTCCTAACCTTCAGGAACCACAACCACTCCACATTTCAAAGGTTTATTAACAACACTGATGGGAGTATTCCACCACAAGGCTATTTCTCATCTAACATTCCTCACCCTGCTTAGAGTTTACGAGAGCAAGAGTCTTCCGATTTCAGTTTAGACACATCTGGTCCACAAATGAGGCAGGCACCACAACCCTCCATCATTGTGAAATCCTCACCACAGCCTGGATGATGAGATCTTGTGTTTATTAGTAAAGATGTTAGAGCCAGTTGACTGCAATGCTCTTTTGAGTGGAGACATCTCAGATGTGGCATCTTGGATGTGTTACACCCTTCTTTCTTTGCAGAGGGACTGCTGAATTAAACCTAGTTCTAGCCAGGAGTAGCTTTGCTGCAGAGCTGGTCTTTCTTACCTGCAGCCTTTGAAAAGATTATTTCTTAACAGGAAGAATTAGCATTCCCAGCTCGGGTTTTTGTTTTGTTTTGTTTTGTTTTGTTTTTGTTTTTTTGTTTTTTTGTTTTTCCTTTTTTTTTCCTTTTCTTATTTGACAGAGTTCTTCTTAATTTCCATAAGGAATATTGAGATCTCTTGCTTTTAAAAAGAAATCATAAATGATTTTAAAATCCTTGAAGATAGCCGGGATTAATAACAACTTTCTCTTTTGTCTAAAACAAAGTCTCACTTGCTTCCAAAAATAAACAAAGAATTTAAGGCCGCTTTATTATTACTATTGATAATGACCTTTGATTAGAACCACCAAAATAACTGATTCATAGAGTTCATGCTGAGGACATTCAGCCTTTCCTGTGGTCCAAGCCACTGCCCTGAAGGAGCCAGGACAAGGCTGACAAGCATCTTGGAAGAAAATGAAGCATATTCCCAGAAAAGTAGATGAACTGTGCTTCTTCTCTTTCCACATTCAAAATAAATCAAAGTACCAACATATTCCTCATCAACAGTTCTTCCCAATTTAGCCTCACAAAAATGACTCTGGTCCTCTGTAAGTTGAGTCATATTCCCCGCAACAACTGGTCAAGTCAATGCCACAGAACCCACATGACATCTTCAGAGGAACACAGAATTAACTGAGTAGAAGTCCTTCCCCCCCACCAAAAAAAAACTACACGATCTGAAATTGGTCCTGGAGAAGCAACCATGCAAGTGTAAAAACTGAAGGTCATGATGCAAAACTCAGCCGCCCAGCCTTCACGTTAATGACATGAGCAGGAACTGCTCAAGACTAAAGCTGTGCAGAAATAAAACGGTGACAATGTAATGCAACCAGCACCTCTCACGTGACTTCTAAATGGAAAACTGTGACGGACGTGGCATGAACTGCTGGAGAGCAAGTTTGTATTTAAAATTAAATGATAAAGTACTGAACTGAAAAGTCTTGAGTATGAGAATTGTGTTATGATGATGTAGAGTCCCCTTGTTCTTGGAAGATACATACTGAAGAGTCTGGAGGAAAACACTGGGATCGGTTCTCCATGTTAAACTAGCCCTGATACAACCAATATTTATTTAGCTTGTATTTAGGCTAGGCTCATCTGGGTGGTCGTCTGAGCTGGCTGGGCTTCCTTCTGTGTTTCTGATCAGATACAGCGGCTCTGTTTCTGGAGATGGGCTGTGTTTGTTCAGTAGCAGGGGTGCAGAGGAGGCTGAGTCCCTGGTTAACCTAACCATTGGTTATTCACATGGAAGAAACAAATCACTTGGGAGGAGGGGTTAAGGTGTAAGGGAGATGGGGAGAGGGAGGGAGGGAAGTAGGGAGGAAGGGAGGGACAGGGACAGGGATGGGGAGGGAGAGACAGAGAATTCCTGAAACCTAAGTGCAGAACTCACTCCTCGCGCCACTAGTCATAATAAATCCCAAGGTCAGTGTGTGGTTAAGGATGATGCTCCCTGCCAAGCTGCTTCATAAAACACCTTGGTACAGTGCAAGTGGGGGAGCTACAGGCAGAATGCAAGGGTATGCACTCACAATTTTGCCATAGCTTTGAAATTCTCCAACCCCCCAAAATGCAATGAAAAGTGGATGATAGGGAAAGAAGCTAGACACTGGAGACTACAGAAAATCACCTTGAAACATAAAAAGAGCATTAGCCATCATGATCCGGTTCAGATGCTGCCTCTGAGTCCCAGGACAATGCTGAGAATATCTATTTATTCTCTAGGCCTCGTGTGTAAACTGACATCTCCACTCTGAGATTAAATCCTCACTCAGTTGAATGCTCTCTTCTGGGCATAGACTCTTTCAGAAGTTTGAAAATGACTTGGCTGATGCATGACGTTAGACCTAGTTATGACATGTAATAAAGCAAAGGCAATGAAAAGAACTCTGCAGTTCACATAAGAGGTTCTAGGGACACCCACACCAAGAAGCCAGTGGAGGAACAGGACCTGATATATTTTAACGTTACACCAGAAATGTGACAAAAAGGAGACTCTCACTCAAGAATGAATCATCTCAGACTTTGCAAGAATGCAGTCATGTTTGTCACTACTCTGCTCTGCCTTCCCAGAGTCCTGACTTCTTCAGAGAAAAGCACTCATGATCTCTTGGGGTCCTGTATACTAAGGCCTTTGTGGATGAAGCAGAGAGAGCCACGGGTGTTCCCCTGCTCCTTCCCCCCCGGCCCCATCTTCACACACTGCATGTGTGGTGGAGTGCCAGGAACAGTGTCACCAGCGGTCCAGGTGTCCAGCAAACCCAGCAGCTGCCTTCATGGGAGGAGCCCCTGGGAGCGCCTCAGATGGCGTGATTTTCTCACTTCGGAGCACTCTGACCCCTTCTTGTTGGAGTTCAAAGGAGAGATGCCATGGAGCAATATTTCAGCTGTTTTGTTTGTGTTTCCTTGAGGGCTCTTGAGTTTACCCCTCAGGCTCATTTGAACTATGATTTCCAGGAGTTGTGTGGAAAGTGCTGTTCTCTGCTTAGATATTTAAATACCCTCTACTATGTGTATTTAAGAGAGAAGGAGGCAAACAAGACAGTGCCCTCGTGGGCAGAGCATGGCCTACTTTATCTAATAGAGCCACAGGACCACTACCTTTCTCACATGTGGGCATGGAAACGTCACAGCAGTCCTAGAGGGGACAGACATCCTTAGCCTCGAGACTCTGAAAAAGTGTGGCCAGCAGATAGAGTCCATCTGAACTCCACTGTGAGGCAATGCCTTCAAGGCGACTAAGCCAACAGGCTGACATGCTAGTCACCCAGAACGACAGCAGCCAAACTAAGTCACAGGCCCCACGACCTGTGTGTTTTATTAAATCAGCCTCACCTGTTTGTTTGTGCACTTTTTATGAATGCTTTCTCACGGAAACGGTGACGTTGTGTAGGTGGCATGGACCTTATGGGGGAGGGACAACCAAAACGCTCGCAATGGAGTCCTCTAAAGAAAAAGTGAGCCATCTTCCTCCTTGAGGACCTTGACTTCTGCATCTATAAAAAACTCCAAAATATCAGTGACTTAACACATCCAAAAGAATTTCCTTTTAAAGCACACAGGAGTTCCAGGGTATCCTTTAGCAAATGTGGGGTTGGGCAAAGTATCTGCTCCAAGGACTCAGTCTGATGGGCAGAGCCATGCAACCAATGACAAATGAAAAGAAGACCCCTCCCCCATCTGCAGGCCTTTAGAGTCTAGGTCTAAGAGGGGGACTTATATCATTTCCAGTCACTGTCTATGGCCATACCACAGTCACCCCAGTGTACCTAGCTGTAAAGGACGTTAGGGAGTGACGTCAGTGCATGCTAAAGAAAAAGGGAAAGAGGGTGCAGAGAACAGATAACGACCTCCACTTATCACCCATCTCCTCAGGGGAAGACTAGTTTTAACTTCTCTGACCTGCTCTAAAGCCCATGTAAAATATGCACATCTGTAATTTTTGCTCAAGTGAGCACTTATCTTTCTGACTCGTGTTAAATATATGTGTGCATGTGAAATGCTATGGTGCCATGAGTTTGCTTTGAAAAGAATGTTAAGAAGGTTGTGAGAACTCAATAGTACCTTCTTGTCCCCCAGTGGGTGCCTGAAACTGCAGACACTGCCAAAGAATACCTCCTATGCTCTTTCCTATACACATGAAAGTTCAAATTTATATATTATAATTGAACAAGTATGGCAATGTACCATAATAACATTATATGAGTGAGTATAGTGTCTCAAAATATCTTGTTTTACCTTACTCGCCCTCTATAGTGAGCCATATGATACAGTGTCTATCCAGGATAATGAAGGCATTTCAGAGGCAAAACTATTGTGACATAGTGTGAGGCTCCTTCTAGTATAACTCAACACAAACACTGGAATGCCCCGAGAGATGATCTGACAACCAAGAAGCCATCACGCTAGGGCAAGCAGAGCATCCCAAGTGGGTACCTCGGACAAAAACATGATCTATCTCAATGAGGATGTGGTCAAACATTCAGAGATTTCATCATGCTGCTCAGAATCACCCACAATGACCAGTCTTAAATATTTATTCCTGGAATTTACTGATTTTTACTAATTTCTAGACTATAGTTTATTTGGCGATTACTAAAACTACAGAAAATAAAGAATAAACAAGAGGAGCACTGTTGAGGTGACATAAGTAGCTGTGACTTTTTTTGAAGTCTGATGAGGTTATATGGGAATTTCTTATATTTTCCCTTTGTTTTGCATATATTTATTAAATATACCTATTATACTAGCCTTAAAATTTAACATAAAAACATTACACTTTCTACCACAAAAGACCACAATGAAACCATGGTGCTGTCAGTGGTAACTGTAGGCACTGTGGCTTGATTTCTTTCACTTTCTTCCAGAATTCTAGTCCGATATGCAGAGCTGACATATAAATGCGATTGATAATAAGTGCAAAAATCTATACAGTAAAGAGACAGAAGAGTTAACAGTATTAAGGCTCCGACAGCAACAGAAGAGAGTCCAATGGCAGATGATTTATTAAGTAGAGCCAAAATAAATACCAAACTTAGAATGTTCAACATTCTTAGGCATCAAGGAAATGCAAACCAAAACTGCACTGAAACTTCATCTCACTCTGAACAGAATGGCTCTCAATAAGAAAACAAAACAAACAAAAAAAAAGCATATATTGATAAGGACATAGGAAAATATAAACTAGTTAGAAACTATAGAAATCAGTATGGAGGCTCTGCAGAAAATTAAATGAGAATTATCATATGATCCAGTTATGACGCTCCTGGGCATATATACCTAATGTGTGTATATACAGCTAAGTCAGCATACCATAAAGATAAGTGCATAGCCATGTTTATTGCTACACTGTTAACAACAGCCAAAATATAGAACCCACCCAGCTATTTGTCAACAGGTGAATAGATTTAAAATGGAAATATATGTATGTGTGCAATACATATGCATATATATATCATATATAACAAATTTTATTCAACCACAAAGAACGAAGCCGTACTATTGGTAGAAAACTAGATAAAACCTGGAGATTGTCATGTTAGGTCAAACAAGGCAGTTCTACAAAGATGCCTATTCCATTAGAGTAAGAGGAGTCCCGTTAGGGATGTGGACAGATGTGCTGGTTAGCTTTTGTCAAGGAGACAGAAACCAGGGTCATCTGGGAAGAGGGAACTTAGGTTGAGAAATAGCGTTCATCAGATTGGCCTGCAGGCAAGCCTTTGGGGAATTTTCTTGATTAATGATTGCTATGAGATGGGACTGGTAGTGTGATGTGAGTTGGGCCCAGCCCTCGGTGCGAGGTGCCATCCCTAGACAGGTAGGTTGCATAAGAAAGTAGGCTTCAGGAGTCATGGAGGGTAAGTCAGTAAGCAGCATGCCTCCATGGCCTCTGGTTCAACTGCCACACTACGTTCCCATCCTGACAGAACGTGAGCTAGAAGGTGACATAAACCCTTCCCCTTCTTAAGACGATTTTGGTCATGTTGTTTATGTCAGCAATAGGAACCCTGCCTGGGAGAGATACTCACACTGGGAGTGAGGCCTTCCTCAGATGATCTCATTAAGAAAATTCCTCACAGCCGTTTAGATCTCAGTAGGTTCTAGATGTAGTCAAGGTTGATGACCAAAATTTTCCATCAGAAGTTACAAAATTCCACTTGCTATCAGGGAGTGCCCATGCTTTTAACTGCTCACACCCTCTGAGCCTGGGGCTTGAGTTTTCATACTACCATGAGGGCTTGGGTTTGATTCTTGGTAACTTGAGATTTATGGCTGGCTGTTGGGGAAAAGATCCTTTTCCAGGGCACACTTAGAAAATTTTAGACTGTTTATGTGACTCTGAAGATAGTTAATTTTATCTCAAGCTCCTTCTTTTCCTTTGTCACTTCATCCCTGGATGCTAGAAGCAACCAGCTAGCATCATTGTTAACAAGGGCTCAGTTTACTGGCTAGTTTGTTGTTGTTGTTGTTGTTGTTGCTTGTTTGTTTGTTTCTTTGTTTTGTTTTGGTTTTGGTTTGTTTGGGTTTTTTGTGTTTGTTTTTGTTTTGTTTTGTTTGCCAACTTGACCCAAGTCAAGATCATCTGAGAAAATGATCATGTCATTTCAATTGAGAAAATGTCTCTATCAGATGAGCCTGTGGGTATGTCTCTGTGGACTTAATTGCTAATTGATAAAGGAAGGCCCCAGCGACTGTGAGCAGTACCATCTCTGGGCAGGTGATCATGTGATATGTAAGAAAGTAGCTGAACAAACCAGAGAAAGCAAGCCAGCAAGCACCAGTCCTCCATGACTTCTGCCTCAGTTCCTGCCTTGAGTTGCTGTCCTGCCTGCCCTTCATTATTATGCCATGAGTTGTAAGATGAAATAAACCCTTTCTTCCCTAAATTTCTTAAGTCATGGCATTTATCACAGCAATACTAACCTAACTATGACAAAGTGAAAAGGTGGGAAGGAGGACAAAGGATAAGAAAGGGTCATAAAAGGATTGAATATGATTAAAGTATATTATAAGCAGTGTGCATATGTCTCAGTGAAGTCCCTTACCTTGTGTAACTAATACACACTAATAAATAGCCATGAACATTACTCTGTGTATGTCCTGTACTCAATCCTAGAAATATTAATGAGCTGTTCCTGTGAAGACTGTACGTAATGATGGTTGTAAACATCATAAGATCATGTGTATTTGAATAAAAAGGTCTATTTCTCACTTGAACAAAGGGCGGATATTTCTTATTCAATGGCTTGCTTCCAAACAACAATCTAAGTAAGGTTCCCTGATATCTCTTAGACCTGCCATATTGAAAGGCAAGGCAGAGTACATGTTGATAATCACTCAGGAATCTTAGAACTGATACCACACTCCTATTTAGCTCCAAATGTGGCTGGAAATGTCTTCTAGCTGTGAGTTTAGGAGGAAAGAAATGTAGTGGGCTTGAGTGGGTTTCTAAAATGTCCTACCACAGGGAAGGCCTAATCCAGGTCTGCTGGGAATACAGACAGGGCAACAGACACATTCCACAGGAATATATAGTCAGGTGAGTGACAAGGACATGAATACAGGGCCTCAGAGATTTTGAAGGCTGTAGGACTGACTGTTCCGAAACTTCCATCAACTACTGGTACAATTTCAGAAATGTGCTTAAAACACAATTTGGTGCTGCCTTATACACATGGCTCCCTTTTCATATGATGGGTAAGACAGCGTTCCCTAAGCCTTCAAAAGCAGGCTGTTGCTGGTAGCTTTGCTTTGAGAATATAACTGGTATGTGCTTACCAGAGTATAAATTCATCTGGAATTTGGATTGCCCAGATTGAAGAAACTTCAGTAGCATTCATTCATACATTTGTTCAACAGTTAATAAAGACATCTGACCCCAAACTCATTTTACAATTTTTACATTTTTACAAAGTCTTTGATCTTTAACTCTCCATTTATAATTTTATAAGAATGTACATTCCTTGCAAAAGTTTCTTTCCAGGTTTTTTTTTTCTTTAGTCATTTTTCCTTGGGAGAAAAAAAGTATATAACTTTTGGGTGAGAGAAAATGCAGTTGAAGCTCACATGTGGAGAATGGGGCGGGGGGGATGAAAAATGACAATACAGCATCCCCTCAGCCCTAATCTAGAACAGCCTGTCTTTGGCAATAGGAGCCTGTCCACATCACCACCTGGAAAGTCCACACTACCTATGGCTACAGGATTTTAGTTTGCCATCTTAATTTATATATTCCACCTGTGTTGCTGCTGCTGCTGCCTGTGGCCCTTAAGTGATTCTAATTAGAAAACACACAGGGGAATCCTTATGGGATTCCAAAGTTGCTAGGATCCCCTTTGATCTCCCATCTGAAGCACCAAGGTTTATTGTTTCAATTTCTTCCCTCAGCGCTCCAGTTGACAATTATTGGTATTTCAGCGCCTGGAGATAGCAATGGGAAGCCAGGCAGCCTAACAGTTGAACGCAAGCACTCTCTGCCCAGGAGGGGAAACCCACGTCTAAGGAAAAGGAAAAGATACCAGCCTGCACTTCATAAATAGCTGTCAATTTATTAATGAGCTGCTGGGTTTGGCTAGGTTTTTAAAGATATTTCCAGCGTTTCCAAAGCGGCAGGCAGTTAAGCGGATACAAACAGATGCAAACAGCATGCTGAACCACAGCTAGTTAGATTCTGTAACTTGCTTTGGCGACCCAAAGAACGTTTGGAGTGGCGAAGGAATTCGTCTTGAAGTTCCCAAAAAAATGATTTGAGCTCTAAAGATAGTTTCATTAAGACATGTCCTTTTTTAGTGGTCGTAAAAAGAGGTAGGAAAAAAAGAAAGAAAAGAGTGGAATGCCGGCAAGAAAGTTGTATTTATTTAAATTCATACACCTAAGGAGAATCTAAAGGATTTATCCAATAGTCCTGGGATCCAAATAAATGGAAATGTGTGACAAGAGCTGTGGGAACTCGTGCTCATGCTTGACTTGGGCTGGACTCACCAGGAGGGAAGGGCTGGGCTGGCGTTTGGGGGGTGGGGGGGGGGGGAGGCGGAGGGAACACAGTATAAAAGTCTCCAGCCTAACAGAACGCCCGCCACTCAAGCCGCTTCAGGAAAGGAAGGCGGGAGCCAGAGCCACGCCAGGACAGACGCAGTTCACTCTAGCATCGGAGGCAGGGAACCCTCGCTCTCCTGGTCCATCGCCCAGCGGTTCTGCTTGCCAGCAGCACCCACTGTAAGGCATGAGTCGCTCGCCCGGGACAAAGGCTGCAGCGCGGTCATGAGGCGGTGGCACAGTTGCAGCGGCTGCGTTTCGGCAGCCCCCAAGTCCCTTCCAGGCGCAGCGCCCCCAGGATGAGCCCCCGGACTCGAGCCTGCCAAGCTGAGAATCATTCTGCGCCCAGCTGACGTCCGAGCGCCTCCGCCGCGCACGTCGCGTCCCTTGCAGCCTCCCACGAGACACCTGCGCGCGTTTAAGCAGAGCGCGAGGACTGAATCTAACTCACACACCTTTCCGACACTCCGGGGCGCCGTAGGTGCATGATCTGCCTTACTCTGTGATCAGCTATCTCAGAGCCCAGCCGCTAGTGCCAAGACCCTTCCGGACTGACAGACACCTTGTCACTCCCCCCCAAACTCGCCTGCTCAAGACCAGGGCACACAGTGGCGTCGTAGAAACCTGGTTTGTCTGATCCCTCCTTCTCCAGCTCTATTTTGCCCATAAACTTTTCTCAGGTGGCCTAGGCGCCCCGCTCACGCCCGCAGCCCCAAGCATTAGTGGGAACAGAGCGCTAGTCCCTCCGCCACAGCGACCTCCGCAGCGCGCACTTAGCACAAGCGAGGAGGCGGACGCAGGCGCCGGCGGGGCGCCCCTAGTTATCCTCAAACGGTGACAACCTCGGTGACCCGGAGCCAGCCCATCCGGAGACTGGACCTGTGGGGCAACGAGGCCGACGACCCTAAGGAGCTCGGAGCGAAGAAGGTGGTGGCCCTTAGGGTGAGTGGCCCGGGGCAGCGGGAGCCGGGGAGCCGACAGTGGAGGTAACTCCCGGCGGCTACTGAAGTTCTCCTCCTTCTCCTCCTCCGCCTCTTCCGCGCGCTCCTCTGGCGGCGGCTCCCGCTCCAGCTGCGGCACCGCGGCCACATCTGGGGCGCCCATGTGCGCTCGGGGGCTCGGCTGCGCCTGCCCCGCCGCCGCCCCCGCAGCCCCCTGCCCGCAGGGTGGACCCTGGCCGGGCCTGGGTCGCGGACCGTCCCGAGTCCCCATCGCCGCCTCTGGACAGCGCCGGGGATTGCTCGGCCACCAGCTTGGACGTCCCCAGCCCCGCGGTGGCTCCGCTGTGGTGTGGCGGCGGCGGTGGTGGCGGCTGCTCCTGTTCTCCCGGCCCCGCGCGTTCAGCCGAGCCCAGAACCAGCCCTGCGGGCCCGGGGAACGGGGCCCCGGCGGGGGCCGAGGCGGGAGCGGCGCAGACAAGCTCTGGGGCTCCGACTCCTCCTCCCCCTGCGCCGGCGCCGCCCGCCGCGCGGGGTCCTAAAGCCGTGCGACTCAAGAGGATGGTGCGCCTGGCAGCGGAACTCCTCCTGCTGCTGGGGCTGCTGCTTCTCACTCTGCACATCACGGTTCTGCGAGGATCGGGAGCCGCGGAGACGCCGGACGCAGCCGCGGGAAATGTCAGCGGGTCCCAGCTGCAGGTGAGTGCGCCGCCAGAGGGGGCGTGCGAGGTTGCGCGAAGCTGCGTAGCAGGCAAGGTACTAAGCGTGCCTGGTATGTGCCAGGAGGCCGGTCCTCCGTTCCACTAAAGAGCGCTTTTGCCTAGGCAACCCTGCTTAGGCAGAAGTGCCTGTGGTTAGAGAGTGGATGGGTGGAAAGGTTTACGAGCAGGCCTGCTACCTAAAGCACTCCTCAGATCTGTCACAGTTTTGGCACCAGGAAGGGGTGTTAGGCTTGCTAGGGGATGTGCAGGCGGCTGCAGGACGCTTTTGCTTCTGGGTGCCACCAGAGACTTAGTAAGGTGTCTGGAGGCAAGGAAGGATAGAGGTGGGGTAAGGCAAAGAGGTCTTCTAAATCTCCGAACTGTGTTTAGAAGAAAGAACTCTACTGGGTGTGCAAGCGGTGTCAGAGGTCAAGACATAACTTCTGGAGAATAGCCAAACACCCCAACCTTGCCTGAATAATTCCTCCCCCTTCTGTTCGGCTTTCCGCCATGCAAAGAGCATAGTCAAGATACCTGTGGGGATCTGGTCTGGAGTTACTTTTAGGACTTTTAAACTTGTAGCAGAGACTCTTTCCCAGTGACCACCCCCTTCAAAGGTCCCCTTAGAACCTTAGAATTGTGTTGATTCATTTCAGCTCCAAACGGGGGGCGGGGGGGAGAACTGAGGCCAAGGGACATATATACTAGGCGTTGAGATGCCAAATGAATTTTGCTGTCTGAGTAAAGGTTGCCTACATGGGCTTTTCTGCTACGACTTTGGAATGCCCTTCTCATGGTTCTAGAGATTTGACCGGTATAAACCGGGAGAAATGAGCCGGAATTTTCTTCAGGACACAACCAGGATTCTCCGATCTGCAAAGAAATCAAGCCAGACCTACTAAAACTACTAAATTTGCAATACTGAGGTTTTTTTTTTTTTTTTTTTTTTTTACCTGCTAATGAAAAGAGCATTTATTTAAACACATCTATATCAGGTATTTACTATTTGGCTGTTTTAAAATGTGTCTCAGGGTTTAGCCCATTTAATCTCATCATAAGCCTCATTACAAGACTACTAATCCCTCTGCCCTACAGATGGTCATACTGAGGCACAGAGAGATAAAAGACATGTTAAAATTTACATATTCCCACCTGTTGGTTAATTCTATCAAGGTTGCTGTCTGCCAGACTAAAGCAGTGCGACCATTACAAATGCAAACCAGGCCTGCAAGAGTACATGCCTCAAACTTAAGCATTCTCCGACGCTTCTAAAAACATTCCGACTTTGTAGGAGCCTCACATTACCCTTTGGGTAAACCTGTACAGCAACAGATATCTCCCGGGCCTAACTCTAAAGGGATAATCCTTAGTTTCTTCAAGACTTCTGGAAATCTTACTTTCTATGTGATGCTTTCTTTCCTCGTGGACTCATGAAACGCTGTAAAAGTGATGTTCTGTGGAAAAGTAAGCTTGGCAGATTTCTTTACGAGGTGCCTGCTATCATTAGAATAATCTCTGGTTGGCCTTTTCCACCCTAAGTTAATGAGAGAAGCAGCTGGTGGTGTTGGGTGGGGTTCTAGGAGGTCTTTCGCTGAAGAACAGACCCCAAAAGGCAGAAGAAATGTGGGGTTTAGAAAAAGTTCTGCTGCTAGGAATATCTGGGGTCCTGAGTAGCTGCTAATCCAATAGCTTTCTGTTTGTCTTGTTAGAGTGCTCAGTTACAGAGCATGCAAAGCCCTCACTTAACCAAGCCCAGTGATGACGTTAGCAGCTTAGTTTGTAATTCTACTCTTTTTGTAATTTCTTCTTATAAACGTTTTATATTCTTCCTGGCCCAAGTTATTTCTTGGGCTCAAAGCAGTATGCCTCAAATGGACAGAGCCAACAAAACCTGCAAAACACATTTATCTGCCGTCTTCCGGATGCAAAAGAATGCATTTGCTAGCAGCAGGTGTTTTTGAAGGCAAAATTATGACCACTGAATTCTGGACAACTTTGAGCCCAACCTTAGATCCCATCTAAGTTGTTTGGTTCTGTGATGTCCATGCTGCCACAGTCCTTCTTAGTCCTCAGAAGCTCAGCGGATCCCCTTACAGCAGGAAGCAGGCACTGGTGAGTTTGCCTCAGCTGCACTGTGTTTGGAATCATTTAAAAAGAGCCGCCACACCTTTATTTAAGATCTAGCGACATGAACGGATCAAAGACATCCAATAAAAGTACTCCAAACAGCAACAACAAGAGCTAACGATTTAATTAAGTGCATTTTGGTATGACAAGCAACGCTCCTACCACACATTAACTTCTGTAACCTCAAAGAAAAGAACGTCAGGAGTTAGCTCTGTCGTCATCCCACTTTCAAGTGGAGAAACTGAGGTTAAGGAACTCACTCTAAAGCTGAAGAGCTAGAAGCGCCTTAACTTTTTAAATTTTCTTTTACAATGTAAAAATGTATACCTTATATTTTGTATATTGTATTTCAAATGATATATCCAAATTCCAAGTTCCTTGTAAACTCATAATACTGGCTGTAAAAGAAGGACAACTTTTTAAAAATTTTTTTTATTATTAATTTATTCTTGTTACATCTCAATGGTTATCCCATCCCTTGTAACCTCCCATTTTTCCCTCCCTCCCATTTTCTCCTTACTCCCCTCCCCTATGACTGTGCCTGAGGGGGACCTCCTCCCCCTGTATATGCTCATAGGGTATCAAGTCTCTTCTTGGTAGCCTGCTGTCCTTCCTCTGAGTGCCACCAGGTCTCCCCCTCCAGGGGACGTGGTCAAATATGAGGCACCAGAGTACCTAAGAAAGTCATACCCCACTCTCCACTCAACTGTGGAAAATGAGAAGGACAACTTTTAAACGCTACCTTTTCAAATGCACGTGTATAGTCTTGCTGTGCCAATACCAATACCAATACCAATACCAATACCAATACCCATACCAATACACACATGTCTATATAGGCATCTGTACTCGTGTCTATATGCAAATTCACTTAGAATCATCAACAAGATTTCTTTGGTAGTTCCCAGGAATTTTAGGAAATTGTTTTGATGTTATTGTCGTTGTTTTGTTTTGTGACTGTTTCATTGCTGCAGGTATGCTGATATGAGGTGGCAATAAAGTGTTCTGAGCACATAACATCTCTCTGTTGGCTAGTGGATCAAAAAATATCCAGTAATCCAGTGAGAAATTTTCAGTCGTTAACACTAGCTGTATAAAAATTCATGGAACTGTCAAGTTTATTGCTTTTTGGATGATATTTTATTTTATTTTATTGCTGGCATAACTTTATCTTGTATTGTCAGATACTCTGATTAGTTTTTTCATATGTCTTTAATTAAATGATAATGAGAAAACAATTACATATAATAAAAGCATCCTGGAAGACAGAACATTTCAAAATACATGCTCCATAGGCAATAACAATTACGCTCAAAATAATGCTAGCTCCTTATAAAATGGAATTCTCATGTATCATCTAATAAATCTCATTCAAATTTAGAATTGCAATTTTTAGTAATAAAACTCGACCTCATTAAAGCAGTGAGATTTAAGCAAGCTTAATAACCTGCCAAATCGGTTATTTTTACAATAGCATAAAGGGAAGCCAAACTCTGAACTTCAGTGAAAAGATTTTGTTCTTGATCTGTCTTTACGAGCAAGCATTCTGCCTCTTTATTTGTCTGTTACCATCAATAAAATGGTGTAGCTTCATGTACTCCCTGCTTTATCTGAGCCATATAGCACCAGAAGAAAAGCCACCATTGAGTGAGGTTCCTCACAGTGACTCCAAGGAATTGACAGTCATCTCCTTATCCTAGGTGAGTTCATTCTGAGACCTTGATGAAGGCTCGAAACCTCAGATAGCACCGAACCCTGCAAACACTGTTTCTCCTCTACCCACACACCTATGATAAAGAAAGAACAAAAGTTTTAAATAAGATAGAACCAGTATAATGATGTGCTATGAAAGATTTCATCACTTTGGCTAGTACAGCATGCCATTTAAAGCTTACAAGTTAGCTATTTCTCATACTTTCCAGTAAGTGTTTTTAGACTACATTTGATTGCTGATAACTAAACCCAAGGAACTGAACGCACAGACGAGGAAGGATCGGTGTCCATTCAACAGATGAGGATGTGGGGAAGTGAAAAGGTTGAGGTAACTTGCCCAATGCTACACTGCTGGGGTGGGGGAAGGGCAGGCGAGAAGAGTTCAAGCTCTCCTTTCCATCTGTCAACAAGATTCCTCCAGCTTTGATTCAAGTTAGTAGGCATTGATGATTCTTGTTTCCCAACTCGCATGCCCACTCTCCAGTCAGGCAATTGCTCTTATCATTGGAACCTTTGTAAGTGATGGATAATAGTCCCACTTCCCTACTGCTGTATGACAAACCACTCTGCAATTTAGTGGCTTAAATGCAGCCACAGTTTTATTTGTTCACGACTTTGTAGGGCAGCCTCTAGCTCTGGGCTCAACTGAGTGGTTCTTCTGTTCAACTTTCCCTAAATTATGTATGTATTTAAGCCCTCTGTTGGTGTAATGTGGATGAGGTAGTGTAATTACCTCATTCCTAAGTCTGGTGGTTGTTGCTAGTGGCTGTCCACCTGTTCTCTCCATGTATCGTCTCACCTTCATCTCCACACGGTGAGCTCAGAGTAGCAAGCAAATGAAAGCGGGTGTAAGACCCCCGTACCGAAGTGCACATTTTAGGGCCGGCTTTAATGCTCAGGGATGGGAAGCAGGTTCTAGTTCTGGTCGGGGAGAGCCCCCCAGTTATGTTACAAAGGCCTGGGTGAGGCTGAAGGAATTCTTGCAAAATACAATATTGATCTCTTCTTTCATGTGCTTTGTAATTGCCTTGGCCAGCTTGCTTCATTTCTGCTGCTTAGTGGCTTCGTTTGGCTTTCTTAAGTGTATTCAATTCCCAATCTCTGCCCTGATGACTTTTTTGTTAAAGATTATAAAAAATCTTTAAAATACGTTTTGTTCAAATAAGTTTGTAATACACTCTTTTAGAACAGCAATATACTTTGAAATTATTTATGAGTTTTAAATATATAACATTTTTTTTTTTTGCCCAAGGGGATAACCAGTTAGTTGCCTTGTCGAACTTGCTAAATGTTCCACTTTGTCATATACTGAGTTTTTCACATATAAATCTGCTTCTTCACATATCTATTCATGTACAAATATTACCTTATTTTCTACAATATAGTTATGTAATATGTTTTAGTAGGGTAAATATCCTATTTTATTTTAAGTTTGAGCCAGTGACATAACTCAGCAGGTACCAGCTCTTGTCACCAACTTGAGGATCTCTAAGGATATGAGTCAGCCTCAAGAACTCACATTTTGGAAGCAGAGAACCAACTCCCCATAAGCTCTCCTCTGACTTCCACAAAGCACACTGTGGTGTGGGAGTACACACACACACACACACACACCCCACTGATCAACCAATCAGTGTTAAAATCAATTCTTGGAATTTTATACTAAATATAGCCCAGTGAACTTTAGAGTTCTTTTGTTTTAAATTACTAAAACTTTACTGAGAATTATTTTAAATGTCTTACTACTTTAATTCTCCCAACTAGGACAGAAAAAAATGGAGGTGAAAAAAAAAATAGAAGTGTTTATTTCTTGAGAAAGATTTTATGTTTCTTTGTTTTTCAAATTTAATTTTTAATTGAAGCTAATGTTTCCATACAATATATTCTGATCATGGTCTCTCCTCCCTCAACGACTCCAAGATCCCCCCTCCCCCACGCAACTTTATGACTTCTTTCTCTCTCTGTCTAGAAAATGAGAAATTTTTTTCACATTTTTGTTTTATGGATTATTTTCTAGGTTTGAATGCTTTGGAGAATAGAATATTAGTTTTTGTTATGTTCATGAATTTTGTTCTGGAATCTAGAAAAGCTACACTTAGCAATACTTGCTTACAAATGTGAGTTTTCCCTTAGTGTATATATGGGAGCTGGTATTACACTTTGGTAGTGGTATCTTCTTATATACACTTATGGTAAGGATTCAATTTTCTTTCACTAGCACTTAAAGTAATAAAAACTGAATGTCAATTAAAATAATGTCAGAATGCTCTTAAAGTCCTCCTATGTTTGCTATCTCTTTGATTAGATTATGAGACTGATGCACTACCTACTGTGATAACAAGTCTCCTTTCTCTTTAATTAGAATATCAATCTATTCTAATTATATAATATTTCTTTAGCTGGTGGTAGTAACTTACATTTCTGAACAAATCATACGTTCCCTCCTGAGCTTTAGTTTTAATAGGATAAGGCTTATGCATAAGTATTTGTAACTGTTCCATGTTCCCTGTAGTGCATACTTGCATATATATACCATAAAATGTTTTACATAAGATCTATGGGGGCAAGGTTATTAATTTAATATATAGACCCTCTATACCTTGGCCTATCTGATGATTCCAGAAGCAATATCACTATGGTCTTATACTGCCATTGTTCCTTTTTCTCTTCTTGTTACCCTAATTCTGTTCATTTTTAAGTTTACATTTCTATAATTCATAGTGTTAGGACATAAATGTCTTTGGGGAGCTATAGTTTTATTGAGGTGAAATTTCTCATTAATCTCTTTTATTGTGTGTACATTCAAAATTTTTTGTTTTTTTTTTAATTTATTATTGTTACATCTCAATGGTTATCCCATCCCTTGTATCCTCCCATTCTTCCCTCCCTCCCATTTTCCCACTATTCCCCTCCCCTATGACTGTTCCTGAGGGGGATTACCTCCCCCTGTATATGCTCATAGGGTGTCAAGTCTCTTCTTGGTAACCTGCTGTCCTTCCTAAAAGGTACTCCAGAGGAATCTTCATACCTGATCTCAAACTGTACTATAAAGCAATAGTAATTAAAACAGCATGGTACTGGCACAGCAACAGGCTGGTTGATCAGTAGAATTGAATCGAAGACCCAGATATGAATCCACACACATATGGTCACTTGATTTTTGACAAAGAAGCCAAATCCATTCAATGGAAAAAGGATAGCATCTTCAACAAATGGTGCTGGTCTAACTGAAGGTCTATGTGTAAAAAAAAATGCAACTGGACCTATATTTGTCACCTTGCACAAAACTCAAATCCAAGTGAATTAAAGACCTCAACATAAAACCAGAGACACTAAGTCACTTAGAAGAAAAAGTGGGGAAGAGGCTGGAACATATTGGCACAGGAGACAACTTCCTGAACAGAACACCAACGGCCCAGGCCTTAATGTCAACCATTAATAAATGGGATCTCATGAGGCTGAGAAGCTTCTGTAAGGCAGGAGACACTGTCAAGAGAACAAAGCGACAGCCTACAGACTGGGAAAAGATCTTCACCAACCCTACATCTGACAAAGGTCTAATATCCAAAATATATAAAGAACTCAAGAAATTAAACACCACCAAACCAAATAACCCAATTGAGAAATGGAGCTTGGAACTAAACAGAGAATTCTCAACAGAGGAATATCAAATGGCTCAGAAATATTTAAAGAAGTGCTCAACCTCCTTAGTCATCAGGGAAATTTTTTGTTTTTAATGTTGTTACTCTGCCTCCATTTTGGTTTTTTTGGGGGGAACATTCATTTGGGTATAGTTTTTAGGGGGAGCATTTATTTGGGTATAGTTTTCAGCCCTTAGTTTCCTGCTTTTTCTGCTTTTACAATTTTGAATATCTAACATCGGTGAGCTTTGCCTCAATTTTCTTTATTTATGAAATCAATGTATTAGCCACTCATAATTACTTCATATTTGTTCTTCTCAGCTTTCTAATTGTTTCTTTTAACCCCTCCCCCACCACCAGCTTGACTGGATGACTTTTCACCCACCCCTCCACCCATGTCCCGCAATCTTGACTGTATGACTTTTCACCCAGCCACCACCCCCGCCATCTTGGCTGTATGACTTTGGCAAGAGAGCCAACCTCTCCTAATTATTTCCTAGTCTTTTCAAGGACTCACAAAATGCTTTACAAGCGATTGAAGCTTAAACAGCATTTAAATTTTATTCACTTGCCCTCAAATTAAGGAAGCTATGTGTCCTATTTCTATTACTTTGAAAATCTCACTAACACATTTTTGCTCATACGTTCCTATCAATGCTGAAAATCAGTCCATAACTGTAACCTACATTTCCCTGGGAAACAGGATTCTGATTCTCTTTCTAGTTTGTCATCAGGTTGTCTCTAAATTTTTTTATTATATTTTCTGAACTTTTAGTGTTAGAATTTTCCTTTTATCCTTTTTCTCCTGCTTGTTGCACCTGGTGATCAGTTGTTACCAGTTTGTGTTCTCAAGAATTATTTGGATTTAACTGGGAGATGTCTTTACTTCTTTATCTGCTGCTTCATAGATCTTGTATTTTCATCTTTTATGTTGCTAAATACATTCTTAAAAATGTTTTTAAAAATAGCTCATCCACTACAAAAATCTCCAAGAACTTACATTTTCAGATGCCTTTATTTGGTTCTTATATGGAATGCCAACTTGGCAGCTGGCTGAGTTATATGTTTACTCTCAGAATGTTGGAGATATTATTCACATTATTACACTATTTCATGTGTCCCAGAAAAAAAGTAATAGAACTTAGCATTGGGCTTTTGAAATGTGCTCGGCAAGGGTTCTGCTCCTGTAATGAACCATGGTCCCCCTCAAGGATGAAACTGAAGCCTTTAAGGTTTTTCTCTAGTCATGATGTTCAAAAGTTTTACCAGATTTGCTTAGATTTGGGGATCATCTCTGAGCGCTTTTCAGCAAATGGTGTGTATACTCTTTCCATGTGACACCCCAAGCTTGCGCGTTCCTCTGAACACTTTAGTCGTTTCTTTATTTATTCCCAGCACCCATGTGTTTCTGGGACTTGTATCCAAGTGCAAAGCTAAGACTGAGATTGCAAAGCCCATCCTCAATGGCCCCCTTTCCTCCCATGCTCGTGCAGCTGTTTTGAAAACTCGCTTTACATCCTGGCTGCGTCTTCAGTGACTTCCCTAGCAGCTGCTCATACTTGAGGTGGCACAGGTGCCACATGGAAATATTACATTCAGGCACTCTGAACCTCAGGACAAAAGGAAACAGTATTCACTTGGTCCTCCAGCTCTCCCCAAACTCTGCAGCCCCCCCCCTTCATCTTACTTCACCCTCTCCACTTCCTTCCTCTTTTTCCTCCCCCCCCCACCCCGTGCCTTTCTAACCTTTCCTTTCTGTCCAATTTGAAAAGACTTTAAAATAATGTATGATTTACATAAGATAAAGTGGGCAAATCCCAAGAGTTCAGTTGCCTTGTTGATAGTTGTGTGTGGCCATACAGCTGCCAACAGTGTTAGGATGCAGAGCATTCTCCATCACCCTAGAAGGCTTTCATGTGACTGTAACTTTGTAGACAATCACCCTTCTCCTGACACCCACCACTGCAGATTAGCCTTGCCTAGTCCTCACATGCACAGCATCATTCGTTTTTCTGTGTATCTATTATCTTTTACTCAATGTACTATTTTTGAGATTCTTTGAAAAATTATGTGTATTGCTAGATTTCCTTTCTTTAGTGTTGAGTGATAATCCAGTTACATGATTTTGTTTGTCCACTCCCCATCAAGGGGTGTTTGGAGAGTTTCCACATCTTTGTATAATGTAGGTAAGATCATGTTACCACCTTGTACAGTTCCTTTTGTGGACAAATGTGTTCATTTCTTATAAGTAGACTTCTAGTAATTAAAGCTAAACTGTTCTTAATACTATTTAAAATTTTTTTCTCAGGGACTAAGTTTTTTGGAGACCATTCCTGAAATATCTCACTTTTGGCTGTTTATAAAACACTATAGTTTTATTTCTTTTAATTTTTTTTTTAGAACAAAAAGCTCTACTGTTTATGTATGCTCTTAGTCATTTCCTTCAAGCCATGGTCTAAAAAAATATATTGATCTTTGGGGGTTGACATATATCCTGAAAATTGCTGTTAAGGAAGATTATATCTGGGGTATCAAACTTCCAAGTGAACCCCAAAATATCTTCTTCATGTCATTCAGATATTTTAATCTTCATCTTCAGAATACTCTTATTTTGTTATACCTTTGGGTTCCTTAGGCTATAACTTAATTCTATGTTCACTTTTTATCTCCCAAGTGTTTATAGGTGGGTGCCTGCTCTCTTTCCAAGAAATGTTACACATGGGTTTGACGATTATTATGTAACAGTCCTCTCTCTGCTCCAGTTTCAGTTGTCTGTTTCTTTAGCTTGTTTTCTTTGGGTTTGTTTTACAATATTTTAGTGCTTTCTTTGGTTCCTTTTCCCTCTCAGCTCCTAAGAGCATTCTTCTTTTGCTACCAACTCCTGGTCCAGCATTTTATAACTTGTGTTGGTGCTAATGAAGCCCCTTTCTTCAATGACAGTAAAGAATGTTTCTCTCCGTGTCTTAATCAAGATTCTCTAGAGAAACAGAACTGATATAATGAGATATATATAAATATATCATTTTGATATATATTTTTATACTATCAGTTTTTTTATATATCATTTGAAGTAGGATTTATTATATATTTATATTATATTATATTATGTAATAATTACATATAATTATGTTAGATATTATAGATAAGATAGATAGATAGATAGATAGATAGATAGATAGATAGATAGATAGATAGTTCTACCTCAAATGATTCAAGTAACTACTCAGAGGTATGCCCAGTAGCTTGGGTTTTCAGTCAGTCCCAGATGTAGTTGAGTTGACAACCAAGAACAGCCACCACAGTACCCTGCTCTTTTCCCCCATAACAGATTGTTCAGGGCCTAGGACAGTAGCATCTGGTTAATCTTTTATTACATGCATGATTTCAAATAAATGATAAAGGAGTTTCTTGTTGGGGGAAAAAGTCTCATTTTGCATCGTCTAAATCCTTACATAAGAAGGTCAAACAAAGCTGTGGGCATGAAATATATAAAATTGTCTTGTGGGATGAAACTATGTCTCAGAAGTTAAGACCATTTGCAGCTCTTGCAGAGGACCTGAGTTTGCTTCCCAGCACCCACATAGTAGCTCACAGACATTTGTAAATTCAGTTTCAAGGGATATGACACTGTTTTCTGGCCTCTATGGGCACTAGACCACCCACCATAGTACACATACATACATACAGGCAAAACACTCAGGTGCATGAAAGAAAACAAACAACTTATTGTCTTCTGGGCCTATCAGTCAAGAAGCAAGATCAAGTACTGTGGCAATCAGGCCAACACATTAATGTCCAGGGTTCCTCTTAGTGCTGAGAACTACTGTCCACACTAGCTGCTTTCCTAATAATATGCTCTTATGCTCCATCTCCTCCCTTCCCTTCCCTTCCCTTCCCTTCCCTTCCCTTCCCTTCCCTTCTAAGAATTCCTTGAGTCTTGTCCAAGAGGTATCTCAGGTTTGCTTTGGGAAGAATCAAAACATACTACCCATCAAATTATTAGTCATTGGGGTGACTTCTTGTCTAGGTTGCAGTGGAGTAGAACTGAAAAGACAGAACACAGTTCCACAAGACACCTCTTTGTTGTCAGTAACAAAAATAAAGTTTTTAAGCCTCAGAAAGGGCTGTGTGTTATGGGCATTGAAACTACTCAATTTCTCATATCTTCCCGCAGCTAGGAAAATTCAGAATAACAAAGGCCACAATTAGGTAAAAGCTGCAACAAATTCCTGGTGCTTAGGGATATGGGCTCGTTTTCCCTTGAGAAATTAACCCCTGTGGTCATTTACTGTTTTAAATGAGAGAATGAATAACGATGGAAACTCCTCAAAGCTCTGTGTGGTTATCATCTAATGCCTGCAAAAGCAGGGCAAGGTGCCCTGATAAAGAGCATCAACTCCCCAAAATAGACCAGCAGATGTCACTGAAAAGTTATTTCTGTAAACTGAGCAGAAGTGAAAACAGTAGGCTAACAACTCCTTCTTCCTGTTGTCCTTGACCTTTGCCCATCTTAGTAAAACAAATCAGCTTGCATAAAGTGCTGTCTGTGACTAAAATTGCTCTGTGCTTCCTGGAAGACACACTGAAGCAGAGCCCGTGAAACTGAACTCATGACTTCAAATTTGAGTTCTTGAGCTGCTGGACTTATGATCTGTACCAATAAATCTCCAGATTTTCAATGACAGACCTGGAAAAAATAATATAGACATAGAAGGCAATAGACCAGGCCAGACACTATGTATCTATTTTCAAACAACAAGATATGACTAGAATGTACATAAGGAATGCAGGAATCTGAAAACAATGTCATGCTCACTCCAGGCATTAACTTACTTCTACAGCATCCAAACAAAATACTCAAGTCAATGAAAATAATTCATAAACACACACACACACACACACACACACACACACACACACACACACACACACACACACACACGTAAATGGTTTTATTTACTCTGATGAGGGGATGAGATGAAAGCTGTACCCAAGATGTACAAGAGTTTCTTTTTCTGTTCTAACTATTCCTAGTCCTAGGCCTGGAAGCTTCTAGCCTCCATACAATCTAATCTTTTGCAAACCTGAAGCTTGAAGGTTTCAGCTTCCAGCATACATCTGCTAACCTAGGTCTAGAATGTTTTAGACTCCACAACTTACTGCTGAGTAAATTACTCTCTCCGGCTGGGTCAACTCAGCTGTTCTGGCCCAAATTCTTCTCCAAGCTGACTGATTCAATCTGGCTTCTCTATACTTCTGACTGAATTGCTCTGTTTGGCCTCAAACTATCTCGGGCAATATTCTAATCTTCTGGCTCCTTCTCATTCTTTGGCTCATTCTCTCCACAGTCTGTCTCTGTAAAACTGTCCCAATAAAATGGCCTCACACACTACACACTGCTCCACCTAATACTACTCTCCCTGCACTGTTCTCTTAAATAGCTTCTCTTTCCTGTCCTATTCTCATCGGAGTTGGTATATCCTATCTCTGACTTACTCTGTCATATCTTTCTCTGATTCTTCACTTTGTGCCCCCAATTAGACATCAGTTTCAAACATAGCTACTTCCTTTTATAAACTAATCTTACTTTCATTGGAATCAAAGGTATGTACTAAGGGTGTGTCTTTATTCCAACCAGGTCATACTGTAACCCAGGGCATGTCTGTCTTCCAGCCAGATCACATAGACCTAGAAGGTCTTTAGATGTGATCCCTTGCTAGAGCAGCCATGTTACTGGGTCAAAATTCATCTATATATTCCCCCTTTCTGCTTAAACTAAAAATTGTATACAGTTAAACTATTACAACAGAAACAATTATCAATCTCACAAAAACGCAACAGTCTGAATGTCCTTATGATGGTCTGTTGATGTGATGATCCTTCATAACTGAAGTCCTGATCATCTGTCCATGAGCACCAAGGTTGTCCAGTCTTCTGGTTTGAACAATCTGTCCTTTTCAACCAGTTTGTTGAGCTGTCCCCATGTAGGGGGAACAGTTTTCTGAATTGCCTGTGTTGCTGTCTTTATGCAGCTCTTCCTTCCTTCCTTCAGTTGTGCCTTTCATGGGGAAGCTTCTCTTTTCCGATCAGATCTTTATCAATTTTTATGGAACCCATAGTCTTCTATCACCTGTGGAAATATAGGCAAAATCTCTTCCCTAACATGACACATTTTCTGACTTACATTCTGATGTTAAAACATCTTTAAAGTATACAGATAGATCTAATTCAGTAGTTTTTCTACAATCCAGTGTCTTTCCTGTTTCATTGGTATTCAAACATTTAAAGTTAAGTCATTGTTCAGTCTATTTCTGGGAAATCTTATTCCAGCATTCCATTTATCAATGTATAGTTATATCATTATGAGTCCACATATTATCAAAGCTAGAATTTTTTATCTTTTAAACTAGACACTTAGGCACTCTCATTTAAATATAGAAATAATCAAGTCACGTTACATAAGATGTCAATATATTGTGTCGGTTAAAATAAGTATGCATCATCTGAGATTAAAGGAATATTAATTTGAGTTCCTCATTGTTGTTGTGGTAGATCTCTTTCCCATAGGTTTATGGCTATATCTGCCACATAAAGCTTTAATCTTCCTATTTGACCTTTTGGTCTCACACATTTAATTTGTCTTCCACTTTATTTTACTTGAAATAATGTTCCAATGCCTGCAAACTGTGTAGCTACCTTCTGAAGGGGCCAATGTGGATTCCAAGATTCTCTTGAGATTATAGTTATATCAGCTCCTCTGTCCACCAAACTTTCAATACCATTTAATTTTAATTTTGGTGTCCAGTTGTAGATAACAGTTTGCCAAACAAAACAAAAAAAAACCCTGTCTTCCAGGATGTCTAACTCCTCCTGTTCTTTCTATTGGAGCTTCTTTGTCTTTGACATATGGAAGTGGTAAAAGCTAAGCAATCCTACCTCCCACTTTAAGGCATATATACCATCATCTCAATCTCTTCCTTAAAGTCTTCATCTATAATTCCTGGATACACAATGAATTCTAGAGATGTTAGGCTGCTTCTTCCTAAAACCATTCCTACTTTATTTGGGGGTACAAGTCCATGAACTCCAGTGGGTATTTTATAGCACTGAATCTTTGATGAGATTTTTACTTATGGCTAAGTTTAGGGCAGTGCTTCCTTCTGTGCCTGCAATACCTACTTTAGTTTTCTTTAGTTGCACTGTGGATTGCTGACAGGATATACCTGGCTCCTGTCACTAGCTGCTTGGGTACAAACAAACCCCCTTAGGGAGTTTCCCATATTTAAAGGATTATCTCATATTTTCCCAATTTAAAGTATTATATTTAAAGAAATTTCTCATCAGTTAGGTATTACCTCACATAGTTCTTGCTGATCTGCATTCATTACTCCAATGCCTGCCTTTACCACACCTACAAATCTGAGGTCTTCTAGAGAAGTCTCTAGGAACACCTTGCCTTCAATCCTTTTCCAAATGACCTCATCTCTCACAGCTAAAACAGCATACATTTTGATATGTAGGATTATTGGCCATTGCTTGTCCAATTACATAGTCATTAGGGTCAATATCAGCCATAGTTCATCCATGGGTACTGATAGAGCTTCTAAAGGTCTAAGAACTTTTTTGTATTCAGCATTTGCATTTTAAAGCTAAAATTTCAATTAATACCAATCTTGCATCTTGATCTGATATTGCCTTGTCTATAGCACACATCAATCTATGTAAGAAATCAATAAAAATCTCTCTGAGGATTTGCATAATGCTTGCAAATGACACAGATCTTTTCTTTTGTTCCTCCATCTTATCCCAGACTCTTAAAGCTACTAATGTACATTGTATAATAGAGTCATAAAATTTCACCTGATTTTTTAAATCAGCATATTGACCTTCACCTAAAATTCATCTCTCACTATATTAATGCCTTTAGAACTGTTATAATTTTTGATAATTGCAGCTTCTCATCATCACATTTACCACTGTAATTGAGAACCAGCTTCTAGTACAGCTGCTGCTAAACCTTTCTAGTCATGGGGCATAATCCTGTATTGGGTAACCCAGGTCTTTAACATCTGTCTCACATAGGGTGAGTGTATTCTATAAGTTATTATTGATACCTTAAAGTGTTTAGGATCTTGTATTTTAACAGGATTCTAGACTAGTTGTTTATTTTATGATTTTCACCATTTTCTGGTATTTGTTCCCAGGTAAATGGAAAAGCTACTGGTAGGCTCTTAAGGTATCTGAAATAGAGTTTCCCATTTTTTAATTCAGGAAAAGTCTGAGTGTATAGTTGATATTGTCTTTTTGAGTGGTTTACTGTGATTCACTGTCACAGAGTCTCTTGTCGTTCTAGAATCTCCAAACTCTCTTTGAGTGTCCACCAAACTCAAAGAACTGATGCTTCCTTCCCTCAGTTTCATTAAGAGATGTTGCTGTATGTTCAATGGGATGTCTATCTTGATCTTCAATTTTATTAGGTGTCATAGGTTCACTATTAAGCACTTCCTGTTCTCTTCCTCTTGCTTTTTGTGTCTCAAGTCTTTGTAATACCATAACTAGTTTTTCTTGTTTTACAGTCATTTTTCAATCTTTTTTTGAGAGGAAATATAGAAAGATTGTAATTGAAAGTAGGAAGGTGTTTGTTCCAATGGTCACAATTGCAATAAGAACTGTGATAGCTTTTTCAAATAATGGTACTGTCCCAAGTCCTTCCCTTGCTCTTAATGTACCTAAAATTAAGTTTCCCATTTCCCATTTTTAGTGCTTTAAAAGTCTGTATATATAATTAAAATTATCTTTTCAGGTGGCTTATTGTGATTCACTATCTCAGAGGCTCCTGTAGCTCCAGTCTCTTGGGTCTCTTTGAGCATCCAGCTGAACACAAAGAATTGATGCTTTCTGTCATATGTCTTCTGTCCTCTGCTTTCTACAACATTGGTAGGCTTTCGCCATCTCCAACAGTGTGTTGGGTTTTCCTTCCATCCACGTTGAGAGCTACATGTAAAAGTTGTTTTTATTTCCTCTGCCTTCTAGCTCTTTCAACTCAGCTGTTCTGTCTCAAAACTCCTCTCCAAGCTGACTGATTCAAACTGGCTTCTCTCTGCTTCTCACTGAATTGGTCTGCTTGGAAAAACTGCCACTGAATGCCCCGAGCTGAATTGTATAAACTCAATTCCATTCAAATGAACTGCACCAAACTGTACTGTACTCCCAAACTCTACTGTACTGTCTCTACCAACTTCCCCTCTTCTCTTTCCCTGAACTGCTCTTAAGTAGCCTTTCTTTCCTGTCTGCTCTTGTGAAAGTTGGGCATATTCTCTCTCTGACTCACTCTGCCAAATCTTTATGTTATTCCTCATTTTGTTGCCTTCAATTAGACATCACTTTCAAACATAGCTGCTTCTTTTTATAAACTAATCTTACTTTAGTTGTTTTGGATAAAGGTGTGTACTAAGGATGTGTCTATATTCCAGCAAGATCATACTGTACTCTAGGGCATGTCTACATTCCATGCAGGTCACATAGACCTAGAATGTCTTTAGATGTAACCCCTCATAAGAACATTCATGTTGCTGGATTAAAATTTCTACACACACACACACACACTCCATGCTTTAGCACAAAGCTACCTTTTGGAGATGCTAATGAAAAGAAGGGAAGTAGTCATTTTTTTACTTTCTAAAATATAGCATTTGAGACATAATTGGTAAATGATAAACTGTATATATTTAACATCACCGTTTTAACAATAGACACCTGTGATGGCATCACCATCACGAAGGTAATAAACTTCCAGACATTTCTTTGTGCCCTTTTGTGATTGTCTTGCCATCTCTAGGCACCCGCTGACCTACCTTCTGTCACTATAGATTCATTTCTTACTTTCTGAATTTTTAAAAGTATATTTATACATATGATATGGTTTCTTTGCTCTCAGAATGAATTTGACAATTATCCTTGTTTTGCTCATAAGAAATTTGTTCCTTTTATTGTCAATTAGTGTTCCACTGAATGGCTCTGTCTAGAGTATGTTAATCCGTTGGCCAACTGAGAAACATTTAAGTTGTTTCCTGTTTGGGAATTATTAAAATGGAAATGTTGTGAACATTTGTGTAGACATATGCTTTTGTTTCTGTTGGGTATATATTTAGGGGAAAATGGTTGGGTCATATGGATGTTGCATGATTAACTTATTAAGAAATCATGGCAATATTTTTAATGCACTTACATGATGTGCTTAGGATCCAAAGCATCCCTGTGGCACTATTTTAGAAACTCACAGAATTTGGAATTTGAATTCCAGGAAGATATTTTCTTCAATTAAAATATCAATATTTGATCACCAGTGTATTGTGAGAATTGGAAGAAGAGGGAAAAACTCCTGTATTCATGGAAAGAGTTTTCCTTTCCTTTGAGAACAACAGCTCAGTTATCTGGGTGACAGAATGACAGTAATGTGAAGAATGGGGAACAAACAGTGAGTGCTTGACTAGAAAACAGGTTAGAAATGGGGGGAAACATCCTCTGTGCTACTGCTGTCCAATGCACCACCCTCATTGTCCTCTGAATTCCCAGCCTGACAGAAAATTTTAAAAAAGGGGGGGAGGACTTTCTATCTCAATTGCATTGATCTAAAGTCCAGTATGAGCTGTGAGCTCAAAATGATTGGTTCCCATGAAGTTTTAAATGCCAAGAAACAGAAAGTGTAAGAATGGTGGAAAGACAGACAGTCCCAAAGACGGACTGAGAAAATATTAACGCGGGCTCATCGTCCGGCCAAGATGCGTGTTAGAGCAGGATAGAGAGTGTCAGACTCATGCAGGGTTCTCAGCGAAGGCAAGAAATCCCCTTTTGCACAGAAGGTGACCCGTCTATTGCCCAGTTGTCCACCAAATGCAGTGACAGCCCAGAAGCAGCCCAGGATGACTTTGCAGCCCTTATACCCAGAATGCTGTGGGCCAGCAGCACTAACATCCCCTGTGTCCACCACAGAACTACTGAATCAGAACCTGCATTTTTGACAAGGTCCCCAGCTTAATCACAGGCCAATCACAATTCAAGAAGCACTAGTCCAGGGGTGTGCTTCTGAACACCCAGAAAACACGTAATATAGACTCTCTATTACTCAACTACCCCTTAATAATATCACAGCTAGAGTTCAAACCTGGGCAACTTCCTCAACAAGTACTGGCTCAGGTTCACATTTGGAGTCATCTACTTTTCTGGGCCTGAAGGCTTCCTCCTAAACCATTATCTTATGATGATAAATATGTAGAGAAAGGGGCCAGAGAGAAGGCTCAGTGGTTAAGATCACTGGCTGCTCTTCCAAAGGACCTGGGTTCAGTTCCCAGTACCCACATGGCAGCTCACCACTGTCTGTAATTCTAGTTCCAGGAGATCTGACACTCTCACACAGACACACATGCAGGCAGAACATCAATGTAAGTAAAAATAAATAAATCATGTTTTAATATACAGAAAGGCAAAAATGGGCAGGTGTGGGCAACACAGTTTAGCCCTTTGCTTTAATTATACCCGTTAATACCACTTCAACTAAGTCAAGTCACAGGGTCCCACAGGATGACCAAAGAGTGGCCAGTGCCGGTTCTGTTTCTCATTTAAGAGAATGCCCTAAGCAAAAGCATTTGCCTCTACACCCATTCAGTAAACCTGAACAAAAATGGCTACACTACTGGGAAGTCATAATGCTGCAATGTCTTTCATGTCACGGAGTAAAGTTTTAGCATATAGGTGTTAGTACTGAGAATTCTGTGTCCTTGGGAAAATCACATCAAGTCTCTGAACTTCATTTCTTCATCTAGAAACAGACTTTTGGTGGGGAGGTAGAGTTCTATTAATCTGTGAACTTCACTTTCAAAACCAGTGGTGGGAAGAATGGTGATACAAAAGCTCTCACTGTGGCACGCCCTGCTTGATGTGTGTTTCCTCCTACATTCCTCTGATTTGCCAGTGAAAGCTGTCCCCAATTTGCAGTTGAAGAAACTGGTAATGGGTAATGCTACATCATCAAGATTTACCAGTCTGTCCTTGTGAGCTCATCCTGTGGAGGGAAATGCTCTGCAGACCTGATATTGTCCAGACTGCTCTATGAGCTACCTGCTGTCACACTAGTGCTGACGCTTCTGTTGTCTCCTCAGGGACAGGAAAGGAAGGAACAAGGAAACTTCCTTTTCTGCCATGTGGAAATGAGGAATATAATTTCCAATGTTCCCAGCCATTTTCCAAGGCTGTATAGTATGACTCGGTATAGCTTTGGGGCCAGAGTAAAAGGGAAGAGGAGTGTAAGGGTCAAAGGGCCCTTTTCCTGAGAAATTAGACACAGGATATACTGGAGTGGATCTGGAGTAGGTATTTCTTCTCACAGGTTGCTCTGTCAACACAGAATTCTGCCCGGTGAGTGACATTTCTGAGTCAAGGTATACATGTCCGTCTCTCCCTCTCTCTTCCTTCATAGTAACTGCCCTTTCTGTGCTTAAAATGCTGTGCTGCATGATAGGAATGGAATCGTGCCCACGGATATGTTATTCATCAGTCGTGGAGCTTTAGAACTTCAGACTGAAACCACTTTCCCTGCTCAAGAAGAGGCACCCTTTCCTACCTTCCCTTCCTTCCTCCGACATAACGCGAGAACCAGGGCGTGCCTGGAGATAGGCAGGTTATGAGCTCTGCGCACTTCCGGTCTCCTTCTCAATGACTGTTACTACCCAGGAGGATTTCTTCTTGCGATGAGTCAGGTTTTATTTGTCTTTGGTGTGCCATGAGTTCATCTACTCAGCATCTTTTCAGGAGCAGGGGATCAGGAGTTTAGAATGCCTTCTCTACCCAACAGTGTTATGTTCCCTCTTGTAGTTTCAGTCTTACCTTCTTGATGTCCAATCAGTATGTGGGCCACTCTAAGTCCAGATCCTTTCTGCTATGTCTTCTCTGTCTTTGACTTCCCTGTACTCCCAAAGAAGTTTGTCTTAATTTTGTTCTGTTTTCTTCTCAATGGACAATGTCCTCTCATTTATTTGAGCACAAACTTTTGAATTCCATTACACATTAGCTGTTCTTCCTTAGTGACTCAATTGTGAACTTGGAACCAATCTCATTCAAGTTTCCTGCATAATTTATTCACTTGGTGGTCGTCACAGCATTGAGCCCTGACTAAAGTACAGTGGATACATGACTTCTATTTTGCATTGCTGGAAATTAAGCCTAAGGCCATGCACACACTAGCAAGCACGCTACCAGAAATGGCACGCCCCCAGAACCCCTCCACCCTCTGAAAAAAAAAAAAAAACAAAATGAAACAACTTCTAAGGGAATGTGTAACCACTGAAAACAACGTAAAATTACAACACTATCCCCCTGGAATAGTAAAAATAAGCCTTGTAGGTACTAAATGTTGGTAATAATGTTGAGCAGCCCAGTGGTCTAGTGGGAGTGTGGATTGATATAAACACTGTGGGAAATGGTTTATCCAAAGTAACTAACTGAAAATGAAATCGACATATACCACTGCCCCATCAATTCCACCCTGGTGAAATACCCATAGTCAGTGCATGTAAAGACTGTGGAAAGACTAGTCATAACATTATTAAACTCACCCCAACCTCAAGCCAGCCCAAATGTCATGAATAGTAGGATGGCTAAGAAAGCAATAGAGTATATGCTTGGAATGAGCAAATAGCTACACCCAGGGTGTAGGTTTATTGGTATAATGCTGTGTGAAAGAAGCTAGTCACAAAACACTACCAGCTATCAGTTCTATCCATATCAAGATCAGAACCATGGCAAATGAGTATATGGAGGTGGAAGGGAGGACAGATGTTACCCTTGTCAAGAAAGTACCTAGAATGGCTGCTCCCTCCAGGTGCTGATTGTATTCTGTTGATCTGAATGCTGGTAACGCAGATGGCCTCTGTTCGTGAATTTTACTGAATTATGTATGTACAATATCACACGAATATCACACCCAGTTAAAAATACAACCAAGAAAAAAGCAAGCAGGGCAAACAGCATAGAGCCTGGAGTTTCTTCTCTCCTTTTGCCTTTTGCCCTGCAAGCCGGTCTCCATATTTTAACGAATGTAGACTAGGTTGTGTGTTATAGGGGTACTCCTCAGCCTTCGAGGCCCAGTGCTATTGTTAGGACATCAAAGACCAACTGCTGACTGAGATACTGTTCTTATGAAAAGAGTGACCAACAAATTTACTGCTTAACTTCATACCCTTTAAATGAAGCTGGCCCCATGGTCCTCTTTGAAAGATCAATTGTGGATATATATCTTCTTTATAGGACATTGTGTACAATAAGAGAAGCAGTAACTTCAGATAATAAAAAAAAATACCTTTGAGGATGCTGTGAGATGGGCATTCCGTGTAATAAACATCACTGTGGTTACATACTCCCAAACCTCCTGAAGTTTGGCCATTGACTCAAGAGACTTCCATCTGACATAGGGGCTCTTTTGAACTAATTGACTCGTTATATTTATGCCCCAACCCTTTCCCTAGGCTGTGCAAGACCTTGGGAATAAACAGGCTTATCTACTCCAGAAGGCCAATACAGAAATTGGACAAAATGGCAAGTTTCTACCTGGTTACACATTAGCTTAGTAGGAGCTGCCTTTTGGTAGATGGAACACTTATTAAGGATAGACCTCGGGAAGGGGAATAGGGTGAAAGTGGGAGGGAGGAACAGGAGGATACAGTGATGGGATAACAATCTAAATGTAATCTGAATAAATCAATTTTAAAAATAAATTTAAATTTATAAAAAGGGTTGAGACAAAACTAAACTCCTGTGTCTATTATGTCATTCATGTCTCCTGATAGCCATCTAGACATCACTCACCCCTCATAACCCCAGTGGGAGAACTCTTGGTGTTAGTTAGCAGCATTTTCAGATACTGGGACAGGATTAGAAAAAAAATGGATTGGTTTTCACATCTTAAAAAGGAAAGATCATTACAACTGTTTATGAAAGAAACAGAAATACTATTTATAAAGGATGTACTTGGTTTAACATTAGGTGTGAACCAAGTGATGGAGAAAGAGACATCTATAATCATAATCACCAGCCTGCTCCAAATTAAATAAGCTAGAATGATCCTTTCAAGAGTGCTTACTTAGTGCAGGAGCTTTCAGACCACAGCATGTGATGCCTCCTCTATAGTAACCAAGTCTCTGGGTATGTTGGTGCCCTTGAGAAGTGGAAACTGAAGGATCCGTAGTGCCAGGACAGTTTTGGCTACGTGTGTCTGAAGACAACCTGGGTTACAGGAGGATATGTCTTAAAAGGAAAATAAATAAATAAATAACCAATTAAGTCACCAACTTCTGAACTCATCACTCCTGAAAAGGCTCTGTGCCCCATAACTAGCTCACTTGGTTGGAAGCAGGCTGCTGTTTCTTCTCTCTTGGGTCGATTCAGGAAGATGCACACACCACTTGAAGTGATTGAGAGTCCCCTGCTGAGATGTTTGATGGAGACAAAGAACTCAGTTCAAAAAAAAAAATCTACAAAGTAAATATGCATAATAAGCATTTTTTTAAAATCTCACTATCTTTGTTGAGCAGTAGGACCTTAAGGAAACATTATTCCAAACAGTGGGTGGGAGTAATGAGCAAGGCTCTGCAGAGGGTACCTGTGGAGGGTGGCTTTTCTGCTCCAGCTTCCTCCCCACAAGCCCCCCATCCTTGAAACTCATCCAGTGGTTCTCTAGAGTCTGGGATAATCCAAAAATGAACATCAATCTCCTCACCTCTAATTTTGCTCATGAGTAATGAGACAGGAAGAAAATGAGAATGGGTTGGACCAGAGCCAGCTGATTTGACTCCATAATGATACTGGCCCCCAATAAGGATGTACTCATGTGCTCTGGAGCTGAAAAAGAACACGGTTCCCACCTTCCTGATATGAGCAGAGGACAAACAAAGAGGATGGAGTCACAACTTCAAAAAGCTACCCTCTAATTACAAGGACGCATCTTTTCTCTAGGCCCCTGTATGGTTGCTCCAAGATTGCTCAAACCATTAAGTCAATTTACTTTACTTTAAGGGCTCCTGTATGTGTCTGTTGTTCCTTTGGATTGGTGTTTTTCATGCCACTTAAAATGTGGTGTAAATAGAAATGCCATGGCAACCTGCCAGTATGGCGGAGCCTGCCCAGATGGGAAAAGTGTCTGTTGGCTACACAGTCTCCTTTAAAAGAAAACTCAATACTCACAAAACCATAGGCATTCAGGCTAGAGTGACATCAGGAGGCCATCTGTAGTCCACCCCACATGAGATCTAAAGCAAATTTTTCCCTTGGTTATTTCATCATAAGGTGGATGCTGGTAGAAGAATTGCAGTGGATGTATGGCCCTAGAAAGGTCTGATTTCTGGGCCTGTGTCTAAGTGAAATGCCTTTAAGTATATGTGGGTATGTGACAGGTACTCCTAGTCACTTGTGGCAGATGTGATAACAGTTCTGCTCACTGGGTTGAATCAGGCCCTCATCTGGACCTACTACCACTCCCATAAGGCACCCTGCTTAGAAGGAGTATGGCAGATAGTCACTCAATCTATGGATTTTATCATTGCCAAGAAAGCCTAAAGTTAAAAATGAAGGGATTTTTTCCAGATCTTAACACTTGTGATGGTTCATCTTGGCTGTCAACTTGACTGAATTAAGAAATACCTAGGTGGTCAAATGGACCAGGAATTGAGACTAAACTGCTCTAATGGGCAGATTCAAAGAGTTGTGAGATCATAGGAACCAGGAGATGAGAATGTCTTAAGGAGACAGGTCTCGTAACCTTCCAATGCTACTGTGACAACAAAGGAAGAGAGAGAAATGTATGTGCAACTTGGTAACACCCTGGTTGCTACTGAGGGGGGTTTGAGGGACATTAAAAAAGGACTTGTAGTGTTTACTAGATAAAGAAAGTATAGGGTGAAGGTGGAGATTAAAAACATAGGTAAGACTTGGGAAATTTTTACCTTGAAGGAAGGATATGAATATGGGTCATATGAGTTTAATAATTCACTTAAGATTAGAAATGCCAGGCCATTTGGATGCTGATGAGAAAGATCCATTAGAAAACGAGGTTTACATTGTAATGATAACAGAGAAGGGAATGCATTCTTCATGAATGTGAAAGTTTGAGCATGAGAAATGGCTTCTACTTTTACTTTTAGAGCTGGTCATTGATATGAGCAGGAAATTCTATTCTACGTAGCTGTTGAAAAGGTGAGTTGTACAGGTGGGAGTGTGAGAGCTGCAAACCAATGGCTCCTATGTCATTTGTAAAACTGTAAGTAAAAGTAAGCAACTCAAGAAAGAGGTGTGGAGAATGATATGAAATGGTTATCTGTGACCCTTCTAGGGTGAGTTTGTGGCAGGGGGGACATTTTGGGGTGGTTATAAGCACTTCTTTGTTTGAGGTTTGAAGATATGGATCACAATTAAAGTACATTTGCCAAGTTGGATGATTTTCTTTTATTTCATTTATTCTCTCATCTGCGTGGCTCTTGACATAGAAAAGTTAGATTTTTAAGTTTATTGAAAATGTGGGGTGTTTCCCCCCAGTCTCATGAATCAGAGGGAGAGAGAGGGCGAAAAGGAGAGCTAAAAAGAGTCAGTATAAATGTTTATTGTAGAAGGCTTGTACTGAACACAAAGGAAATTGGGAGTGAGAAAGCACTGAGAGGTAGTGAGTTGCTGGCAGTTTCCTTGAAAGGGTTAAGACCTTGGAAGGGAAGATGGACTCCCTTCTCAGATTTTCATAGAATGCATTTTCTATGCTCTTGGCGGATGGACAAGGGAGTGTTCATCTTCACCTCCCCTTCTGTGAGAGCTTCTGACTCATCTGCCAGCTAGAGAGACAATGCAAAAAATGGGCCTTGCTATGGTCTCATACATCACTGCAAATAAGAACATGACAGAAGCAACTTGAAGAGTGAAAACCTTATTTTGGCCCATGGTTTTAGGAGCTATACATGATAGCTAAGACGCTGGGTCAGCTGTGTGCAGGCACAGCAGCAGCAGAATCAGCAGCAACTCTGTCTGCTAGTTGAGACAATCACTCATATTTTGGTGAATCAGGAAGTAGAAAGCTGGAAGTAGAACCAAAAGTAGATAGTTCTCAGTGATCACATGTGTGGGCTCCACCCCAAGTGCTGAAGCTTCCTCAACCTCTCAAAACAGCACTACCTGCTAGAGAACAAGTGTTCAAACACATCATCCTGTGAGGGACATTTGAGAATCAAATGTCAACATTCTCTTTCCCCCAAGACAAGATAAACCCAGGAAAACAAACATTTTCCCTCAATCATGGATAAATACAAAGGCACTTTCAGAAACTAAATTAAAAGTCTTCAATGACAGGAGACTTGATTCAGAACACCTTGTTTCTCAGCAAGGAACTCTTGGCCACTATGGTAAGCACCATTCTCCATGGGTGTCAGGCTGCAGTGTGACTGTTGTGTGTAACATCGTCATGAAGATGTCTGACAGTTACTTGCTTGGACATTGTGTGTCTTAAGGTCCTGCAGGTTACATGGCAATACTGTTCTGCAGCTGGGCTTCGTTTTGTTCTATTTCTCACAGTAAGACCATTAAAAAAGAACTTAATTATAAGCAGCACAGTGAACACAAAAACATGCTAAATACATTTAGCATGGGGGCTTATTATAATTCACAGACATGGTATTGACTTTGCTGCTCATTTCCATAGCTCAAACATAAATAAGGAGATAATGTGCCTTTGTTTTTTTTGTTTTCTCAAAATCTTTCATCTTGGTTTTTTTGTTAGCTATCATTCATGCATTTTGGTACTGCTAATGCATTTGTAGTATGACCTATTTTGTATAAAAAGGTTATTTCCACTTCCTCAGTACTGAAAAAACTTAAGTTATTTATGCAAAGTTACACTTGAGGAAGATGTGTCAAAAGAAAAGAGGTATATTTCTCTTTTTTTGGATTCAGAAGCCTCTGCCTTGCCTTGTATGTGTGGTGATAATTTTCCTGCCATTATCCACTGAACTGTGGCCCTGAACAATTTGATATTGAAGACCAAATCTTTCTTTAATCAGTTCCGGGAAACTGTGAGATAAAGAAATGGCAAAGAGATCACTTTGTGTGAAAAGTCACTGAAATCAATAATACCTACAACAATGGTTCTCAACTATAGATTGTGACCTCTTTGGCAAACCTATATCTCAAAAAAATTATATTATCATTCATAACAATAACAACAAAATCATTTATGGTTGGAGGTCATTACAACATGAGGAACTGTGTTAAAGGGTAGGAGCATTAGACAGATTGAGAACCACTGCCTGGAAGAAAGAGAGCATGCAACTTTGGGCCTTGGATCTCAAAGAGCATTTGTCCCATGCTCTCCCCCTCATCTTCTACATTAAATATCTTATGCAGGTTACAGACTCCTACTGCTGGGTAACAAATTGCCCCAAATTTAGAAGATTAAGAGGATCCACATTTATTATCCCAGCATTTCCTCGTGTCAGGAAGTCATCCTTCACGAGCTACAATTAAGGCATCAGACAGGACTATAATCTTCTTGGACAAGCTTCAGACCTGTTTAACGGGGACACTGACAGAATTCTGTTTCCCACAGGTTTTTTTTTTTTTTACTAGAGGGAGCAAGCCCTCACTTCCTTTACCACGTGGCCTCCCTAGAGTGAGGTTCATGAGAAGAGAGCGGGTTTGTTTCGTCTTCAGAGCAAGGATGTGAAGAGCCCGAAAGAAATGAGACAAAAACCATGTTTTTTGTAATTTCATCTAAGTGATGCCCCTATTACTTGTGTCTGTGTCACATTCTGCTTCTTAAAAGCAGGTTATCTGCTTCATCCCACAACCTAAGAGAAGATATCATACAAGCATATGCATTCTAGGGATTGTGGACACTGAAGGACACTTCAAAAGTTGCCTGCAAAGTTTCCCAGACCACCAAGTGCCTATGTGGTGCTCATGTCTGTTCACCCAGACAGTGACGGTTCCCCTGCACTCCCATGTCTGACCTGGTTCCTTAGTTTTTTTTCCAGATTTCCTCGCTTTATTTATGGTTTCTGTCCTTTCACCCCCATTCAAAGCACAGTACTCCAGTTTCTTATTCTAAATTATTGTTCTTCTTTGCACAAGAACATTTGGTGGCTCCCTATTTCTTGGCTCAGTACAAGTATTAAGAATGTCTCTACTTGGGATTAACCTCGTGTCTTACCCTTCGTTTCAATAGGCTACAGGCAACCAAGTCAGAGTCTATGTGATCTTTTCCCTCGGCTCATGTTGTTTTCTTAGTTTCTTTCTTTCTCCTCCCCAATTGTGAAAATGCTAAACACATCACAGAAGAATTTCTCTGCAATGCTGGGGTAGCAGTGGGCTCCTTTCTGAGCCCTCTTGCATTGCATGTCCATTAAACAATTGCTATATTCTTGTTCTCATGGAACTATATAACTGGGATATAAATAATGATAATGATAATTTTAACCCATATAAGTAGGATATAAATAATCCTGTCCCATACTCTGCGTGAAAATTAGAGGAAGGACCTTGGGGGCCACAGTAGTAGCTTCCACCTCTGTTGTCACCTGTGATGTGCTGGCAGCCCCTTATACAAGGGTTTGATAAAGTCTAGTATGTTGAGGACTGCTTTCCAAAATGCCTTTCATGCAGTTAGGAAGACTGACTCAATGTTAGCTTCATGTTATACGTAATAAAACAGAGATGGAAACAGTTTGCCTGCTTGTCTGAGAACAAACCATGGGCCCTGATTTGGAAATTCTCATTCATTCATTTTATTTTGTTTTTCTTTTACATGTGAAATCATCTGACTGATCTTCCAGGGGCCAGGGGTTCAAATCCCAGCATCTACATGGCAGCTCCTAACTCTCTGTAACTCTAAGATCTGACACTTTCACATAGACATACAAGCAAAGCACCAATGCACATTAAATAAAGGTACATTTTTTTAAAAAAGGTTTAAAAATGTAAAGCATTCTTAGTAACAAAGGAAAGAGACATATTTTTAAAGTAAAAATAATTTCATGGGCAGGAGGAAGACCCAGACCTGCAGCTTCTTGTTCATCTGCGTATTAAGTTTTTTAAGTTAGCCAAAACAGCAATGTCAGGAAACATTGTGGGTTTTTTTTTTTTTTTTTTTTTTTTTTTTTTTGAGTGTCAGTGTGTCTCCTGCGGTCTGGGCTCACTTGCCACATGCAGTAATGTTAACATGTAGCCATATCTGCACATTTAGGAGGGCTCTAGTGACCCAGGACAAATGGAGACTGTAGTTAGAAGTATAGGAATGACTGTTAGCAACATGTTGTGTGTGTGTGTGGGTGTATGTGTGTGTGTGGGTGTGGGGGGGTGTGTTTGTGTGTGTGTGTGTGTGTTATAAAGAGGACTGACAAGCAAAGGATAATTACTTCTCAAAAGCCATTGTCCAGACATCTCCAGGCAATATTATGAATTCAAAATGACTCTCAGCCAAGTCCTGTTTGCACCTGGGAACGATGAGCTTCATACAGGAGAAGAAACTCGACCAGGACAGGAAGTGACTTACAGCCGGCAGGCTCAGATGTATTGACACAAGGTAGTGAAGTAGGAAATTATGGCTTTCAAAGAGAAGTCGGGTCTTAGTTTCCCTTTTATCTCGGTGTGCTGTGTGTGTCCTTGACTCGAATCCCGTAACCACAGTGCAAACGTGACGCTCATGCAACAGGAGTGGCTGGAATCCCCGGCTTTTGTGGGTCTCACACACAGGAAAGTCAGACTTCGTTTATGACTTGTTCGTCGGGTGTCAGTACTGTGGTTTCCAAATGCTCTTGGAAGCTGGTTTTCCAAGTTCCAGGTGGGCTCTGGGCCATGGCAGCAGCCCGAAGTGCTGAAGGCATTAGCTTGAGCCAGCAACTTTCTTGGAGACTAAGGCTGCAGCAACCTGTTTTGCATTAGTGTATTTCTTTGTGCGTGAGCTATCAAAATCCTCCATTCCCTAGCATTTCTTCATGTGCCACTCCATTCGTGGCACGTCTTGCTATTTCTGCATGACCTGGATGTCCAACAATAAGTCATTGTTCCAAAAGCCAGAGGATAGAATGGGCAGTGAGTGAGAACCATTTCCAAAGGAATGTGACCAACTGGAAAATCTGATAACATTTACACAGGTTGATAGATCATGAACCTCTTGAGCCAGTCCCCATAATACCAATTGCTAAAGTTTTCTCATGTGCCCTTGCTGTGGTTTGCTGACTTTATTTTTCCACCTCATTCCCACTTCAGCCCAGTTTCAGTATTAGGGTGAGAATCTGAAATATTCTGGAAAGGCAGCACATGGTCAACGTTCTCTCTCTCTCTCTCTCTCTCTCTCTCTCTCTCTCTCTCTCTCTCTCTCTCTCTCTCCCTTCTATCATTAATCAGGCCTCATAAAGTGTCTTAGGCATGTATAGTCACCCACCCCACCCCCAAATGATGACTTTTTGCCCATTTCCCTGATACCACTATTTGCCTAATCTGCCACTTAGAAGGGAGGGAAACAGTAAAATAAATATATTTTATCTTCAAAACTTAGCAGTGATTTTGAATTAACCTAAAGATTCAAATGTAAAAGTATATGACAAGAGGCAGTTTATCAAAAGGAAAACAGCTGGTAGAGCTATTTCTTAAGCTTATGTAGGAGAAATGGCTACTTCTGTTTGGGTGAGATTGGCCCAACTATTTGGGCTAAAGTCTGACCCCCAAATACATGTGGTCAGCCCAGGAACCCTGAAAAGAATCTGGCTTTGTTTTAATCCAAATATTAGTCATTGCTGGGTAGATTTTTTTAAGGATTATTTTTGAAAAAGATAAAATAAGGACACAAAAACCTGGAATAAAAGCCAATTGGCACAAAGAGAATAGTGACCCACTCTCCTCATCACAGAGGGATACAAAAACAGGTGTCCATGTGCCTGCCCTAATCACAGATGAACCTAGGTTCGGAGGCTCTTGTGGCCAATGGAAGCCCAGCACCTCTTGATCCAGCCCAGTGACTGCTGCTGCCAGATATGAAGCAACAGGAGGTCATCTGGAGCCCCTTTCTGCCCTGAACAGAGAGACACAGTGGGACCACACGGGGTCCATTCTTTTCCCACAAAGTAGTGATGTGTTCCAGGCAAAAACCCAATTTGGCCCAAAGGAAACATTTACAACCAAATTATACACCTCAGAAAATAAATGAGCTTTCATTTTGGAAGGAAACCCTGCCGAGCTCTTTATTATTTGTACCACAATCATAAAGTTGGTTTTAATCTCTGCAGTGGAATGCCATTGGGTTGGCCAAGTGGCAGGCTTGGTGGTTGGAGTGGGGACCAGTTCACCCTGCAGAAAACACAGTGGGAAGTAAAGGGAATTATTTCCCCTGAAATGTTCTCAGGACCCCTTGGATTTTCTTGCTGGGGTGGGGGGAGAATCTTTTTCTGGCACCATTCATTGAAACTTCAAAGTTGGTTCCTTTCCTTTTCTTCCGTTCAAAATTTACAGAGACCTTCTGGGGGAAAAAAATGTGTCCTTTATAAATGAATGAATATCCAGGAGTAGACCCAAGAAAGTCTATGATGGATTTCTCCCATGGCTCACAGGAGAGTGGGATATTGGAGCTGCAGGAAACCAAGGGCAAGGCTGGGAAGTATGCTTCATTTTTCCCTTAACAAAGAAATTTGGAGATTTAAACCTGTTAAGTGTCGGCTCCCAGAATATGTGTTATGGGAGGGCCATGGTGTAGAGAAAGTGGCCAGGGGTCTACGGGCCTCTGATATAGCCTGGATTTTCCATATTTTAAACCACTATCAGGTAAAGGGTGCTGAAGCTGTTGTACTGGTTTAGGGTCAAGTAAAAAGGGGGGGGATCTTTGATACCTTCAAGGATGTGACCAATACTTTGGATTAGGAATGCCTCTCATAGACCTGAGCACTGTCTGACCTTATAGGGGACTTCCCACTTTTTCTGAAGACTCTGAGATGGAGGCTGTGTGGGCATATGGAGGTGTAGAAAGCAGAGTGCTGCAGGAGCTGGTGGTGGGCAGAGCAGTCCACGGCAAGGCTTTGGCTCATGGGTCAAGCAGTTAAGAAAGCCAGCTAACAACCCTTGCTTGTCCTTAAATTCTACTGGTCTAGAATGTCCTGGACACCCTGATTTGAACAGCGTTGGGTTGACCTGGACTATGAGACCTATGCTATCCTTCAGGCCTCTGCATCCTCTAATACCAATGAGGGAAAGGACCATGTTTGTCTTGCCCCCCAATAAGTCCCCAGCCCTTGAGTCATTAGCTACCTGTAAGTAAATGAGTAAAAGAAAAAGAGTGCTATAGCTCGTCTGCCTACACACCATCAAAACAAATCCCAGCTAATTAGATGATTTCAGCTTGTCAGGGTCATCTGGGGAGGATGAATGTGGAGTGTGGCTTAAGTTTGGCGTCTTCTTTGTCCCACTGCTATCTTGTCATTGCCTCTCCTGAATTACAACCCCCCCAAGAATGAACTTTAAAACCTCTTCTAGCCTGTACCAAGAAGAGACTTGATACCCTATGAGCATATACAGGGGGAGGAGGCCCCCCTCAGTCACAGACATACGGGATCAGAGTAGGGAAAAATGGGAGGGAGGAAGAATGGGAGGATACAAGGGATGGGATAACAATTGAGATGTAATATGAATAAATTAATAAGATATTTAAAAAAAAAAAAAAAAAAAAAAAAAAAAAAAACCTCTTCTAGCCTGTGTTTTATATTCATGCCCTGGCAATTTTTTAACCTATGACTGCTGGTTGCTTTATATTTTCCATGAGTGAGGAATTTAAGCTCATCTCCTTTTGGGATTTCCTTTTCCCTTCCAAAAATTCAGAGGTAGATCGACTCAGTCGCTCTTTGCCAGTGAAACCGTGGGAGCGTCTGTCACTTGTCCCCTTGGTCTGACATGGAGGGCTTCCGCTTCCCAGTGCCTGCCTTCCATTCTGACAGACATGGAGGGCTTCCATTTCCCAGTGCCTGCCTTCATTCTATCTCACCCGCCTTCCACAGACACCAGATTCTGGCAGCAGATAAGTCAGCTTTTATTATAAAAATGTTTATGGAGACTGTCAGTTCTTAACCTTAAAGCTGAACCGTGCTGTTTGTATTTTTCTAAGTGATGGAGAGTGTGAAGGACTGATGAAAATGGAGCGTGAAGAGATCAAACATGCGTCTTGGAATCTTTGTTCAAGACCTGGAATAGGAGAAATTCCACTTGTGGGGGTGGGGGGGGGGTGGGGGCGGTCAAATTCCAGGGGAAAGGATCCTCTATGACTGAGCTCAAAGCCTGAGATCATGACCTGATGTGAGAGACAGTGACCTGCGGGGACTAAGGGGACCAGCGTGGGATGTGCAGGGTTAGAGTCATATGATGTTCTTTAAAACAAGCAAATTTATAGAAGAAAAAAGAGCTAGAAATATATTTCTTTTGGTCAGAGAACAAATGAATTCACTTGCAACATCCTATCTTCTAAACTTCCCAAGTCTGCTTTCAGATGTTGGGAGTTTGAAAGAAACCATTCATAAGTGCCTGTGACATGCTGCGTTACATAACTTTTTGTTTACTGTGGGACTTTTTCTGTGGACCAGTGGGGAGGCAGAGCATTTGAAGCTGAGAGTTCAGCTCTTAGTAACTGAATACCTAGGACATTGGTAAAGCATGGACCTGGGTCTATCTAAAATGCCAGCCTTTGTATCTACAGACTTGGGGAATGAGTAGAGAAGTCCGAGCTGGGACCAGCAAAGGCTGCTTTCACAGGATGAGTTAAAAATCTGCTAAAGGAGAATGAGACTACAGTTGGTATACAAGTATTCTAGTTGAGGGTCTATGCAATCAGTTTGGCAAGAGTATTTTCTAGGGTTTGTTGTTGGTAGAATTTGCCCTTACCTATAGAGCCTCTTTATGTCTTTCTTCTGTATCCTACCAGCTTTATTTCCATTTTTGTCATGTCCTAATGAAGTGGTTTCCCTTCTTAGGCTGTCTGAGGCCCCAGGACCCTTGTAAGTCTCATGTGACTTGTTACCTCTGAGCTAGGAATAGCTTTCCAGTAACCACATGAAGGCATGCCTGTCCTTTTCCAAGACCTTGGGTTTATATAGAGAAAGATGCATGGGGTGAGGAAGGGGAGACATTAGCTGGAGCCCTTTTGCTGCCTTGTATGGAGTACATCCTACCTAAGCCAGCCCAGAAAAGCCAGGTTATGTTGACACTAGGAAAAAGCCCTCCATCTTTGCAGACTGTGATCGTTTACCTTGGGGGTGGTCCTTATTGTTTGGGGGATCCTTCAGGACTGAGAAGCGGTTCTAAGAATCTTACTGTGGCTGGGCTTAATGGCTTGTGTTCACTCATCAACTATTTGATTCTGTTTTCTCAAGACAAAGCACTCCAACAAGCTAAGAGGCCTTTTTTTCTAACAGCACCATCCCTTTGCTATTCTGCCTCCTGGAAGAACAATGTCTCAACTGGTCCATGGCCACCTGTTCCTTCTCCTGAAGCAAGCATAGTTCATTAGGTATGAATCTGCAGTAGGATTACCAGAAATCTCGAGGGACACTAGCTATAAGCCCCAGCCTCTGGGACTCTCTTCTCACAGGGGCCTGAGAGTAAGCATCCTAACACATTCCCAGGTAATGCTGATGCTGCTTTTGAAACAGCTAGGTTAAAGTGATGATTTGGAGTTGCCAGTTTTTCTGGGAGATTACTGGGAGAAAACTGTGGCCAGAGATGGAGAGATGGCTCAGAGGTTAAGAGCACTGGCTGCTCTTTCAGAGGTCCAGAGTTCAATTCCCAGCAACCACATGATGGTTCACAACCATCTATAAGGAGATCTGGAGCTCTCTTCTGTCGTGGAGGTGTACATGCAGGCAAAACACTGTATTTATAATAATAAATAAATCTTTTTTAAAAGAAAGAAAGGAAGGAAGAAAGGACATGGACCTGGTAGCATATGGCTGTAATCCCAGGATTCCAGCGGCTGAGGAACAGGACTATGAATTCAAGATAAGCCTGGGCTATACAGCAAGCCACTGTATCAAGCAGGGAAGGAAGGTGACTATGCTGTTGTACCTGGACTTGAGGTCATCACAAAAGACAGAGACAACCAGGAACTGGGTCAAAAAGACTATGTCCTATCTCTGTAAGAGTTCCTCATCTTCCTACATTTCTGTTCCATAGATAACAGGATGAGTCAACCAGGCCCACTCCTACCAGGCTTCAAGACATGGTCTGTTCATTCCTTCCTTCCATCCTTAATCCATCCATCCATCTCTCTGTCTATGCAATAGTCATTTTATTCATGTGGAGGGCATTTAATGAGGGCCTACTATATTTCAGGCTCTTGATCTTGTGCAAAATATATAAAATCATAAAAACAAATCTAATATCTCCTTTAAGTAATGGGTGTTCTGATGGGGGTTATCACAAATAGGACACTGGCTTATAGTAAAAATATATTCAAAGGAAGCAAGCAGAAAGAATAAGGGGAGTTACTGAGGGATTGAGAGGGCCACTGATTATAAAAGGTGACGTTGCTAAAATTTCTTCCCAGCAGGGAGACATAGGCAACGTCTACCCCTTCTTCTAAGATACCAATGACAAACCAAGGCGTAATTCCACCAAAGTTCACTGTGGGGGAACTAATGAGTTTATTGGTTCCTTCTAGAGCATGGGTGAGGGGTTCCCTGTAGGTGTGTGGGTACCCTGCCCCAACAAACAGTACCTAGAAAGTCTTAACTCAACAAAGATGAGGGCTTCTCCATGGCTTCATAGATAAAGCCCCTGCTCTCTTAGTCTCTGCTGACCTATACATTGTAGCCCTCCCTGGAGGCCATATGCAAATGAAGCAGTTGTATATACCAGGTGGTAGAAAGAAGCTGGATACTCAGGTGATGGTCCTATGACCTTCCAACTAAGCATAAGTGACTATAAACAGCCACCAAGCCTAGCTGGGATAATCCATTTGCAAAAGAACTCAGCTGGACTCCCGAAGACGGAGCTTGCTTGGCTCAGAAGATAGTGATACACAAGGCAATCAATGGGGAAATCTGTTGACTCAGAAAGTGACATTTAAAGAGCAGGGAGTGTGGTCTGGACCAGGAAGATAGCAGAAAAGTTGGGACATGGTTAAAATATTCTTTCTGTTGTCCATGAATATGAATGGGCTTGAAGAAGTTACCATGGCTTATTGCACAGTTCAATTTGTCTTCCAATCACTATGTGTGTCTTTTTGGCTACAGATGATACAAAAGTGCAAAGAAACTCTAAGAATGCAAATAAATACAACAAAAGAAGCAAGTATAAGGTACAGCAGTAATGCAGAAAAAGAAGGGTTCATCTGGCAGCAAACTGAGAAAGATGTTCCAAGAAGGAAATACCTGAGCAGAGTCCTTAAAAACATATAGCAAAAAAAGCAAAGAAGGAGAAGAAGAAGAAGAAGAAGGAGAAGGAGAAGAAGAAGAAGAAGAAGAAGAAGAAGAAGAAGAAGAAGAAGAAGAAGAAGAAGAAGAAGAAGAAGAAGAAAAAGAAAGAAAGAAAAGAAAAAGTTTAAAACAAAACAAAAAACACATAGCAAGTGTGGCACGAAGGCATCTACCAGCATCTAAGCCTCCATATGAGTCACAAAAGGCGTAATAATGCCCCTTCCTTCAATTTGAACCTCAACCCTCATTTGCCCCATTGACAGACTCCTTCCTGCTCTGTGTACATTATACAATGCAAATGACAGACCAAATGAAACCTCAGAGGGTCACCTCTACCCTGCACACCAAGTTTGAAATCCCGTTCATCTCACCACTAGACGTGTGTTTATTCATTATAGAGTGAAGTTAGGATTTAAGAAACTATTATTACATTTATTATGGAAAAGAGGCATAGAGGTCATGGTTGTTAATTATTAAAAGATTTTTTTCTAATTTTAATTAATTTATTTTTATTCACTGACAGATAGATAGATAGTAGATATAATTTAGCTCATCTTGACCCTATTACCCTGTCTCATTTCTCCTCCTTCTTTTGAACCTCTCCTTCCCAAGTCCTCCTCCTATTTTCACGTGTGTGTGTGTGTGTGTGTGTGTGTGTGTGTGTATGTGTGTGTGTGTGTGTTCCACTAAATTTAAGTAGGATTTATGTTTCTGCATGAGCAGTAGATTGTTTACTGGACCACATGCAAATTATCAATGATTACACCCCCCAAAAAACTATAAAAACTCCTCCCCCAGCCACCGCTAACTACTGATAGTACATCTAACAGAGAGATGGGACCTCGTGAGCCCTTTTCTGTCTCCCTGACAAAATGTTGACTGACCCAATCTTGGGCATGTAAGCACAGATGGAGTGAATTTGTGAGTCCACCCACCATGTCCAAAAGAACACTGTTTCATGGAAAAATCCTCCCCAACTTCTAGTTCTAACCCTCCTCCCACCCCATTTCTAGAATGTTCCTGAGGCTTGATAGGCAGTGTGATTGTATATATGCTATTTAGGACCAAACACCCTACAGTCACTTAATCTCTGCACTTTGAGTATTTGTGGGTCTTTGTACTCACTACTGTCCAGTGGGGCAGTGGGGTGGGGCAGTGGGGTGGGGCAGTGGGGTGGGGCAGTGGGGTGGGGCAGTGGGGTGGGGCAGGCTTTGGATGCGAGCCTGAAGGCTGCACTGATCTATAAATATAAAGATAAGCAGTTTGGTACTAGGTCCACTTAGCAAAATACCAGCAGTAGCGGTTTGTTCTAACAGGTTTTTGACACAGCTCCCTTCTCATGCCCTCTGTTAATGCTTTCATCTGCAAGCAGCTGGCCAAACTTAACACGGTTGAAGCCCCTTCTGACCCTTGATGAGATGAGCAAATTCAATTGGACACTAAACTTCCATTTCTCTTATGTTCAAAGGGAGCTTTGAGAGGCAATTGATTAAAATAATGCATAAACATGTTAGGACAAAGGTGGTGCAGAGAATTTTTTTAAGGGAGGAGATAGACATTTGGTTGGTTGGTTGGTACAAGGAAGAAAGTAGCTAAGTCCTAACAGAAAATCACTAACCAGAAAGAGCCAGTTTAAAAGCACCTAGGAGACAAATGAGAGTGAGGAATTAGGAGAAGAAAAGTATATTTCTCCTCAAACTGCTACCCATCTTACAGCTGAGCCCCAAGAAAATAATGTCTCTAATGTGAAACCACTGAGTTATTACTTATTATTTGTGCAGCGCTGGAGCTTCACTCCTTTGGGCCTTGCACATGCCAGGCAAGTGCTTCTAGTGGCCACATCCCTAGTAGCCACTTTTCTGTTTTCAAATAATGTGTTTCCCTGTATTCTTTCTTATTCAGAAAACAAACAAACAAGAAGAGGAACTTAGCTTTTTTTAGGAAGTGTATTTGACCTTGCCAGATGCCACTTCTCTGTGATTCCTTTCCTGGCTTTGTTTGTTTGTTTTTGTGGTCTCTGTAGTTATATACATCCTGGACATAAGTAACTTACACAGAGAGAAAGCGCAAATCACACGTGTTGTACCCAATGAACACATCTATGAATCCATCTCCTGGATCTAGGAGCAGAATATAGCTGGACTTCATGAGCCTCCCAATGGCTTCCTTTCTCTTCACTAGCTCCCCAAGGCTGCAACAATGCTGACTTCTAAAACTATTGGTTAGTTTTGCCTGCTTTTGAACTTTATATAAATAGAATCCTAAGTCATATGGTCTTTTGTACTTGACTTCCTTTGTTCTCTGTGATGTTTGTGAAATTTGTCTGTTATTAGATGTGGTTATAATTTGCTCATTCTCATTGCTATAGTTATTAATTCTATATTTTACTTATACCTTCAACTACTGGTGGCCAATTGGCCCCTGTCACTTTTACAATTCGGCCCATATGTTTGGCAGGTCTGAATTAAAATGTGATGGCCCCACCTGCTTATATCCATATTTGGGACTCATTGGCTCATCTGTCCCCTGGAGTAGCTCTCTTCATGTCTGCATGAAGTACTATGTGACATTTTGTTTCTGCCTCTTTTTGTGTGGGTTAGACACCACCTGTTTTGTTTCCTTCTCCTTATATCTTCTGCTTTTGTTGACCAGATCCAATTTTCCCTATGAAGTTATCAGATTGCACAAATCAGACAACACTAAGCTATATTGGGATCTACATAACAGTTTCCCTAAGAAAGGGGGGGGCAGAATTTCCCCAGTACCAAACAAAATGGGGCACTGAGTTAAGGATTTACTCATAGTGTGCTGCACTAGGATAATCTCCTTAGTGCTGTTACTCTGGGTGTGGGAGAATTCGAATTCAGAATAGCTATAGAATCTCTTATTCGAGACGACACCTCCAGAGGAAAAATTAGAACAACATAGTCCTGTGAAAGATAGAAGGGCTTTGGGGCCTGTTTCCCAGCAAGAGGCCTCTTAGCCTTTCATTTATAGAATTGGAGTTCTCACACTTAACTCAAATGAAAGAATAATTAACACATTAATCAACACATGTTTGAGTAATACTCTATCTACCAGTTCCCAGTGTTCTCCAGGCTCCCATTTTTCTCTCTAGATAAATTTCACACCTTACTTTGCTCAAATTTATGCCTAGACGTATGTTCTACAAGCAGTGAATCAACTAAGCATTACACCAGCCTCTTGCTCTGGCTTCAGGGTGGCTTTGACCAATGTTGAACATAACAGGCATAAGGAGAGAGTATTTAATAATCTTTGTATATCCACGTTCACCTACACACACACATAGGTCTCTATTTTCCTACTTCAACAGTAGCTTCTCCCTTTATTTACATCTTCAGGTCTTTTGTATAAAATCTTCATGGTTTTATTTACCAAGAGATAATTGATGGTTTCTGGCCACCTTGCCAAGAAACGTATAAGCTGTTCTTTTATTGAACTCTCTTAAGCTTAAGAGTACCACCAGTTTTCTGCTCATTTAGATTGATGTGTCCTAATATGGTAATGTTGATACCTGTGTGATGGTTCATCTTAAATTCCAACATGTTTGGATTTTTTTTTAAAAAAACTAAATTAATAACACACACCTCCGAGTGTTTCTTAGAAACCAATAGATCATGGGAGCTCTGACCTAATGAGTGGGTTGACTAATCCCCTTGATGGATTCATTGTATGATACAATTATTGGGGTGTCAGGAATGTAGGGGGTGGGGCCAAGTTGCATGAAGTGGGTTACTGGGGATGTATCATTGGGGGGGTCTATCTTCTGATACCTCTGATACCTTGCATCCCCTTTTTCTATTTCCTGGATATCATAATCTGAACTGACCTGCTTTAATATTCTTTTTCCAGAATGATAGACCAAGACTTTTCAAACAGCCACCTGATAGCCACTAAAGAATGTGCATTTCTCTTTCTGGAACCTCAACTAACTAAAGGAGTTCTGATGCGAGATTTATCTTATGAGAGAATAAAGCCAGGAAATTCTTCATGTCTCCGGGATCAAAAGGGAAATATGTATGGAGACAGGGGGGTTAAAAGTAAGTTTTGCCATGGTGGCCCATGCCTTTAATCCCAGCCCTCAGGAGGCAGAGGCAGGAGGATTGCTGTGAGTTCAAGGCCAGCCTGGTCTAAGCAGCGAGTCCAGGACAGCCAAGGCTAAACAGAGAAACCCTGTCTCAACAAAGCCAAAAAAGAAAAAAGAAAAGAAAAGAAAGAAAGAAAAAAGAAATATGTTTTGCACCTGGTGGCAGGCCTTCTGTCTTTTGAGAAGACATGACAAGGGAAGTCTTTTTCACAGGCCATGGTTCTCCGTTCTTGTTTCAGCTTGATAGTGCCTTAGGCCAGCATCCAGACATGTCTGATAAGATTAAAGAGCATAGTAAATAAAGGAGTCATCAGCTAGAAGTGATGGCACACACTTTTAATCCTAGTACTCAGGAGGCAGAGACAGGCAGATCTCTTTGAGTTCTAGGCTGGCCTGCTGTACATAGTAAGTGTCAAGCCAGCCAGGGAAGAGTCACCTTATGTTAACTTGTGAAGAGTCTGGATAAGTTCCCTTCATTCCATTGAAAATATTCCACCCTTCAAGGTTCCCTGCATTTTTAGTGTATAATCATTATTTTAATCACCCCCCCCCAAGAATTTCTTAAAGACAAAAAAAAAAATCTGTCTATATACAATTTGCATATGATTAAAGACATGATTTTTCTACCAATATAGGGTAAGCATCTGAAAGATTTAACTAATTAATGAGAAAACTAAGTTAATACCAGTTCATAACATTTGAAGAATAGATTATAAAAAATGGGAAAATAAGTACATATTTAGATGTGAACAAAATTGATTAATAAACTAGACATCCACAGAGTCATAAGCCTTGCATTTTACAGCTGAACTAAAACCATTTGAATTTCTACAGGATGAAGATCTCTAAATGAGCATATAACATTTAATCTATTGCCCTAATTAATAATACCTCAAAGATACATCTTCCCAGAGAATTGAATAATCTCAGGCAAGCATGTTATATCATGCCTCAGTAATAACCAATAAAGTTGCTCTCCCCTTTTGCTCCACTTCTAAGCTGATCTGAACTATCATGGTCCAGCACAGTTCCTGGTATATGAGAGAGACAGAAGAAGTGTTTAGTGGGAGAATTCACAAATCTAGCAAACACCCTGGATGACCCAACTTTTTGTCATAAGCCCACAGCTGAATCACCTGCAGGAGCCAGACTGTTTTCCCTGGAGAAGAAGAAAACAGAAATGGAGTGATGTCCATCTGGGTAGGCAGGTAGGAGGGGAAAGAAGTCCTGGTGGCCTACAGCTTTGTCCTCACCTCGGACCACATTTGGGCTATGACAGCTCTATAATTGGGCCATGCTCCCTTGGCAAGGCTCTCTAGGAAGTGAGCTGCAAAGGTGCATCACAACAGTGCAAGGAAACACTGTCAAGACTCAGCTGACTCTTTGAAGGCCTGGCTGGGGTACTGTTAACAAAGCAGTACACACATATGAGGGAACCTTTCAATTGTTTTCACCAACCTTGAGTCAACATGAGAACGGAGATGGTGTTCTAGTCACTAAAGGTAGGCAGCATCTGATTTGACGAATTTAGAGCCATTGGGTTTTTATTTTGTCATGGATTTGATGCTCTGGGCATTTTCAATAGGCTTTTAAAAAAAAAAACACATTGCATCAGTTAAAAGCATGTACTACTGTTGTAAAGGACCTGAGTTCAGTTCCCAGCACCTATATCAATCAGTTCACAAGCAACTGTATAACTCCATCACCAGGAGGCTCCAATGCCTGTGGCATTCACAGGCACATGCACATATGTCCACTACACACACACACACACACACACACACACACACACACACACACACACACACACCATTTAAAAATAATATACTTTTTAGATGTTTAAAACCACATTGCAATGATATGCCAGACAACTGTCTCAAAAGGATTCCAGCCCAAGGACATCAAAACTTAAGAGACTGAGAGCTCTTCTGAAATTCTCATCTTACTCCACAAAACCATTATACACACACACAGAGAGAGAGAGAGAGAGAGAGAGAGAGAGAGAGAGAGAGAGAGAGAGAGAGAGAACAAACAAGGTCTTATATCCATTAGCTTTTGCTATATAACACTCTACCCTGAATTTGGTAACTTAAAACCATAAAAGCATATTATTCTTCATGATTCTCTTAATCTCAGCTGGGTTGACTCAACTAGTCTTGAGTGGGCCTCAATCTCAAGATGAGGCTTGTCACTTGGCAAACTGATTGGCGTGGGATATATGGCCCCAGCCCTACGTGTCTCTAATGCAGCAAGCAGGTCCTGGCTTCTTAGCATACTCCAAAGAGCAGCCGAAACAAGCAGTAACAAAGCACCCGTGGAATGAGATCTATGCTCGTTGTTCCGTTGTCCATAGTAAAGAGCACAGCCAAGCTCACAGTGAGTCAGGAGCATTGTCAAGCTCAAAGATTGTACACCGTGTACACCTGCTTACGGTAGGGTTAGCTAGAAAGGAAGATGTAGACATCTTGACAGCCATTCTACCATAGTGCAAACCACAGAAAAGTACCCAGACTTACAGGAAGGCAAGGTCAGACCTGAGATACAGACCTCATTCTGAATCTAGCACTAGCCACAATACCACAAGCTCCTTTCTAAAATTCCAAGGTTAAAATCACATTCCCTTTAAAATCTATTTATAGGTACATGGGATGAAGAGATTTCTAGAAGGTAAAAGTATTGACCTTAAGTGTTGAGAAGACGCCACTATCTTAATTGGTACAGGCAACCAAACAGGGCCAGCCCAGCCTCGGGCCTCGGCCTCTGAACAAGCATTCTGTGTGATCTGGCTTGCCTTCTGAGATCCCCCTTCCAAAAGCAGAATCCCAGCCTTGGCCTGGGTCTTTGTACCCTCCATTCCACAGGGGAGACACTGAATCACTGCCAGAGCCTCCTTGGCCTACCAGATACCTCCATCTGCTTAAAGCAGGACTTGGAGTAGTTGGTACCTGCTGTCCTAGTTTACTTTGCTATTGCTGTGATAAACACCAAGACCAAAAACAACATGGTGAGGAAAGAGTTTCTTACATCTTACACTTGATAGTCCGTCATGACAGCCTGGATATGAGCTCAAGGCTGGAGCCTGGAGGCAGAAACTGAAGCAGAGACCATGGTGGCTTATTGGCTTGCTGTCCCTGGCTTGCTCCGTTATCTTTCTTACACATCTCACACCCACCTGCCCAGGGATGGTACTGCCTACACCTCCTACAAGAAAGTGTCTGCACAGATATTCCCACAAGCCAATGTGTGCCAGCCGGGCAATTCCCCAATTGAGATTCTCTTTCCCGGGTGACTCTACCTTGTGTCAATCACTAACCAGAACATGGACACACTTATTAGTGCTTCCTCAAGCTGGGTCCTGGAAAGTGAGTATAGATCAGCGGTTCTCAACCTGAGGGTCACAACCCTTTTGGGGTTGCCTAGCACCATCAGAAAACACAGATATTTACATTATGGCTCATAACAATAGCAAAATTACAGTTGTGAAGTAGCAAAAAATTAATTTTGTGATATGGGTGGGGGTCCTCCACAACATGAGGAACTGTATTTAAAAAGTCACAGCATTAGGGTGGTTGACAACCACTGGCCTAGCTAATCACTCTGTTTTTTTTTTTTTTCTTAAATATTTTTTTGAAAATTTCATACACAAATACTATATTTCCACTTCTCCATCACCCTCCCCAACTTTTCCTCTCAACTTCATGGCTTCCTCTCCTCCTCCTCCTTTGTCATTGTGGAGAGAGAGAGAGAGAGAGAGAGAGAGAGAGAGAGAGAGAGAGAGAGAGACAGAGAGAGAGAGAGAGAGAGACCTGCCAAATCCATTTACTGTTATTCACGTGTGCATGTGTTTGGTACTGACCTCTTAAGACTGGATAACCTATCAGCAAGCTCATCTCCAAAGAAGGCAGATTCTCCATCTCTCAGAAGCCATTGATTGCTCTTTATCCAGGGACACACCTTGTGAGATTTCTCCTGTCTGTGTTGGCTTGTCAAGTGGTGGTGTCCTTCTGCACGTCTTGTTTAGGCAACCATGTTGTTGAGATATCCCGCTTCCACTAGATACTGCCACATCCAGACACTGTCTACCAGCAAGCATCCTGGTCCTCTGGCTCTTACAATCTTTTCACCCCTTCTTCTGCAATTTTCTCTAAAGTGGGTGTGGCCAAAATGCAGAGAATCATTCTGTCTTCGCTCCTAGCAATAAAGAAAGCACAACTTAAAACATCACCAATAATCTGTACTCCCAGAGGATGCTGAGCTCCAGTGTGACCAAAGAACAGTGAGTGGAGCCCCCTGGTGGCCAGCCACAGCTCTTAGCAAATTAGGTCTGACCTCAAATTTGAACACCCAGGGGCACAGTCTCGTGAGAGCTAGCTTTATTATCTGACCGGTCTATGTTTGTCCACCTAACCCTAAGGAAGACTCTAGAAAATACAAAAGTTTTCACCTTATAGTTTCATTAATGTTTTATATCATGGGAAAATATTCTTTTTGGAAAACTGGCTTTCCATCCTTGTAAGCATGTCTTGTACATTAATCTTGGAGTTGAAAGGGTGGTTTCAGTTCATTTTTTAACTAACAGAACATAAAAGAAGTGGGTCCGGGAAAAATTACCTCTCTGTTTTTGGTGCCAGCAATGGAGAAAACACAACTTGAAAACGCTGCTAATAATCTACACAGTTTTAAGATCAAAGCAACACAGAAGTATTGGAGATAAATCATCAACGTGCTGGCTTCTATTTTACCAGCTGGCCCAGAAGCATTAGGGAAGATGCAGAGTTGGGCAGCCCCTCCTCCAGGAGCCAACGCGAATTCACCATCCTTCATCTCTTGTAAAGCATCGCCTGAGACTCTAAGTGAGGTCACTCCCATGCCCTAAAGTAAACATACTCCTGATACGTTCTGCCACCACAAGCGGAGATTCCTCAGCTATTAGTCAGACTGCACAGAAGGTTCTGTTGGTTCCCAGCCAGGACCGTGACACTCCTGCCTTCTTGAAACATGATGTGACTGTGTCATCAACTCCCAGGGTTGTCTTTGGGGTCCCCTAACAGACTGAAGCATGTGTCTGATGGTCTTTCCTCTGCCAGGACAGTTCCTAAAGAGTTGTTGCTTTTTTTTTTTTTTTTTTTTTTTTTTAACGCTTGGTTTAAGATAGAGATATCAATTTTAAAGCAACCCTTTTAAATGAAGTAACTATTTACTTCATTCCTGCTGTTTGCAGGGGATTGGTCATCACCACTCTCATGCACCACAAGAACGGAGGACAGTCGACCTTCATACCCACATAGCCACGTGGGATGGGGGTCTCCCTAGTAGATTTTGAGTGCCTCTTTGCAGTGCCCACTGCTGTCACTCCTAGAACGCCCATCTCTATCCCCATCTTCCTGAGTACTAACCAAGTGTGTCCCCAGAGTAACAGATTCTGTGGTCCAAAAGTCATTTTATTTATCTCCCAGCTTTTCTCTCCCAAGGAGTACTTGCTCTTCAATCATGTGTGACGATAATTAGTGTGTCCTTTAGTCTTTTATCTGCCCCAAATTGGGAACTGTTGCTCTTCCCTTTGAAACCCCACCAGTAGCATTCTTGAACTTATTTTTAGATGTGTGGAAGTTTTCCAGACAAAATTGATGCCCCTCACAGATATAAATAAATAAATAAATAAATAAATAAATAAGCAAGCAAGCCCAGTACGATTATCCTGGGTACAAGGAAACAGAGTGTTTTAATATGGAAGAAGTGTAGCCATATGCCTGGGTGCAGTATGGCTTCTTTTAATCTGGAAAAAGGAAACAAGCATTGTTGATAATAATATGCAGATGTCAGGCTGCAAATGAGGACATATTGCTAATTAGCTATATTGTTAGTGTGTTTTCAGGAGAGAGACTACAGTGACGTTAATTATAATCTCTGTTGTTCGTTGTTCAAAGCCTATGAGACCAAATGCATTTCTAATAATATCTTCTTTAATATCTTCAGTAGAAGATTCTTAAATTCTTTTTCCCCCTTAGAATCCCACATTAAAGCCACATTAGGAGTAATGAGGTCTACAGCCTGAGCCTAATTAAAACAAAATCTAACAAGACATAGCAATCATTATCATTAATGAGTACTTATTTGGTGCCCCCCTTAGCAGTTGGCATTGGAGGATGGGGCTCAGAGATGGTAGATACAGCCTTTTTGCCCCAGAAATTTGTCATGTAGTCTGACTCTGAGAAGTTGGCCTGGTCATTTTAATCTGGGAATAGTTTCTGCAGCCGTAAATAGAAAAAGCACTAAAACTTTCCTAGCCAGCCAGTTGCTTACTAGTGTGTGCCTCTCCTGGAGGCTCAGGGAGGGTCCACAGCAACAGTGTTCTTCACACAGCAGCCCTTGGCTGATGCTTGAGGAATGGAGTGGGTGCTATTTGCAGACAGGGATAACAATGCTTAGGTCATTTTTCCAAAAAGCTGGATCCACTGTCCTTTTCCTCACCCTGGTCCTTCCTACTATAATTATCTTTCCTTCTAGGTACTCATCATCTCAATTTGTCCTACGGTTTAATTGCCCAAAGAACCTTATTCTTTCTCTCCTGTATTCCTGGCCTGTACCAAATGACCAGCTGGGACACTCTGGCCTCTCTGACCACTGTGGCCGTTGCTGTGGTCGTGGAAGTCCACCTTGGCCACAAGGAAATCATAACAAGCAGCTTGAGCCACACAGTATCAGAATGCCATGCCTGAACAGCCTTGGCCTTGGACCTATGATACCCCCAGCATAAAGGGACACAATATAAATTGTCTCAGAAAATAGTCTAGTTCATCTCAGGGTAGCTGTCCCACAGGTCAGCAGGACCGGGTTATGACAGCCAAGGGAGATAGAAGAAATAGGAGGCGGAGGAATTCCAATAAGCCTCCAGCTGGTCTACAGAATGCCACCAGAGAAGTGGCACCTAGTGGAAAAGTCACAAGACAAGCTGGTATTTACACTAATGCTCCTGTGCTATAATGGAGGCCACAGCGGGGACCCTTCCTGCTCTGGAACTCTTTGGTGTTATATGGCAGGCTCTGTCCACGGAGCGCTTCCATCTTCCTGGCTCACTCTCCTCCCATCTTCCTGTTCTCTTCACCTGTTTCACTCTTACTTCCTTTTGATCTCAGTTCACAAGTCCCCGCCCCCCGCCCCCTCAGAGCTTGACCGTTGCTACTTCAAATAATGATCGTTCTTTTCCTGGCAGTTTTCTTTATAGGTACCATTATATATGCTCATGCATTTTCAGACTCAGTGTGCACCAGTCATGTAGTTTTACACTTGTTGTCTGTTGTTTTTGTTTGTTTTTGATGCCCAAATTGTATAATCTCACTGGGAGCCCCCAAGTCAGCTCCTGGTTTTTTTGTTTTTCAAGAGAACCCCATTAGGCACTGGAAATGTCCTTGCTATCTGTCACAGCAAAATATTCCAAACTCATGTGCACTGTCTATGGCCAAGCTCTTAGCTCAGCCATTTGTCCAAAGAGAGGTTCATTTGAATGAGAAAAAAAAAAAAAAAAAAAAAAAAAACCCTAGAACATTATTAAGAGCACTCCAGTACAAATTAAAGGAAATACTGCATACACAAGAAGCAAAATTTGAGAAATATAATGTGTAAATATAGAAACAATGATGATTCAGTAAATGCATATAGAGAATTGCAGATTTGGAATGGGGGTTATGGGAGGGTTCAGGGCATCTCTATAACTGGCTGGTGTAAAGCTCTCTGTCATCTTAATGCTCTGCCAATAATTCTGCCATTTAAGGATTGAGTTCAATCACAGTGATCAGAAACTCAACAAAGTTAATTAACTAAATAGGTTTTTACTTTTTATTGAAAATCATTTTTTGATATAGTATATTCTAACCATAGTTTCTCCTCCATTTGATTATTTTATTTATTATTAGTATTTTATTTTATTAGTATATAACATTTGTGTATACTTACAAAATTCAGTATGAGAATTCAAAATATGTATGAAGTATGTGATAAACTCCAGATAATTAGTTTCAAACATTTGCTACTTATATATTATATCTGTGTTTTAGGAATCATTGAACTAGTTATTTTGAAACATATGACAAATTGTTGAAGACTATTGTTCCTCTGCTGTACTATAAACAACAGACCGAGTTTGTCATCTCAGCTGTATTTATGTACCATTATCTAACCTCCCCTTGTACTCACTCCCTAGCCTTCCCAGTCTCTGCGAACTACACTACTTCATTGAGATTAATCATTTGTAAGTTCCACAAATGAGCAGCAACAGGCAGTATTTGTCATGCTGTGCTTAGCTAATTTCAGTTAACACAGTTCCGCACTCCATCAATATTACTATAAATGACAGGTGACAAGCCAACTGCATGGTCCTGGCATAAAAGCTGACACATAAACCAATAAAGCAGAACATCTAACTCTTAAATAATTGTCACCTCCCTACAAATGCAGTAGATCTTACTGAAGGGAACAGTGCCACTAATACTGCTACTATAGCATTATTGTGCTGGCTATTTCCATATCAATTTGACACAAGCTAGAGTTATGAAAGAGGAGAGATCATTAACTGAAAAACCTACCTCCATAAAATCCAGCTATAGGGCTGGGTATGGTCTCTCAGGCCTTTAATGCCAGCACTTACTTGAGAGATAGCTAGGCGAATCTCTGTGAGTTTCAGGCCAGCCTGGTCTACAAAGTAAGATCCTGGGCATCCAAGGCTGTTACACAGAGAAACCCTGTCTCAAAACAAAACAAAAATCCAGCAATAGGGCGTATTTTTACATTATTTGATTAACTTGTTATTGATTAATTTATTAATCATTGAATTAATTGATTCATGATGAAGAGGCCATCCCATTGTGGTTGAAGACCGCCCCTGCCCTGGTAGTCCCAGGATCTATAAGAAGGCAGGCTGAGCAAGCCATGATGATCAAGCAAGTGATCAGCATGCCTCCATGGCCTCTGCATCAGCTCCTGTTTCAGGGTTCCTGTCCTGCTTCAGTTCCTCTCCTGACTCCCTTTGATGATGTACTTTGATGTGGAAGTGGAAGTGAAATAAACCCTTTCCTTCCCAAGTTGCTTTGGTCATGGTGTTTCATCACAGCAACAGTAACCCTAATTAGGACAAATATCAATAATGATGATAATGATAATGCAAAGACATTGAGGGAGTCTTCAGTTGAGGACTGACGTGATGAGACCCACAGTGCTATCAGTTTTTTATATAGGCAAAAGTGGAAGAGAGAAGGGCACGTGGTATATTGAATCTGCTTCCTTGTTAGCAGTTCAAGCCCTTACCTCTGCTTAACCCTGACTGGACAGTCTGTGTCACCTGATCACCCCTCAGCTGAATAAACTTTGGGGAATATAGTTCTACGCAGCTATCTCCTCACCTGAAGCAAAAACCAAATAAGAAAAAGATAGGAAGGGTCATTGAGGAGACAATTGCAATGTTGACTACAGTGTTGCTATCCATAGCAAAACACTAACCTGTACGAGCATCCTCTTTTAAATCTGAACACTTGTAGAATAATGAAGGGGTTCCTATGCAAAGATGGCATGTATGAAGCTACAGCTGGCTAATTTGGCCCACCTAAATCACCTTCCTCAATGTCAGTAGTCCTGTTTTTATTTTCAGTGGGAGTAACAGCTCTACCATTAGGACCACAGAGGGAGCATGGCTACTGAGGCTGTGCTGCAGCATTGCTAATGGAGGTCACAGATTAAAGACCGACTATGGAGAAAGAAACATGTTCCCATACCAAGCAGACAAGCCCCTGTGTCACTTGCAGATGAAAACACATCCTGTGGCATTTCAGAAGGAATGTAGGTTTCTTGTCTTAAATTCCTGAACATCTCTAAGCTACTATCTCCAGAAAATAGTGTTTGCTTGTCCAAGTAAAACATTGTTTTTCACCTGTCCTGTGACTCTTTACCTGATATAGTAATTTAAGTGAGGCATCCAATGAGCAAGTGTGATGAAAGCCAGAGTCTTGTTATCAACTAGACTCTGCAAGGAGTATATGACCCATGTTCCTTTAAGAAATGATGAAGAAAGGCCTTTGCCTGCACTGTTAGTGGATATCTATCATCTTTCTGTCCCAGATCATCAAAATAATGGGTACCCTCATATTTTTTATTGATGGAGTAAAACTCTATTTAACCTTAGAGGGACAATTCTTAAATTATCTTCCCTATCCCAAGGCTTCCAGTTTTTGAACAGCTTGGAACATAGTACACTAGGATGTCAAGGTAACTACATTCAGAAGAGGTGCAAACGTAATTCAGATACCCAGGAATTGTGTATAGCATTTTATTATTAATTCTCATCTTTCAAATACTTTACAAATGTTGAGCCAGTATCTGTGGGCCAGGGTGGCTGAGGAATGGTGGAGCAATGCCACAGTTTTGTGCAAGACTCAATCCAAAACATACTTGAACCCCAGTCCTCAAACTATTCCCAGCAGAAGTACTTGTGGCCTGGATTGCTCAGCCAATGGTCCTAACTTTGCACTTCTCTTTTATTGTGTAGATACAGCCCAACTCTTGACCATCCTACTGGAAAAGTATAGGACTGTGATTATCTGCCGCTGTGCTTTGTATAGAGGGGCACTGAGCCATCGAAAGTTGAAGGAGTTTGTTTGGGTTGAAGCAAAGCCAGGAATCACTCTATGGCAGCGAATTCAAGAGTCAGAAGGGGGAAAATCAATTAAATTCAGTCCTTTTCTTTCAAACATCTAAGCCAATGTTAACTAGCCACATATGTACATTTCCAAGCTCTTCCGAAACACAAAATTTAGTAGTAAAAAGAATGTTTCGTTGCGTGTGTGTGTGTGTGTGTGTGTGTGTGTGTGTGTGTGTGTGTGTGTATTGCAGTGCTGGGAATTGAACCTAGGACCTTAAGCATGCTAGGAAAATGCTCTACCACTGAGATACACCACCAGCACAAAGAGCTTTGCTTTTAATCTAGTTAAGAACATGTTTAGTTGATATAATAAAGCTAGGGCCTGAATTATTAAAAATCTCTAAAACTTTTGGAAAGCAAATACCAAATGTGCTTAGGTGCCTCAGTCTTCAACAAGAAATCCTCCAGGAGAATCCAGCTGTACTTCTAACACTATCAGGGCGAACCCAACTGTACTTCCAAAAACACCATCAGGGACGTGTTGGGGATGGAAGTCCAGTGAAAAAAGCAGAGAAACAACTATATTCAGGTACTTTTTGTGGTGGTTGCATCAGAGAGATCTTATTAGAAATCTCTGTTTTCATCTCTTCTCTCCTTTTCCTACCTCCCTTCCTCTTTCTTCCTCTTCCTCTCCCTCTCTTTTCTCTACTGCTCTTTCTTACCACCCCCCCTCAACTCAACCAAACAATAATACATTTAGAATTCATTGTATTGAGCAATGCCTCAGAAGACTAGGCCAACTACAGCCATGCCAGGAAACAGAAACCATGGCAAAGAGGTGACTGGGCAAGATAACAAAGACACTGGCTAGCCCACATCTCTCGAGCAAAAGGGAAAGGCAAGTAAAAACATGAAAGCAGCCTCTCACTTCACACTTCAGAGGTGACAGTTATGCTCCCTAAGTTTCTCTTTGCCACTTCAAACACTGAAAAAGGTGGTCTGTGTGTGTTTCAGTCTTGAGATGCTCTTGACCTTGAATACTTGGAGTCAAGAGTGTTTTGATTCTAGACAGAACTGTTTGGCTGGGTCCACAGCACTGCTGTGGGGGCAGGGAGAGTGTGTGGTGACAGTGTCCTGGAACATAACTCCCAAACCTCAGAACATGCCCAACCATAACAACAGCATTAACTACTGACCCAGAGGCTGGGGAAATTCTAGCTCCACATCTCCTTCCACCAGTAACCATAAAAACATTATCCCTGAAGGGTCAGAGGATGCCTTCACTAAGTGGTCCAGAGAGAGTGAGAGAACAGAGACAGTTACATTTAAAAAGTTTCCCCAGTGATAAGTAAATTGAGATATTTTTACTAGGTAAGAAAGACGTTTGACTCACAACTTTAAGAATAAGAACAAATACATTTCAGAGTTCACTTTTTGTCACTTTTTCTCTATCTCTTCATCCTCCTCTCATGTGGCTTTTCAATTCTTGTCACTCAACACACAGGCTTCCTGATTTTATGTTCCTGAAAGTAGCTGTTAGTCCCTCCTCTGTAAGTATGATCTTATTTTCTCTTTGCAATTCCTCTAGATCACTTCAAGGCTTCTCCTTTCCTCGCTCGGATATTATCTCCTGTGTTACATCCTCAGAGATGTTCTCTCGGTCTCCCTGGATAATGTTCCCTCCATCAGCTTGTCTTTCTTGTACTCTTAGTAATCAGTAGGCTCTTGTCTCACTTCTCTATGTACTTTTTGCTTGTTACACATAGGTGTGCATTCCAAAAAAGCACATGCCACATGACTATCTCACTTATTAGTATATCTCCTGCCTAGGATGTGGGTGAAATTTATGTATTAGAGAGATGGATAGAAAGATATAAATGAAATGGATTATGTATGAATAAATGGTCAGATGAATAAAGGATAAGTGGATGAACTGAAATTAATAGGTAGAATAGAAGAACGAATAACAGATACAACAGCTGAGTAGAACAAACAAAACAAAGTTCATAAATCCCAAGAAAATTTCTAAGTGGTAAACTGGGAGATATTCCCTGCCTTGGCCTTTTAAAAATGGAGAAACTAAACCGTGTGCTAGAAAAATGAAACCATGTACTACAGGAATACTATACTGGCAATGATGAGTTGAATGAAATCTGAATGAGAATGGTCCCTATCGACTTACATATTTGAGTGTTTAATCATCAGTTGGTAGACCCTTAGGAGACCTGGTGGTACTCAGAGGAAGGACAGCAGGTAGCCAAGAAGAGACTTGATACCCTATGAGAATATATAGGGGGAGGTAATCCCCCTCAGGAACAGTCATAGGGGAGGGGAATAATGGGAAAATGGGGGGGGGAGGAATGGGAGGATACAAGGGATGGGATAAACATTGAGATGTAACAAGAATAAATTAATAAAAAAATAAAAAATAAAAAAATAAAAAAAAATAAGATTAGGTATGGTCTTGTTGGTGTAGGCGTGGCCTTGTAAGAGGCAGGTCACTGGGAGTGGGCGTCAAGGCTTTAAAAGCCCATGCTAACCTCAGGGTCTCTCTCTCTCTGCCTGGAGCCTGTGATCAGCATGTAAAAAAATCTCAGCTGCTGCTACAGCACCACCATACTTGTCTGCTTCCCACCATGATGGTGATGGACTAACCCTCTGAAACTATAATCAAGCCCCCAGTTAAATGCTTTATTTTATAAAAGTTGCCTTGGTCATGGTGTCTCTTCACAGGAATAGGACAGCGACTAAGCTGCTGGCTTAACTCCAGCCACTAAAATGAATTGATCTTGTCCCTTAATTTAATGGACACTTAAGAGTGATACCTTTTACCATCTGCCTTTTGAGTATTTGTTCATTACTCTTCTATTTGTTTGCCTGTTTTAGAGTAACCTCAACCTGGAGAGTGACTCCACATCAGAAATCAGCTTTCCATTGTCCAAAGAAGACCCAGAAGAGCACCAGGTTGTCCACCAACCCTACCCCAGACAGCGATTCCCTCAAGACACTGAGCATCCTTCACTGCAAAGAGATGGCCCCAGATCCTTTCTCCTTGACCTGCCAAACTTTCCAGATCTCTCCAAAGCTGATATCAATGGACAGAATCCAAATATTCAGGTAATTGTCAGCAGCTGGCAATGGAAAGAAAACAGTTCATGTTTTGTTTCCTATCCTGATTCTAATGAGCCTTGCAACCTTCCCCCTCGTCCTTCTCAACCCCTTTCTGACTTCTGCTGAGGGCTGTCGTAGTCCCACAAAGACAGTGTTGCAAAACCCTTGATTTTTGAGGCACTGAGGTATAAAAACAATGCACCCTGAAAGTAATAAAATGTAGCTCTAGGAAAAGGCTAGACCAGGTAACCCACATTCTGTCTTCAAAGCATTCAAGAAGGTTCTCCCTTGAAGTGCCTTGCTAGCTTGCCTTCAACACCAGAAATTCCTTCAGGAGAGGACAATTTCCTAAAGAATAAATGACTAACAAACAAATAAAAAGGAAGGTGAAAATGGAACTTTCTAGAAGAGAGGTCAATGTATTTTATTAATATGGGATTTTAATGAAGCCAGGGAAATGGGACACCAGGAAGGGATTATTGGACTCAGAAATAATAGCATCCATCCACACTACAAGGGAAATGTGGCTTTGGTCTGCCCCTACAAGCATCCTCATGGAAGAGAAGCCATGCCATTCTCCCAGCAGCAACTGTTCAGGGGGTCACTATGTGGTTCATCAAGGCTACATGACTAGTAAACTGAAGTTACAGTGCTCAGCTCCAGTGTCTCCAACTCCTAGGAATACCCACCCACCAACCCATGTTTCAAGGACAAACTCGTGATGGTGAATATGGCTTGTCCATCCTCTTTCTTCCTGAAGATGGTTCTCATGACCATCCAGAAAGGCCCTGGGCAACCTAATCCTCACCTCACTCTTGTCTTGATATGCCTGCTTCCACATGTCTAGACTCTGCTCTGATCTCTTTCATGTGTGTAAGGACAGCCTTTCCATATTTTATCCTCACATCAAATTCCTATTTGCTTGTGCAGCAGCAGAAAGTTCCTCAACTTGGGCTCAGAGCATTCTTAATTAGGTGGTTCTCTCCCATCCCCAAAGTTGGTGTTGTATGTGAGGTAGCACCCTCACCTCAAAGGTCCTTAGACCATGGCCAATCTTAATACCCATGGCCAGCATTTAATCCCAGAGGCAGGAACTCAGGGAGGGTCTTTATGCTGCTGCCTGAACTGACACCTTGGTGAACCACATAGCGACACCCTGAACAGTTGCTGCTGGGAGAGTGGTATGCTTCACCTTCATGAGACTACTTGGAGGAGACCAAAGTCACAGTTCTCTTGTAATGTGGGTGGATACTAACATTTTTTAATCCAATAATCCCTTACCTGTTCCAAGTAACATTTCTGTTAAGTGTTACATATTCTAATGATTTATTGGAAAAGCAGGCTTTTGCTCTCAATGGAATTGGACACATGGCTATGAAAGAGCAGTGGCTCTACCTGGGGGAGGGACAAACTGGCAGAGTAGGGACAGGTGGCTCCATGCCACTGCTCAACACTGCTCCCTAGTGTGTCTTCATCTATGCAAATTTTTCACTTTTTATAGATTTTATGCTTCCTAGGCTCAGTGGCCCTCACCTCAGTGGTCCTTAGGCCAATCTTAATCCCCATGGCCAGCATTTAATCCCTGAGGGAGGGAGACAGGGAGGGTCTTCATGCTACTGCCTGAACTACTGGAGAAGTGGATTTGAGAACTGCTCATGTAAAGCTAGGAAATCCAGGAGAATGCTGGATTTAGGAGAAAGGGGCGCTGTGGGCTTTTAAGCTGGTCCCGTACCGTTGTGCACCAGTAAAAAGTTGAGTTTGGAACCAAACTTCTTGTGTCCCTTTACTTTCTCCATCAGTCTGGGAATGCTCAATCCCTATCCCGGCACCGCTGGGACCTTTGATATACCACCTGAGTGTTAAGGAGGGACAGTGTGGTGCAAAGGCTTTGGGGGTTGCAGGCTAAACCTGGGAAAAGCTGAGCCCACTCCTGACCACATGACGAATCTGTGCAGGCATTAAGTAAAGCAGCCAAGAAAACTAAGGTGTCCTCATGATAAACTGACCTGTTTTCTAGGTTGGAAGTAAGGGACCTTTTCAGATAGTTCCACCTGGGAGAGGAGCTAACCTGTGTGGGGAGCTAGGCAGAGGCTTCAGGGGAGGCAGCAGAGAATCAGGGTGGAGTAAGCAAAGTCCCCGCCCACCCCTAGCCAAGGCACCTCACACCCCAGGGTTCTCTCTGCAGAGCGCCTTGGACTTTTACAGAATCCGCTTCAGCCATCACAGAAGTGTGGCTACAGATGAGAATCACCCGCCTTTACGCCACTGAGGCTCTCTGCACCCTGCTCCTGTGGACTCGGAACGGGTCAAAGTCCCAGGCAAAGCTTCTTTTCACTTGCTTCTCTGCTGGCCCAGCACCAGAGCTAGTGTATCTCGGAGTAGTAGTCCTCCATGGTGGGAGGAGGACAGCTATTCCTAGGAAGTCTCTGTGCTTTTCTAGACACCAGAGACCACAACAGCTGCCAAGAGCACAGGTTTTCTTTTCTTTTTCTTTTTTCCTTTTTTAATGAAATACACTTTAAATTTATTGGTTGGATGCTTGTAGAAAATCTTTCTTTAAATAATTTATTCATATTACATCCAGATTGCTATCCCCTCACTTGTATCTTCCTGTTCCCCCTCCCTCCCTCCCTCTTTCACCCTGTGACAGAAGGGGACCTCCTCCCCCACCATATGATCACAGCCTATCAGGTCTCATCCACATAGCCTGCTTCCCCTTCCTCTGAGTGCCACCAGGCTTCCTCACCAAGGGGAAGTGGTCAAATAGGGGGCACCCGAGTTCATGTCAGAGGCAGTCCCCCCTCTCTACACAACTGTGGAGAATGTGCTGTCCATTGGCTAGATCTGGATAGGGGGTCTAGGTTTACTGCATGCATTGTGCTTGGCTGTAAGGTAGATTGTGAAGCCCCCCCCCCCGGGTCCAGATCCACCAGCCATGATGGTCTTCTTGTAGGGTTCCAGGACCCTGTGGGTCCTTCCATCTCCCCATTCTCCCATACCTCTCTCACCTGGAGTCCCAATAGCAAGTTCCAGCATCTGTCCCAATCCTCTACTGAATGAAGACTCTCAGAGGACATCCATGTTGGGCTAGTGCCCAATTATAAGTAAGTATATACCATGTGTATCTTTCTGGGTCTGGGTTAACTCACACAGGATGATCGTTTCTAGTTCCATCCATTTGCCTGCAAATGTCTATATTTCCTTGCTTTTAATAGCTGAGTAGTATTCCATAGTGTAAATGTACCACAGCTTCTTTATCCATTCTTCGACTGAGGGACATTTAGGCTGTTTCCAGGTTCTGGCTATTATGAATAAGGCTGCTATGAACATGGTTGAGCATGTGTCCTTGTTTTCTGGTGGAGCTTCTTTCAGGCATATTCCAAGAAGTGAAATAGCTGGGTCTTGAGGTAGCCCTATTCCCAATTTTCTGAGAAAGAGCCAGATTGATTTCCAAAGTGGTTGTACAAGTTCGCACTCCCACCAGCAATGAAGAAGTGTTCCCCTTTCTCCACATCCTTGCCAGCATATGCTGTCACTTGAGTTTTTGATCTTAGCCATTCTGATGGGTGTAAGATGGAATCTGAGTTGTTTTACATTTCTTTGATGACTAAGGATGTTGAGCATTTCTTTAAATGTTTCTCAGCCATTTGATATTCCTCTGCTGATAATTCTCTGTTTAGCTCTGAGTCCCATTTCTAATTGAGTTATTTGGTTTGGTGGTTTTTAATTTCTTGAGTTCTTTATATATTTTGGATATTAGACCTTTATCAGATGTAGGGTTGGTGAAGATCTTTTCCCAGTCTGTAGGCTGTCGCTTTGTTCTGTTGACAGTGTCTTCTGCCTTACAGAAGCTTCTCAGCCTCATGTGGTCCCATTTATTAATTGTTGATCTTAAGGCCGGGGCTGTTGGATTTCTGTTCAAAAAGTTGTCTCCTGTGCCAGTGAGTTCAAGGCTCTTCCCCACTTTTTCTTCTAATGGACTTAGTATCTCTGGTTTTATGTTGAGATCTTTAATCCACTTGGACTTGAGTTTTGGAACACAGGTTTTCTATGACTTCAAATATCAGTTATTGGCAGATGGATTTGAGACAATACAACTCCAACATAGAGATGTTGACTCCAAGCACCCTGCCGCCCACCGTCCAATCCTGTTATTCCATCTGCTTTAGATAATCTCTGTCTGTTGGTCTTCCACAGACTATACAGAAGAGTCAGACACAGCTAGTGCTTTATTGATCTGTTGGTTTCTTTACCCTAAGGAGAACTAAGCTCCATTTGTGGAGTTTGTTTCTAGAAGGCCACACAAGGTTAGTGTGAGTCATTCAGAAAGATATTCAAACAAAGGCAGCTACTGCCTCCATGTACCCCAGACTTGTGTGTCTGTCTGTTTCTGACTCTGTCTCTTCCCTGCCCCCCCCCGTCACTCTCCATCTCTCTTTCTGTCTCTGTCTGTCTATCTCTCTTTGTCTCTGTCTCTGTCTGTCTGTCTGTCTGTCTGTCTGTCTGTCTCTCTCTCTCTCTCTCTCTCTCTCTCTCTCTTTGTGTGTGTTTGTGGTGTGTGTGTGTGTGTGTGTGTGTGTGTGTGTGTGTGTGTGTGTGTGTGTAACTGTTCATATACACAGCTTTAGCCTCTACAGTCCCATGCACCACTACACTTGAGTACACCAGTTCCCTGGTGGTCCTTTAGAATACAAGGTGCTTCCCAAAGGGGAGGGGATAATGATTTCCTGGTTGGCAGCCCTCATCTGAGTCTTAGAGCGCTATTCTTTTGTTGAAAGCCACTGGTTCGACCTAGCTCATCCAGCCAAGCACAAAGCCCTGCTGCTCCCCATGGTTCCCTGCGCATTTCTCCTGGCTAGTGGCCTGAATCTAGGTGAGGGTGTCAGTGGGTAGGCAGGCATGTGCTGCCAGAGCCTTTGGCCTCCTATGCTCTCACCCTAGCCACCTGCCACTTACTCCCATCTGTTAGCCTCAGCTGGAGCCCAGGCGCCTAGCAGGAATCGCTAGCCTTACCCCTGACCCCTCTGCAACTCCAAGCTCTAGGAATGTGCCCAAAGCTCCAGAGCTGGATCCTGGCCCTCCTTTGAAAAGAAAAAGACTGCCCCTCTCCAAAGTGACATTCCTGAGCATCTTCAAAGGGCCATGTGCTCCGGGCCTCTCGACTTTTAGGATAGAAAATCCTCATAAAAGGCCAGCATTTGCTTCTGTGGAGCATTTTTACATTGAAAGTCAGGCAGCCTCTGCTTCCTGCTCCCTTTGAATTAGATTCCACGTTAGCACTGCCTTCTGCCTGTGGGCGTGGCAGGAGAAAAACAGTATTATCTCTGCATATTTATCTGTATATAACACATCTAAAGAAAGAAATGGCCTCACATTCCTAAGCTGCATCTCCATGTTAGATTTCAAACAACATAAGAAATTAAGTTCTGCTTTTTTAAAAAAAATCATTCAGGAAAGAGTTAATCCCCTGGGACAACTTAGACTTGAACCTTAGTGGCCTGGGCTGAGTTTTTGTTCTTTGGTTGATGGTCAGATAATAAAGACAAAAATTCCAAGATAAACTCATTATTAGACTTGCTACATCAATTCATTACTACAGTAGCTATTCGCAGCCAAGTATTTCTCTTTTCTGAATCAAATCTGAGGTCGGTGTCCACTTCAACCAATATAATTATGTCGTTGCTTCCACTGAGAGGTATTTAGACACAGCAATCCACAGATCTTTCTTTTCTACACAGACTTATTTGCATGGCCCTAGGCCTCTGAGGTACTACAAGATAGACTCAGAGGGATTGGTCAAGGTTTTTCATGCATCTACTTCTGATTTTCCCTCCTGTGTATCTAATACTTTTGAAATGGCCAGTCCAACTGGACAGGAGCCAGGAAATGACCATGCCTGAATAAGAAGCCATGGGCCAATGAGGACCAAGCTGGATTCCCATGTGCTTCTGCTGTCATCATGAACCATGGAGTCAGACTGAGCTGGCTTTGGAATCCAGCACCACCACTCAGTCTGCTAGGCTTGGGCCCTGTAGCCCCTGGCTGGTTTTTCAATCTCCCTCTCTACCTCTGTTTTCTTGTCTATAGAATGGTGTGATAATTCCCATGCCCTCTGATCTCTGAGGATTGAGATCATATCATCTATATAAAGAGCTTGACATAGGATACGCTTTCTGGAAATGATATGACTAGTGAAGATGAGGATGACAGAAACGCATCTGTAAAGAGAATTAGGCCAGAAGATGGCTCCGTGGGTAAAGGCCCTTACATCATACTTCTGGCTACCTTACTCAAGCCCCAGAACCCACGTAAATATGGAAGGAGAGGACTGACTCCCCAAAGTTGTTCACTGACTCCCACACACCAATTATAACAAGCACATACAAACACTGACACACACACACACAAACATATATACACATGCATGTTCACACACACATATAAATAACTTTTGAAAAGATTATTTGAGAGTCAGCAGATTTATGTGGAAACTGTCTCTATGCTTCCTTTGCCATTTACCTTGGAAAGCTGATTTCCCTAAGCCAAGTCTGTGCCTGAAAATTGAGTCTAAACTTTGTAGAACAGACAATAATGTCTGGGCAAGCACGCTGCTACAAATCCCAGTGCGCTAACCGCAATTATGTAGGGAATACCACAGTTTCTTTGGAGCATTGTCAGGTCTGACACAAGAGGATTGAATATCTTCCTGGTCTATTTTGTGTTCTTCCTGCTGAAGTTGTCAAGGAAGAAGGGCAGCAGAGACCTTTGCCGTAGATACAGTCCTGGATGTTCTGCCCTCTTGAGGGAATCTTTTTTCTGACTGGGAAATTCTAACATCCATCTACCCAGCTCACAAAGCTCAGAGGAACAGCAAAAGCAAACACTTCCCTGGGCTCACTGTGGCCACACCGCTTACATACCCTCGGAGGACACGGCTTCTGAACAGTCAGACTGAGGACTGCCTTAGTCTTGCCGCAGGAAATATTTTGCAGAGCTAAAGTAAAGAGTCTCTTTCACTGCGTGTACTAAGGTACTTCAAGGACCTGTAATAGAACTAGAAAGAGAGCAGAGACCTGGAGTCTTGATCGGCTTCAAGTTTGCTGTGCTCACTCCTTACCTTCAGTACAGCCACGTTTAGTGCTCAGGGTATCATCCAAAGGCTTCCCTGGCTTGAAGTACCCAAGTAGAATAAGGGAAACAGAAAACAAACCCCAGCCACTAGAGAAGGCACTTGCCATGCTCCCTGCATCTTTTTTAATTGGGAGCCTATAAAATTCCAGGTTCAAGATTAGATTTCTTCTTCTGATACCAGCATGAGGCTCCCCTTGCACGTCGCTGACTGTGGGGAAGGGTGGGTCCGAAGATTTGTTTGTGTTTTGTTTTGTTTTGTAACTCATTTGGGGGCAGTGGCTAGACATTAAAGAGAAGACAGAAACCTCGAAGTGGTTGATATTTAGTCACTGATATAGTTTTTGGAGTAAATTCCGATTTTGCTGCCCACTGCCTCGCCAGGCAAGGACTCTATTTTGGTTGGATCTGAGCAGCAATTCAGGAGGGAAAAGGAAATCGTATTGACGGTAATAGCTTGAAACATGAAATTGTTTTTATTCCCAGCTTGGAGAAATTGCAGGGCACATTTTGTTTAAGCAATCCCTTTGACTCCAGTCTGAATACAGTGGGAGCGCCCAAACTAGTGGGCATGTCCTCTCTTATCTCCTACTCGGAGACTGAGTTCATTACCATAATTGCCTGCTTGCCTGGCTCCCCTGTCTCTTGGCAGCCTCTCTCCTCCAAGACCCTTAACATTCTTGCAGACAATGGTTGCAGCTCAGTAGTTCTATCTGTAGGAAGAGGGGGATGGGGCTTCAAAGGAGAAAGACCATGCATTCAAGGACCCTGCCTTGTCCCTCCTTCCATGGTAGTTCTGCGTATGCCACCCAGGGGTGTGCTCTTTACTCACTTGTCCTTCCAAGTTCCCATGTGGGACCTGGCAGTATCTCTTAGCAACTGTCCATCCCACCAAACAACAACGATAGACCACGTGTATTGTATTTCTTTTCTTCTTCTAGTTTTAAAAATCATAGCTGAATTACATGCAACCCTCATAATTATAAGTATACAAGGGATGCTCACAAATTGAGGCAGTAATGGCAGCATGGGCTAAAGCTCATGGCACCTTTCTATGCATCCTCCTGCAGAGGAGATAGATGCAGTTGGCCTGATACATTCTCAGTATACTATAGGATCTGAGGTCACCCTCTGGACCATATCTAGATCTCTTGGCAGCTTCTTCAAGTGTCAGACAGAATATGATTCAAACAACCCCACCCCCACCCCCATCCCCACCCCCACCCCCACGCCAAGCTGTTTATCTAAAGGACCGGCACACCCCAGTGCAATTTGGCAGACTATCTCGGCAACTTCTCAGATGTCGGGTCAGGGCAAAACTGGGATCGCATCTGCCCAGTACATCTTGCGCTGATTACTTGGAGTGCGTGTTTCTGATTCATTTGCATCTAACTCTTCCAGGACGTGTTGCAAGAGCTATGCGATGGCCAGAGGAACCCAATGAGTCTTTTATTAGTTTTTAAACAAGTTTTCTTCTGTGCTGATTGTCTCTCAGAGCCAAGAAGCTATGTTCTTCCAGACCTGTGACAGATTTCAAAAGTAGGCTTTCGTTAATCCAAAGAACAAGTTCTAACCATAGCTCAAGGACTCTGTGCTTTGACCCTGCTCATGGGGCTGAACAATGGGAGGAGTGAAATACCGTAGCTGGAAAAGCCTTGTCCTGAGGGCCTTGCACTCACATCTATGCAAGGCCGAGAGCATCTTAGCCTGACCCTAGTACCTGAGCATCTCTGCTTCCTCAGTCCCTGGGGGTGAGCTACTTTTGAAAGGCAGGGTGGCAGAGTTAGTAAGAGCAAGGGCTCTGGACCCAAATTCTCCTCATCTGCTACTTCTTAGCCATGTGATTTGGCCACACCTTAACATCTATGTGCCAGTTCCCCTAATCTATGAAACGCTGTCTCACATACCAAGCACCATAACGCTCAATAGCTTGGAGCAGTGACCATTGGGTGGCCCGTGGTCTTCTAGCACAGGAATTGTGACAGAACTCACCAAGAGAGCTCATTCACGTCACATGTGGTATCACTAGAGGTGACCAACTGGGACTGAAGTGTCCATAATGATTTCAGTCATGAGCACTTAGCTCCATCTTTCTTCCACATAGTCTTTCTCTTTATCTGGTCTGTCTTTATGGGGTGATCAAGGCGGAGCTTCCTTACATAGCTACAAGAACATTCCAAGAAAAAGAAAATGGAAACTACAGTGCAGTTTATGGAAGCTGCAGTAGAGTTTCTGGAGGTTGCAGTACACTTTTTTTTCCACATGTGTATGTATATGTGATATGCGTCCACTGTATACACAAATTCAAATACACGTGGGTGCAGGTATGTGTACTGGTACACATATGTGCAGAGCCTGGAAGTTAATGTTGGTGTTTTCCTCAATCATTTCTACTTTTTGCTAACATTAGTCCTAACTGGAAACTGATATTACATTGAGGCAGGGTCTCGCTCTTGAACCCAGAGTTCTCCAACTTAATTAATCAAGCTAGCCAGTTTGTTTTGGGGGAATGCCCTGTCTCTGCCTCCCCAGAGCTGTGACTGCAAGCAGGCAACCATGTCCCCCTAGCATGTGTGTGGGTGCTCAGGATTTGACATCCAGTCCTCACGCTTACTCAACAGTCAACTTTACCCACCCACCGAGCATCTCCCCAGCCCTCCCTGAGTCACCTCCCCTAACTGGACAAGTGTCACTTCTTTCCATTCATCTGGATCAAGTGAGTCATGAGGGCCAGCCCAGATGGCAGTAAGTGAAAATGGACTCCACCTGTTAGTGGAAAGTGTGTGTGGCACATGGGCAGGAGTGCAGATTATGCAGACTTGATAAATTCACGTGGTCAGAGCATTTAGAGAAGTGCCTGGTACACCACCTGCTCAGTAAGTTATGCTTTGACAGCGTTCCTTCCGTGAAAGGCTTCTCAACAATTTCATCACCAATAAACCAAGAACCTAGTCATGCCTGGCTTTGTGCCTATCTGACGCCACACTCCTTCAAGTTATGAAGCTTGTGTGGGCTATTCCTGGAAGCCTCACAGTCTCTGTCGCCATGTAACTGCAGCTTTCTTTCACAAGGGATGCAGCCATCCTTTCCTTCATCTCTCTCAGACCATCTTCCCAGCTCGAGGCTGCCAGTTTCTCATTGATCTGTCCTATTCTGAACTCCTCAGGTCACCATCGAGGTGGTTGACGGTCCTGACTCGGAAGCAGAGAAAGATCAACACCCGGAGAACAAGCCCAGCTGGTCAGTCCCGGCTCCTGACTGGCGGGCCTGGTGGCAGAGGTCCTTGTCCTTGGCCAGGACAAACAGCGGGGACCAGGACTACAAGTATGACAGTACCTCAGACGATAGCAACTTCCTCAGCGTTCCTAGAGGATGGGATCGCCCAGCCCCAGGCCACCGGACTTTTGAAACCAAAGAGCGGCCAGACTATGGTGAGTTTACTGCCTAGTGATGTAAAATTGGTGGGGAGAGTAAATGAGATGATAAAGCCTCTCAGAGGTGGGACCAAGCAGAACGCAGTTTACAGTTTGTGGCTTTCAGTCTTCTATGAGACGTCCCTCATAAATGTCGTGTTCACAAAAGCCCCATGGAGCTACCCACAGCCACATCTTTTTGGAAACAGTATAATTTTAAAATTATACTTAAGAGATATTTTTAGGGTCTTTGAGGTTCTTTCTGTCTTGTCTTTTCCAAAATTTAATTTTCTTTCTAATGATGAATAAATCATTAAGTCACCTTCCCTAATTTTTTTTTTTTTAAGCTGTGAAAATCTGTGCTATCGACCAATTTGATAAAAGAGATGTGTGTGGCTGCTGCCTGGTGGCAGGCATATGTGACATTAGCAGTGGAGTGGCCCTTCGGAATCCACGTGAACAACTTGTGTCACAGGTTGTCAAAGCAAGCTTCCCCCTCCTCAGTAAATGTTACACCCGTGAGTCGAGACGGCTAGGTTTCTATTTGGGAAACAAGAGAGAGATAAGGTAACAGGAAACTTCTGACCTCGGTGACTTAAAATAATAAAAGTTCATGTCTCACTTCACTTCAGATGAGCATCAAGGTGACGGGACCTCAGAACCTCCCTGCCTCTTTCCTTCTTCCTTCAGATGAATATTTTCAGAGTTACAAATGCCCTGTTGTTATGGTCTCATGGTCTCCCTCTCAGCAGACCAATGACTGGGCCATACATAATGAAGGGTGTAGGGGTTTTGATGAGAATTCCCCCCATAAGTCTCAGACATCTGAATACTTGGTCCCTACTTGGTAACTGTTTGGGAAGAATTAGGAGGTGTGGCCTGGTTGAAGGAGGTCCTTGTCCTTGGCCAGGACAAGCAGCAGGGACCAGGACTACAAGTATGACAGTACCTCAGCGTCAGGAGGTTGGGGATGGACTTGAGGTTGCCAACGCCACCACCCTCCCGTGTGCTCTTTCTGCCTCCTGTTTGTGAGGTCTCAGTTGCTGCCCCAGCCACCTGCTGTCTGCTACTCCACTTATAGACTCTAGTCCCTTCCATCGTGGGCTCTATCCCTCTAGAACCATCAGCCCCAAACAAACTCTTACTTCTTTAAGTAGCCTTGGTCATGGTGTCTCATCACAGCAATTAAAAAAAGTACCATATACAAGGATGATGCACAGCATTTAAGACAGAGATCCAAGCAAGTACACGTCTATGCACAGCAGTTTTCCATTCCCTAAACTGCCCACAGTGAAGTTGGCTAGACACTAATTATTGGTACCTTCATTAGGACTCAATTCTTTGAAATTATCTACATTGTTATGGTCTAATTTTAACAGAATAATTCACAGTGATTTTTTTTTTTTTTGCCATTGAGTTTTCTTTGTAATGTTAGTTATGGCTGTACTAGTTAATGCCTTTGGTTAGAAGCAATGTTGCTGAAATGACAGAATAGAGAGCAGGATTCAGTGGGACAGATAGTCCTCAGATATAATTCCAGCTGTGCTGAGTCTGAACTGAGTGAACATCTTTAAGTATCAAGTTTTTGATAAGTGTCTGTTTTCTTACCCATAAAAGGAGTATAATTCTTCCTGCCATAGACTTATCCTGGGAGTTAAAGGACCATCTGGCATTAATGGTGCTGACTTTTCAATGACCGGGTCCAGGCAAGTTCCAGTCAGTTCAGTGGCCCCTACAGTGGTCCACAAAGCTCTTCTGTCCTGCCACTATAAAAGGAAGAGTTTACCATCCCAAATAGCATCTTTGAACATCAGCTCTCAGCTCATTGCAATGCAGAGCACTGTCTTCCTTCCTTGAGCCCTTTGATGTCATTGGGGCTGTCAACATGCCACAGAAATAGTCTGAGGAACAGTTTGTTCTTGTTGTCATTGTTGTCTTTGCAATTATTGTAGCTGAGACTCCATTTCTGCTCCAAGCCACACTCCCTCCCAGTCGAGCTGACATGCAGTGTCCTCACTTGTGTCTCTAGCATCATAAATTAGGTTTCCCTTCTGTTCCCTATATTGCAACTTCTTCCATCTGGCATTAAAGCAGAGAGGATTTCTCTCCAGAAAGATGTGTTCCAGCCATAAATCCTTATTCTGCCCTTTGACCTCATGAAATAGGAATCTCCCTGAAGGTATTTTCTGGATGCTTCTCTGGCTCAGTGTGTGATAGAGGTTCTGGCCAGTAAAAGTTTTCCTAGGAGATTACCCACCCTGCCCCTAACAGAAATGACTTATCGTGTGGCTAATTTGTTAGCAGTTTCGGATATGAAGGAAGCCACCTACTGGTAGAATAAATTAAGTCCTTGATGACCGCTTGTAGATAAGACATTTTAGGATAGATTTTTATGAAATATTTCTAACAGATTTTAAAGGAAACTACTCCATGCAATCCTTGCATTTTGGAGATGTAGGCAGGAAGATCATGAGTTTGAGGCCAACCCAGGGCACACAGTAAGCTAATGTCGCAACAAACAATCAAACAACAACAAAGAAACTACCACCACCCCAATTTAGCAGCTTCAAAGAACAGAGGAAGGATACCCCCTCAGGAGTCTGCAAGTTGACGGTGGTTCATCCAGACTGGGATAGGCTGGCTTGGCTGGAGCGGAATAGTCTCCAGTGACCTCAGTAGCAATGATAGGTCTGAGCTAGACAATTTGCAGTGCTGGGATGGCCAGATCCTCTCTCCTCCTGCTCCTTTATTCCCTTGGGCTCTTTACATGGTAGTGGAATAGTCCCCTTGTGCTAAAAAAGACAAGTCTACATGCTTAGACATTCTACAGGCCTTTGATTGCATCCTATTTGCCACCATCCCATTGACTGAAGCAAACCACACAGTCCAGAAGCAACATAAAAGTGGACATGGAGAAAGGGTTTATGGGCATTGTTTCTTATATGCTCTGATGCAGCATTAGCGTTTAGTCGTTGTGTGGTGTAGTTTTTGTCAAACTGACCCAAGCTAGAGTATACTTGGAAAATGGGCATTTCCTGATTTATGATTGATGTGAGAGGGTTCATTGTGTGTGGTAGTCCTGGAACAATTAAGAAAACAAGCTGAGCTAGGCATTGGCGCAAGCCAGTAAGCAGCTCTCCTCCAGGTCTCTGCTTCAGTTCCTGCCCCCAGGTTCCTGCCTTGAGCTCCTGCTCTGAATTCCCTTGGCAATGGATTACAAACTGTGAGTCATAAGATGAAATAAAGCATTTTCTCTCTTGAGTTTATTTTTTGCCAATGTTTTTCATAGCAATAAAAAGAAACTAGTGCAGTCTTTTAAATCCAGAAAACCAAACTGAGAAGTCCAGCTTATGCAAAAATTCAAATATGGGCCTCATAGTAAGCTAAGACCTCGAGTCGACTGATGTTGCCCCACATGAGTTCTTACCCTTACTGAATAGATGTTTTAAGTTGATAATGACAAGATATGATAGATATTGATTTACATTCAGAATTTTAGACTCACCAAGATAGGAAAGATGTTTTCTTCAAGGTTGCCAAATACAAATAGCCAAAACACTATGAATGTAACATATATGTAATTCCTAATTGTTTCATGATCCTTCTTGCTGTAGGTAGTTTATTGTATATATGTGTAATAATATAAATGTATAGGTATAAAAATTGTAAAAATAAATAAAAAATAAACTAATAATTAAAAAAAAAGAAAATGAAAGGCTGCAGGAGACTTCTGGAGCTCCAAGGCCCTTTGCTTTTATAAAGTCAAGCAGCACAATGCTTGGCCCCACTGGATTTTATCCTATGCTGCTATTCCCCTCACACATGTCATGTATGACTTAATGCTTGTTTTTCAACTTTACCCTCTTTCTCTTTTTGGTGTGAAAGTATGAGAATCGTTATTTGTGCCTCTTGTTGCTCCCTTTAACAAAATCAAGCCCTGTCTGTGTGTGCAGGGTAAAATGCAGTGTATGCACATGTAAGATAACTGACGGCACATAGATGGCCTCACTGACAAATACACAGTCATGCAATTGTTCTAAGCAATGTTCCGGGAAGGAGCAGTGACTGTTCCGTCTCAGACCTTTCTCCTCTGGAAGCGACTTGTCTGTCCTGCCCTGCTGGGTAAATGCCCCCAAAGGAGACAACAGAGAGGCCCACACTGGAAAACGATGCTCAGTTCCCTAACCTAAAACATAAACTTCAGACATCTGGATGCCTGTGTGGTTGGTAAACTATCTCTTAGAAGAAATCAAAGGATAGAAAATTATCTTGATAAAAGGACATCGATATGAGTGATGCTTCTGCTGGCAGGTGAGGTGTGGCATGAAGAGCTTCCCGTTCTGTTAGGGAAGAGGCAATCACGATGTCATGTACACACACACACACACACACACACACACACACACACACACAGGCACAGACACACACACAGAAACACACACACAGACACACACACACACACACACGCACACAGGCACACATGTACACACACAGACACACACACAGAAACACACACACAGACACACACACAGGCACACACATACACACACACACACACACACACACAGGCACACATGTACACACACAGACACACACACAGAAACACACACACAGAAACACACACACAGACACACACACAGGCACACACATACACACACAGAGACATAGACACACATGTACACACACATACACACACATATACACACAGACACAACACACACACAGACACACACACAGGCACACACAGAGACACAGACACACATGTACACACACATACACACACAGACACAACACACACAGACACAACACACACACAGACACACACACACACACACACAGGCACACATGTACACACACAGACACACACACAGAAACACACACACAGACACACACACAGGTACACACATACACACACAGAGACATAGACACACATGTACACACACATACACACACAGAGACATAGACACACATGTACACACACATACACACACATATACACACAGACACAACACACAGACACACACACAGGCACACACAGAGACACAGACACACATGTACACACACATACACACACAGACACAACACACACACAGACACACACACACACACACACACACATTTTGAGAAGGCCCAGAAGCCTTGTGATAGCCCAGGGTGCCTTCAGAGTGAGCACTGTATTACAACAGCCTTGGCGGCTGGCACAGGACTCAAGATTCAGGTGGAACTCTGTGGGGAACATTCCTGCTGGGCCTATGTAATATCAACCACAACAACCTATTCTGAGTGAAGGGTATCCCATCCCTTCAAGGCACATGACTATAGCCGCATGCTTGGCGCTCACAGAGGCCCCGAGGCTATTGGAAGCTGTGCATGAGCCAGGAGAAATGATTATGGCCCGATGTTACTGGAGAAGAGTCATGTTTTAGAGAGCAAGGGCATGATGTTACAGCCCAAGCTTCCTTTCTGTTAATCTGACAGCCCTAGACAAGCCCTCACCCACCCACTCTAGGGCTTTTGTTAGTATTTACTTCTGAGAAGGGAATGTTAATCTTCATTATGTACCTGCCTTCCAGCCCTCCTAGTGTGATCTACTTTTCTTTTCCATATCATTTATAACTTCTAACATCCTATATAATTTACTATTTTCTACTTATTGTTCAAAACTATTCTTAATAACATATCCTACACACCTAGAGTTATGCTTGACATATAGTGAGAATTCAACTAATATTCATTGGCTAGATATTGAATAATGACTTCAAAGGCTATTCCTGTGTTTACTTTTAATATATTGGTTATCTACAGCTGTGTAACAAGGCATCCTGTACTTAGCACCTGAAAAAAATAGCATTCATTATTTCTCATGATTTACTGGCCCGGGAATTCCAGAAATCATGCAAGCATGCAATTATTCCAGGCATGTCTGCAAAGTTCTGGAGAGAGCAGTAACTCTTCTGTCTCAGACCTTTCTCCCTCTGGAAGCAACTGTGTCTGTCCAGCCCTGCTGGGTCAATGCCCCAAAGAGACAGTTCTACTCTTGCTAGCTTCAGCTACATTCAGTTTCTACAGAGAAGGATTGGGAACCTCCCTTACACTCTCAAGCATCTTTGTCGTCTTCCATGTGGCTCCATTCTTGGTGGTAGCACATCAATCTTGAACTCGATCAGCCTGAACCTTTTTCATAGTGATTGGACTTAGCAGAGCAAACTAGACTGGAAGCCAACAGGGACCATAACATCAAAGTGAGACCAGATTCTGTAGAACTCTCCTCTCTTTTTCTCTCCTCTCCTCCCCTACTCTCCTCTCTCTCCCTATTCCCTCCCTCCCTCCCTCTCTCCCCTTCCTTTCTCTCTCCCTCCCTCTTCCCCCATCTCCCATATCCCCCAACAAGAAGGGAAGGGTGTCTGAAGGGTCAGGTTTTAGTCAAGTACCGATGAACACAGTGACGCAGCCATCTCAGCCTTCACAACTCTGAGCTCTATAGTAAACCTACAGCTGTGAGCCTTTGAGCTCCGGCTGCATCCAGCCCCTTCAAGCGTAAGAATAATGGCAGTGGAAGACTGCACGACCAGCAACTTGACCAGGAGACTTGGGAACTCTTCAGATGGGGATGATGACCATCTCCCTGGCTCCCTTCCAGATTCCACAGACGGTGAGGGTGACTGGAGTCTCTGGTCTGTCTGCAGCGTCACCTGTGGAAATGGCAACCAGAAACGGACTCGCTCTTGTGGCTATGCATGCATTGCAACAGAATCCAGGACCTGTGACCGTCCCAACTGCCCAGGTAATTGGAGGGCTGTGGCTCCAAGTTCAAGGGAAAGGTTGTTTTTTCTTTTTTCATTTATAGTTTAAAACTTGGAGAAAGTCTCTGAAAGATAACCGTTTCCTCAGAAATCTTTTGACCAAAGTAGGACAACTAGAGATAGCTGATAGACTTGGTGGATGAAAAGATGGATTTCCTCCATCTTAAGCACAATTTCAGTGGCTCTGACTAAAGGACAGTGCCATATTGTACTCATTTAACTTGAAGGAGAGACTCTGGTCAGTGTGGTCCTTAGATGTGCGATAATGTGAAAATAGATACTCGTGCCTGGTAAGGAAGACTGCATGAATGGATTCTCGCTCTCAGGAAAACTGTGGAGTTAGCCCTGTCAGTAAGACCTGCCTCCCAAGGCTTCCCAGGGAACAAACTGGGGCAACTTAGCCTTTAATTGTTGCCTTACAGTGTAGAATCAGTGTCTTGAATGGTAAATTAACTGCTAACTTGGTGAGGAATCATGTTGAAACTAAACAATAATTGTGACTGTGGCTATCAAAGTTAACATCCTTTGTCAAAATGTAGCCCATGGCTTATTTGTTAGACCTACATTGTTAGAGGGATCAAGCAGAAGGACACAGAGGAGAATCAGAAGCAACCAGGACCAGGAGTGGACCACAGAGATTGAACTTTGTGCCTCCTGGTCCTTTACACAAAGCTTATCAACTCCTGGCCTATAGTTTTACTGTGTTCCCAATTGCCAGGTAGAATATCAGCCTACAATGATATCTTGGGCCCTTTCAAGAAACCAAACATTCCAAATGGCTTCACCTAAAAGAAATTTCGGAGACAGAAAATCTGATCCCCATACCCCAGACTTCATTTTTCTGCCCCTAGACGTTCTATTCTCAAACCAGAGACATTTGGACCAAAACAAAAGTTGAGGCATAAAAGGATTTCGGGAGGGAGGGAAGGAGGGGCAGCTGGAGTGAGGTGTATGCTGGCAAAGGGCATGCAAAGAAAATGGGGTTGAAATGTAAGAAGCAGTGGCTCTGGCTCCGTGTCAGCCCTGCAGACGGTTTGCCTCTCCCAGTCTTCCCTGTGGTCACTGCAGTGAGCTGAGATGGAAGTCTGGCAAGTGGGTTTCAGATGGATAGGAACAAAGCAGTAAATAATACGATGAGTAGGAGGAAGAGACATCCAGAAAGAATGCAAAGAAGAGAAGGAGAATACGAAGACAAGGAGCTAAAGGATATTGAGATGAAGAAAGAGAAGATTGCCTAGGGGTGTAGGTGTTCATCTAATCATAGGTGAGGCCCTGGATTAGAGTCAGAGCAAGAAGCAAAAGAAAGAGGAAAGAAGGAGAGAAAATGAAAGCAAAAGGGTAGGAGAGAGGAGGAAAAGGAGATGGGAGGGGAGGAGGCAGAAGAGAGGGGTGGGAGGAAGATAAAGATTAAGAGGTTGAAGAAAAACAGGGGGGAAAGATGGTAATGAAGAAAGAGGATGGGAGTTCTTTGAGTAATTAAGTACTAACGAAACTTCCACGATTTTTAGGTGTGTTATTTCATTTACTTCTCAAAACTGCCCACCCCGTGAACAGAAGTTTATTGTTGTATTTATCGGGCATTTGTGAAAATTGAGACTCAAAACCAGCAACAAATGATAATTATGGAACTTGAATCCATGCTGCCTGATTCCAGAGTCCAGGCCCTGACTGGTAGACTCTTGTCTTCACCATGAAGAAAGGTTGTAGGGGCGCATCCCTGCATTTTTGTCAGAGCCAGGATACGGAGCCAAAGTGTTATATGTGGATTTCTTTGCAGGAAAAGGCTCTTTCCTGCTGCCATTTTGCATGTTTCCTCCTTGGGTACCAGGACCACTGAGAACAATGCAGCCAGCATCTCTGCCCATACATTTTCTTCTCATCTGCCCTAGCCCACTTTAATCTTTCCAGCCTTTCTGCTTTAGGAGTCCCTTTGGATGGAAATGATTGCTTTCAGCAGGGTCTCCTTCCTTATTTGGTCTGTTGAATCTCTGCTTTTTGCTGAAAACATCTGTGGAGTAGACAAGTCTTGTGGGCTTGGTAATGATCATATTATAAAATGTCCCCTTGGGGGGCTGGAGAGATGGCACCAACTGCCCCTTCAGTTCCCAGTATGTATGTCAGGCAGTTCACAGCCACCTGAAACACCAGCTTCAGGGTATCTGATGCCCTCTTCTGCCCTTCTGAGGCACTGGAACACACATAGCACACACACACACAAATAAATATTTCTTATAACCACGTCCCCAGGTCAAGCCTTAAGAGCCCTAACAAAATCAGAGCAATCTCTTAGAGGATATCAGTCATGCTCAACAGTGAACCCAGGGTTCCCCAGCAAAGGTACTGCCAGCCTCCACTCTTTCCTTTTTCTCTTGACTTAGCTTGCACAAAACTCCCATATGTACAGGAGCTGAATTGGTTGGAACACAGAGATTTGAAGCAAAGTGGGATCAGTTCCTTAGAGTAAGTAATGGGTTTCTCTGCGCATCCTTTCTGGTGTGTCAATAGGAATAACACTAGACAACTGATTCCCTGTCTGGGTAAGGCTCTCTCCACATTTCACTCCTGTAACTCAATCAACTCTGCAGGGGAGAGGTGTCCCTTAGTTCTCCTCAGTTTAGAGAAGTGAACACTGAGGCACACAAAGATGAAATGTCCTGCCCAGGTCGGCACAGCTAGTAATGATTAATCCCAGACAGCTGGCCATTAAAAAGAAGGTATTAGGGCACTCTGCTGCCTCCGATTTAGTCTGTCACTCACCAGACAGCTACCACTACCCACCCCTGATCTCTAAGGCAAAGGGCTGAGTCCGTGAAACTCACGCAGACACATTTGGATCTGATTTCGCGCTGTGAATATTATCTGGGGTCTTACTATGTTTTATGCACGGCTACCTGCTTTTTACTATTTCCTCTGTTGGCAAGTTTCTACCCCCGTGGGTAGTAATGAATACAAAAAGGCTTTGTTCAGGTGTATTTGTTTTGTATTTGGGGGGAGTGGGAGGGGGAAGTGGTGAATTTTTCCATATAACTGCAGAAAATGAGCTCTTGTCTGTGTTTAGGAATTGAAGACACTTTCAGGACAGCAGCCACCGAAGTAAGTCTGCTTGCGGGAAACGAGGAGTTTAACGCCACCAAGCTGTTTGAAGTTGGTAAGAGGATTTTTTTTTTCTTCTTTAAATCCAAATATTGATTCAGTGCTTTGGAGATTCATTTTGCTGCTTGCAGAGCCATCCTTGGACCTGTGAAAATGTTTCATTTTTCCCTTTGAGGTCTGTGCTCCCAACACATTTCTTGCCCACTGAATATACAGAGAAGGAGCTGCCTCGTCCCTCCTACACCAGACAAACTGAGCCTAGGATCCCTTTGTGAGCAACTTGTAGAGCCTCCTAAGTGAGAGACCGGTTAAAGCCCACCCTTCCCCTAGCACAAAAGAAACCCTCTACCCAGTGAGCTCTGTCCTCACCCAGCATCCAGTAAGAGAAAGTCTCCAGCAGAGGAAAGGAAAGGGATGGAAGTTTTCTCAATATTATACACTCACCCGTATGCGTGAGTGGGTGTGCATGTGCCCGTGGCTCAGAAGCAACAGCCTAAATAAGTACAGCAGAAGGTACCTGCTCAGGTGCAAGCTAGCTTTTCAACCAGCTTCATTTATTTCTCCGCATACCATGCTGTGCTGTAAAAGAATAAGATGCCTTCTGTCAGGCTTCTTTTATCCCCTAAGACGCTTTTGTAAATTCAAATGTGCCCTGCCTCCTCAGACGAAATGGAGCAGGCCTTTTAGTTTCCTAGCCCAACTGTTTAGAGATATAATTTTCTCTCTTTCTCAAGGAACTATAGGAGTCAATCAAGGGTCTAAGTAGAATAGTCTAGAAAACAAAGAAAGACTGAAAAAAAATGGTGCCAGCACTCTGATGAAAAGAAGCAATAAATGGTATCAGCATCAATATCGGGGCCGTGGGGGGTGAGGCTCACCTCTCCACCCCCAGCTCAGGCACTCCTACAGTGGCAGCTGAGAGGACAGTCGGTTTTCTCTCAATGTGTGGCCTCTCCTACACCACAGTGAAAACTGTATAGCCAAGAACACTTGAATGACACAAACTGGTCTTGATGGGAGAAGTACCAGAGTCAGATGGTTAAGAAGGAGGGTAGATCTGGGGAAAGTGAGGGTTGTGAATATGATAAGAACATATTGTACAAAATTCTCAAAGAACTAAGAATATCTTTTCTGAAAGACAAGGGCCAGCCATGCCTTAACCATCATGAGGTGAACATCATCCCATTACTACCAGGTGGACTAATTTTTCAAGGCAGGTCCCAGATCCTGGGTTAGCTAAAATATACGTTGATTTGCACAATGCTTGTTAATAATTTATTCTTAAAACAAACCCATTCAAATATGCCTGTAAGCCAAACTTGGGACAGTTTAGAAATTCTGTGTTACTGGGACCTCACCTCACATACAAAATGAAATCACATTTATTTAGCAGGAGCCTGCACACACAGTTCACTGGATTTCTTTTTTAAGCTGACTTTAAAGGTATGAGTTTTGCATGAAATGTAAGGATAAAAGACATGGTCTGTGGGGGACAGAGAACTCCTGTCTCCTCATATAACATTTCACAGGTGAGTACCTTTCACCATTTTGTATAGGGCAAAGCATATGGCCACATCTAAGGCATGGCTACGGGTCCCAGAACTGGGTAGAGACCTGTTTCAGCCAGAATCCAGGCCAAAATGAATTGAATTACATAGGCATTTGACAAGTATTTGGTGAGGGACAATTTGTAAAACTATGAGCAGAGTTGATTTAAATGAAGAAGGGAAACCCAGTACTGGCAACAGTGGAGAACTCTGACCATTCTTGATCTGATGAGACCTGAGTAGGAACAGCAAGCACAGCTCACAGGGAGAGCCACCTGCCTACAGTGCCAGCTCCGCAAAGGATATGGACAATGTACAGTGAGAGGAACCAACAAAGCCTTCTAGCCTTACCTTCTTCCCTCTATGTGGTCCGTTGATGGGTCTTCCCATTGGGCAATCAAAACAAAAATCAAGGGTGAAAAGCTTGTATCAGGACAAGAGCATCATGGGATGAAGACACAGAAGGGCAAACAGAAAATGACGTAAGCAGATGGGAAACACTGGGTTGCCAAATGGTCAAGTTACTTAAGCTAGTACTGTCTTGGGTTTTCTTGTCTATAAAATAGCATGAGACAGTAGTGCATCCCAAAGAATGTTCAGAGAGTTAATTATCTGCCAATTCAAGCATGCCCATCACACTGAATACCCTGTTTAAGTATGCTTTGAAAAATGAAAACGAGTCAATGAATGTCCTATAGGCACATGAATTGCAGTAGTCTCCCCCCTTTGAAAATATAATGCCATTATCTGGAGTCTCCTAAAGTTTGTTTCTGAAGGCCCTGCCCCTCCAAGAAGAGCCAATGACTTCCCAGGGTATTTCTCAGAAAGGAACTGTCCCACTCTGAGTGGACATGCAGGCAAGAGGACACAGCTGAGAAATCCTAGAACTCAGAGAAAAGACAAGCCACTGTATGTGCCAACTGGCCTTACGCAGGACAGTGTACCATTCATGTCACATCCTCTGCCACTGATACTCCATCCCAAGTTCACCAGAAAAGTCCTATTTTCATGCCAGCTTCACAATTAGACATCAGAAACGCGGCTGTTGAAATGCCTTGTCCATGGACTTAAAGCTGGTAAGAAGTTGGGCTTTACTCCCAGCCAGATAAAAATGAGAACCTAACCTCACAGCTGCGCTCTGTGGTCTCATGAGAAATGTCCTATTTCCCCCTTCCCCATCTAAGTGATGAGAGACTTGGGCCCCTTCCCAGCTGACCCTGTGTCCGGATCCCATGCATAAGCATATTAGCCTCCCAGGATTCCCAAACCCGGAGTCATTTCTCCTGCCTTACTCTCATTACCCACAGGCCTTGCAGCCACTGAAGTCTAACAATTCTGGATCTTCTGAATCCAATCTGCAGTTACCAAGTGTATTTTCCCCCATTCTGTTCCCATTGATAAACGATACTGACTTCAGCACTGGGTCAATTTTCTTGCTACATAGCTCAACTGATACATATTTCACTGTGTTCGGTAGCTCCCTGGGGCCCTCTGAACAAGCCTAAAGCAGATAAGATCTCCATTGCCTGACAACAACCTTGTTCATTTGTAGCTTCTACTCCAGAGAGAAAGATAGTGTCCTCATCCCCAGTCATCCTCACTCATGTGCTCTCCCCTCCACCCTCTCCTGTGTGTGTTTGCCCATGTCTGTACACGTAGAGGCCAGAGGTCAATACCAGATGTTCTCCATCTTAACTTTTTTTTAAAGATTTAGTTATTTATTATGTATACAGTATTCTGCCTGCAAGCCAGAAGAGGGCACCAGATCTCATTATAGATGGTTGTGAGCCACCATGTGGGTGCTGGGAATTGAACTCATGACCTTTGGAAGAGCAGTCAGTGCTCTTAACCTCTGAGCCATCTCTCCAGCCCCATCTTAACTTTTTGAGACAAGGCCCCTCACCGTATCAGGAGCTTGATGTTACAACTAGACCGGCTGGCCCTCATGACCTACATGTCTCTACCCCCACCTCATGCCCCCAGTACTGGGGTAACAAACATGCTCCTCTGCACCCAGCTTTTTCGTCAGCTCTGTGGATCTGCACTCAAGTCCTCATGCTTGGCAGCAAGCCCTTTATGCACTAACCCATCTCTCTAGTCCCCCTTCAGATTTTTCACTGTTCAAGATTAGTTTTTACGATTAGTACTTAGCTGCAGGCCCTCCCCCTGCCTCCTCCCACGTCTGCTACTGAAGTTTGTATCAGTTTGGGTTCTGCAAATAGCTCATACCAGATGGGAGCAAATGTACAAGGTGACAGTATGACACCTGAGGAAGGAGAAAAAGAATAACAAACAACTCAGCCCTGTCCAACAGAGACTGCTTAGCCAAGGGTACCTAGGGTAGAAACCAGACAGCAGTGTTTCCTCCAGGGTCAGTATGACCTGGATGATGGAAGGTGGTCCGCAAAGTACGCAAGAGCAGACTTTCTTCTAGAAGCTCTGAAGAGGTCTAGCACCAGCCCTACCACAGCTCATCACCAGCATGTATGACATGCACCCAAAACTATCGCTGACTTCCCCTATTAGAAATAATATCTCATTTCAATTTTGAAATGTTTTGTTTTGTTAGAAAAGAGAGCCAAGTATTGTGTGGTACATGCCTGTCATCCCAGCATTCAGAGGCAGAAGCGAGTCCCGGGCCATCCTGGGACACACCATGAGACTGTCTCAAACAAACAACAGAAGAATGTCTAGGTTTAGGCAAACAGGGTTTTCTTTTATGGAGAAGTCAATAAAGCCAGAAAGAAGCTGGCGGTGGGTACATGCATCAGTCAGCTTTCTGTCACTGAAAAAAAAAAAAAAGTACTTGAAAGGAAAAAACAACTAAAAAGGAAGAAAGATTTATTTTGGCCTCTAGTTTCAGTATATGGTATTTGGTCTGTTGCCTTTGGGCCTGTGCAAAGCAGAACATCACACAGAGCAGGTGATGAGGACAAGGAGGAGGCTGTTCACCTCATGGCAACCAGGAAAAAAGAGAGACAAGGAAAGGGACACAGTAGTCCCAAGATGGATGCCTTTTGGTGTTATCGCCAATATGTTCTACTACCTCCCAGTAGCGCCACAGGATGGGGACCAAGCCATCAATATTGGCCTATTGATGGACATTTAAGACCCAAACTGTAACAGTGGGAAATGGGATGGAAGTGTGGCAAGGTGAACTTGTAGATCCAAAGGTGTTTTGCCCTGGGGCCAGCCAACCTCCTTTCAGAAGGGATGCTGATGGAAAAGCTGTGTGCCAGCTCAACAGAGTGAAGGCGAAAGTCTGGGGCCTTGAACAAAGGACAGAGAGAGTTAGTAAAGTTTGGTTAGGATAGATTCTGTTCTGACCAGTCAGTGCAGGCAAGCAGCTCAACCAACCATGAGCAAAAGAAAGAAAGGTCTGTGCCTGGGCTTATCATTCATAAAGGAGATAGAGCGTCCACATGTCTCATCTAAGTCTGATGTGAAAAGGGCAGAGGGTAATGATGGGAAGGGGACACACATTCTTTTTTTTTCTTTTTTTAAATATAGTTTATTAATTTATTCATATTACAATTGTTATCCCAATCCCTTGTATCCTCCCATTCCTCCCTCCCATTTTCCCCTTACTCCCCTCCCTTATGACTGTGACTGAGGGGGACTTCCTCCCCCTGTATATGCTCATAGGGTATCAAGTCTCTTCTTGGTAGCCTGCTATCCTTCCTCTGAGTGCCACCAGGTCTCTCCATCCAGGGGACATGGTCAAATATGGGGCACCAGGGACACACATTCGTAATATTGCTGTTTTCCAGGACAAAGTTCTCTGAAGCTCGGGCATCAGGCCTACTCATACGCCCAGCCATTTTTTACTTTCTATTTTGAAATAAAGTCCCACTAAGTTGCCCAGGCTAGCCTTGAACTCATTCTGTGTATCAGGCTAGCCTTGGACTTCTCCCTATATTAGTTTTGTCTTAAGCTTATTCTGTAGACCAAGCAGGGCTTGAATGTATGATCCCTCCTGCCTTAGCCCCAGCTAAAAATGCTCAAGCCTGATCCACGATGAAGTTTTTAAGTAAAGTATGGCGTTGTCATTGTTGGGAACCATAAGAAAGAAGGGCTTTCTGACTTCCTAGGTCACCGTGACACTATCTTTTTGTTCCTCACACCTGTTTGGTCCCTACCTTGTATCAAGTTCCCTCCCATATCCTCAGTCCATTTCTTCTGGCATCTTAGTCTCAGAGTCTGATAGAGATCAAACTAAGACATACACTGCATCAAATGTTCTCGACCCAAACAACTACAGGATCATGTGAACCCCTGTGAGTGATCAGGCAGGTGCTAGCCTGACCTGGAAACCTCACGTCCTGTCCACAAAGAGTATCACTGTTCACCTACACCCTGGCAAGTTGTTCCCAAGGGGTAATACAAAAACAGCATATGTATCAAATTTCAGTTCTTAAAAAAAAAAAGCCAGGAATGCACAATTAGAATTTATATCCATATCTGGGCATTGTGACACACGCCTTTAATCCCAACACTCAGGAGGCAGAGGCAAGTGGCTCTCTATGGGTTCGAGGCCAGCCTGGTCTACAAAGTGAGTTTTAGGACAGTCAGGGCTACACAGAAAAACTTTTCTCAAAACAACAAACAAAATATTTTTTAAAAAAGTATTGAAATCCATAAATTGTTTTTATTTAAAACAAATTTAAATTTAAATATTTGATCATATACTCCTCTTCCTCCAAGGGCCTTCCAGATTGTCTCTCCCTTTCCTACCCACTCAACTTTAAGTTCTTCTCAAAAAACAAAAAACAAATACAACAAAACCTCCAAAACCACAAAAACAAGTTGAAACCACACCCAAAAGAGAAAAAATAAAATAAAATCACCAAACTGTAACCAAATAAAAGGAATATTTGACCAAAATATAATTGGAATCCATAAATTCTTAAGTATTTGCAACTAGTCAGGTTTTTCTTATGCTTTAAAAACCAAATATGTCACGTCTGGGTTCTGAGTCGCAGTCTCACCACTTTGAAGCATCTTAGCCTGTGAATTTGGATGTAGTGATAATCAAGGTCCAGTGGTTGGGAGATGAATTGTGTTTTAAACAAGTCAGTGAGTGGAAGAAGTAAAGTAAACCTAACTCTACAAATGGTCCTTTGAGGCCTTTCTATCATATTACCATTTACTTAGGAAATTCAATATAGTTCTCTGAATTAGCTAATTTTGTTAGGATATATAATTAGGCTTTGGTTATCTGTTATGATATTCTACTTTTTGTTCTATGTTTGAGGATTTTATTAAGGAGTTGGTTGAGCTCTGGTTTGGTTTGGACATTTTTGGAAGATGCTCTAAATTTAGAGATAATAACATATGTTTCTACATAAGATTCTAAAAGGTGTATCAAATGCACTGACAGTTAAATATATGCTATAGAATATTGGTAGCCATTCTATCAGAGAATTCTTTTTGCTATTCTGTGTTTGAAAATTCCTCATAGTATAAAGCGAGGAGTTGGGAAAATGTCTTATAAACAAGTTGCCAAGTTCAGAGGATATGAGAGTGGTCCGCATCTGGTGGTTATGGGTGCCTGTGGAGTCTCTGGTGCCTAGGGAGAATAATGTTGACTTTAGTGTCATCCTCCCAGAAAGTTTAGCATGTTCTGAGAACAATTTTCTTGGTCTTTTTTTTAGACATGGACAGCTGTGAGCGATGGATGAGCTGCAAAAGTGAGTTCTTAAAGAAATACATGCACAAAGTGATCAATGACCTACCTAGCTGCCCCTGCTCCTACCCTACTGAGGTGGCCTACAGCACGGCCGACATCTTTGACCGCATCAAGCGCAAGGACTTCCGATGGAAGGATGCTAGTGGGCCGAAAGAGAAACTGGAGATCTACAAGCCTACTGCCCGCTACTGCATCCGCTCTATGCTGTCCCTGGAGAGTACCACACTGGCTGCCCAGCACTGTTGCTATGGCGACAACATGCAGCTCATTACCAGGGGTAAAGGGGCAGGCACACCCAATCTCATCAGCACTGAGTTCTCTGCTGAGCTCCACTACAAAGTGGACGTCCTGCCCTGGATCATCTGCAAGGGGGACTGGAGCAGGTACAATGAGGCCCGGCCTCCCAATAACGGACAGAAGTGCACAGAGAGCCCTTCTGATGAGGATTACATTAAACAGTTCCAAGAAGCCAGGGAGTACTAAAGCACCGCTGGTTTGGAAACACAAATGCACTGCACTGATCTGCCAACTGTCACCCAGCTCTTTTTATCCACATTTTTGTATATTTGTATATTCCACATGAGTATTTTTATAAGTACACTAGGGATATGTGCCAGGTCTGGGGGACTGCTATGTCCAGTGCCTATAAACCATGTGGGAAGTCCTCCTAGTGTCTGTGTGGGCAGGAAGAGGAACCTGAGCGCAATAGTGGGTGTGATTCAATTCCCACATCCATCCAGCGCACGGGAGCACAGAGACTGGGGTTGTAAACATTATAAGCAGTTTTTATATATAACTTATTTAATACGAATGTGACTTGCGTGTAACCTTTTCTCTGGAGTTGTCCTTGTAAAAATTATTTAATCACTTCTGAGAGAGTTCAGAAAGAAAAGGGCTTAGGGGAATGAAGAGAAAAGGAATTTTGCAGTGGAAATGCACCAAAGCAATAAACACCCACCTTACCCCAGGTGTTCTTTAGTCGTGGGGCGTCTGATGGAGTCACAGATTCCAACAGTTTCTTGTCTTAAGCAAGGGTGGGCAGGAAGTGAGTGTTTGGAGTTGAATCTAAGACATGGTTTTAAATGGCTTTAAAATAAACGACCAGTGTAATTCTACTAAGGAGCCCCAGCAGTGGTGCCTCTGCCCAGTCCTACCAGGCTCAGAGGACTGTGGGGAGTTCAGGCATGAAGCCAGGAGCGGCACTTTGCAAAGAAAAAGCAAAACAAGTTGGGAAATAATATGGGCCTCGTTTTGTCTATTGTATTTTAATATAACAACTTTTCTCCGCCAATATATTCCCAGTAAATAAATATGAAAAGGGGTGAGGGGAGCCAAAGTCTGGGAAATCCTAATTTTTTTATGTTTAAAAAAAACTGCATTATTTTTGTAAAGTATTTATTGAGTCATTGGCTATTGTGCACTGTGCAGTTATAAGACAGTCCACTTTTGTGGGGGTAGAACTTGAGGACAGATAAAGAGTTGGTTCTTATGCAATTTTTTACTTGCAAAACTCCAGGATAAAAAGATATATAATAAAATCATAATAAAATGTGTTACTGAATCCTTGATTTATGATACAAGTAGTGTAACAGCTCCAAGTGAAGCAAGGTTTTCATGAGGAGAAAGTGTCAACCCAGGTGGGAATAAAAGATTCACAAACTCAACAGTGGCCAGGCCAAGTCATCGCGTCTTCGGCATCAAGAGCATCTCCCCAGCCCCCAAGTAGCTCAAGTTAATAGGCACATGTATTCTTTTGTCCTCACCCAGAACTAAGAAAATCGAACTAAAGCAAAGACTTAAACTGGGCAAGGCTACTTCCAGACAAAATAAAGACATACAAGGAATAAGTAGAACTGCTTACAGTGCAAGTTATTGTGTTTCCAGATGAGAGAATGCAAAGGTCAGAAAGAATAAACCATGTTTGCCATGCCCTTTTTGAAATGCTGGTTTGGTGTTCTTGTACCCTGGTGATTTTGATATTCTTGACCACACACTCAAGTTCTCCTGGTAGAAGTATGGTCTTACAGAAAAGCTCTTCCTAGTTCTGTATACATTAGAATGAATTGTTTACTGAAATATTACCCACCAGATTATTTACACTTAGGTTCTGCATCTAGAAACAGAATGGTAAGTCTGGTTCAGGGCTGGAGAGATGGTTCAGTAGCAGTAAAGAGAACTCACTGCTCTTACAAAGGACCCAAGTTCATTTCCTAGTGCCACATGATGGCTCACACCTATTTATAACATTTCCAGGGTTCTGGCACCCTCTTCTGGCTTCTGTAGGCACCAGGCATGAATGGTACATGTGCATCCATGAAGACATTCACATGTACACATAAGAATAAATGGCTCTGGGTATATTCCAAGGAGTGGGATGGCTGGGTCTTGAGGAAGTCCTATTCCCATTTTTCTGAGAAAGCACCAGATAGATTTCCAAAGTGGTTGTACTAGTTTGCATTCCCACCAGCAATGAAGGAGTGTTCCTCTCTCTCCACATCCTCACCGACATGTGGTGTCATTTGAGTTTTTGATCTTAGCCATTCTGATGGGTGTAAGATGGAATCTCAGTGTCGTTTTGATTTGCATTTCTCTGATGACTAACGAGGACGAGCATTTCTTTAAGTGTTTCTCGGCCATTTGATATTCCTCTGTTGAGAATTCTCTGTTAAGTTCCAAGCCCCATTTCGCAATTGGGTTGTTTGGTTTTGTGATGCTTAATTTCTTGAGTTCTTTATATATTTTGGATATTAAGCCTTTGTCAGATGAAGGGTCCTTGGAATATACCCAGAAAATGCCCTACCACACAACAGGGACATATGCTCAACCATGTTCATAGCTGCTTTATACATAATAGCCAGAACATGGAAACAGCCTAAGTGTCCCTCAGTAGAAGAATGGACTAAGAAACTGTGGTATATTTACACAGTGGAATACTACTCAGCTATTAAAAACAAGGAATTCCCGAAATTTGTGGACAAATGGATTGATCTAGAAATTATCATAATGAATGAGTTCACCCAGAAGCAAAAAGACAAACAGTATATACTCACTTATATCAAAACACTAGTCCAAGGGATACATACCATGAAAATCTTTACTTACCAAGAAAGTGGGTCAGAGGAGAGGACATCCTATTGAGACTTTAGGCGAGAGTAGCATGGAAGAATGAGGAAATAGTAGACCCACAGGGTCCTGGAAACCTACAAGAAGAACTTTATGACAGGCATATCTGGATCCTGGGGTCCTCCTCAAACTAAGGCACCAGCCAAGGAGAATATAGGCAGTAAGCTTCGAACCCCTACCAAGACCTACCCGATGAACAGGATATTCTCCACCGTTGAGTGGAGAGGGAGATCTGACTCTCACACGAACTCTGGTGCCCCTTTTCTGACCACGTCCCCTGGATGGGGAGACCTGGAGGCACTCAGAGGAAGGATAGCAAGTTACCAAGAAGAGACTCAATATTCTAAGAGCATATATAGGGGGAGGAGGTCTCCCTCAATCACAGACATAGGGGAGGGGAGAAGGGGAGAAGTGGGAGGGAGGGAAGAATGGGAGGAAACAGGGGAAGGGCTAACAATCAAGATGTAATATGAATAAATTAATAAAATTAATTTAAAAAAAGAATAAATGGCTCTTTTTTAAAAGGTCTTGTTCACATTTGAAGGAATACTAAATGAAGGAGTAGAGAGAATTTAACAGTCCATGTATCCGAGGAGAGGGTTTGGTTTGTAATACCTACAGGGGAAAAAAATCTTCAAATAGAGCATCTGATTGAAATAGAATGTATTGCCTTTGAACTGATCGATTTCTTGTCAGGACACACGCACAAGTAGGAACAGAAGATCAGGTACGTGGGAAGTTCAGCTGAGTAGCAAGAAGGGATAAGAATGGCCTGATGGGCATCCTGGAGTAAGTTCTAGGTTGTAGGGAAATCCTCCTGGAGATCAGGACCGTATCTAAAGTTTCCAGGAGAGGACTGGTGTTGCAGGGTATTTGACCCCAGTGTGATCCCTGAGATTGTGAACTGTAAAAGCCTGCCTTTGATCCCACTGTGATTCTGAGACTGTGAACTGTAAAAGAATGGGAGCTTTTTTTCTGGTGATTTTAATTGATTTTTAAAAATTGTTTCTTTTACTTTGTTTTTGGTTCTTTGGGTTTGTTGTTGTTTGTTTTGGTTTTGGTTTTGGTTATTTTGAAACAGGGTTTCTCTATATAATAGCCCTGGCTATCCTGAACTGGCTTTGTAGACCAGGCTGGCCTCAAACTCACAGAGATCCACCTGCCTCTGCCTCCCAAGTGCTGAGATTACAGGTATGTGCCACCATGCCCAACTGTTTCTTCTATTTTGTTGAGATGATATGATTACATCATTTTACCCTTCCCTTTCCTCCCCCTCCATATCTCTCTTTGTTCTCTTCTTGTTCATTGATTATTGATTGGCTGTGTGTGTGTGTGTGTGTGTGTGTGTGTGTGTGTGTGTGTGTGTGTGTGTTCCTAAATATGTAAGTACAACCTGCTCAATCTATTTTCAGGGCTGACCATTTGGTACTGAATAATCCATTCATGTGTTCTTCCCTGGGGAAGATGATTTCCCCTACTCTCAGCATTCCTTAGTTGCCTGTAGCTTTGTGTTGTTGTTGGTGTTGTTGTTCCTCCTGCTGCTGTTGTTGTTGTTGTTGTTAATAAGGTTAAGGCCTCTTCGCGCTTCTCCTGTCCACTTTCGCCTATCTGTTGTGGTTGTGCCTGTTCAGTTCATGGTCAGGCAGTCATACTGGGGAGATGTTGTGGGCGTGGCTTCTGACAGTCCGTGGAGAGACAGTCTTAGAGCTCCCTGAGCCTGTGCTTCTTCTCGTCTTTTCTACCTCTGTTTGATCCACCATGATCCCTGAGCTTTAGGTGCCGGGTGTTTTGTAGATGTATCCCCTGGGTCTGGGCTCCATAACTCCGCATTTGGATTGGTTGTGGTTTTCTATAACAGTCTCCATATGTTACAAAAAGAAGTTTTCCTGATGAGGGTGAGGACTACACTCATCTGTTGGAATAAGGACCAATATTTAGAATGTAATCATGGCTGCTAGGATAGTAAAGTGACTGTTGCAGGTTCTCCTCCGATACCTATGACCTCAGTAGCCTTCATGGGGTAGTTGATTAGTTTTCCAATAACCAGCATGACTTGCCTCTTGTTGAGTGAGTCTTGAGTCCAGTTATAGCAAAGTACTCATGCACTACCCTGCCATGCTAGTTATTGCTATGGTTTATAGGTATCATAGACTGATTGTTTCCTCTTTTAGAGGAGTGAATGGTGCTTCCTGGTACCATTAAAGCTAGGCCTCAGTGAGGAGCTTGCAGGCCAGTACCAGCTCAGGAGCCTCTAGCCCGTATGTCTGAAGTGCATGGTGTCTTCAGTAGTGGGGACTTACCTCCTACTTTTGGTTGTAAACAAGAGTAATAGTGATAGACTGTAATGTTTTTGGAGTCTCTTGGACAACCCTGACCAGCAACCGAAAGGAGAGCGTCTCTCACTTTATGTTGATTTTCTTTTTAGATGGTCTCTGACTCTTGAAGGAAGCATTGTCAGCCCAGTTGGGAAGTTTTCATTTAAACTCAATATATATATATATATATATATATATATATATATATATATATATATATATATTTACCAACTTAAGTAAATGATAGGTATTTTTAGGTGGACAGTTTGTAGTCTGGTTCCTTATGAATTTTTCAAACATCTTTCCTGTTATTTTGTCCTCTTTACTTTTTCTATTTTCATCTCCCTCCCCCTCTTTTATTAGAGTCTCCCATTTTCCCATTTCTCTCATCAGATTACTTATGGCCTGATATTCCCCTCTCCATTTATCCCCACTACTAACCCCAGCAATGGTTCCTTTTCACTTTCTCCTAGCTTCTGCAATTACTCCAGGATATGTACTCACATCTCAAGACTTGGAGCTAGGAGCCTCAGATAAGAGAGATTATGTGACCTTTGTCTTTCTGGGCCTGGGTTACTTCATTAAATATGATATTTTCTAGTTCTATCAATTTACCTGTAAAGTTCATGTTTTTATTCTTCTTTATAGATTAATAATATTCTATAGTGATATATGTCACCACGTTTTCATTATTTATTCATCAGTTGAGGTTCGTTTAGGTTGTTTCAATTTCCTAGCTATTATAAACAGAGTAACAATGAACATGTCTGAGCAAGACACGTAGAGTAGGATGTCCAGTCCTTCGAGTACATGCCAAGGAATGGTATAGCTGTGTCATAAGTTAGATTTGAAAACCTTTTTGAGAATTGTCCACACTGATTTCCATACTAGCTGGACTAGTTTGCAATTCCAGCAACAGTGAGTGAGGTTTTTCCCTTTCCTCACCTCCCCTACAGCATTTGCTCTAGGCTGTTTTGTTGATCTTTGCCACCCTGATTGGGGTAAGATGAGATCGCAAAGTTGTTTTGATTTGAACTTTCTTAATTACTAGGGATGAAGAACATTTTTTTGAAATATTTCTTAGCCAGGATTTTCTTCTTTAGATAAGTCTCTGATCAAAAAGGCCCACTTTTTGAATGGGTCATTTGGTAGGTTCTCTTTATAACCCTTTGTTTTTTGTTTTTAATATATATTCTGAATATTAAACCTCCATAATATGTTTAGCTAGTAAATATTTTCTCCCATTCTTTGGGTTTCCTCTTCACCCAGTTGACTGTCTTTCTTTAGCTGTGAAGAAGCGTTTTACTTCTATGAAATCCTGCTTATTGATCTGTTTACCTAAGTTCTGGGGCAAACTGCGTCTCATTCAGAGCATCTTTTCCTACACCTACACCATGCCTGGTACTGACTCTGTTTTCTTCAAATGACTCAGTGTTTTGACTCTCACATTTAGGTCTTGATTCACTTTGAATTAACTTTTGTGTACATGAGAAATATGGATTTAACTTTGTTCTTCTGCATGTGGACACGCAGTTTTCCCAGCACTATTTATTGAAGATGTTTCCTTTTATCCATCATTTGCTTTTGGCATCTTTGTCAAATATTAAATGGCTGAATCTCTAGAAAATACAGAAACTCATGGAGAATAAACAACTTATTATTGAATGATGAATGAGTCAAAGAAGAAACCAGAAAAGTAATACAAATTTTCCTGGAACTAAATGAAAATACAATAAAACCTTTAAAATACAATGAAAGCCGTCCTATAAAAAAAATATATACCTCTAACTGCCTATCTTACAAAAAATCCTAAAGAGGACAAATAAATGACTTAATGATACAACTCAAAAATTTGTAAAAACAAGAATAAATCAACTATAAATCAAGTTGACACTAAAAAATAATAAAAGTAAGAGCAGAAATCGGTGAAATAGAAACAAAGAAAACAACACAAATAATGAATCTAAGACCTGGTTCTTTGAAAAGATAAAAATTTGACATATCTTTGGCCCAAATAACCAAAAGAAATTTAAAAAGACACAAATTAATAAAACAAGAAATGAACAGGGAAAAATTACAACAGAAATGAAGAAATTTAGAATGTTATAGGGAATGTTTTAAAAACCTGTACTTTGGTAGGTTCTCTCTTATGTTGGAAAGCCTAAAAGAAATGGGTGAACTTCTATATTCCTCCAAGCCACCAAAATTAAAGCAAGAAGAAGCCAATAACCTAAAGATACCTGTAACAAATGAAATTGAAACCATAACAAAAAGCTATCCAACTAAAAAATATCCAACTAAAAAAGGCCAGATAGTCTCAGCAGAATTCAACTTAACTTTCTTTTTTATTTATCTTTTTACAACTTTTATTCAATATTTTTACATATACATTTATATTATTACAAATAAACTACCTTCAGCAAGAAGAACCACGAAACAATCAGGAATTATATAAATGTTACATTCATAGTGTCTTGGCTATTTCTACTTGGCAGCCTTGAAAAAACATCTTTCCTTTCTTGGTGAGTCTAAAATTCTGAATGTAAATCAATATCTGTCGTATTGCATCTTTATCAACTTAAAACGCTATCTAGACCTAAAAACACCTTAACCCCTAAACAACTAAGCTTCATTGTAAAACTAAACTATCTGGTCTTCAACCCCTTCAGAGACTTGAGAAGGAATAAAAATAATTACCTGAGTACAGGGAGTGCAGGTTAGCAGCTCCCAAAATGAGAAAATGACAGAGACAGTTTGATGCTTGGACAGTCACCCAAAACTCTCTACCTTCATCTTCAACCTTCTGGCCCAGTATAGCTGACAGACATATTTGTGAGGCAGGAACACCCTGTCTTGGCAGTGTTTGGCCGTCAACTCTGCCTGCATCCAAGCTTGCCCATTTTTAGGCAGAATTCTGTAAAATATCTACAACCAATTCTTCTTAAACTATTCAAAATAATAGAAACAAGAACTCCCAAACTCTTTCTATGAAGCCAGTATCATTCTAATACCAAAACCAAGTAAACACACACACACACACACACGCACGTACACACATATGCACACGCACACACACACAAAGAAATCTATAGGGCAATATCCTTGATGAACATAGATTTAAGCATGATCAGTAAAATAGTTGCAAACAGAATACAGACATACATCAAAAAGATTATCCACCATGACCAAGTGGGCTTTATCCCAGGGATGGTTCAGCATACAAAACCCAATCAATGTTAAAAAAAACACATAAATGGACTTAAAGACAAAAAAAAATCACATCATAATCATCTCAGTAGATACAGCAAAAGCTTTTCACAAAATCCATCAAACCTTCATGATAAAAGTCCTAGGGAATGCAGAGCTAGAGGGAATGTAATTCAACATAATAAAAGTTAAATATATGGGAAATCCACAGGCAACATCATCAAAAGGAGAAAAACCTGATGCAATCCTACTAAAGTCCAGAACGAGACTAGGCTGCCCACTGCCCCCCCCCCCTTCAGCGTTGTACTGGAAATGCTAGCTGGAGCAGCCATGAGGCAAGAGAAGGGAATTGAAGGAGTGGGAACCTTACTTTTTTTAAAGGCTGTCTGAAGGAGGGACAAGTGATGTGTTGCCAGTAAGAAAATGAGCTGGGAAACAAATTAGGATTTTCTAAAATTTCAGGCATGTAATGATCAGAAAGAGACAGTGATGTTTCCTGGAGTCATAGCCAAAGCGTTTCATTAAGGATTTACCACACAATAGAGAAGATAATTCTTCACAGTTCAGTGAGAATAACTGGTCAGTACATTTTCCCATGAGCTATTTCCCTTTTACTATAAGATCTTGCTTACCTCATGAATTATGAATAAGAGAGGTTGGGTAGTCTCTTAGTATATACTGACACTTGTGTTCTACATATCACTGGGATTGTCCCATGCCTCTGGAAATTCGCTGAACTATTAAACAACAATCTATTGCTCACTGTCAAATTGAGCTAATTTTTGGACCCAAAGCCCAAAGGACCAATGAGAATTCCCCCCCCAGGTTATCTGATAGACAGAATGACCTTCCCCAAGCTCAGATCAAGGCCCTAAGCAGCCCAAGTACAACCACAGACAGTTACTTTCCCAGGCAAGAGAGGAATTTATAAGTAGGGACTAATAAATTTTGTTATTAGCCCTATAATTCTGCTGTCAATCAATGAAATATAGATACCTGTTATACTTCAAAATAGCCTTGGTTCACCTGGGGCAGGGCAGATATTAATCCCCTAAACTACCTCCCATACTGGGGCAGGTATCCCATACCCTGCCCCAATCCCATGCCATCTGCTTCTAATAATTTCTGTCAAGCTACCTTCCATCCTTAATCCCAAATAACTTACTAATATTCATCTAGGCCAAATCTTCCATCCACGCCAGCCATGTGCTTCTCCTCCACCTAACCCATGGCCCTTCCTTCTCTCTTTCTCTGCTCTCTCCCCAATGCCTGGGAATCTTAGCCACTCCTATCCCATTTGTCCTGCCTGGGTACCTTGGCTTTTTTATTGGTCAAACAGCAACAAGGTATAAGGCAAGGTTACAAGCATTTTGGAGTACATGAATCTGCTCATGTGGGTAACAACCAGACCAACCTCCAACAACAGGGCCTCATCTGCGATCTGTAAGCCTCACCCATTTTTGGCATCTCTGAATGCTTGGCTCCTCTGCCTGCCCTTGGAAAGAGCCTTTTTTGTGGTCATCCAGCAGGGTTCTTGAGGGCCACACCTGGATGATACCAGCAGAAGCAGGCATACTCAGGGCTTTCTGGTGGCAGCATCTAGGAAGGGTGCAGTGGAGGTGCAAGTTCATTGCTTTCTCTTCTGCTCCATCTTCTAGCATCTGCAGTAGTTACATTCTCAAAGTGTCTCTAGCTTTTGATTTCTATAGCTAAGAGGGCAGGGCTTCCCAGTCCTGAGACCCGTGATCAAAGCGTTGTGACTATAGCAATTTGCTCATAGCTTTGCAGGCACTTACCTGGAGTTTTTAGAGAAGGAAATAAGTTCTATGAAGTTAGCTTCTATGCTATTATCTTTCTGCTTGGAAAACAGCTGTTAGTCGAAGGCAGTTCTGTATTCACTGAGCCTGTATCCTTTATTCCTTTTCTGCTCAACTTCTAAGTCTTGACAAGATCTTCCCTGTGGCTTATTCTGCCTTTGTTCAAGACCTGGCCTCATCCATGCTTTATGTTCAGTTCTCACAGGTTCCTGAGAGGATTTTTCTAATTCCGTAGCTGAGTTTTTGCCCCTGTGAAGTAGCAGAACTCAGCATTTCAAGATGAGAGCCTGCTCCAAGAATAAGAACAAAGATGGTCTGGAATCGCAGTACCAATTTCAGTCTTTGTTCTTTCCCTGTTACTGTGATTTAAAAAAAACAAAAACAAACTCTGACAAAAGTGACAAAAAGAAGGACTGATATTGGCTCACAGTCTAGGGGGCACAGTCCATGATGGTTGGAAGTTGCAGCAGTGGTGATTGAAGCAGCTGGTCATGTCACGTTCACAGTTGAAAAACTGAGAGGGCTGAATGCATCCTGCTACTTAGCTCCTTTTTTCTACTTACACACTTCGGGATCCCAGGCAGGGAGTGACGTCACCAAGAGTGGGTGGATATTCCCACCTCTACTAAAGCAATCAAGACAGGTCTATCCACAGGCTCATCTCCCAGATGATTCTATATGTCAGGATGACAACATTAATTATGGTAAAGCGTGACAAGCAGAAAGGATATTTGTGTGGCTTTTTGTAAGTTGGGCTTCAAAACACTGGACATCATATCTACACTCCATAGCTTTGTTTCTCTAGCAATGTTCAAAAAACAAGTAAGTTAGGAGCCTAGGAGAAAAAAAAATAGTCTATGGCAATGGTTCTCAACTTTCTTAATGCTGCCACCTTTTAATACAATTCCTCATGTCATGGTGAACCCCAACTATAAAATTTTTTCATTGCTACTTCATAACCATAATTTTGCTACTGTTGTAAATCGCAATATAAATATCTGATATGTGATTCTTTTACAAGGGTTGTTCGATCCCCGAAGGGTCACAACCCACAGGATGAAAATTACTGTTCTATGGGGACTCCCAGGAAATCTCTGCATAGGCTAAATGGGAAGAAGGGTCTCTGCTCAGACATAGAGTTGGCAAGAGGGCAAGATGATTCCCCCATCCCTCCACTGTCTCCTATATTGTGTTACCGTGCTCACCTCTGCCTCAGTTTCCTGATCTGTGGATAGGGAAGAACCAACTGACCTGCCTACATGCTGAAGGTATGTGCGATGTCCCAAATAGCCCCCTTGGCACTCTCTTTGTCTGTTTATGCCAACAATTTCCATTTGGAAGCTCCGGTGTGTCCTTACCTGGTGTTTCTCTCCCATCACTGCTCTATCTGAGCATACTAGAGCTCCAAGGAGTGAGCATAATGCTTGTGAGCACTGAACATCACACTGACAGATGCACAAGGCCACCCTTCAAGTTGGGCTACGGTGAAGCATATTTTATTGCATTCCTCGAGCCCCCATGGGTTGATTCCTAGTCACTCATGGTATTAATTTGCTTGGTAACATGCAGCTTGTAGGCTTCCTACCCTTTTTGCTTCTCTTCCCTACTTCCCCACTGGTAATTGCTGGGATAATCTCTCAAATTTGCTACTTTCTCAACTCCTTCTTGTGGGATCCTACACCAAGACCTCCTTTTATGCTTTAACATTTATTGAGGCCATTTAAATGTAAATTTATTATTATTGTCATCATGCAATACAAAGGTTAAGATTTTTGTCATTGATGGCAGATCTACAAAAAAGTCAAATCAGTGTCATCTTGCCCATCTGTGGTGCTTATTACTCGATTCAACAACTAGGAAATTACTCTGCCAAATACATCTATAGGTTTTTAAACCTGTCCCTTGCTTTCCAGATTCATTTCCTTACTGACTATATATAGACCAGAACAGTCCCAAGGACCACACTTACGCAGAGCTCAAAACAACTAAAAACAAACAAGCAAAAACAAAAAACAAAAATATCAAAACACTCATGAGCATCAATTCTGTTGTGACTCACAGAACTTCTCAGAAAGTAGGCAGTGGAGAGGTCGGGCAGAACTCCCTCCGTCATCCATTTACAATTTCCAATGGAAAAATGTGTGGGTTGTCACCATGATGCCTGCACAATTTCAGATAAATTAAAGGCTTGCCTCGGTAATTACTGGGTGGGTATATACACAAACATATACCCATGCGTACAGGTCTCACATACAGTAGTATAAATTAAGACAGAAAGTTTAAGGTCAGATGCTTCTCTGAGACGTAGAATTGGTTTACTGTATAGGATTAGAAGAAGGGGGAACATTTTCTAGGATCAGAAGGTAAGATTTTTCTGGAACAAATTCATAGGACTTGAAACATTTTTATTGAACCTCGCCAGAAAAACAAAGCTTAGACACAGATAATTTTGTTAGATCTCTGTGTAGAGATTTGGAAAGCCAAAATACAAAGACCCATGCCCTTGCATGTAATGGCAAAAATAACATCATCCTTAACCAATTTAGTGGCAGGGAACTGGCGAGGAACTGGGTTGAGACACAGCTGCAATAGCAAAGCTGGGTATGAATTTTATGACTTTGTTAATTTTCTATCTGTTCTGGGAGTAATAAATGTACCCTCATAGATATTCATGATTTCCCTCAAAAATTAAAAAAAAAAAGTTTTAAAACCCCTTTTAAATGGCACAGAAAAGCCTTTCATTCTTGAGGCATGTAATTCATGGATGATTTTCAAAATGTCATGTTTGAATTGGGAAAGTAACATTTCTTGAATTAATCAGCCAATTGCTTCAAGAATATGACTCAAAGGATATAAAAATTTCAAGCTTGACTTTTTAAAGGCATTTTTTCCCTATGCAATGAGTTTATTTTTCACAAAGGTCATGGCTAAATCCTGAGTTTATTTGCCATGGACGAGAACTATCTAGATGAAGTGTGCCTTTCATTCCTTAGCAAGAGGGAGTCAGCAATCCCTAGCAGGCTCTGCTTCAAGGTTTTATCCTGCCCGATAGGCACCTTCACACCGTGCAGGTCTTTTCTCCTCTAGAGCCTCCTGTACCTGAATTTTCTAGTGTTTAAGGGGTTTTGTTGATGTTTTATTTTTAAATTTCTTTTTTAATTCTAAGTTATTTATTTATTTATTAACATTTTAATGAATTATTTGGAAACTTCATACAAATGTATTTTCATTATATTTAAACCCCCTCCCATTTCTCCAAGATCCTCTCTCGCTCCCTACCCTTCACCAATTTTGTGTCCTTCTATTTATTTATTTATTTATTTATTTAGATGGACAGTCAACTATAATTTGTGCTGCCTATAAATAACTGAGTGTGGAGCCACCCATTGGAGCACAGTCAACTTACTATAAGCCACACTCTCAAAGAGAAGTGACTCTCCACACCCAGAAGATATCAGCTGTCCATAGCACCTTGGCTGAAAACTGGAGCTTGTGGGTCCCTTTCTACTCCATGCTGGAATGTTAGGTGATTTCATCTTGTTCAGGCCTCACACAGGCGACCCCAGCTGCCATGGGCCTGTGCTTGCAGCAGGGCTCTCATGGGCAGAAGACACTTTTCTCTGGTCCTCCCTGGCTTCTAGATCTTAGCACCTGTTCCCTGCATCTACACTTCTTCCACAAGGGCTCCTGAGCTTTGGGGGTGGAGTCTGATGTAGGTATAGTGTCCTTTGTGTCTGAATGTTCTGTCAGCACTTACTTTCTATTCTTCCACCACTTGTCAGCTTCCCCATTAGCCACTGTCCATAGCACAAGGAAACGTCTCTGACTAGGTCTCAAAGACGCACCACTCTATGGGTAGAGAGGGAATTCGATACTATGCCCATTTAGCAGAGTAAGAGTAGAAGGCTAACCCACTGGGACCTATCAGTGCCCCAACCATTTTTTTTTTTTTTTTGCAGGGAGGGAGCAAGATTTACTGTACCAAGAATGTGTTTCCTCTTGTGGAACCAACCTTAAGTCCAATCAAGAAGCAGTTGATTTCCCCATCACACTTGTGCCACTGTTGGGCCCATGAACATCTCTTTCCCCGGTGGTCATGATTGAAGTTCATAGGCTCACAGCTGGGTAAATTTGCTGATGGCTCCCCACCCCCACCCCAAGAAGCCTTCATAGCACTTTCCAGAATTATAAAGAGCTGGCCAACATGGAAGTATTGATCAGGTACTTATTCACAATGATGAGAAAGTTAACCTACTGCTTTTCCAAATAGTGCTACTGTAAATACTCCGGTGTCTATCATTGGGTTCTCATGTATTCAAGCTTCTATTCTGAGTGGGAATAAGTTGTCATTGGTTGTGGTGTTTTGAATGGCCGACAGGCAGGCCGACAGCAGACAGGCAGGCAGCTGACAGGCAAGCAGGCAGGCAGCAGACAGGCAGGCAGGCAGCAGACAGGCAGGCAGACAGCAGACAGGCAGGCAGGCAGCAGACAGGCAGGCAGGCAGCAGACAGACAGGCAGACAGCAGACAGGCAGGCAGGCAGCAGACAGGCAGGCAGACAGCAGACAGGCAGGCAGACAGCAGACAGGCAGGCAGGCAGCAGACAGACAGGCAGACAGCAGACAGGCAGGCAGGCAGTAGACAGACAGGCAGACGGCAGGCAGGCAGGCAGCAGACAGACAGGCAGGCAAGCAGGCAGGCAGCAGACAGACAGGCAGGTAGACAGCAGACAGACAGGAAGGCAACAAGCAGGCAGCAGGCAGACAGGCAGGCAGGTAGACAGCAGACAGACAGGAAGGCAACAAGCAGGCAGCAGGCAGACAGGCAGGCAGGCAGGCAGCAGGCAGCAGACAGAAGACAGGCAGACAGCAGACAGGCAGGCAGGAAGGCAGACAGACAGGAAGGCAACAAGCAGGCAGCAGACAGGCAGGCAGGCAGCAGACAGGCAGGCAGGTAGACAGCAGACAGACAGGAAGGCAACAAGCAGGCAGCAGACAGGCAGGCAGGCAGCAGACAGACAGGCAGGTAGACAGCAGACAGGCAGGAAGGCAACAAGCAGACAGGCAGGCAGACAGACAGGCAGGTAGACAGCAGACAGACAGGAAGGCAACAAGCAGGCTGGCAGACAGGCACGCAGGCAGGCAGCAGGCAGCAGACAGGCCGACAGAAGACAGACAGACAGCAGACAGGCAGACAGGCAGGCAGCAGACAGACAGGCAGACAGCAGACAGGCAGGCAGGCAGCCGCAACAGACAGGTAGACAGGCAGGCAGGCAGACAGACAGCAGACAGTCAGGCAGGTAGACAGCAGACAGACAGGCAGACAGCAGACAGGCAGATGGCAGACAGGCAGACAGCAGACAGGCAGGCAGAAGACAGGCAGACAGGCAGGCAGCAGGCAGCAGACAGGCAGACAGCACACAGGCAGGCAGGCAGACAGAAGACAGGCAGACAGGCAGGCAGCAGGCAGGCAGACAGCAGACAGACAGGAAGGCAACAAGCAGGCAGCAGACAGGCAAGCAGGCAGGCAGCAGAAAGGCCGGCAGGCAGACAGCAGACAGGCAGGCAGGCAGGCAGCAGGCAGCAGACAGGCTGACAGAAGACAGGCAGGCAGCAGACAGGCAGGCAGGCAGCAGACAGGCAGGCAGGCGTTGGAGCAGCAGCTAAAAGTTTACCTCTCTATCCACAAACAGGAAACAGAAAGAGATAATTTGAAATGACACAACTGTTTTGAATCTTCAAAATCTGGTCCCAGTGACACTGTGCCTCAAGCAAGGTCATGCCTATTAATCTTCTCCCAAACAGCATTCAAACACTCCAGACTTATGGAGGACATCTTATACAAACCATATAGATGAGACAGATGAATTATTTTAGACAATCTATGACACAGCTCACAATGAGGAAACGGAGATGAGCATGCTTATGTCTAAAATGAAACCATAATTAATAACCATTCAGAGTAGAACACGTGAGTCTCAGAAGGGTCAACTGGTGAATTTCTGAACACTCAGAGAAATTCTTGTACGTCTCTACCAAGTGTTTCGGAATCCAGAAGAATGAGGACATTTGCTACTGTGTGCATTTGGGTTAGAGGTACGCAGGCTCAGAAGCCCGTGTCCTTGAACTCAATCCCATGGCAAGAGACTACACTTCTACTGAGGAGCTCATTTTGCTGGTTATCCAGAAGGACACACCTTCCTTTTATAGAAACCAAGGTTCGTTTTTACTCACATCCTCCCTTATTAATCTAGTCTTCTCATTTCCCTCACCTGTATCTATGGGTAATTAAGAAGATGGCTAAAACCTCAGTTTCTAGAAAGGCCAAGAAGGAAACTTTTATATGTTCTTCATCTTCTCTCATTTCTGAGTGCCACTAAAGTCCGAATCCTATGAAGCCCTTTGCATCATGGGTGACCGGAACTTGGATTAGGAGATGAGAGGCTTCTGTGAGGTGTAGAATAAGAGAAACATGTTTAATGATTAGGCCTTTGATTGTTAGGCACCTCCTCTCTTTCCAGATTACTACATATGGATACAGAATATGGAAGGCTTAGGTACAGTCTGTGCAGAGAGTCTTTTGTCCTTTTCCATACTTAGTGCTGCAAGCTCTAACTTTAGGACAAAAGTGTCTCAGGTAAGAATAAACTTTCTATAGTCTGAGCTATAGTTGTTATATTATATCCTGACTTTTTTTTTTATTCCATTCAGAATAAAGCAACTGCCAACTACGCACCACATACGTTTGGGATTTGGGAGAGGAGAGTCCCCTAAGCCTATGGTCTATGGTCTATGCCCAAGACCATACGAAAACATGTGATGGAAGGTGTGTGACAGGCTTGGGAGTTTCATGCTCAGGGATATCAGATTTGTGAATAGAGGTATTTGACTTTCCAAGAAGGAGAAGTTGGTACTGAGTAAGGCAGAAGCTTGTACAGTGCTGATAAGCATTCTTACCGAGTGTGTCTAGGATTTGGTGGGGTGAGATGACATCCATATGTTGATCATAGGTAAACTTAATTGCCTCTTGAATCAGTACAACTGTAGGCACTAAGATGTGGAGTCCAGCCTCCAGCAGTCACATCTCGCTGTTTGGAGAGGAAAGACATGGTCTTCAGATCACAAACTCTTACTACTATTCCCTTCCTCTGTTACATTGATGTGATCCCAAGTGGCAGCCAGAACAGAAACATCTGCACAGCCTTCACTGGTAATATGAGCCACAGACATCGACACAGACCCCTGCTGTTGGATGACCATGGACCGAGACATGGCCCTCAGAGGCAGCACAAGCTGAGATTTCACCACGGAGTTAGCCGGCAGGGCAGGCTACTCACATCAGGGTGTTTTCTCCATCCTCACCCTCTCCAGTCTGTCTTTCTTCATAATATTTATCTGTTCCATGTCTCTTTCTCTCCCATCTCTTCACCACATACTTGCACATCGTAAGTGGCACCCTCTGTAGATAGGCCACACGGCTGCTGAGCTTCTGGGTTTCCTCCACCAGCCAGTGCTGATGGTGGAAGGCTGGCCTTTGAGTGTCCTCTGCTCACCCATGCCATGTGGTGTACCAACAAGCAGACCTTTCTTAATTATATTTTAAAGGTTGTTTTACTTTTTAGTCCCTTCATTCACATACCTAACTCTATGCATTTCTTTCATTGAACATTCTTTTTTTTATTTCCTTCTACTCAATTTCTCATCCCCTGTGTTTTCCCTCTATTTTATTTTCTACTATAGTTTTAATAGTTTGGCTTTATCTTAGTGTTTAAAAAAAAAAAACCACCCTAGCGTATCTATTTCTTACTGTCCTTCTAATATTTACCCACTTTTATTTTTGAGCTTTCTTATTATTTGGGACACTTTTGTTGTTTTAAGTTTTCTTCTTTTTCTAATAGGTTATTTTTCTCTCCCCTTTATAACATTTTCTTTTTCATTTCATTTACGTAAGCTTTCTTATCCTTATGTCATATCCTTGCTGGCATTTATTACTTTGACATTTTACTCCTCAAGAAAATCCTGTAATCCTCTCTAAGAAAGGACTTCAGTCTCTCACTACCTGGTAAGGATCCCTACTCACCGCCTCACCCCTCCTTTTTTCCTTAGTTTTTCCCAAACTCTCATGATCCCCACTCAGCCCTATTGCCTAAGAACTAAGCCTGTGCACCTCCTTCACACTCCTGAGAACTTCCTCTGAGAATCTTCTAACTCTAAAGAAGATCTGTTCTTGGCTAAGAAGCTTCACTTAACCTTTGCTGCATTGGGAACACATCTGACACTAAATTTGAACATCAACACCAAGTTGCACTAAGACTGACTCCTAAGCCTGACAGGTTGGACTAGCAGCATAACATCCATCTAAATACCCACTCAAGAAAGAGTTAAACAGGTTTCTATACCAAGAAACACTAACAATGACCTAACTCCAGATGCCTAGATTCTATCAGAAAAACAAACAATATGAGTAATCAAAACAATATGTCTCCTCCAAACACTAGTGTTCCCATAGTAATGTTCCCTGATAAAAGCAACTTAGATGATGTGCAAGGCAATGATTTAGAAAATATCAATAATAAATATGCTCAAAGAACTCAAAGGAGATATGAATAAATGATGAAATCAAGACCATGAAAACACATATAGTTGAATAAAAACAAAATAATACAAAATATAAAAATAGAATTTAATAAAAAGATAGAACGCTGAGGCATAGCCAATCTGAAAGGAAACTTGAAATGAAAACTTGAGTAAGTCAAACAAAAAATTGCATATGAAAGTCTCACCAATAAATTGGAACAAATGGAAGACAGAATCTCAGAGCTTGAAGACTAGGTAAAGGAATACATGATTACTCTGTCAAAGAAAATGTTAAATCTAAAAACAAAACTAATGTTAAAACAAAAACACTCTGATACAATATCAAAATACTAAACTTATGAATCATATAGGTATAGAAAAGAGAAGAAATCCAGAAAAATCTAGAAAATTCAGAAAATATTTTCAACTATATTAGGATATATATTTATCAATTATATTAGAAAACTCCAAATATAAGGAAAGAGCTACCTCTCAAGGTGTAATAGGAATACAGAACACCAAATTGGACCAGAAAGGAACTCCTTATGCCATATAATAGTTAAAACACTAAACATATAGAACAAAGAAAGAATATTAAAATCTGTGTTCAAGAAACACCAAGTTGCATATAAAGGTAGGACCCTCAGAATAACAACTGATTTTAAAGATTCTTTGACAACAAGGCAGGTTAACTCCTGGCAACACCCAGCCTACCTCAAAGAAGATGATGAGCATCAGAGAACCTCCTTATGGAGATGGCTTCAAATGTGGCCAACAAACCACAAGGAAAAATGTTCTCATTTCTGCCATAGACAGAATTTTGCCTAAAAATGGGCAAGCTTGGATGCAGGCAGAGTCAACGGCCAAACTCTGCCAAGACAGGGTAAGCAAGTATTCAATAGTTCCTACCTCATAAATATGTCTGTCAGATATATTGGGCGAGAAGGCTGAAGATGATGCTCCAATGTTAGAGTTTTGAGTGACCACTCATGCAGCAAACTGTCTCTGTCATTTTTTTTCCTCATTTTGAAAACTGCTAACCTGCACTTCAGGTTCATTCACATGATTAAGTTTTATTCCTTCACAAATCTCTGATGGGGTTGAAGACCAGTTAGTTTAGTCTTACAATTAACCTTAGTTGTTTAGGGGTTAAGATCTTTTTAGGTCTAGATAGATGTTTTAAGTTGACAGAGATGAGATATGGTAAATATTGATTCTCATTCAGAACTTTAGAATCGCCAAGAAACAAAAGATGTTCTCTACAAGGTTGCCAAATACAATTAGCCAAAATACCATGAATGTAACAGTCATATAATCCCGGATTGTTTTTCTGCTCTTCTTGCTGTATGTAATTTTTTAAATTTATGCTTAATAACATAAATATGTATGTGCCAAAAATAAAATAAGATCTTTAAGAAAAAAGAAATGGATTTAAAGAATTTATGACAACTAAGCCAGCTATCTAGAGGATAATGGTAGGAATATGAAGGCTAAAAGTTAAACACCACAAGAGGAAATGAGAAATAAAATAATAATGATGTGACACCAGAATAGCTAATCAAAAGAGGTCTAAGAAAACACCACCAAAACAACAAATTAACACACATTGTCCAGTAACTGTTATGTTCTGAATTCCTAGATAAAGAGAAACAGACTAACTCTCAAAGAAACACACCTTATTATGATGACAGATACCACCCAAAGGAAAAGGGATGGAAAAATTATTCCAAGTAAATGGAACTAAGAAACAAGCAAGTGTAGCTATTCTAATATCTGATCAAAGAGCCTTCAAACCAAAGCTAGTCAGAAGAGGTATGTAAGTACACATCATACTCACTAAAGCAAAAAACACATGAAGACAACATTGCAATCCTAAAGATATATGCCTCAGATGGAGAGGAGTCCAATATCATAAAGGAAATAAAATTAGAGGGCAGTCTGTGACTTCAATATCCCACTCTCACATACAGAAAGGTCATCCAGATAAAAACTAAACAGAGAAACTTAGGAGTTTAATATCTTCATAAATTATATGGATACTACAAAAATTTATAAAACATCCCACCTAAACACTATAGAATATACATTCTTCTCAATAGCCTATAGAATTTACTCCAAAGTCAACCACGTACTAGGACACAAATTAAGTCTCACCAAATAAAGGAAAACTGAAAGAGCACCCTGAATTCTATGTGACCACAATGATCTAAAGGTAGATATCAAGAGCAGTAGAAACTACAGAAAGGCACAAACACCTTGAAGCTAAACACACTACTGAGTGAAAGTGAAATACAGCACACCAAACTCTAGGGGACACAATAAGGTCAGTATTAAGAGAAAAATTTAGAAAACTAAGCACTTATAAGGGAAAAAAAACAAGATCCTAAATTAACAACTTAATGATGAACATGAAGCAATATCCCAAAACAATAGATGGGAGAGACAGTCAAAGTCAAGGCTGAGATTAATGGCCTGGGAACAAATCAATACAAAGAATCAATTAAATGAAGAGTTAGTTCATAGAAAACTTAAAAAGTTTGGATTCAAGGCCTGCTCAGGCCTGCTCCTCAGAAGGGAATTCATAATTTCGCCTGGGAACTTGGTCAAAAGCCCATGACTGGGCAGGTTACAGGCCCTGAGGGGAGAACCTACTTCTTGTGTCTTGCTAAACAGACATGCTGTTGGAGTATCTCCCAGATATCTATTTATGTCTGTGCCCATAGGTTAGTGCTGCCTCTGTCAAAGGAGCTTCTTCTGCATTGGTCAGTGGTTGAAGAAGAGATAACTGGTCAAAATGCCGAAGATAAACTGGCTACTTATCCCTAAATGGGTCATCTATAGTAACTTTGTAAAGGCTCAAAGAACATCAGAAGATGAAGAGAAAGGGATATAAGGGCCCAAAGATGGGGAGGACATCTGTGAAATGCTATCTACTAGATAAGGCGTGGCCATTGCCTTCATAAACTCAGAGCAGCTAGGGTTACCTGCACAAGACCTACACAAGACCAAGCTAGTCTTTGATTCCAGCATAGATGGAGGAGTGGCTCAAGAGGGTCCTCCCCAGCTGAGGAGTTGCTGGCAAAACAGTGGTAGTGACAAGAGGGAGCAGAAATCATAGAAAACTGGAAGGCAGGGAGAAATGATGGAAATAGTCATCCTCTGGCCAGAACACGGCCCTGGTCAACACTATCACAATACAGCTGTGGTTGCTCGCACTGGCTCTGCATAAGACTGAGCCTGGCATCGGCTAACTACAGATCTGAGAAGGGACTATGATCATATATGTTCACGTATTGGCAACCGACAGACTGTGGAGGAAGGACATTCACTCTTCTCAACTATGTACTGAGTCATGAGCCAACTAGGCTCTGATGGCTAAACACAGGCAGCCCTGACTGAACCCAGGGGGCCACAAAACAAAACAAACTGCGTGAGTGTGGAATAAGAACCAGTGGACATGAGGTTAGATGACAGGGATGGAAGAGAAATAACAGAGAGGGAGGTGGTAAGAATTAACCAAATGCTCTCTATATATGCATGAATTGTAGATGAAGCAATTTAATAGAAAAGAGAGCGAGAGAGCGAGAGAGAGAGAGAGAGAGAGAGAGAGAGAGAGAGCTAATAAACTGAGCAGACACAGACAGTTCTCAAAAGAAGAGATACAAATGACCAATAAATACTTGAAAAGGTATTCAGCAACTTTAGCCATCATGGAAATAGAAATTAAAACTTCTTCTAGGGTCCATCACACCCTGATCATAATCGTTAAGATGAAAAAACAAAAAGCAAAACAAACCAAAGCAACACACCTCCCCAAAAAACAACCAAATAAAAACACATGCTAGTGAAAATTGGGGAGGTGAAACTCTTATTCAATGCTGGTGGGAATTTCAACTGCTGTACTTAAAGGTTCCTCGAATACTAAAACTAGCCCTACCATGTGGCTCAGTAGAGCAAATCTAAGTCAGCTTCTCCTAAAAGTACGTGTACGTCTATGCTTATGACTGCACTATTCCCAAAAGCTAGGAAACGGAACCTGGAAGTCCACCCACAGCTGACTGGATCAAGAAAAGTGATACATAAACACAATGGAATTTTATGCATCCTCAAGAAAAAAAATGAAATCATGACATTTGCATGGAAATTGATGCAACTGGAACTCATTCAGTCATCCTCAGTAACCTAAGCTGTGACTTCAGAAAGGCAAAAGGCAATATTGTTTATTCTCATCTACAAAGCCTAAACTGAGTGTGTGTGTGTGTGTGTGTGTGTGTGTGTGTGTGTGTGTGTGTGTGTGTGTGTGTGTGTGCGCAAATGTGTATCTCTAAGCCATGACACTAGAAAAAGGATCACCTCTCTACACCTTTCTACAGTATCACCCCCTTCAGGAATGCAGGCACATAGCCCAAACTACTTTTAAGACATGGATAATGAGCGGTGGGAGGCGCGGGACTTGGTGTGTAGTGGCCACATTCCCACAGTTAGAAGGGGAAAAATAAAAAAAGATTTATTTGACAGAGAGGAGATGATGCTGGAACAAACACTAAGCAGTCTGTTTATCGGGGACCATCCCCCCTTGCAAACTTTAACTGTAGTCAAAGTTGTGTGCCATGTGTGGCCAGACCAGAGGCCAGGCTGCCTCCCACCCCCAGGGCCTTCAATCCAGGAAGTGGTAGTTATTGCTTGGCTCCCAGGGGAGAAAAGCTGTAGGGAGTTTCAGGGCCCTAGCTCTGCAGTCCAGTGCGAGAATGGTGCTCGCTTCTCATCCCGAGCACAGGCACTGGGTGTGTGTTTTCTCCACCACTTGATGCCCAGCACCCACCCAGGCCTGGCACACACTGGCAACTCTCAAAGGAACCTTTGTGAAATGGATGAATAAGCCACTACATTCCACTACCTTCCACATAGCTACGTGACTATTTTCATGTGTTCGTAAATGTTTTCTGAAAATACTGCATTCCTACCTTGACGTTCTGTGTGTTTTCTTGCTGAATGTTTAACTCTGTATGGAAGGTGCCCAGGCAGCAGAAGAGAGAGACTTTGGGGCTAGCCTGTTTGAACGGACTCTGTAGTTAGTTACACATCCATTGTGTGACACATTTGTTGAATGCCTCTGGGCAAGGTGCTCCTTAGTCTTCATCCCCTGGCATGAGGAAGGGTTGCTAAGCGGTGGTGTTGCTCATCTGGTTATCCCTACATGTTGCAAACTGTGAATAAACTGCACTTAAAATAGTGATGGAATTAAAGGTCAGAAGTCAGTACCTTTTTTGCAGTGCCATTCTTTATCAACCCAAACCGTTCTTCTTCCTCAACTGAGCCAGAAGCCACAACCTACCCTGGACAGTTTCAAGTGGGCAACTCTTTGTATTGACTCCATTAATAAAGTTGCCCCAAGCAAGCCAGCTCATTGCGATTGAAGACATCTTGTGGCACATCTATTTCTTGGGTGTCTTGTGTGGCTTAAAGATTGCAGGTTACCCCACAAGAAGAGATAGCCCAGCCATTTCCTAGGCCGATGCCCAAGGGCAGGCGCTGTCCTCTCTCCAAATGATCCACCTGCCAGCTTGCTTCACAGCATCCTTACAGCTGACCGCATTGCAAACAGAGATCCCTTTGATGCCCAGGGCCAGACGAGGTCCAGATGACTCTCAGAGCAGTTTTGTTCTATCTCTAAAGAACTTGAGATGAATTCAAAGTGGAAAGAGATGGTGTCCCGTTTTTCTCGGGCTCCCCTTTCCTGCTCAAAGAGAAAGGAAAACCCAGAATCCCCAAAGGCACCCAAATGAGACAGTGTCAATCCTTAAGGACTTTAAGGAGACAGGAACACAGGACAGGGAAGACTGCAAAGCTTAGATTACTTCCTGAAGGGTGGGGGCAGGGGATTTGTGATCTTTATCTAATCAGACAGTCTGCCCAGGAAGTCCCTGAGATCAAAGCAAAAGACTTTTTATTTAGCACTGTGTCAACTTAAAAACAGCCCTGGCAAAGCCACAGATCTGGACAGACTCACACCTCTCCCTGCGCCCTCCCCCCTCCGCATCCCTGACCTGTTCCTCTGCATCTGAGCCTTCTTAACATTCCATTTGGAATCAAACCCTGGGATGAAAGAGCCCTGTGGTTCCTGTAGGAAGCAGCAGCAGTGGATAGGACAAGGCAGAAAATGCCACACTCCTCCCTGGTTCCCAGACCCCAGAGCAATTAGGTGGGCACTGGTGTGGAGGCAGCATCCTCTGCGTGTCTCTAGGCAGATTCTCTGGAAAGCAAAAGGAAGGAGAGGGGTGGGGGAGGAAAGGAAGGCCAAAAGGAGGGTAGGAAGGAGGGAGAGAGGAAGGGAGGGAGGGAAGGAGGGAGGGTTCCTCAGCCACTTGTCACAGCATTTCCAGGCATTGTATTAGGACAAGTGGTAGGAAAAAGTAGACCCCTAGGGGAAGCACTCAGACCTCTCCATGGAAGAGAGGTACAATCCCTGGAAACTCCTCATTGAAAGGATGCTATGGTGTCCATGGTCAGCTCAGGGTATTCAAGTCAAGCAGGAGTTATACACTGAAGAAACATGCCAGGGAAAAGACAGGGCCTGAGGACCTATCCCAGTGGCAGAGGTTGCTTCTGAGAATTGAAGGTGGCTACGGGGAACAGGCAGGGAAGCACTTTGTTACTAGTGATGGTGGAAAGGAAAGGCAAGGCCCAAAGGGCAGGGGTAGGGGCGTGGGACTTTAACACCGTTCTTACCTCTCATAGGCACTGCTACCAAGACACCAGCTGCCCTGTTCTGGCATAGCCAAAGAGGCCATCCCCAGAGCTGAGCAGGTGCTGGCGCCACACTCTTGGTAAGCCTAGTACACCACCTTTATATACTACCTAGCTTCTGCTTTTTGTCAACAGAAAATGAACTAATTCTCCAAGGTTGGTGCAGGTGGCAGAAATGGCATCATCACCACCGAAGAAAACACTGATTAAATATATTATTAGATATTTAAACGTTTAAAGCCAGAAGCACACCTTGTAACAACCTAGCTTGAGGTTAATATTTTTCAGGCAAGGAAATCAAAGCACAAGGACGCATTCACAGAGACTTGCAGTACAGCTGAAGAAAAATATGACAAGGATTCTTAGCTCAAATGGTAGAACTTTCGCATAACTCTGTTGTTTATCGTCAGTCCTTTCTCTTAGTCATCAGCTATTTCTTTGTAGACGCTCCAAAGAAATGTACCGGAACATTTCTGTTTATTTTATACACAATACTCCAGCAGGCCACAGCGCTCCTGGACACAAGGAACGGAGAGCCACTCAACATTAATAACCACCAGGGGGTGCTCAGAGGACAAGTGAAACATGGGGGTGGCCTGGAGAGTGGCCCCTCTCATGGGAAACACATGTGATAGCAACAACCAACACTTATCTTTCGTTCTTAAGCAAGAGGTTAGAGGTCTCAGGTCCCTCCTGCAAAGCATGGCTGCACATCTGTCCCAGGCAGGAAAAGTTTCAACATGGGCTGATCTTGTGCTAAAGATCTAATTTCCTGGGCTCTTATTTGCTTCTTCTTCTTCTACATGCCTCCATAAATAGTGTGGAGGATCATGCCACTGTGATGCCCAAACAAGGTAGGGAATAGAGCTCTGGCTTGGTGTGATAAGAAACTCAGAATTTCTGTTACAGGAAAGGGAATATTGGGGGTGGGGGAGGGAAGGCTATGGTAGCTACCTTGTGCCCAGACTTACCCATAAAGTTACCTGGTTAGCTTCAGAAATTTGACCACAGGTTTAGATAAAACCCACCATGCCTTTCAGAAACATTTCCTTCCCTTCTGCAGAAAGCAAGACTCAAGGTAAAGTTAGTTCTTCCATCGATCCCACCTTACTCAAAATTATGAAATATGGGCCATGTCTATCTGTTCCCAATTTCCATTTGGTGAGTGAGGTTCTCTAATTTGGATTTGGTTTTCCTTATACCTCCCATTGACTACTCTAAGAGCAGCTTATTGGAAGAGAGTCTCACAAGGAAAGTGTTTAACATTCATCTTGACAGAAAATCATGTTGGTTAAATACAAGTTAAAATTGGAGGCTTCCTTGGCGCAGGGCACCTATATGGGATCCCACCTTTCTGAAATTCCAGTGTTTGTGGGGGACGAACAGACAGATCCAGTAGGTTCATTGACAAGCCAGTAAGGAAAGCTCCAGGTTCAGTTGGGGATGTTGTGTAAATAGATAGATAGATAGATAGAAAGATAGATAGACAGACAGACAGGGATGGATGGATAGATAGATAGATAGATAGATAGATAGATAGATAGATAGATAGAAAGATAGATAGATAGATAGATAGATAGATAGATAGAAAGATAGATAGATAGATAGAAAGATAGATAGATAGATAGAAAGATAGATAGACAGACAGACAGGGATGGATGGATAGATAGATAGATAGATAGATAGATAGAAAGATAGATAGATAGATAGAAAAAGACGGAGCATGATAAAGGAAAATGCCTAAACATACATATGCATATAGCATGCAACACACACACACACACACACACACACACACACACACACACACACACACACACACACACTGAAACCTTCCTTCTGCATATAAAACTATTTTACCAAACTCTTTCGGGTACATACAAAGAGATGGCCCTGGTTTATTACATTATAGTCATGCCCTCTACCTACATAGCTTTAGGAAACCGTAGATCTATTCTCTTCACCACAGTTTTGTCTTTTTGGAATGTAGTCTAAGTAGAATTACATAGTGTCATTCTTTTTTATTGATATGAAGCAGGCCATTATATGGATATAGTGGAGGTTTTTAATGAACTAGTTCACTAAATGACATTAAAACTTGTGAATCATGGGCAACTGTGCTATGAACGTTTGCATACAGACTGTATGTACAAAGGATTTTATTTCTCTGACTAGATCTAGAAGTAGGATAGCAGGGCTTTTGATAGGCACCGAGCCACATTTCTGGCTTTGTTTGACATTTTAAAAAGTGACTGAGTGGGTTTTCAGGATGATATACATCTTTGGCTTCCTACCCGCTACATGTGATTATTCCAGCCACATGTGTACCAACAGCTGGGAAGTCTTCACATTCTAATGGTTACACACTGGCGTCTCACCATACCATTACTTTGGATTTCTTTGGGAGTTAATTGTCCTCGGCTTTTGTATATCCGTGTGGATTCCATAGCTCCTCTTTGACATTTGATGTTCAAGTCACAGCTCTTAATTTGGCTCTTTGCTGTCATATTGACGTTTTTGAGAGTTCTTCGTCCATTCTGGATACAGAATTTCCCCCTTTTCTTCTCTTTTACAAGTCTTGTCATTTTACCTTTTACACTGGGGTCAATAATTCATCTTGGGTTGACTTTTGAGTAATTGCAGGTCTAAGTCGATATTTACACCTTTGTGTAGGATACTGGATTAGTTCATCACCATCTCTGAGAGGAGGGTCCTTTTATCCATGAGGTGTCCTTGGACCTTTGCCAAAGTTCATATTTGTGGGGCTGTCTCCAATGTCTAATCCTGTTTCTTAGCCTGCAGGTCTATCTCTGCCCCAGTAACACATCTTGATCATTGCATCTTTAATGTACATCTTCAAATCAGGCTTATCCATTCTAAAGATGACAGAGTGTATCAGCCTTACTGTTTAAAAATGTTTGGTCTAAGGCTTTGAACAGGCTAAGCAAGCACTCCACCTGTGGGCTCCACCACAGCCCTTTTGTTCCTAGATAACTTCTGTAGCATTTATAACCTGTAGTGTCTTTAACTTTGGCATCCAGATATTCATAAAATGAACCTGAATATGTTGAATCTTCCCATATATACATAGACAGCATAGATCCAGCACAGTGGGTTTTTTCCAATAATTAGTGGAGTATGCCAGTTAATTGATCTAATTTAAAATTTCATTTTGTGAAAGCTTTTAACCCATAGATTGCATTCCTTTCACAGACTATGTGAGTATGAGTTTTATCTTAAATCAGTCTTCATAGATTGTTTTCTTGTTTTGTTTTGGTTTTGGTTTTGGTTTTTTTTTTTTTTTAAGAAATTGCCTTGGTCCATCTCAGCAGTAGAATTAATATGTACTCAACTGTTCATCCATAAATATTTAATGTTAGTTGAATATTTTATATTTATATTTCATTCCTAAGGTTGGCAAATTTTTCTTTTCACTTCTGTGAAATTTCATTTAATCAGTTCTTGTATGTGTGGGGGTGTGCAGGTGGAGGTCAGAGAACAACTTTGTGAAGTTGGTTTTCTCTTCAAGAGCATGCACCTATATCCACTGTGCCATCCCTCCAGATCTTTAACCTTTTTTTGCTTTTGGTGTGTATGTGTGTGTGGTATGCATGCACATGTGTATGCAAAAACACGTGTGTGTAGATTCACACTCACACGTGTGCACACAAGTCTAGAGGCCAGAGGTTGAAACTGGGAATCTTCCTCCCATCTTATTTACTGAGGCAGGATCTCTCAGTCAAACTCAGAGCTCTCAGATCTGGCTAGTCTGGTTAGCCAGGTTGCTCCAGAGATCCGTTGTCTACATCTTCAGAGGAGAGAATTACGGTCACATAGCTTCACCCTTGCATGTTTACGTGAATTTTAGGGATCCTCTTGCTGGTGCAGCAAGCACGTTAATTTATGAGCTATCTCTCAAGAAAATTATTATTATTATTATTATTATTATTATTATTTTCTTACTCTTCTTATTCTTTTTGTCATTTTTTCTAGACTTATCATTTGTATTGTTCTTTCTAAAAAACAAACTCTGCCTCGATTTGCTACACTGTTTTCTTCTTTCCAATTCCTTTAATTTCTGCCTATAGTATAATTGATGAATTCCTTAGGTGTGGGTGTGTGTCTGTCTGTCTGTGTGTCTGTGTGTCTGTCTGTCTGTGTCGGGGTATATGCACATGAGTATGAGCGTCTGTAGAGGCTAGCAGGGGGCAGTGAACCCCCGAGAGTTAGAATAAAGGTAGCGTGAGCTAGCCACCTAAGTGCTAAAACTGAGCTCAGGTCCTCTGTGAGAGCAGTGCACTTTTTAAACTGCTGAGCCATCTCTTCAGTCCTAGTTCTGTTTGTTTGAGTTTGTTTTACTGTCCTTTTCTTTCTAATTAATTTAAGACTGAACCTTAAATGAACAGGAGACCTGTCTTAGTACAGGCAATGTGTAGGTTAACTCCTTGAGTGTAATGAAACTGGAAAAGGTTTCAGTGTCTGGATGCTGTTGAACAGTGATCAAATGTGGTCTGATCCTTAAATAATCATCAACATGACTTCTTTCTTTGGATCATGGCCATACTATGGTATGTACTATCCCTGTCCTTAGATACCACAAAATATTTATCCTCTCACAGACAAGTCTAACACTGATGTGCAGCACTATGGTAAAGACCACTTGCTTCAAACTCACTCACATCTAATGTTTCTCTCCTAGGTGAAATGCTATTGGAATTACTAAAAGAGAAATCCTCTCTCTCTCCCTCTCTCTCTCTCTCTCTCTCTCTCTCTCTCTCTCTCTCTCTCTCTCTCATGTTCTCCATCGACACTTGTCGGGATGAACTTTTAAATTTGATATTAATATTATTTTAATTCTAGAAAAACTAAATTACAAGTTTAACTTGTTAACTTGGATTTTATCATTGATTTTATATTGTACAATTCCAGTTTTAAATGAAACCATAAGGGCATTTAACTTGTGACATTACTATAATTATATAGTTTGTATTTTATTCATGTGGATGTATTCATTCTCGCTAAGACTATGGAAATGCCACACAAAATTAACTGAACTATTTTACACTTCGTACATTCACACTCTACTAACACTCTTATTTTTTAGCTTAGTGATGAATAATGAAGTCTGAAGGGGAGAAGACTCTTGGATTGCCCTGTCTTCCTTTCTGTGTCATGTCCAGCCTCTGTGCTGGTTGGGTGGGACGTGTCAAGCTTTATTGGTCATTCAATAGCATTTCTTCTTACATTCACACAAGGACCTGGTTTGGATAGAGAAATGAATGCTCTGAGAGATGTTACCGTTCTAGCTTGCTTTGTATGCTGTACATATAATGTGAATTGAGTCTTGGTGAGTTCCCGTGCACTGGCAATCCACCAGAACTTTGTGTTGGGGAGGCCAATGTGAACACTGCAAATGTGTCTCGAAGAACAGCAAACACATACACTGTATGCACATCTTCTGTTTGTGTCTATGCTCCATTGCCCCATCAGACTCTACTTACACAACACAAATTAAAAAGATAAGTGGCTAAGAGTGCCAAGAGATTGGAGAAGAGCTTTTGGGCAAGCACAGTAACCTCTTGAGCTTGACCCTATTGTGCTGCTTTGCTCATGGCTCACACGCCCATGAAGCCAGAGTGGTGTGTAGGCACCAAGCATGGTGCGTATGCATAGAAATCAAGCAGGTAATTCTCTGTTTTCCATTTGTTTTGTCATTCTATCCATGCTGGACTCCCTGGGAAATCTGAAGAATCCACTGTGACATTTTGAGATCATTAACTACTTGACAGGGGAGTAGAGAGAGATTTAAAGCAAATGTGTCAGAAGTCACACCTGATTAAAGATCGATCTGGAGCAAAGATAAAAGCGCCTTGAACATTGCAACATGAGTCCATCGCATGATAGGATTTGAGACCAGATATTTGGGGAGTGGGTCAGCCATGTCAAGGAACACAGACTCCCAAACACACATTAGTAGAGATACATTTTTCACCTCCCACAATCTGTCACCACTGTTTCTTTTTAAGAGGTGCAGCGGATAGCTAACACTTAAGCTATGATACTCAAACTTAAAATACTTTGGTGGCAAACCAAGACTGTAGCCCGTGAGAAAAGCAACACCTCATCGTGCTGTCAACATGTATGTTTAACATAAACTGCATACAATAAAATTTTATTTCACTTTTAAAAGCACATCACTCACTTAACCTTTAACCAAATGTACAGCTTCCTACATAAGTTTTCCTGGGGAGTAAGGCTTGTCAGGTTGACTATTGGTTACACTTTCAGTCAGAGTCCATGATCATCTGTTGTGAGGGATCACTTCCAAGCAAGGCATTATGCCAAGTATAATGACAATAACTCCTTGATGTACACCACCTGACTGCCAATCTGTGGGTTCAAAATTCCCAGTGAGACATAACAAATTCTACCCCATGAGTCCAACATTCTGTGGAAACACAGAGGAAGGAGGAGGAAAAGTACAATGTGAGAATTCAAATAGGTCCTCAAGCATTGAGAAAAGGCTTGGGGTGATAAATGCACAGGTCTGAAGGAGACATTCATGGGTAGGAAACAGCATGGGATGCTCCATTGGAACCAAGGATTCCATGTCTATAACAAAGGAATGGGCAGAGGATATGGCGCTTCACTGTTCAAATGCTGGGAGACACAGCAGGCTTTACCAGAGGGGGTGGCAGCTCAGTGGCACCTCCCTGGAGCAATGCTTCTGTCCCCTAGAAACCCGTGTGCTGTCATGTGCTCTGCGGCAGTTTTCTTGTCTGGCCCACAAGTTATATCTTGACATCCTCAGGACTCAAGCCATATCCACATCCAGCTGTCTACTAAAATTTTACCTTTTGTCTACTCAAGCCTTGGGAATTAAATAACCAGGATTATTAGAAAGGTATTTGGACCAGAACTTGGCAATGAGAAACAGAATAAAAGATGGTATTTCTTTAGAATTTTCCTGTCTCACTAACTACAAAGCAAGACTTCACTTAACAGTAAAGCGAACAGGTCTGCATTCCTCCAGAGACCAGGATCTCTACAGGACTTCAGGCTGCAAATACAACTGTCCATGGCTATCATGTCTTCCTGCCCCAAACCAATTTAGGGTGACAGTCAATCTTTTCAAACAAACTAGTAAACACTGTCCGAGAGAATGAGAGACCATTTGCCATAAATACATTCAACACATTTTTGGAAAGTGAGAAATGAGCGAAAGAATGCTAATTATCTTGGCAGAATGCAGTAAACGGAATGCCAAATGCTTTCAGACAAGTAGAAACACAGATGCTTCTCCCGGAGGAAGCGCCGAGGTGCTCAGTTGTGTAGAAGTGATGAATATTTCAGAAGGAAGGCGGATAAGGCCTACTTCGGAAAGGGTTTTGTTGAAAGTCCACCTTTCATGGTTAAAGCCATGAAGTCTCTTTCCTCATGGTGAGCGTAATGGAGTTAGTGCATGTGTATGGAGCAGGACCAGAGAAGAGCAGAAATGAAACAAAGCAGATTAAAATCCACCATAGTAGAAAGCCACAGCATTCTTCAACTTCCTTCCAGGACTCATGGATGCACGCGCGCGGGCACACACACACAAACACACACTTTCTGCCAAGAGATTTCACTTCCCTTCAGAATAGTCCAGAAAAGACTCACAGATAGTGAGATGTGAGAGGCCTTCAATGCATCATTGGTTGACATTACTCTGTGGTAAAGCTTACCAAAGTTCTTATCCGTGATGTTAGGCCACTAAACTATAGTAAGTACCAGATACTGCAAAGAATTCCAACATGAATGAATGAAATCAAAGAGAAAAAGACGAGTGTTAAGACATGAATTAACAAAAACATTAGGGTAACATAGCTCACATCCATCCAGGAATTGAAACCAGACTATACAGGACAGTGTGAGAACCCAAAAGCCACCAAGAAAATTCCTGTTAGCTATTGAGCTATATATGGCCACAGTGATGAGAATTGTTTTTGAAGTTTTTTTTAAAATTTGTATTTACTATATACATAAGTGTGTTTCCTGCATGTATTTAAGTGTACCACATGTGCACAGTGCCTGTGGATGCTAAAAGAGAATATAGGATCCTTTAGAACAAGATTCATAAATGATTGGATAGATGTGAGTTGCCAGGTGTGTGCTGGGAACTGAACCTGAATTCTCTGCAAGAGCAGCAAGCACTCTTAACTGCTGAGCTATCTCTCCTCCCCAGGAAGAATTTAACTCTCACACTCTGAAGACTTCACACTGGATTTAACCTACTGGTTGTCGACAGTTTGAAATTCTTGACCATTAGGTCTTTGACTTTGTATTTTGTAAGTCATTAGAGCAGTGATGCCTGTGCCAGGCAGTGTTGGCTCCTATACGATCCTTCCCCTTCTACTTCTTGGCTCCTTCATGTGGATTCTAAACTATCTGCAGGTCTAATCTGTCCAGATGGTGCCAGTCCTCCCTGCTCCCCCACCCATTGTCCCCGTGGGATGGCTTGCTTAAGAAAGAACCATCTTCACTTGTCAGTGCCTACAAAGGGTCACTCTTACCCTAAAGGGAGACATCTTGGGAGTAGAGCCCTTGTCTAGCATACATGAGGCATTGAGATTGAACCCCAAAGCACAAACAAGCAACACAATACTATGAAATGACAAGATATAATGAAAGAAAGTTTTGTTATATTTTTGTCTTTATCCACATGCTTTTTGAGAAAAAAAATTTTTTAAGGCGCCATATTTTTATATGTATAAATTAAGTAGCAAGCCTTGATCTCAATTTAATTGCTGCTTGAGAAGTGAGAACTATTTTGTGGGTCTCAAATACTCAACTGTAACTAACAAAAAGGGTTTTGTTTTGTTAAATGCAGGAACTGTACATAAACTCCCATATAAGCTGACTGCATCCAGAATTCCATCCATATGGTTCAGATTTGAGCCTGGGAGCCTAAAACTACAAGTCCAGGTTCCCGTGCCTCATTTCTGAGCCACATCTTGTCTGTTGGTTGAGGGAGCACTGGATTCACGTCTAGCCAAATTGGATAATTTCTCACCACGGGAAAGACAATTTCCTATAGACCTAGACCCTCTCCGGAAGAGCCACGGTGTATTTGGGGCCAGATGAATAGAGGACCCTATGCCTAAATTCAGGTTCAAGACATGCCTCCTCTAGAAGACGTAAGACACCTCCCCCTCCGTGGATTCTGGGAATGTTCAGGCTTTTCTTCTGTAGGGACTGTGGACAGGAAACAGCTGCCCTGGAAGGGCACAGAGCAGCCAGGAGCTAAGGGATGGGGGTGGAGAGGATCCAGAGGGGGCCCTTTGTGATGAGGAGTCTGAGCTTTACTTTCACAGACACCAAGGTCACTGCCAGCTGCAAAAGTAGCCAAGTCTAGACCTTGATTTTTGAAGTGCTGCCACTTGTTTCCTTTAAGTCCACATTCCCCAAGAGGCTTTTTCTTCTCCTTCTTCTCCTTCTTCTTCTTCTTCTTTTTCTTTTTCTTCTTCTTCTTCTTCTTCTTCTTCTTCTTCTTCTTCTTCTTCTTCTTCTTCTTCTTCTTCTTCTTCTTCTTCTTCTTCTTCCTTCGTCTCTGTCAGGCTGCCATTCCCAGAACCATAGACCTCACTGGATTTGGTGACCTGACAGCCGCCCTTACATGGGGATTTGTATCATAAATTCCCACTCAGAGACCCTTGATCCAAGTCCTCCTCACCAATTTATGCTGTCCTGTCTTTCAGACAGAAACTGGTGTGTTCACATGTGGCAGGGCTGGCGGCTCATCAGACAGGTTCTATTAGCTTGGCTGCCAGGTGGTAACCATATTATTTCATGCTTCTTGGTAACTTCTGTGCAACACAATTACCTTTGACAGTTCTTGAGTGGGACAGCAATTTTCAGCAAATGTTTTCAGTAACCAAAGGCCAAGAGGAAAGGAAACATGAGCACTTCGGTTAAGTTTTGAGCATGGCTCTGACAAGTCTTCAGCACCTCTGTCGTGGTATAAATAGGAATTCCATGGAAATTCAGTACACATGGAATTTGCAGAAGGAAGTTCAGCAAGGCCGATGGTTTCTATTGAACTTACAAAAAAAATGTGTCCCGACACAGGATAACAAGGCCTACCGTGACGAAGTCCTTTCCAGCCCGCCAAATACCATAGGCTGCAAGAATTTTCTTTCACTGAGATTTAATACTAAGGACAGTTTTTGTCTTCTTTCCCATGAATTCTTCATTGGAAAGAGTGTGATGTTTGTTCACTTCTGTGGTTTTCTTGGATTCACAATTCCCTCTCCTTTCCTCAGAGCTATCCAAAGAGGGTATAACTCACTACGCATGAGTTGGTTTCCAGACTCAGAAAAAAAAAAGATGCATAATTATTACAGGTGGGTTGTTCAAACTCTAACTTTAGAAAGAGAGAATCTGAAAGTCACTTGCTCTCCATACTCCAGCACAGTGAGGGCACACACATAACATGCACATGGACACACATGCACATATATACACTCACACAAGCCAAATACATGGAACTTTAAAAAAAAAAAAAAAAGAAAGCCTAGAACATAGTACTAAGGTCTCTAGTCATATACAGTGGAGAAAAAACAGAGCCATTCAGACACCAAGTCACGGGTATGAAGGGGACTGAGTACATACCATTGATAAATCAGTACTGTGCAGGGCTAGTGGGGTTGAATGTAAGGTCACATGTCCATAGCTACACCCAAAGAACATACAGTGACTCACATGCCCTTGGCCCGCTACCCAGTAACATTTCTCTTTGACACACCCAAGAGGAGCCTGGCCTTCGCTCTTCATTTCATTAGCAGTGTTTTACAGGCCAGCTTGCTTTTGATCTCGGCGGACTAGACACACGATATCATCGGCTCTAAATCAAGCCACATTTTTTACTCTTTCCTCCAAACTGGTCTCCTTGGTGAGGACAAGAGCAGCTAATCCCTAACATGTTGCAGATTGTGTCATCTTCTAGTACGTCATTTTTATCTCTCCTATTTACTTAGCAGCCACTTTGTCCATAACAACTATTGGTTTGTCTTTTAGACGCAAAGGATAGATGGGAGAATATTGATTGTAAATGTTGCCCCAAAGTTTGATGTTAGATCATTATCAATGTTTTTCTTGCTTATCTATGATTTAAAATACAAAACAAAATGGAAAGATCATTGAACTAGAGAGATGATTCAGTGGTTAAGAGCATTTGGTGCTATTTGTTGAAGAAGTGGATTAAGTTTCCAGCACCCACATGATGGTTTATAATGCCAGTTCCATGGGATCCAGTGCCCTCTTCTGGCCTCTGCACATACACAGTGCACACACTGACAAGCAGGCACTCATACACAGGCATTGAATAAAAACTTAAAAAACCAGACAGCAGCAATCCAAAAGTGATCTACACCGGGGCTTAGATGGCTTATCTTGGCTGATGACCTGACAGGGTTTAGAATCACTAGGAGACACACTTCTGGACAAATCAATGGGTGTTTCAACAGAGGCTTAACCAAGAAGGGAGACCCACTTGGCATGTGGGTGAAAGCGTCACCCACAGGGCTCCTAAGGAGAAGGTGAGGTGAGCATTCATGTCTCTTTCTCTTCCTAACTACATGTGTAAGCTGCCTCACAGTTGGTGACAGTAAGCTGGCATCACATTTTCTCTGCTACCACACTCCCTCTGCATGACAGGCTTCAAACTGTGAGCCACAATAAACTCCTCCCCATCTGCTTCTGTCAAATATCATGTCATAGCAATAAGAAAAATAATGACTCCTAGAATAGCACAGAAAAATCCATAGCTATATGGTCTCTGTTTTCCTACAAAAAAAACACGCAGGCTACAGTCTTTCACGGATGCTGACCATCAGACACCTGCGTGGTTTGGGAGGCATAAAAAAAGGCTTGAAGGCAGACATCACACACTGTTAGTCAAACAGCTTCCGGACCCTGTTCAATACAAAAGCAGGCTGAAGTCTTCCATTTGACGCTTTTAAAAGTTATATTTCTCGGTGTTTACTTTCTTATAAAGAAATAAAATATGTCTGTGATGAAAAAGTGTCAGGAACCATAAACAAACCAAAAGAAAATTTTTTAAAAATTTAGAGATTTAAATTTTTCCTATAAGAGCCCTGTTGGTTAGGCTAACACATTCCAAATAGTTTCTTCACTTAACTCTTTATGCTATGGAGTCTGCAAAAGGCCAACACTATTATCAGTTAGAGGGTCAAGACACATTTCTAACCAACAAGAACTAAATAAAGGCTAAAAAATATTGGAGAAAATTCAAGGTTCTTCCATTTCTCTTTCTTGACAGGAACTGTAGCAGCTGTCTTGAGACCAAGAGACCCTCCTCCTGAAGAAAAAGCCAACATGATGGGAGTATAGAGTGGGACAAAGGGGACCACTGCACAGCTAGGTCCACGTCAGCATCTTCTAACTTCCAAGTGGAGGAAGTGATGTCAGTTTACATTGAACAGAGCTAACTGGCTTCTCTGGGACTTTAGGTATTGCTAATTGATGGCTCCGACTCCCGAGAAAAGCCTCTGCGAAACGGATGAACCTGTTCCAGGGGCTTTGGCTCTTGACCCAAGTCAAATAAATGTCTTTGTTTAGATAAAGCTTCATCAATTTCAATAATAGTTCCACCCTCATAGTAATAACAATAACTGATATTCCTAGGGTAGTTCAATTTTCATTATCTCACTAATCTCCATTTTTAAGGTAAGGAAACAGAAGTGTTTAGAAGTCATGAGTTTCCAGGGAAGGCATTAGGCCTGCCATTCAAATGCTATGATTATAAGTGTTTCCCTCATTTAGCCTTTATGGTACTGGGACTTCTCCCACACGTGATAAACATCTATGCAAATCTATAGGTTGGGCAATGCAGAATCAGCTCTCCATTCTCAAGGCCAGCCGTGGTATGAACAAGGCCATTTCTTAATCAGCTCACCAGCCTGAACCTCAGAGCCCCACAGCCCCGAGTTGCTGTGAACAAAACTTCCTTCCCGCATTATCTCAGTAGCAGACAATGGAGCCTTCTACAAACAGAATGTGCTAATCTTTCCTTTTGCATTATCATTCCTCCATTTCAGTGAGCAGGCCTCAAATATAGTCTTTTAATATATGAACGAAAGTTTTAAATGTGGACTTTAGCTTCCCACAAGGCTGAATTCGCTATAGCTACACTACTGTTAGTATGAATCCTGGCCGGAGAGCTCTTGGGTTTCAGCCCTAGTTTCACACAGGGGTGATGATATTCTCAAAATATTGAAAATAGGTTTTTAGAACTAAATAAGATAATAGGAGCTTAGGAAGTTAAGTTCCTATGACAAGGTTTCACTAAGAATGCTCTTAGTGATCTCCATAGTCTCTTACTGTTCCATAACTCCATGCTGGATTCATGTAGCATTCTCTGTAGGTTTACAGTGTGACATCGTCTTGGATGATCATCAGAGCAGCCCCAAGGAGCAGGGTTATGATCCCTAAACTTAGTGGCTTTAAACAGCCTTTTTGTCCCTCTTTAATAATCTTTTGCCTTGGTAAGGTGGGTCTTCTCATCTGATCTGCTCACCTAGGCTAGCATGCCTGGGATCAAATGAGAGGATCATCTGGTACCCAACTGTTCTGGCATGATTGCCTGCCTGGTGGTTGGATGGCTCTCAGCCTCTGCAGCAGGATGCTTGGCCAAATGTCTGCCACTTCCCAGTTGGCTTTCTTGAGCTCGTTCACTTAGTGGCCACAAGAGAGTAAAGGAAAGTGTGTGATGCTTCTTGAGACCCCGGCTCAAAATTGGCACACGTCTAACTCCAGCAGCTAAGGCAAGTCCCAGGCTAGCCCAGATCCAACACACGAGGAAATAGACTTATCTCTTGACAAGAGGGGTGGCAGAGTCACAGTCTGGACTAAGAAGGACATGTGGCCATTTTAGCAATAGATGGCAGTATCTAGACAAATTTCCAAAGCCATATGTGTGTGGGCTGGCCTTCCCAAATACTCTTAGCCCCAAGCCCAGACAGAGTTTATATTTCCAGCAAGGCACATACTGCAGGTCTGCACGGGTTGTTTGTTTTGCTGTTTGTTTTAACTTTAGTTATTTCCAGTGTATGTCTTTCAGAGAGAGAATGGTCAGATCTGTCTGGCATGTGAATTAAGACAAGTTAGGGAGCATTGCCTTGTCAGAGACCTCAGAACCTGTCAGAGAAAGCCAGCAGAGACTACGACGGGCACTTGAGGCACTGGTGGCCACCATCCTTCTTAAGTGGGAGCGCATCAACTGCCAACGTTGCACGAGGTATAATGGTCTATATTCTCTAACTGGCTGGGGGGTGACAAAGCAGTTTCACCTCACCTGCTGAAAGGAGAGAGTCCCAGAGTGAAGAAAATGTGGAATGCCAGGCCTCAGATGACAACACTTGGCTCACACTTGTGTGTTTGAAGGTTTGACACACATTATGACTGACTGTCAAGGAGCTTGGAAGGTATGGTTGTTTCAGAACCACGCTGTCCACTCTGGACAGGAATAAGGAAGGGCCACATGTCCCAACAGGGTACTTCCTTAGGATGTGTGTGTGTGCTGGATGCAGGGTAAAGGAATGGGTTACTGCTATGTCCTAGTCACTTCTGCCTTTCACAAGAAGTCATGTGGGGCCAGGACAATGAGAAACTAGTGGATACAGCTGCCAGAGATACAAGAAAGAATGTCTCAAAGGGAACCAAAAACTGGCCCTCATGTGCTTTCTGGCAGATCCTCTGGGAACAGAGCCTTCTCCTGAGATGTTGTAACATGGCTCAACAGCAAAAGGGTCAGAGAAGGGTCCTGGCCAGCTGTGGCACGTGTTCCTTCACTGGCCCTTGCCTCAGACACAGCCCCAACAGCAGCATTCCTGTGTGAGCGGGCAAATGAGCAAGTTCTTATCCCACAGTCCCCACCCACCTTACAGGTATTAAATAAAGTCCGGCAGGAGGCCAGTATCTGATATGCCTGGAGGCCCCCATGGGGATGCCAGCTCCTCCACGAAAACAAGCCATGGCCAGCTCACCCACCATTCCCCCAAGAGAGCAGACTCAGCAGAGCCTCGGGGAAATGCAGTCTGGCTCATAGGAAAGGGTTCTACTGGGCCTCGCTCCCCAGGTTCTTGTTTTTGGCTCTAGAGACAATGCTGAGTTCAGTTCCTTATAAAGTTTCCAGACGTAAAAGCCAAGGAGACTCCCCAAACCATACCTGGACCAGAGAGAGAACAAACAAAAGAAATGCATGTACTTTCCAACCCTGCACTTCATCCTGCAGGCTCAGTTCTTGGGTCTGCTTCAGCAGGGTGGGACCGAGCTCTGCAGCTCCCACTTTACTTGCTGGAAAGTTCTCGCTGAAAGATGGCTCATGCTGGTCCTGAGATGGAAGGCTCAACCTCAGGCCTCTGAGAATTGCACTCTACCTCCTCATAGCTCCACACCCCTTTCCCATTGGCAAAGCATTGGCTCTGGCCATCCTAGCAGTTGATTGTGTCCATCTCTACATTCCCAACCATTTGAGTCAGGTCCTGCAGAATCCTAGATCTAGCCAAATTCCTAAGCCTAACCATCAGCCCCATTTCCAACGGCTCATGGTTTGAGAAGATATAGACTCCATCGTGATGGGAAACCATGGCAATAGGCATGTGATGTGGGATTCCACTGCATCCATCACCAAGAAGCTCAAAGAGATGACTGTTGGCGTTCAGCTCTCTTTCTTTATTGCATTGATCTTAGGATTTAGGCGTGGGATGATGACACCTGTATTCAGGGTGGGTCTTCCTGGGTTAAGAGCAGGAAGGGCACCATGAACTTGAGAGCTGAGCTAATCCCATCTGTCCTACCATTTCCTCGAGCCCCGTGCATTTTACCTATTTCAGACTGAGACTGGAGGAACAGATGAAGGCGTCAAGAAGAACATGGGGCGCGGAGGGCGGGGCGGGGACTGAGCCCCTCACACATTACTGTTTCAGCTTCTTCATGTGTTGGTCATTTCTAATGAGAACATCCAGCTCTAAGCAAAGCCATGAAAAGCAAGTGAGCAACAGGATTGCTTGGCCAGCACTCTGGCTCGGAGATCTTGGAGGCAGCTCATGCAGGGCTACCGACAGAAGCCTTGCTCCAAACACAAATATTAGCCTTGGCTACCTGGTTGTCTCCTTTCTCAATGCTTTTGGGGGCTATTTTAAGTTAAAGTAGGTAAAGAAAGAAATGAAGAGGAGAAAAAAAGATAAAACATTTCCTGGAACAAAGTGAGGTTTAGTTTTTATTGATCTCTAACTGGTTCTAGTCCTTAAAACCCTTAAAGTCTGCTTTCTCTTCATAACTCAGATCCCAGTGCCTCCTGGATCCTCATACAGGAAAAATGAAAATAAAAATGTCAGTGTCTGAATTTTGGGTCAAGAGGGCAAAATATCTAAGTGAACCTCTCACCCTACAGTTCAGAAGCTTTAAGGAGTAAGGCACTGAGCTGAGAACCTTTTTTGCAGCGTGGCTTTCTCCCATGGGAAATCACAGTTAAGGACCACAGAGGGTCTGTCTGCTGCACCATGCCAGAGGCAATGTACAAGTTTCATGCCAGGAGTTAAATGCTCTGAGGATGGAAGAGCAAAGCCTTTTCAGGGACCTCTGTGGAGGATCACAAGCTTACAGGAGCAATGGAGCTTTTATTTGTTTGTTTGTTTGTTTGTTTTGGAGACAGGATTTTTCTGTGTAGGCCTGGACTTTGTAGACCAGGGTGACCTCGAACTCATAGAAATCTGTGCCTCCCTGAATGCTGGGATTAAAGGCGTGTGCCACCACACCTGGCTACAATGGAGCTCTTGAAACTGGAAATCAGCCTGTTGGGCTTCAGAAAAGGCAGGGAAAATGTACACAATTGCTGTCATGTCAGCCTTCTGTGATTTCTACCATGGTTACCTAAACTTCGTTAAGCTACATAGTTTAATGGGGGTAGGGATTTCAGCAAGGTGTTCAACACATACCATTTAACCTAATAATTCCACTGCTTTTGTGAGTTTTGCCTTTTTGAAACAGAGTTTCAATATGTGGACCAGATTGGCCTTGAACTTTCAGTAGTTGTGCCTCACTTTCTCACATGCTGTGATTAAAAGTATGTGACGTCATGACCATGTAGGATTATGGGAATCCTCTACTACGCCTGTGCTAGGATTACAGTCATCCATCACTGTACCCAGCCAGTCATCTCATTTTTCTCCTGCCAGCAGAACTACCCTGCAGTCTGAACCACTTAAGCATCCAAGTGTGCTTACAACGTGAGAAAAGCGAAGTGGCTATGATGCATGTATGTATGTATGTATGCATGCATGCATGCATGCATGTATGTATGTATGTATGTATATTACAAGCAGGCACAATGAGCCATACAAAGCTATATATGACAGAACTGAAGAAAGGGTCACAGTGTGTATAATATAATACTGAGGAGAGGAGAGGAAGGGAGGGGAAAGAAAGAAGGGAGAGAGAAGAAAGGAGAGAGGAGAGAGAGAGAGAGAGAGAGAGAGAGAGAGAGAGAGAGAGAGAGAGAGAGAGAGAGAGAGGAGACTAGTGAAGGTTTTTGCCTTGGCTTATTTTTTTCCCGTTCACTCAGATGTGAATTTTTAGCTCCCGGGACCCAGGGGCAGGGGCGTGCATGCCAAGAGCTTCTAAGGCTGTTGTGTAGCTGCATTATGGCTGCTCAGTGCTAATTAAAAGACTCCCTTTGTGTCTTCAGAACTTCCTGACATGGCACCAGGGCTTTATGCTGCTTCCTGTTTTCTAGCCACTTTAATGGCAACTAACCCGTGAGTTAGGAGAGCCCAGAGGAATTGCAGCCCTAGGCTGCCTTCTTATTCTCTAGGACAATTCTGGAGACACAGCACATTAAGTATATCATATGAGAACCAGCAACCCTGCCGTGCAAAACACCCGTGTCCCACCACCTCCTGCATGCTGGTATTTTTGACAGTCCTCAATTAGAGAAACGTGGTTAAATTCAGCCTGTCATTTGTGTGGGCTAAGCTGTTTGAAAACTACACGAGGGAGCAGCCAGTGGTGGGAGGGTGGTTTCCCATAAACAGATGATGGAACCTCGGTGTCTGGAAGACACCAGCTGTGGTTTTGTCCCTGAAGCCTTTTGAGGGACACAAAAATCAGCCCTCTTCTTCCTTGGCTCCATAGCTGTCTCACTGCTGGCTCTAGCCTATGTCCTTTATGCTGCTGTCAAATGCCCTGCAGGGTGTCTGGTTCCAGGCCCATCGCTTCATTGCAACTGCTAAAGGTGCAACATTTACCCCTAAGTACAAGGGCTTGCTGACTATGACATAAATTTTTTTTCAGATCTGACACATTGATTTTTATTTTAGGACACTGAATATTTCACAAGGAGTCACTAAGACCATCCTGTGAGGTGGTATGTCATCGAGACATGACGTATGGATGGTGGCATTGGACAGAAAGTATGAAGGCAGAAATGAAAAAGTCCAGAGAGCTGCCGCTGTACCTCTGCCTCACATGACTGAACCTCTAATATTTCAGTAAACTGTCACCAAAATTCTGATATTGGAAGGAAGTCCTTGCAGATACAACATGATCATCAATGCAGAAATATGCCAGTCTCTAAAATACCACGTACAAATAATAAATGTTTATTAATTATGCTACACATCATATGATCCCATTTAATCATCATTTTCAAGAAGCTTAAAATTTAAGGGGAAAAGGGAACTGATGGAGCTGCTTTGTACCATAGTGTCTATTTTCATCTATATTTGTATTAAAATTTAATTGTATACTCTCAAAAAATAGTCAATTTGTGGGACAAGCTGGAGACTGTGACAGGCTAGGCTCCTGGAGGATATGGGGTGGCTTTAGCTGAGACTCCTAGTGGGGTGGGGACATCTAGATTGAAATGGCTTCCTCATAGCTAAGCAGGACTTCCAGTGGAGGGAAGAGTACACCAACTCACCCACAAAAACTTTTGTCCCAAATTTACCCTGCCTACAAGAGGTGGTGCAGAGATAAAGACGGAGCAGAGATTGAGGGAATGGCCAATCAATGACTGGCCCAACCTGAGACCCACCCCAGAGGAGCGAGCCAAGCCCTGACACTGTTTATGATACTCTGCTGTGCTTGCAGATGGGAACCTAGCATAACTGTCCTCTGAGGGCTCTCTACCCAGCAGCATATCAAAACAGGGGCTGAGACCCACAGCCAAACATTAGGCAGAACTCAGTGAGTCTTATGGAAGAGTGGGAGGAAAGATAAAAGGATCTGGAGGGGACAAGAACTCTACAAGAAGACCAAGTGACTCAACTAACCTAGCCACTGGCAGCTTACATAGACTGAAGCACCAACCAAAGAGCACAGAGGGACTGCACTTAGGCTCCCAGCACATATGATGGGCAGCTTGGTCTTCTTGTGGGTCCGCTAGCATGTGGAGGGGCTGCCTCTAACATGGACTCCATTGCCTGCTTTTAGATCATTTGCCCCTTGCTGGACTACTATGTCTGGCATCAGTGGATGTGCTTAGGCTTGATGTGACTGAAGAGAAGGGGGCAGGGGCGGAGTGGCCAGGTAGGAATAGGAAGAGAGGAAGGACGGGCTTTGTTCGGAATGTAAAGTGATTCAATAAATAAATTTAATTAATAAAAAGGTCAATTTGATGTATTTAAATGTTTAGTGCTTTGTTTTGTTTTGTTTTTTTTAGTGAAAAGTAGGCTTGGTAACCAAAGTCGGCTTTATATCCTGTCGTGTTACCAATGGAATTTTGGTGATAATGTGGCCCATAGTTTAGTCTCTAGCATTCTAGCTCACAGTTGCATGTGATTCATAAGCATTTGAGATACAGCCACAAAACTGAGTATCTTGTTTAATTTTAATGAATTTTCACTTTGCATAGTCCCTATACCTAATAACTACTGCATTGGGCAGTACAACCACAGCACACTAGCCTGTCTATATCATATCCCAGAGCTTATCTGAAATGTGCTGAGACACAGGTTAGACTATCTAAAATGAGTGTAAAATCAAAATTAATGGTGTGTGTGTTCACTGAGAAGGCAGCAATTTAAAAGTTAGGGCAGATCTTCAGGGCTGGGGAGATGGTGACACTGATAAAAAAAATCCTACCAAACAAGCACAAGGACCTGAGTTCAGGTCTCCAGTACCCAAGTAAAAGTCAAGCATGCAACACATTTCCGGGAGCCCAATCCAGTAAGAGAACTTGTGGAAATTTCTGTGAAAAGTAAAGAAAAATCACACAGTATTGACCTCTGTTGTGCACACACATGCATATACAACATACACATTAATATAATTTTTTGAGATTTGAATTCAAATACGTGTATACCATTTCAGTATATGCACATGCCAAGAGATGATAGATACGTGTATTGGGGTGGGGTGGGGAAAATACCAGGTGGGTAGTAATGGAAATGAGTCTGTGTCTTTTCAAGCTTAAATAAGTAATTCAAAGGCCAATCATGATATGATTTTAGTTTGTGTCAATCACAAAAAGTAACCATGCTGCTTTTCTTTTTTCTTTTCCTTTTTTTTTTTTTTTTTTTTTTTTTTTTTTTTTTCTTTTTTCAAGGCAGGGTTTCTCTGTGTAGCCTTGGCTGTCCTGGACTCACTTTGTAGACCAGGTTGGCCTTGAACTTACAGCGATCTGCCTGCCTCTGCCTCCCAAGTGGTAGGATTAAAGGCGTGCGCCATCGCGCCCGGCTACCGTGTTGCTTTTCAATGCCTTTCAGACACTGCACAGCCACTGAACTGTTGTTCTAAAATAATACTAAGATAAAAACAAAAAGTATATAGATTCTCTATAATTGTGGTGGTTTGAATGAAAATGGCCCCATGGGTCCATAGGGAATGGCATTATTAGGAGCTGTGGCCTTGTGGGAGGAAGTGTGTCACTAGGGGTGGGCTTTGAGGTCTCAGATGCTCAAGCCAGGCCCAGTGTCTCTCTCTTTTCCTGCTTTCAGCCGATCCAAAGGTAAAACTCTCTGGTACCTTTCCAGCATGATGTCTGCCTCCATTGTGGCCTTGCTTCCCACCGCAATGACAACAGACAAAGCCTCTGAACTGTAAGCTAGCCTCAGCTAAATCTTTTCCTTATAAAGAAAAGGGTTGCGTTGGTCTTGGTGTCTCGTCACAGCAATAGAAACCTGAAGACAATAACCCAGGCCCTGACCACTCATCACTTTCCATTACTCAGAGAGACTTGGAGTGTTCCCATCACGCTTTGATTTAGCTGTTAACTGCACACAAAACAGTATCTCTCAATACAAGCAAAAGAGGCATTTCTTTCTAGTTCCAGTGCTTCCTCAGGACCCTTTAAGTAGCCCCTTTCACAATAGTGTGTCTCCTCTGTATGTCTCCTCTCTTTATCCTGAATTACTTAACTTTCTGGTTGTATCTCAGAAATACCTGAGAACACATTGTAAAGGATGAAGAACCTATTTTGCCTCATGCTTTCACTCAGCTCTGTTCGTCTCATCCTGTGCACAGTGAGGCACACCACCATGAAGCGCACATGGTGGAGCAAAATGGCCGACCTCACTGGGACCAGGAGGCAGGGTAAAGGACAAAGAAGGGCTTGGAAGCAGGACATACATCTTTTCAGGGCACACTACCAGTGACCTACTTAAGTCCTCCCCAAATCGCACCGCTTGCTAGAGACCAAACCTCCAGCATATGAACCTGTGAGAGACCCTCCACATTCAAACCATCACGCCTTAATATGTTCTTACTTGACTCACCTCATTTGAGTAGTTTGTATATAGACATTGTACGTTTGATGTTTAGTTATATTTTGCTAACACATTAAAATAAGTATCTATATCCAAATTATCAAACAAACAAAAATAAAGAAAAAGTAAATAATACAATACTATGAAAATATTAGGTTAGGTATAAGAACTTACATGTTATTTTTTAGATTTATTTATCTCATTTTATGTGTATGAGCATGTACCATATGCATGCCTTGTGCCATCAGAAGTCAGAAAATAGTGTCAGATCACCTGGAACTGAAGTTGCAGATGGCTGTAGCTACCCTATGGGTACTAGAAAAAGAACCCAGGTCCTTGAAAGAAAAAGTATCTTGACTGCTGAAACATCTCTCTAGCCCCTATATATTTATTTTAATTTTTTAATTTTTAAAGATTTATTTATTCTTATTATATGTAAATAAATGCTTTGCCTGTGTGTGTATGTACTTATGTATGTATACCACATGCTTTTCTGGTGCTTACAGAGGTCAGAAAGAACCACTGAATTCCCTGGAACTGGTATTATGAGTGTTTGTGAACTATTGTGTGGGTGCTGGGAACTGAACCTAGCTCTTCTGTAAGAGCATCAAGTGTTCTTAAGCCCTGAGCAATCTCTACAGTCCCATTATACATTTTAAAAGAATGAACAATTTTAAAGCATCAGTAGGGGTTTTGGAAAATAAAATAGATGAAATATCATAGAGGTTTTTGATTAGTTGGTTGGTTGGCTTTGTTTGTTTTGTTTTGTTTGTGGGTTTGGGTTTGGTTTCTCTGTGTAACAGAGCCATTGGCTGTCCTGGAGTCACCCTGTATACCAGGCTGGCCTCAAACTCACAAAGATTCACCTGTCTCTGCCTCCTTAGTGCTGGGGTTAAAGGCATGTGGCACCAGGCCTGGCTCTGTCATAGAGTTTTAAAGAAACCAAGTAGATTTTTTTAATTCTCAAAAGGGAAATAAGCAACTTAAAGAAACAACAGACATAATTTAAGATCCAAATGATAGTTATTCCAGACAGCTACAGGAGAGAGAGGAGAAGAAATCATCAAAGAAACAATAAAATAAAATTTCTCTAGTTGAAGATCATGCCAAGATCCAAAGGGTCTACTGAATTACTAGGATTCTGATGCTCGCTGAAAAATAGAAGATATCATAAAATCATGCAAAAAGAGAGAAAAAGAGGTGACATATTTAGAAAAGAGATTGATATTGGGCTAGTTACAGTACAACATGGCGAAAGGTAAGCAGCTAAATTTCAGTCAGGAATCTATACATGGCCAAAGTGTAAATACAGAGACAAGGTTATTATTAAATTGAAAAGTCATTGCTTCCATCTTATTCTTTCTCATGGAAATAGAGTATGTAATCCTACAGCAAGAGAGGATAAGAAGAGAATAAAGAATACAGCACTCAAGAAAAAGGAGGGTCACAGCAGATGATAGAGAATCATTCCAGGGACAATCTCACAACATTTTTCTAAACCGCAGAAACACAGGAAGGTAGAGGGCCCTGGCAGGCAGGCTTGTAAAGAGAAAAAAAAACTGGAATAAATAAATTACCTGATATATTAAAACTTTGGGCAGATCTTGTGAGTGGAAGCTAAGGTAAGCACGCAAGAGGCAGGTGCACAGGGAGATAACCAGAGAGAATGCAAGAATGAGGAGGAACCTAGAAGAAACGGCTTCAAGAGACCCAAGTGGGCCACAGGCAGTAAGGGTTGAAGACAGAAAGAGGTAATGTCCCTGAGCTTGGGAGATTTATTTAATTTAAATACTATGGTAAAATGGTTTTATGAGCAGAAAAGAAAATGTTTAAAAAGGGAAGGAGAAACCATGCTTGCTGGGCTGTACATCAGAGAGCAAAGATTTAGTTGGCGAGGGAAGCCATAAATTGTGGCACGGCCATCTTTCTAAAGGCTCCCTTCTGCAACACTGCCCCCAGACGATATGGGGATATTATGTAAGGGAAGACAAGAAAACTCATGCCAAGCCCCACCCTCCCCTTTGGGAAACTGTTGGCTCGGTTCACAATGCTGAGTCTTTGTTCCGTGGTGTTTGCCGGAGAGTAGCCTTTTGGAGGTGAGATGTTTATTTTCCATGGTTAGAAAGTTTCCTACATCCCTGCTCACCATACAAGTGCTGTCAGGAATTGCACAAGCCTCAGCACGCTTCCTCCAACACTGGTGTGGCAAGACTTGGCTGTCAATCATGTGTAACATGCGGGCAATAGAGTCTTTGGAATGTTCCATAAAGTGGCTCTGTGTGCTATTTCAGCCAGGTGAATGTGGCTGGGCATCGGCTAGTTTCTTTCTATGCACTGAACTGTCTCTGTGCAAATCTTCCTGCTTTTCTTTCTCCCAAGTCCCCAGTCCTGTTTAATTTAGACAGAGAAGTCCCCCAAGCCCAAGGGAGTCCTGTGAAAGTCTCACTTGTCCTCATACTAGCAGCAAAATAGCTATGCTGACCCTTTGTGCAACTGTGACTGTGATTTAACCACTGCTGCTAGAGACTTCTGCTGTCCTGTTGGCACAGTTAGCATCTCCTTCCACTTCTGTTTCTCCTAGATTTCTGGGTAGAGAGGTAAAGTTTTGTCTGGTAGAGGATTCTTAAGAGACTAAAATCAAAGAAAGAGTAGAAACACGCAATTGCTCATCTTGCCAGAGGTCATGTGCCTGAAAGTCTCCAAACACTTTGGGGCGAGGGGAGCAGGAGGACAGTAAATCTGTGGCTACATATGAGACATTTTCTGAAAAAACAAATAAGTTCTGCTGGGGGCGCACATCATTAATCCGAGCACTTGGGGGCCCAGGCAGGTGGATCTCTGTGAGTTTGAGGCTTCCCAGATTTGACACTGAATATCAGCAATTCTGTGGTCTTAAGGAGCTTGGTTTGGGGATCATTGAATATTCTTCAGCCTGACACTGAGAGAACTAAGTTTTTAATCAAACGTTACAGTTTGTTCCAGGAAAAAAAAAATTTTTTTTTGGTTTGTTTTTTTCGAGACAGGGCTTCTCTGCATAGCTTTGGCTGTCTTGGACTCGCTTTGTAGACCAGGCTGCCCTCGAACTCACATAGATCCGCCTGCCTCTGCCTCCGTGGGTGCTGAGATTACAAGCGTGCACCACTGAGCCCAGCCAGAAAATTCTTATTCTGAAGATAACTTGTATATTTTCTTTGATGCCTCTTGGATATCTAGTAGGGCTTCTTTCCCCAAAATAATAAACTATTCAGCTAGCTCCCTTTCTCAGGTCCACAGATGGCTTTCTAAGACAGACTCTCTGCCTTATCAAAGGATGATTTGGTCTAGAGCCACCCTGCTTTCAGTGTGTGTCTCTCATCTAAGCCACTAAATCATGTAGTTTTGCCACTTGACTCTCCGCATTGATAAAGCTCTGCTTTAAGCCACTCAAAGCCATATCTGAATCTCTATCCATATCCACCCTTGACCCTTCTTTTTTTCCCAAGCGTCTTCCAAAGTGGTGCTTTCTTTACAGCAATAGGTTATTGACTTTGTTTGACTGCGGCTGCCTGCCCTGTGCCTTTGAAGGAGCTGGCAGATGACAACCACTTGCAGGCTTTTATTTCATTCCTAGACCCTCAACTGTTGGCTTGTCAGCCCTGTTTCTCATCTGTGTACTCATGCAAACCCTTGTGCCTTCTACTATGAGGCATCACGTGTAGTAAGGGAAATACTCATCAACTAATCATGGAAATATAGCTATAAACTGCTCAGTACCAAAAGAGGAAAGATGGGTATGGGCAGAGGAACAATTATTGGCCCTACTTTGAGAAGTCTACAAAGAACTGTGTCATTAAGGCTGAGCTAGGATGAATCCAAGTCTCCGGGGAAAGGGATAAACAGGACTTCTTCAGTGGAAAGAACTCGCCCATTAGCCTAAGAGGCCATTAACATATTCTCCCATTCCTGCTTGCTTCAGGGTCAGATAGCTATTTTGTTTCTCCTAGCTATTTGTCTCTCACAGAAAGAAAAAAGAAAGCTAAATGTGTTTCAAATAAGAAGAGCACCAAAGAGGAAAGCAAATTTATGTCTTTCACTGTTAACCGCTTTCTTTTCCTCTGAGCTCTTTTAAGCTCATGGTAAGAAACAGTTGTGATGAAATGGAAGAGGATGCAGCATTGGAGGACGGCTGAGCAAGCTCTTCTAAAACTGTAAAGCAGCAGGACCGCATGTCCAGTCCTAGGTATTTGTTCAAGAGAAAGGACATTCATATAAAGATAGAGTATATGTGACTATCTACAGTAGTGCTGTCCCTCTTAGATCGAGCAGAAAACAACATAGGGTTTGTCAACAGTAGAAGAGATAAGTAAATGTGGTATATTCAGCCATCCGGAGACTCACGACTAAGAACGTTAATGCTCAGTTGCAGTGGTTCTCAACCTTTCTAATGCTGCAACCCTTTAATACAGTTCCTTGTTTTGTTTTGTTTTGTTTTGTTTTTGTGACTCCTCCAACCATAAAATTAATTTTGTTGATACATCGTAACTGTAATTTGCTGTTATGAATCATAATGCAAATATCTGTGTTTTCCAATGGTCTTAGGCCACCCTGTGAAAGGGTCATTTAACCCCCAAATGGGTCACCACCCACACATTGATAACTGCCAATCTGATCTATTGCTATATATAGCAATATTCACAGATCTTACAAACAATACAATTATCCGAACACAAATACATGCATATTATTCCATTCTTAGGAGATTCTAAAAGACAAAACTAACCTATCATGAGAACAAAAAGATCAGCAAATGTCTAGGATTTGATGTAAAAAGGGCCTGACTATACAAAGGGTAAAAATGATATGAATAAATTTATGTTAGCCTGTACTCTGGTTCCTGTCCCAGAATTTCTAAAGCATTGGCAATTTCCTGAAGACACAGGTGGACTACCTCTCCTATAGTTGGCCTTCAACCTTGATTTCTTAAACTTTATAAAAGCTTTATAATTTCCTGAGAGATGGAAATATCTTACAAAGAGTGCTCAAATCCCTTAGAATTTTGTTTGGTAGCAACAAGTTTTGTTTTTGTTTTTTGTTTTTATGTTTTTTTGTTTGTTTGTTTTCTAATGAGGTGACTGTAGACAAGTTTGTGGATGGAACAGCTCACCAAAAATAAGCCACAATCACAAGCCTGCAGCTTTCATCCCCCACCACCCCCAACCACATGCTTCCCAGAGAAAGGAGAAAGATTGTAACTTGAGTTAGTAATCAGTCATGCTACGTAATGAAGTTTCCATAAAAGAAAAATCCCTGATCCATGGGTTCTGAATTGGGAAACATATCCACTGCCAGGAGAGTGGCTGGCACACGCCAACTCTGTTGGGATAAAAGCTCCTGTGCTCACAAATCCTCCAGACCCTGCCCTGTGGATCTCTCTAAATGACTGCTCATCTGCATCTCATTGTGTCTCTTGTTAACAAGCCCCTAGCAAATGAATCCACCAGGAAGAGGAGGTCACGGAGACCCTGAATCACAGCCAGCCAGCCAGATACAACACATTACTGGCAATAGGATCTGAATGAAGAGAAGGCGTTGAACACTCAGTCCGTGGAGTCTGGTACTGTCTCTAGAGAGACATGCCACCATTAAGTTAAGTTAGGGAACATGCAGTTGATGTATGATAAAGAACTGTTGGTGTGTGTGGAAGGGGCGTCCAAGTACATCTGGTGTTAGAACAACGGCAGGGAATTGGCATGTAGGAGTATGAGGAAAAGACGGGGTTTTTTTTGTTGTTGTTGTTCCCATAATGTTGTGTCATGTTACTTTTCTATTGCTATCATGAAACACTATGACCGAGGCAAATTTTAAAAGAAAGCATTTAATTTGGGTTTCAGAAGGTTAGAGTTTATGACCATCGTGGCAGGAAGAATGGTGGTAGGCAGGCAGAACACTGGAGTAGTAGTTGAGCGTTCATATCTTGGGACTAACTGCAAATAGCATTAGTGTTTGAATCCTAAAAGCCCACCCCCAGTGACACACCTCCTCTAACAAGGCCACACCTCTAACCCTTCCCAAATAGTTCCACCAACTGGGTACCAACTATTCAAGTAGATGAGTCTATCAGAGCCATTTTAATTCAAGAAATCACATTCATTCCTAAAAGGACTTGGGTTACTTTCTGAGGTGATAGAAATGCTTTATATCTGATTGTGGTGGCAGTTACACACACACACACACATACACACACACACACACACACACACACACACAAAATGTATATGTATGTATGCATATATGTACGTATTCCAATGAACTTTACATTTAATATAGATTTATTTTATTCACTTATATAGAATTTACTTTTAAAGCTGCAGTAAATTCTGCTCCAAAGTAGTACTACCATCTTGTTATACAAACGTTACTGCCAGCATTTTATAGAAGAAATGAACTTTCAAACATCCAACTCAGGGTTTAAGAGACACAATTGTTCATTGTGCCTGTTGCGGACCTGAAAGGCATGACATAGCTAATTGCGTGGGCATAGGGGAAGGTGGATAGAGAATTGCAATCAATAGGCTCACATGATGAGGAAGGTACTGTTGGAGGAAGGCCAGGGAATGGAAAGTAATGGAGCCATTATAAGGAGTTCAGGTCTTTAAAAGAATGAATCTTCCAGACATATTGGCTCATGCTTTCACGAAGACATTTTGTGAAGCTGGAAAGATGTCTTAGTGGTTTAGAGCACTGAGTGTTGTTGGAGGTTAGTTTGATGTACTTTGATGCTAATTACTGCTTGCTGACTCTGTGACCCACCAGTACCTTGCCTAGAGCCTAACTTATTTGACTAATAAAAGGCCATCACACCTGGGCAGGGCAAATGGGATAGGCATGGCTAAGGTTTCTGGGCTTGGAGAGACATGGAGAATCTTGGGAGAGGGAGACCAGAGGAGAAGGAAGAAGAAGAAGGTTGCACCATCATGAGCGAGGTGGACAAGAAGCAAGCGGCTGGCATGGATGGACACTTGACCCAGATGATGATAATCAGCAAGTATTTGGAATTATGGACAGGAGTTAGCTTGGTAGAAATTATTAGAAGCAGATGGCACGCAACTGGGGCAGGGGTAGTTTAGGGGATTAATATCTGCTGTGTCCCAGGTTTACTAAGCATATTTTAAAATATAACAGGTGTCTGTGTCTTTTTTAAAATTTTTTTTTATTAATTTATACTTGTTACATCTCAATGTTTATCCCATCCCTTGTATCCTCCCATTCTTCCCTCCCTCCCATTTTCCCTTTATTCCCCTCCCCTATGACTGTTCCTGAGGGGGATTACCTCCCCCTATATAGGCTCATAGGGTATCAAGTCTCTTCTTGGTAACCTGCTGTCCTTCCTCTGAGTGCCACCAGGTCTCCCCCTCCAGGGGACATGGTCAAATGTGAGGCACCAGAGTACGTGAGAAAGTCATATCCCACTCTCCACTCAACTGTGGAGAATGTTCTGACCATTGGCTAGATCTGGGTAGGGGTTTAAAGTTTACCGCCTGTATTGTCCTTGGCTGGTGCCTTAGTTTGAGCGGGATCCCTGGGCCCAAATCTGCCTATCATAATGTTCTACTTGTAGGTTTGTAGGACCCTCTGGATCCTTCTACTTTGCTATTCTCCCATGCTTCTCTCATTTAGAGTCCCAATAGGATATCCTCCCCTCTGTCCCAGTTTCCTGGTAAGAGAAGGCTTTCATGGGACATGCCCCTTGGGCTAGGATGCAGATATAAGTGAGTATATAACATTTGAGTCTTTCTGTTTCTGGGTTAACTCACTCATTATGATCATTTCTAGCTCAATCCATTTATCCACAAATTTCGGGAATTCCTTGTTTTTAATAGCTGAGTAGTATTCCATAGTGTATATGTACCACAGTTTCTTTATCCATTCTTCTACTGAGGGACACTTAGGCTGTTTCCATGTTCTGGCTATTATGAATAAGGCTGCTATGAACATGGTTGAGCAAATGTTCTTGTTGTGTGCTGGAGCATCTTCTGGGTATATTCCAAGGAGTGGAATAGCTGGGTCTTGAGGAAGCCCTATTCCCAGTTTTCTGAGATAGCACCAGTTAGATTTCCAAAGTGGCTGTACTAGTTTGCATTCCCACCAGCAATGAAGGAGTGTTCCTCTCTCCCCACGTCCTCGCCAGCATGTGGTGTCACTTGAATTTTTGATCTTAGCCATTCTGATGGGTGTAAGATGGAATCTCAGAGTTGTTTTGATTTGCACTTCCCTGATGACTAAGGAGGTTGAGCATTTCTTTAAGTGTTTCTCAGCCATTTGATACTCCTCTGTTGAGAATTCTCTGTTTAGTTCCAAGCTCCATTTCTCAATTGGGTTATTTGGTTTGGTGGCATTTAATTTCTTGAGTTCTTTATATATTTTGGATATTAGACCTTTGTCAGATGTAGGATTGGTGAAGATCTTTTCCCAGTCTGTAGGCTGTCGCTTTGTTCTCTTGACAGTGTCTCCTGCCTTACAGAAGCTTCTCAGCCTCATGAGGTCCCATTTATTAATGGTTGACATTAAGGCCTGGGCCGTTGGTGTTCTGTTCAGGAAGTTGTCTCCTGTGCCAATATGTTCCAGGCTTTTCCCCACTTTTTCTTCTAAGTGACTTAATGTCTCTGGTTTTATGTTCTGGTCTTTAATCCACTTGAATTTGAGTTTCGTGCAAGGTGACAAATATGGGTCCAGTTGCATTTTTTTACACATAGACCTCCAGTTAGACCAGCACCATTTGTTGAAGATGCTATCCTTTTTCCATTGAATGGATTTGGCTTCTTTGTCAAAAATCAAGTGACCATATGTGTGTGGATTCATATCTGGGTCTTCGATTCGATTCCACTGATCAACCAGCCTGTTGCTGTGCCAGTACCATGCTGTTTTAATTACTATTGCTTTATAGTACAGTTTGAGTTCAGGTATGGAGATTCCTCCGGAGCACCTTTTATTGTACAGGATTGTTTTAGCTATTCTGGATTTTTTGTTTTTCCATATAAAGTTCAGAATTGAACTTTCAATGTCTTTTAAAAATTGTGTAGGTATTTTGATAGGGATTGCATTGAATCTGTAGATTGCTTTTGGTAGGATGGCCATTTTTACTATGTTAATTCTCCCGATCCATGAGCAAGAAAGATCATTCCATCTTCTCAGGTCATCTTCAATCTCTTTCTTCAGAGTTTTGAAATTTTTTTCAAACAAGTCCTTCACTTGCTTAGTTAGAGTAACTCCTAGATATTTTATATTGCTTGTGGCTAATGTGAAGGGTGTGGTTTTCCTAATTTCTTCCTCTGCAAGCTTGTCATTTGTGTATAGGAAGGCTACAGACTTTTTTGAGTTAATTTTGTATCCAGCTAATTTGCTGAAGGTGTTTATCAGCTGTCAGAGTTCTCTGGTGGAATTTTGAGGGTCACTTATGTACACTATCCTATCTGCAAATAGGGATAATTTGACTTCCTTCTTTCCCATTTGGATACCCTTGATCTCCTTTTGTTGTCTTATTGCTCTGGCTAGAACTTCGAGTACTATATTGAAGAGATATGGAGAGAGTGGGCAGCCTTGCCTTGTTCCCGATTTTAGAGGAATTTCCTTGAGTATCTCACCATTTACTTTGATTTTGGCTATTGGCTTGCTGTATATAGCCTTTATTATGTTGAGGAAAGTGCCTTATATCCCCGATCTCCCTAAAACTTTAAACATGAATGGGTGTTGGATTTTATCAAATGCTTTCTCTGCATCCAAGGAGATGATCATGTCATTTTTTTATTTTCAGTTTGTTTATATGTTGGATTACATTGATGGATTTCCATATATTAAACCATCCCTGCATGCCTGGAATGAAGCCTATTTGGTCATGATGAATGATATCTTTGATGTGTTCTTGTATTCGTTTTGCAAGTATTTTATTTAGTATTTTTGCATCGATGTTCATAAGAGAAGTTGGTCTGAAATTCTCTTTCTTTGTTGAGGCTTTGTGAGGTTTAGGTATCAATAAGACTATGGCCTCATAGATTGAATTTGGTAATTTTCCATCTATTTCTATCTTTTGAAGTAGCTTGAATAGTATCGATATTAGCTCGCCCTTGAAGGTCTGGTAGAATTCTGCACTGAAACCATCTGGCCCTGGGCTTTTTTTGGTTGGGAGACTATCGATGACTGCTTCTATTTCTGTAGGGGAAATGGGACTATTTAGCTTGTTTATCTGGTCGTCACTCAACTTTGGCAAGTGAAATTGATCAAGAAAATCATCCATTTCCCTTAGATTTTCAAATTTTGTGTCATATATGCCTTCAAAGTAGGATCTTATGATTCTTTGTATTTCTTCAGTGTCTGTTGTTATGTCGCCCTTTTCCTTTCTGATTTTGATGATTTCAGTACTGTCTCTCTGCCTTTTAGTTAGTTTGGCTAACGGTCTGTCTATCTTGTTGATTTTCTCAAAGAACCAGCTCTTGGTTTTGTTGATTCTTTGGACTGTTTTCTTAGTTTCTAATTTGTTAATTTTGCCCTTGAGTTTGATTATTTCCAGATGTGTACTCCTTTTGGGTGTTTCTGCTTCTTTTTTTTCTAGGGCTTCCAGGTGTGTCATTAAGATGCTTATGTGCGATGTTTCCAATTTCTTTTTAAAGGCACTTAGTGCTATGAATTTTCCTCTTAGCACTGCTTTCAGTGTATCCCACAAATTTGGGTACGTTGTTCCTTCATTTTCATTGAATTTCAGAAACTCCTTGATTTCTTTCTTTATTTCTTCCCTGACCCAGGTGTCATTTAGCAGAGAGTTGTTTAGTTTCCACGTATGTGTAGGCTTTTTGTTATTTCTGTTGTTGTTGAATTGCAGCCTAAGAGCATGGTGATCTGATAGGATACAAGGTATTATTTCAATCCTCTTGTATCTATTGAGGCTTGCTTTGTGACCTACGATGTGATCAATTTTGGAGAAGGTTCCATGAGGTACAGAGAAAAAGGTATATTCTTTCTTGTTTGGGTGAAAGGTTCTATAGATATCTGTTAGATCCATTTGACCCATGGCATTGGTTAATGATGTTATTTCTCAGCTTAGTTTCTGTTTCAATGACTTATCCTTCAGTGAGAGTGGGGTGTTGAAGTCCCCCACTATTATTGTGTGGGGATCGATGTGTGGTTTAAGCTTTTTTAGCAGATCTTTTACAAATGGGAGCATAGATGTCATCTTGGTTGACTTTACCTTTGATGAGTATGAAGTGTCCTTCCTCATCCCTTTTGATTAATTTTGGTTGAAAGTCTATTTTGTTCGATACTAAAATGGCTACGCCTGCTTGTTTCTTGTGACCATTTGCTTGGAATATTTTTTTCCAACCTTTTACCCTGAGGTAATGCCTATCATTATGGGTGAGATGTGTTTCTTGAATGCAGAAGAATGTTGGATCTTGTTTATGCACCCATTCAGTTAGTCTGTGTGTTTTTATTGAGACCATTGATGTTGAGAGATATTAATGACCAGCGACTGTTAAGAGTCTTAATTTTGATGTTGTTTCCAGTCGAGCGTTTGTGTAGTTGTGTTTTTGCCATGGGATAGTTATCTATTTCCTGAGTAGTTTTGGTTGTAGCTTGACCCTTTGGGATGGAGTTTTCCTTCTAGTAGCTTATGTAAAGCTAGATTTGTGGATAGGTACTGTTTGAATTTGTTTTTGTCCTGGAATATTTTGTTTTCTCCATCAATGGTTATTGATAGCTTTGGTGGGTAAAGTAGTCTGGCCTGGCATCTGTGGTCTCTTAGGGTTTGCAGGATCTCTGTCCGGGCCCTTCTGGCTTTGATGGTCTCTGCTGAGAAGTCGGGTGTAATTCTGATAGGTTTGCCATTAAATGTTATTTGGCCCTTTTCCCTTGCAGCTTTTAATATTTTTCTTTGCTCTGTATGTTTTGTGCTTTGATTATTATGTGACGGGCAGTTTTTCTTTTCTCGTTAATTCTATTTGGTGTTCTGTAGGCCTCTTGTATGTTTATAGGCATCTCTTTCTTTAGATTGGGGAAATTTTCTTCTATGATTTTGTTGAGAATAGTTTCTGGGCCTTGGAGTCTGATATCTTCTCTTTCTTCAATGCCTATTGTCCTCAAATTTCTTCTTTTCATGGTGTCCTTAATCTCTTGGATGTTTTGTGTCAGGAGTTTTCCAGATTTGGCATTTTCTTTAATGGTTGCTTCAAGCTCTGTGATTGTATCTTCTAGACCTGAGATTCGTTCTTCCATCTCTTGGATTCTGTTAGAAAAGCTCACCTCCGTGTTGCTCGCCTTCTTCTCTGAGGTCTCATGTTCTCGTTTTTCTTCTGTCTGTGTGTTTGTCATTGAATACATTTTCATCTTCAGATCTTGAACTGATTTTTTGATTTCTTTCATCTGATTGTTTATATATTCCTGAGTTTCTTCCATTGCCTCTTTATAGGTCTTCAGAGCTTGAACCATTTTATTTATTTCTTTCATCTGGTTGTTTGCATTTTCCTGCAATTTTTCCAGTTCCACTCTATGTGCTTCTTTTATGTCTCGCACCTGTTTGGCTGCGTCCTCCTGCATTTGATTACGAATTTTGTTTCCTTCATTATCATCCTCATTACTAAGGATTTGAGGTCATTTTCTTGTATTTCCGTTGTGTTTGAGTTCTCTGGGTTGTTTTCTTTGGGATAGCTGGAAACTGGAGACGCCATGTTGTTTTGGGTTTTTTTTTTTGCATATGCTTTTTCGCTGTCCTTTAGACATCTTGCCATCTTTGTTTTTGTTGGGTAGCTTCCAGAGTTGGATGGAGGGAGTCTGATGATAGATTCACTTGTTTTCTCATGATTTCCCTAGGCTGAAAGCTCTAATGCTTCACTGATGTGGTGTTAGGAGGTTAGTCCTGTCGTTTTGGACTCTCACGGCCAGTGATCCTCAGCTCCCCTGTGCTGTGGGTCCTGCAATCGTTCTGGGTCTCTGAATGCGCGTTGGGTCAGGCCAAGGTATCCTCAGCCTTCTGTGTCCCCTGCCTAGTCCAGCCAGGAACACTGGGCCTGAACCACGGGCCGAACTCAGCTAGATTCTCAGGGCCTAAACCATCAGCTAGGGATTCTGGGTCCAAAATGCAGACAGGGTCCAGCCAGAATTTTTGGGCTGGGACTGCGCACCAAGCTCAGCTAGGGGCTTTTGGCCCAAAGTGCATGCTGTGGTCAGTTATTGACTCAGGGCCTGAACTGTCTGCCAAGCTCAGCCAGGAATTCTGGATTCAAACTGCACACTGTGTCCAACCAGAGTCTTAGAGCCGGTGGAACTGAGCGCTCCGCCCAGCCTGTGTCACAGCAGAACTGCGGCTGCACTGAGCTAGCACCACTGGTGGAAATGAACGCTTAGCCCAGCCTGCGTCGCAGCAGGAGAACTGCGGCTGCGCTGAGCCAGCGCCGCTGGTGGAACTGAGCACTCCGTCCAGCCTGTGCCACAGCAGGGGAGCTGCTGCTGAGCTGAGCTGGTGCCTAGGGTGGAACTGAGTGCTCGGCCCAGCCTGTGTCACAGCAGAGGAGCTGTGGCTGCGCTGAGTTAGTGCCTCAGGCAGAATTGCTTGCTGAGCTGAACCAACGTCTCCATGGCACTGCTCACTGAGCTGTACCCGGGACTCTGGGGCTGAACTGTCTGCTGAGTCCAGGCTGGGACCCAAGGCACCAAGCGACCCAAATCCTGCCCAGAGTCCCCTCTTCCGCAGCAACTCCCACCGGCCACCACACCAATCACCTCCACCGGAAGGCTCTGAGATGCAAACCTCAGCCACTGCCGCTGCTGACGTTGGTGCCGCTGGTGCAGCTGCTGTTGCTGCCTCTACCGCTGCTGCTCCGATCCAAGAAAATCCACGCTCCTCCAGTGTGCAGGGGCACACAGGTCCTCTGCACCCTGGTCCCTCCGAACCGTGGAGCACTCCCGCTGCCATGGTGTGGGGACCTCGGTATTCCTGGCTCAGAAATCTGTGCAATTCCCTGAATTGTTCACTGGAGCCTCCAAACACGGTCCACACTGCTCGCCGCCATCTTGGATGCCCCTCTGGTGTCTGTGTCTTGATTGATTGATAGCAGGTTAGAAAATACTGCTGTAATAATAATTATAGGCCTAATAATAAACATTATTAGATAATACTGGTAATTTAACAGCAACAGAGTGTTCTCTGAGACAACCAGGGTTTGACTCCTAGCACCCAGATAGTGGCTTATAACCTCCTACAATAACAGTCCCAAGGGATATAACGACTGCTTTTGGCTTCCACAAGTACTAGGTATGTACACAGATAAACATATGCTGGTAAGTCACTGTCACATATAAAGTAAAATAAAAATAGTTGAAGAGGAGACCCTTTGCTTACAGTCCATTACAGACTATTTTTCTTTGCAAAAACTACAACAACAATAATTCAGCAAGAAGTCGGGCGTGGTGGAAAAACATCTGCAGTCTGGTTGTTGAGAGGTAGAGGCAGGAGGATTGCAAGATTGATGCCGGGCTATGTTATACAGAAAGACTTTGTCTTAAAACATAACAAATATATAATTCAGGCTGATGAATTGGTATAGTTGAATGTGAAATATCCTGCAAAGGTTTGTGGGCACTTGGCCTCCAGCTAAAGGTGGGCCTTCAGGTGGGGCTAGTGGGCAGAAGATAGCCACTGGCGACAGACCTTGAAATTTGATAGCAGATCCCCAGGAGGAATGTGGAAGAGTTGGGAACCCTGCCCTAGAAGCCTTGGAGTGTTGCTAGCTGAGTGTTATAGGGCAGTCTCATCCTAGTGTGAAAAGCCAGAATGCTAAGAAATGTGGACAGTGGAAGCAGAGCTCCTGAGAACTCACAGGGAATAAAGAGTCTATCGGAAACTGGGCTAGAGGCTGCTGATGTCACGTCCTGGCAGGGAATCTAGCTGCATTCTGGCCTTACCCTGTGATCTTGAGGCTGAATTCAAAAGTAATGGATGCTTGTTGAGCAATTAAATATAAACATAAGAGCATTCAGGCTGTGTCAGAGGTACTGCTTACTGCTCTTATTATTAACTCATTTAGATTATTAGCCACCTCTGGTCCTGGTTGTAGGAGCTTGATATGTCCTGGCCCAACAGATAATGCAGATCGCCAGGCTATTAATAAATTCCAATTCCTAGCTTTCTGGGTGGAAGAACAGGTTTTATGTCCATTCCTCTGAGAGGAGAACCCTGTGTGCTTAATATTCCTGGTTATCCTGGAGGTCTGTGGGTGCAAGGACCTTCACGCTGTAAGATGCAAAATCAAGGGGGTCATTGAGTCTTGTGCCACAGTTCCAGAGAGCCACTGAGGCTAAGAAATATGCAGCAGTATTGGAGCTCCTCAGAGGCTATTTCTTGATGCTGAAAAGCCTACATTTCAATGAAGACCTGAATATGGTGGAGACACAGAGATCATAGGATGTACACAGAGGAACACTGCTGGCATGGACTGGCGCTGGCCCCAGAGAGGCCATCTGTCCCGCAGATGACAGAGCTAAAGAGGTTGAGTTACTCATGCCCTCTGTAGTCCAGACTATTCCACCATGAGCCCTATCTGCACAGAACTTCAGGATTTTGTGCTTGTTCTGTTGAGTTTGGGACTTGTTTAAGTCTAATATTTCCTTGCTATATCCCCATTCTTCCTTTTGGGAATGGAATGTTTACTTTATGTCATTGTGCTGGCCTGTTTTTATGTCAACTTGATACAAGCAAGGGTCATCTGGAAAGACAAAATCTTAACTGAGAAAAACGCCTCCATAGGATTGGCTTGTAGTCAGGTCTGTTGGGCATTTCCTTTTTAATTGATGATAATGAGAGGGCCCAGCTTCTGGTGCCACCTGTGGGTAGGTGACCCTGGATGTTATAAGAAAGCAGGCTGAGAAAGCCATGAACACACACCGGTAACTAACATTCCTTCATGGCTTCTGCCCCTGTTCCCTGCATCCAGACTCCTGCCCTAATTTTTTCTCAGTGATGGACTATTACTTGGAAATGTAACATGAAACAAACCCTTTCCTCCCTGAGTTCTTTTAGTCATGGCATTTATCACAGCAATAGAAAAGCCAACTTAGACAGCCATTGCAAATTGGAAGTATGTAATTTGCTTTTTGATTTTACAGGGACTCGCAATTAAAAGATGGCCTTGAGTTTCAGAAGAAACTTCATACTTTTAAAGTGTTGCTATGAAAGTTGGTGGGACTTTTGAAGTTGAACTGAATATATTTCACATTATGAGATGGCCTTGAGTCCATGGGGGTCAGAGGTATAATACTGGAGTTTGAAATGTCTCCCATAGGCTCAAGTGATTGAATACTTGGTGTCCAGCTTGAGATGGGTCTTGAGGTCTGATAGCCCAAATCTATTTCCTGCTTTCTGACTGCATATGTAATATCCCACACACTTGTGCCACTATGCCTTCCCCTCCTGATGGTTGTACCTTCTTGAGCTGACTTGAAATTCATCAAAAAAGCACTTTGTCTAAGTCAGCATGATCTACATGCATTTTTTTCCTGTGTATGTGGACAGCAATGCTCCGTTATCAGTGGGGACTTTTCAAAACTCCCAGTGGATGCCTGCAACTATAGATAACACTGAACCATATGCATAGTTTATTCCTATACATAAATGCCCATGATGAAATTTAATTTATAAATTATGTACAATAAAATACACATTAATTATAAGATATAGAACAATTTAAAAAGTATGAGTTATTTATTTGTCACTTTCCATGGAGTGTTGGTTGACTGTGAGTAACTTTTAAAGAAAGAAAGTAAAAACACAGATGAGGGAGACTCTAGTATTAGATCTTTCTTCTCTTTGTCACTCAGGCTACTGTAAGTCCAGCAACCCAGGAGCTCAAAGGCCATAGGGATAGATTGCCAAGAGCCAGAAGAAGCCCCAGTGAGGGAGTGTGTGAGGCAGAAGAACCCCACAAAGGGAATGTGTGAGCCACAGGGTATTTTTTTGAAGCCTCCTAACAGAGAAGCTAACAGAGGAGAAACACTAAGTAGGCTGAGTGTCCAGAGGCTGAGCAGTGAGGTGTGGGTGACAGAACCTAGCTAGAATAGGAGCAGTGCCATGTCCACAGCTCTGCTGAGGTCCTGGACCAGCAGCTAGATCAAAAGCTCTCCTCCTGTTCATGGTGCTCTTAGCTTTTAAACCATGGGAACAGTGACAGCATGATCTGGGCTAGCATGCCCAGCATCCCAAGGATCAGATCACTCAAAGGGTGGGCAGGATGCAGGTTTTCTTCTAGGTAACATGGATTTACTACAGTTCCCATATACATGAGAGAATGTCAGTGATCCTCCACATAGCCACTGCCTGGATTTTCCCATATTAGTCTACTTTCACTATTCCCTTTAGATGGAGAGATCCTTGGTAAAAGAAAGGGGTGTTTTTATTAGGGACCACTGGGCTACTGTTACACATATGAGACAGTATTCTCTTCTTTACTGCATTGTTTACTTTGTTTTCCCCCTAAATTAAAATATTGAGTTTTTAAATCTTACCCACGTGTTTAGCAAGTAAAACAACAGATTTTGACTGATACTGTTCAGATCAATTTGATTTGATTAAATATAACTAACGGTAGAAAGTTCAGCTTTATCAAACAGATTATCTACCTATCACTTTTGTTTTACTTTCTGTTACAGATTTTTCCACTTTTTGTCTCTGAAAACAGTCACTTTTATGCCAGATCTTCCTAATTTTTCTAATTACTCTAGTGAAATTTTACATTTACCTATCTTTACTCAATAAAGAAATATTTACTTAATCGCTATGCTGTGATAAACATTATTCTAGACCAACACAAGGTAGGCTCTAGTTTTATCAAGTTTATAATGTAAACAACAGAAAATGGGCAGGTTTATAAAGACTGTGAAAAGGCTATAGTTTCTGTGATAAAAAAAAATTAAGTGAGATAATGACACAGAGTAAATACAATATGTGTGGGATATAGTTTAGTTTTTTGTGTTGTGAAGGCTGTTCAGAGGTGGGGGTGGGTGGGCGAGCAAATGTCTAGTGGTTGAAAAGAGATAGGAACATCATCTAAGCAGATGGAATGACTAGTGAAAACAACCCTAAGCCAGCAACAAGCTTACTGTGTAGAGAGAACATGGCCATTGTGCTCGAGCGCACGAAAACAAGAGGGGGAAGTGGGGCAGGGTTGGGAAAGATGTGTGGTACCAGGATATGGAGAACACTGCAAGTCATGACGAGAACTTTCCATTACTTAGAGGAAAGCCACAGGAAGCTGCTAATTAGGGAAAGGGATGTGATGATTTTCATATCTTAAAATATCTTTGTGGAGGTTTTTTTCATGTAAGTCTTTCACCAGATATATCACTCCTGGGCATATACCTGAAAGATGCTCTACCATACAACAAGGACATTTCTCAGCTATGTTCATAGCAGCATTATTCGTAATAACCAGAATCTGGAAACAACCTAGATGTCCCTCAACTGAAGAATGTATAAAGAAACTGTGGTACATTTGCACAATAGAATATTACTCAGCTATTAAAAACAAGGAAATCTCAAATTTTTCAGACAAATAGAGGGAACTAGAAATGATCATCCTGAGTGAGGTAACCCAGACCCAAAAAGACACACATGGTATATACTCACATATAATTGGATATTAGCCCAACACAGATGTCCGCTAAGGGACTCCACCCAGTGGGGATAGGGACAGATGCTGGGACTCACTGCTGGACTCCAGGTGAGAGTGATTTGAAAGAATGGGGGGTGGGATGGAAGGATCCAGAAGGTTCAGAGACCCACAAGGAAACCATCAATGCTGGCAGATCTGGTCCCAGGGGGCCCTGCACAAACTGTTGTACCAACCAAGGACAATGCATACAGTAAACCTAGACCCCCTATCCAGATCTAGTCAATAAACAGCTCACTCTCCATGGTTGTGGGGAGAGCAGGGACTGCCTGTGACATGAACTCTGGTGCCTCCAATTTGATCACTTCACCTTGGTGGGGAGGCCTGGCGGCACACAGAGGAAGGGGAAGCAGGCTATCCAGATGAGACCTGATAGGCTGTGACCACATGGTAGGAGAGGAGGTCACCTTCTGTCAGAGGTCTAGGGGAGGGGAATAGGGCAGAAGAGGGAGAGAAGGTGGGAATGGGAAGATGCAATGAGGGAATAAGAATCCGGAAGTAATCTGAATAAATTATAATAAATTAAAACTTAAAAAAAAAAAAAAAAGATCGTTGTGCCTAGTGGCAGGTAAAGGGCTAACCTGGGTAGTGCATTACATAAAACAGCATGGGTGGATATAGATTAAAGTCTAAGCTTTAGAGTATATATATCCATGAGGTGAAAGGACTCAAAACAACTTCTAGACAGGAAGTTCAATGAAAACAAATTCACATGGTAAGTTCTGGGTTCAGAGGTGCACAGGGAGAAGAGATGGAGAGAAACTCAGTGTTCTGATTTGGACATAGTGATTTAAGAAGGATGTATTGGGTGTCACGCTGACATATCATGAGGTAACCTGGAGTTTAGGTGCAGGTTCTAGTCCCGGCTGGAGATTTGGGAGGCACGACATCTAACTATCAGGCTCAAGCCTCACATTTGACCATGTCCCCTGGAGGGGGAGACCTGGTGGCACTCAGAGGAAGGACAGCAGGTTGCCAAGAAGAGACTTGATACCCTATGAGAATATACAGGGGAAGGTAATCCCCCTCAGGAACAGTCATAGGGGAGGGTAATAATGGGAAAATGGGGGGGGGGAAGAATGGGAGGATACAATGGGATGAACATTGAGATGTAACAAGAATAAATTAATAAAAAAAAAAACATCAAAAAAAACCAAAAAACAAAAACAAAAAAGTAAAAAGGTGGCCAGCATATTAGCTATCTTGTAAGTACAATTTAATTAAGTACCATTTTGTTGTTGTTTATTTGAGAATAAATTTATTGTTAGTACTCTATCACCAAAAAAAAAAAAAAAAAAAAAAAAAGAAGAAGAAGAAGAAGATCAGCTCTTAGAGGTGAGAGAACTGAGAGCCATGCCCAGAGACCACCAAGGTTCAGCAGTAAGGGACAGAAAACAAATTGTCAAAGGAAACTAATGAGGAAGCCAAGGAGGGGTGGGGAGAACCAGCAGCAGGAGGCGTCAAGAATCCAAGTGCATGAAGTCTGTGATCCTGTTTTTACCAGTTACTATCAGGACTCCTCTTCTTCTCTATATGCACTCCTTTTCACAGTGTTGGTGCTACCTCACCTCAACAATGTATCACACCCCGACCCACTGAAAAGACATTCCCTCTGCCTATGGACTCTCTTCCCAGACACCGATGGGGATGACACCCGCTACCGACTTGACCATGGAAAAAGATCGGCTGAGAACAAATCGTCCCTGTATAAAGGATTTATTTTTCTGGCTTTTCCAAAATAAAATGTTTTCACTGTTTCATTCACCCAGCATGGATTTCCCTGCAGTAAGAACGGCATATGTTTAATGGACATGTGCTCCCGGAAGAAAGGTGGACTACAATGAGCAGACTTCGAGGTGTGCACTGAACAGTATTTCCTGCTTTCCTTGCAAACTTAGCATTGCTCTTAAAATGAAGAAGGGTTTGCCTTCTTGGATGCACACCCAAATGTAATTCAGACCAGCTATGAAAAAACACTGAGCAACTCAAAACCTAATCGCAGGAACAGGAGCACTAAATGTTACCACCTCCCAGCTCTTGCTAAGCCTTGGGAGTTGTAGCTAATCAGTTAGTAACATTGAAAGACTCCTTTTATGGAGGCCTCCCCACAATCAATGAACTCATTTTATGTAAATATTTAGCCAGGCAATAAACTGGACAGCCTATATTACTCAACAGCAGCCTCAAAAGGCCCTCCCAATTTATATACACAGCATTTTGGTAGAGCAATACATTTTACATGCATGACACGGTCAGCGATAAATGCACCAGGGTAGGTCAAACCCTATTTGGTTCTTTGCTTTTAACTGTCTTGGACTTTGTGTGTTTCTTTAATCAGTTGGATGATTTAGATAAACAACATGTCTTAGTCTCTGGAAGTCTAACATGCCTTGAACCTTTTCCAGATATTCACTGCCATTCATCATCATGATAGTTGTTCCCCCTTGGCCATCATTAAGATTAGAAATGTCCTTGAACCATTTAATGATATTCCAGAAGACTGGACAGACTTTTCATGCCTTGATGAATTGCGATCATTCAGCTTAGACCAATGAAACTGGATATCCTTTAATGTGCCTGATGGCTGTAAGGAGTTTGGGGAAAAACATTGCAGCCTCAAAATGGCTTCACAGAACAAGTGTCCATTGGAGGAACATGCATGACTTATGCAAAAATTGATTAATGAATTAATATCTAATCTGATAGCTAACTGCAATGGATATTGTTTGTTCATAACACTAAATATGGTTTTGTTTTTTTTTTACTTTTTTATTAATTTATTTAGATTACATAAATATGCTTTTGTAACCATATTTAAATAACTCATTAGAGTCCTTATGATTTGATTTTTTTTTTAACTTAACCTAGATGTCAAAGAATGAAGTCCATCCAAATTGACTTTTCAATGCTCACTCAAGCATGGAGGAAGCTCTTATTTCAAGCTAATAAGAGTAAAGAAAAACTTGTTGCATCTCCATGTATCTCTAAGTGGCTACTGTAGGAACTATGACTCTCACATGTCTGTAACACAAGCAAACACACATGGCATTTGGTCTCACAAATATCATAAGTCCACAGGCTCGGAAACCATTGCCAATGCTCTGCTTTAGAACTAATGGGTGAGACTAGCAATGCACTTACATAATCGTCAGGCAAGCACATAGCTCAGTCACAGAGGACTTACATAGTATGAAGTAGACCTTGGTTCATTTACCAGTACCATCACAATTTTTTAAAGTATAATATAATCTTTTAAAATATTACGTTTTTAAAATTGGTGTCTCTGTGTACACACACACACACACACACACACACACACACACACACACACACACACACACATGCACATGTACCTGCAAAGACCATAAAAGGACGTCAGCTCTTCGGAAGCTGGAGTTACACAGGGTTGTGAGCTGCCTGACCTAGGGGGTGGAAAATGAACTCAGGTCTCCTGGAAGAGCAGTAAGTGCTCTTAAGTTCAGCTCCTATAAATGTAATTTTTAAGTTCATCTACAAATATTACTCAGACCCCAGTGTCAGGAGCAGAAATTTCGGTATATGTATATATGTATATGTGTCCAAACATATATATCGAATGAGACATAGAGACCAAGTATGTGGGGACTGAAGCCTAAAGACTACTGGAAAATTCTGGCTGCACCACCAGCAGTTTTATCAAGTTACTTCCAGGAATAACTATTTCTATATCTATTTGTCAGTTATTTGTTCAGCATGTGTAATGATCCAAATGGTATTCTTGGGATGCATAGGGGAAAAACAATTAACAGATAAAGGGATTTTAATCAGTTGCAGGTCTTGTTTAGTATCACTTCTCTCCTCCCAGAACAGCTATGTGGGTCAACTGAGCTACAACCCCTGGGAGCCATGAGTTGACGGTCTAGCAGGGTGTCACTATGAGCCTGCCAGAGGCAGAACAGTCTCCTGAGGAGGACTTGGGAGACTCCTTGGGCAGAGATACAGATAAGCATCCTTGGAGAGGATTACAGCACTCTGGATGTAGTGGAGGTCCAGGGCTCTGGAGGACTGCAGGGAGTGATACAGAACACAGGGAAAGCCCACAGCTATCACCACTACTCCACCCACCCTTTCCCAAACCACGTGGCCCAGTATTTCCTGGCAGTATATTAGGAACTCTTCTCATTAAAGGGCTTGTATCTAACCCCAAGTTTCCTAAACTAGCTTGTATACTCCTGGGTTTCTGTAAGTACAGCCTCCATATCAGAAACGATGAAAATTACCCATTTGGAAAAACAGTGAGTTCACAGTCCCAGGAGAACAAAGAGACCAGCCATGAGGGAATTCTTCAGTGGGCTACCTTCACACTCGCCCGAGTCTCGCCGTCTTGACTAATAAACCTGTAACTACTGCTATAGTTAATGCCATTTAATTTTTGTTTTATATGTACATTTTGTTCCTTTATCCTTCCTTTACTGCTTTATTTCTTCACTCTCAACCTCCAGTTTCTCAAGCTTTAATATAGTGTTTTTTTGTGCAGCAAATTTGAGCATGTTCCCATTGCTATTTCTTTAAGTATCTTTCAGCTCCTTTCTCTCTTCTTGCTATAACTTCTATTCTGCAGATGGCAGTTTCCGGTTCCTAGTTTTGTTGCCCCCACCCTCCTTAGCATGCACAATTAGCATATGAATTTGCCCAGTCTGCATGTTTTCCCAGGTGCTTGCAAAGAGTATTTCACCTTTTCATCTTGCAACCTGAAGCCTAAGAAATGGCAGCAGCCTGCCTCTACTGGTGAGACACAGTGGGAGCAAGGTGTTATTTCTTAGCCATTATTTTTCTTCTTTTGAGAACTATCTGCTCAGATCCATAGCCCATTTTTTAAAGTGGCTCACTTGTGGTTTGTTGTTGTTTGTTTAATGATTTATTTATTCTTATATTTTCATTTTATGTGCCTTGGTATTTCACCTGCATGCGTATCTGTCTGAGGGTGTTAGATCTGCTGGAACTGGAGTTACAGACAGCTCTGAGCTGCCATGTGGGTGTTGGAAATGGAACTTCCAGGTCCTCTGGAAAAGAAGCTAGTGCTCTTAAGCACTGAGCCATCTCTCTAGCCACAGGTCATTTGTTGTTGTTGTTTTTTTTACTCTGTTTTTTGAGTTCTTTTTATACTCTGGATATCAATCCCATGAGGCCTGTGGCTGGTAAAAAGACTCTATTCCATTCTGTAGGCTTCCACTTCACCTGGTTTATTGTTTTTTTAGTTGTGAAACTTTGTAGTTTTATGACATTCCACCTGCCCACTGTTGGCCTTAATTCTTGGGCAAATAAGAGTCTAATTCAGAAAGCCCTTTTCCTACACCTTGACCATGTATGCTACTATCTGTCAGTTTTCTGGTAGTTTCAGTGTTTCAGGATGGATACTTAGTTCTTTGATCCACTGAAGAGTTAGTCTTTGTACAAGGTGATAGATAAGGGTTTAATTTCATTTTTCTGCATGTGGACATCCAGTTTTCCCAGCACAAATTGTTGGAGATGTGTTCTTTTCTCCAGAGTATGGTTTTGTCAAACATCAAATGCCTGAAACTGTATGTAAACATGTAGGCTTTCAATTTTGCTCCATTGGTCACATGTCTGTTTCTGGGCCAGTGCCACAATGTATTTATTTCTACGGCTCTATAATGGATCTTGCAATCTGGAATGGTTAAGTCTTCCAGCATTGTTTTGTTTTATTTTGTCTTCTTTTTTTTGTTTTGTTTTGTTTTGTTTTTTTGTTCTATTTTTGCTTGAGATTGTTTTGGCTACCTGGGATCTTTTGTGGTTCCATATGAATTTTAGGATAGCTTTTTTTTTTTTTTTCCCTATTTCTATGATGAATGAGATAGAGATTCTGGTTGGGACTGCACTGGATCTGTAAATCACTTTTGGTAGAACAACTGTTTTCACAGTGGCAGACTCAAATGGTTTTGACAGAAAATGGCCACCTCACAGTATTGGCAGTCTGGAGTTTACAGACATTTGCATATGTATGAGTTTGTTTTCCATGAGCCAATTCAAAACCAGAGCATTGCCTTTAGATACTCATTCCTCTCTTTCCTGAATTTTCAGATTTATGATGTTAAAATCAGCACAAAGGAAAATTTTGCATTATTAGTTCTACCAGCACATGAATGTGAGAGTTACTTCAATTTTCTAGTGCTTTTCCTCTATCTCTTTCTTCAGTTGTTTACAGTTTCCATTCTAAAAGTCCTTCACCTCCTTGCTTAGGTTGATTCCTAGCTATTTCATTTTCTCTGAGGCTACTGTGATGGGAGTGTGTCCATTTTTCTATGTGTGTTGGTATGTGGAAGAGCTACTAATTTGTACAAGTTGATTCTGTATCCTTCCACATTGCTGCATTAAAAAAAAAATCACTTCCATAATTCTAGTAGAATTTTGAGGATCTCTAATGTATAATATCATGTCATCTGTGAGTAAGGATAGCTTGAACTTCTCTTTCCTGTTTGTATCCCTTTAGTTCCTTCTCTTACCTTCCTGTTCCAGCTAGTGCTTCGAGCACAGTTTTGAGAAGGCATGGGGATGGTAGAACCTTGTCTCCTTCCTGACCTCAGTGGGATTGCTTCATTGTCTGTAGTGACAAGGCAGTTCAAATCAAAACAACGCTGAGATTTCATCTGACCCCAGTCAGAATGATAAAGAAAACAAGGACAGTAGATGCTTTGGGTGGAGGAGGGCGGGGCTGAGGGAAAAGGAGAGCTCTCACTCACTTCTGGTGGGATTGCAGACTGCTACAGTCACTCTGGAAATTAGTGTGCAGACTTAACAAAAAACAACCTGAAATTAAATCTGCTGTATGACTCAGCTATACCATTCCTTGGCATCCTACTCCACAGATTACTTGCTCAGCTGCTCTATTCATAATACTTAGGGAATGGAAACAACGAAAATGTCTTTGACCTGATGAACTGATGAAAAAAAAAAAAAAAACCCATATGCATATACTATGGAATACTATTCTGCTATAAAGAAAAATGAAATCATGAACTTTGCAGGTAAATGGATGGAACTAGAAAGGATCATATCGACTGAGGTTACCCAGACCCAGAAAGACAACTGCCACAGGCTCTCTCACCAGAGGTTCCTAGTTCCAGATCTTCTGATGAGTGTATACACCTGTAATAACTGCAGAAACCAGGAAAGTGAAAGGGAATTTGTCAGGGATGGGAAGCAATAGAGAGGGAATTTGCAGAGTGTAAGTGATCTGATTGGGAAGTTTGGGGTTCTAGTTAAAAAGGGGGTGAGAGATAAATGCAGAAAGAGTAAGGAGGGCAAGATAACTGGATAAAATAGTCAGAAGAGATACATGGCGAAGGGCGGGTGAGAGATCTGAAGCACTAAAGGGATTCTATCCAATTGGGAACACTTTTAAAGATGGCCAGTGCCCAGAGAATATGGGTGAAAGCTGAAAGCAACCCTCAGCCAACTGACAAAAAGGAAATGGAGGTATCTGTTACTAAGGATGTCTGAAAAAGTCATAAGGAACCTACTATTAAAACAACAACAACAACAACAAACAGCCGGGCATGGTGGTACACGCCTTTGATCCCAGCACTTGGAAGCAGAGACAGATGGATCACTATGAGTTTGAGGCCACCCTGGCCTACAAAGGGAGTCCAGGATGGCAAAGGCTACACAGAGAAACCCTGTCTTGAAAAACAAAAAAACCAAACCAAAAAAACCCCATACAAACAAACAAACAAACAAACCAAACCAAACCGTACCACACCAGGAGTGGTGGTGCAGGCCTGTAATCCCAAAACTCAGAGAGGTTGAGGGAGGGAGATCTCTGTGGGTTCGAGGCCACTCATCTACAAACCAAGTCTAGGACAGCCAAAGTTACACAGAGAAATCTTGTCTTGAAAAACCAAAAACCATAAAACCAAAAAAATAAAAATAAAAAAAAAATCTCAAAACAACAACAACAAAAAAAAAACCCAACAAAACAAATAAAAACAAAACAAAAAACTACCTAAAATTACCTATGAGTGTTAAGTCAGTGTATAGATATATGCAATTTTAAGGAAACACTCTCATCTGGGCTGACAATGCTTCTTCAAGAGTCAAGACCATCTAACCACCACTATGTGGGACAGCAGGGAAAGAGGAAGCCCTGTTTCCTTGATGTCATATACCCAGAGTAAATCATGGATCAAGCTAAGGTGGAAATTGGTGAAGAAAGTGGCACCCTGGTGCAAACGGCACAGACTCTAGCAGTTCTTAGCTAGCTCGGGTAGGTCTTCTTGAATACTGTGTCTTCATTTGCTGTTATGTGTGTGCACAGTGTGAGGTATAGCTCACATGTCTTTCCCATTATACTGCTAATTACCTCAGAAACACTTGCTGCAAAGACCCTTTCCCCCATCTCCTGCTTTGCTTTGTTGTATTTGTTGAAAGTCCATTGACCATATACTGGTAGTTCTGTTCTGGACCCTATGTTCTTTTAGTTTGTTCTTTTTCTGAATGCTTGTGTCAACACCAAGATACAGTCTTGAGGAGTGTTCTTTACAGTACATGTTGACATCTTGCAGTGCTTGTCACTATTGTTCTGGTCATGGAGGTCTTGGCTACTACCAGCCTTTATATCTCCATATACACTTTAGGATAATGTGTCGGTTATCTGGTAACATCTGGTAAGGATTCTAGCTTGGCAGCCATTCAGAGGATGAGAAAACAGATACAAAGAGCAAGAGGCCTTCCTGAGAAAACTATCAACTCCACTGCTGTTTGTCCCCATACCTTCTCCACCCACTACCCCAAGCCCCGCATCCTTAATAATTTGTACTATCTCTTAAAAATACTAAGATTTTTCTTTTTCCAGTTGTAAAGATCAAAGCAGGGGCCTTGAACGTGCTAGGCACGTGCCCTGCTCAGCCACTGAGCCACCTTTCTTCCTATTTCCTTCAAGATTATATAAGAATTTCAAAATGCAGTCTTTGTCCTAATTCTTATCTTGAAGACTGCATGATGTGCCCACTAATCTTTATTTTTTGTTTTTTTTGTAATTAACATATCCTGAAGTTATTCTCATTAAAACATAGAGAAACACACCTTCCTTTTTAACATGATGGATTTCCTTCAAAACTCAACAGGAATATGCCACAAATGTCCTCGCACATATATCACTCGTGTATGTGGTGGCTGCAGCTGTAAGCTCCGTATGGTTGTATTGCTATTGGAGTTAATCGATATCATCTTCTTACTGCTGACAAACTGCTCTGTCCCCACAAACTAGAGAGTCAGTATGGTAGAAAAGGGAGGAGGGCGTGAGGCACTCTAAGACTTTTACCTTTTACCAGAAGTGTTTGAGACTTAATTTCAATACAGTCTACCAAGGTTTTAGAAAAGACGGGGCATGTCAGAGTAGGTCACATGAGGTACGAAGAAAGCCAGAATGATAGCACCTTCTGTTGTACTATGGCCCAGCACTTCCTGACACAATAAAGGAAGGCTAGGTTCTAAGGATCTCTGATCTAACTCTGCACTCTTAATCTCACAAGTGTGGGAAGTAAACCCCAAGAATATAAGAGGCAGTTTAAGTGCACATGGGAGCATAGTGACAGCCCTTTACTTTCCCATCAGTTCTGCCAACTTACAACTTCATCTGGAAGGCAAAAGAGCAACCCTCAAAGATACCCTCACTCACCCTTAATATGTTGTGCAATACTTTATTTTAACCTTAGCTTACTGGGAGCTAAGGCAGGAAGATCACAAGTTTGGGGTCAGCCTGGGCTACTGTACAAAAAACCTGACTCAAAAGTAAGTATTTTCTAAGTAAAGTACAATCACATGTAATGATGCTGACATGCTGCAAGGAACAGCAAGAAGGCCAGGGTAGCTAGAGCAGAGTAACCAAAGGGACAGAAGGAAACATGTCCGAGAACAAGGAGAAACAAATCCCAGGATTTTGAAGGACTAGAGAGCAAAGTACAATGAAAATTCTGAACAAAGAGGTACTATGATCAAGTGACTGTTGCAGAATGAATGGAAGCAGAGGCCAGTGAAGCGGTCATTGTGACCACTCTGGCAGACAGATGATCTTGATGGTGTCAGTCGATGGGATGCACATTAAAGCAGGGCCAAGGGGACTCACTGGTGGACTGACTGTGGACTAGGAAAGGAAGTGAAATTTCAAGATGTCAAGTCAATGTGGCCCAGTGAACTTGGCTTCTGGTATTAATGCCCTTCTCCAGGTCCTTTCTTTTAGACCTGAACAAGTTGGTGTAAATGATGTAACAAAAGTGATTCTGGGCCAGTCTGACCCAAACCTCAGCCCTAAGCAACTTCTACTTTTGTGCTCCTGAGAGTCTTGTGATGCCCAGGGAGGCAGAGGCAGGCGATCGGTATGAGTTTGGGGCCAGCCTGGTCTACAAAGCAAGTCCACGACAGCCAGTGCTACACAAAGAAACTTTTGTCTTGAAAAACCAAAACCAAATCAAAAAAAAAAAAGAAGTCTTGTGATGCGATCTTTCAAGTAGGTGGCATGGACAGATTACAAAAGGAAGCCCTGACCATGAAGGAAGAATCACAGAGCAGTATGCCAGATGAGTCCAGCCTCTAGGTCATTGTCCAGTTGAGCATAATACACCAGGGACTGTCAGCAAAACCCGCAAAAAACTCGAGGGAAGCCAAGCGTGCTTACAGAACCGGGAACAAACAGTTTAATGCTACTAAAGTCTATGGTGACTTATTCAGCATGGGGCCATCAAACAGATGATGGCCCAAGAGTTTCAGCCGAGCGATCAGAGGATGGAATTAGCATTAACTAGCTTGGTTAACAAGTTTGGGGAAGAAATTAAAATCTTACACTTTTACATGAGATGGGTGAGTGCCGCGTTTTTCTTAGTAAATGCTCTATCTCTTAAGAACTGCTGGCTTTTCCAAGGTTTAAAGAGGCCACTTGAAGAGTTACTCTTTGGGTGCTAATGTAACAACAGACGTTAGCAGGACTGCTTCAGTTTTTCTCTTTCCAGCTTCTGAGGCTGTTAATCAGAGGAACCCTTATGTCGGTGCCTGGCAAGGAATCCCTTGCCTGTCCCTGGTTTTGGCTGCTGTGGTTTTAGGACTTTGGTACCAAACAGTGTCATATAAAGGAGAAACCACTGAGCTCGCGTTCCCTCCACACTTTCCACAACTAGTCATGGTAAACCACCTCGGACTTAGCTGATTGGCTTCTGGAAGCTGAGTGGGTGCCTTGGAGAGAAGCCCTGGCCAATGTTAGATTTAATCCTTCCTTTGGACAGCCGCTTGTGGGAAAAGAAAAACTACCTGGTCAATCTGGTAAGCCTATGGGCCTCTCTGATCACACACATCTGGGCTAGTACCTCATAGACCTGAACCCAAACTATGCTGAGGAAAGGCTGTGCATTATTTAGGAATTCTAAGTGTTCCAGAAAAAAAAATGTGGATTTAAAAGGAATGATTTTACATTGCCAGTCTGTCATTCATTCCCACGAACAGCCCATGACATTCACCCAATCAGCTTTTCCTCTGGTTAACAGGATTCTATAAAAGGTTTATAAAGCACACAAGGGTTTACTTCTGGGCTTAGTCTTCTCTTGTGCCACTGTTCCTAGGAAGGAGGAACAGCTATCACCTAGATTGCCTTTGGAGGTCTTCCACCCAAGAATAAACACAACAACCCCCCTGCCCCCTGCACCCAGGTCTCCCTATGTACTTTTGGCTGAACTTAGACTCACGATCCCTACCTTAGCCTTTCATATGCTGACTGCTGAGCTCACAGGCATGTGATAGCACGCCCCGCTTTGAAAGACGCCATCTTAAAATGATTTGTATGTGGTCACCATGGAGGGGCATTCATGGCATAGCACTCTGCAACCACTTTGGGCTCTAAGGTCTCTTAAAGTGATAATACACCTTTGGATAAACTTTGCTCTAACTTCTGTTAATACAGTTCTAGGTCTGTTCTAAGATGCACAGCAGGCCTTGAAGAAGTCCTAGATGAGCTGCTCTTCGGCATCCACACATCCACCATTTTAGAAATGGTCCCATGTCAGCTGTACAGGGTCAGACTTCTCCACTTTGATGGCACATCTGGAGTTATTTTGGGGAAGTGCTAATTTTCTGATACCTTACGGCCTGTTGTAAATAGAGACAAGGCAAGCTTTCACACTTCCCAGAAATATCCTTTGGCACCTAGGTGCAGATATGCACCTCCAGTTGTTTGGGGCATGCCACACAAGCAGTCTAAAGACACAGACAATGGTCTTTCTGGTATGTCCCATTTAAGGCTGAGTATGCTGTGCTGGAGTCTCTTAAGCTCGGCACGTAGGCCAGTTGTGGGTCTTTGTGTAGATTACCATCTATTGCCAACAGAAGCTTTTCTGTTGAGGTCTAAGTAGTATTAATCCAGGAGGATAAAACAGTAAGTCATCAGGAGTCAATTTAATACTTTGCTCACTTAACTGTGCTGTGTTCCTAAAATACACATTTCTAAAACTGAAAAAAAAAAAAACTAGCAGAAAAATTCAAGAACACAGATCAAGTCAACTTCATTCCAGAGACAAAGGAATGGGTCAACATTTGGAAACTAATAACTAATCTACTGTATTAACAGACTAACGCGTCCATGTTTTTGCCTCTTTGGGTGTATCCATTTCCACTATTTCACTCTAGAATAATATAGGTAACCTTTGACGTCTGTTCACACATAATAATGATGATGCTCACCCATGCTGCAGCGTTTTCATTCTGCCATTTAAAAATTATGTAATGTTCAGGAGTGCTTTATCTATATGTAAATCTGTGCACTATGAGCATTCCTGATGCCTGAAAACTGAGAAGGTAGAATCCCCTGAAACTGGAATTACAGATAGTTGTGAGCCACCATGTGGAGTTTGAGAATCGAAGCTGTGTCCTCTGGAAGAGCGGTCAGCATTCTTAAACTGTCTCTCGGGCCCCCACTTCGCCAATTTAAAGACGTGCTAATGCTCTGTTACATGACTGCACCATCATGTGCTTCTCAGATTAGCAATTAGCAAGTATATCTAGCTGCTGTGAGTAATGGTGCCACAAGCATATGTCTTCACCTTCTTTTTCAGCATTTTTGGAAGTGCAATATCCGGATTCAACTGGGGACTGTATGAGGACCACACAAACTGTTTCAGGCAACTGCTGAAAATGTAAAATATTTTTACAACTTTTGTAACGAATCAATTATAACTTCAATACATTACATGTTAATAGTATTTAACTTTTGGTTGATATTCTCTGTTTTTCCACTCATAGGGTGATTTCTTTTAGTTCTTTGAGTATTATAGATGAGAGTTGACCTAAAAATCATTGTCAAATTAATTATAATTTTGTATTCTTACCTATGCAATTTTGGTAGTTTGATAAATATGTTATAATTTTTTTAAAAAACAGACTAAAGGACAGAACACACATGGCCATGTCATCAGCTGCAGAAAAGGTCTTCAACAAAATCCAATGTTCGTTCATACAAAAGTTCTGGACAAAGCAGGAATACAGTGGACATATTCCAACATAATAAAAGCAATTTACAGAACTCCCCAGCCAACATCATCCTAAATAGAGAAAAAGTCAAAGCATTAAAGCACTAAAACCAGGAACTTGACAGGAAGGCCTTCTCCTCCATCTACTGTGTCAGAAGAAAAACATGTAATAGGGATTGTGAGCAGCCCAGGTAGACACCCTCATATCTATGAACCAACAGTAATCCCCTCTGCTCCTAAAGAATACTGTAAATTAACATTGTGGACTTATTTATGCATACTGCATGTAAGAAGATATCCCAGGTCAAGTTCACACTTAGAAGTAGAAATCAACATATAAGAAGGAACAAGACCCACAGAGGAGACAAGCACAGATGACAACGTCACATGGTCACCACCACTGTCCTGGGTAGCACAGTGCACCACCTGCCCGAGGAAAGTCCATAGCTGGCTCTCAGCAAGCCCTGTAGATGCCCCACTTTCAAACTCAGAGCAGAGATTCAGTGATGGCATTAAGGAACCCAGACCAGGCTTTACTGTACTAGGAGATCAGAGCATCTAATTCTTGGCTCCAGGCAAGATTGGGTATAGGTTACAGCCAAGGTCATCTACATTAAAAGTGGGCTTCTTAAAACAGTGCGGGAAGCTAGGTATCATAAGTGAGTTGGAGAATAAAGTTATTTTCTTATCTGCTTCTACCTTTCCTACTGTTGAGCCAGGCGTGGTGGCACACTCCTTTAATCCCAACACCAGAGGGAGGCAGAGGCAGGCAGCTCTCTCTGAGTTGGAGGTCAGCCTGGTCTTCAAAGTGAGTCCAGGATAGCCAAGGCTACACAGGGAAACCTTGACTCAAAATATAACAAAACAAACAGCAAAACTTTCCTACTTTTGTATAATAACAATTTTATATTTGTTGATATCTTTTGGGTTCAGGACCTGAAACTAAACATGATCTTACAACTAAAGAATTTACAAACGCGCTCCGTTTTTGCCTCCATGATTCTGCATAGTGCCTTCCCTGCTCTCAACTCCACAATATATCTTACAAAGAAGTATTCAGAACACTGGAGAATAGTCTTAACAGACTGTTCATTGAGGTACAGTATCCTAATTTGCTGACCAGCTTTTAAACTCTTCATAGAAGGAGTCTGAAACAAACTCAGACTTTTAAATATGAATACAGAGTAAGTAGGGAGGAGATGAAAGAACTGACATTCCTGGTGAAATAGGTCAGATGATGTTCAGACTCCAAATGTCCTGATAGTTTTATGTGATCCAGTCCAGCTCCTAAAAATAGCCCTGACAACAGGTAAGCAGACTTTGATAGCATTTAAAACCAAAGGCTCTCCAGCAGCCAGTCCATCTCTTACTAAGTTCTCAACCTTATTAAGAATGAGAAACAGATACTATGGCACCAACCTGTCTGCGAGAACACAGCAGGGCAAATGTAATTGCCTGTACAAGGAATATAAACCAGCAACTCTCAAATCATTCATATTTACACCCTCTTCATTTTGGTTATCTTTCCTTTATAATTTAGCCATACATCCATGTCAAGTATATAATTTCATCTGAGGCTTTATCAGTTACCGCCCGGAGCCATGATTATATGTTGCAGGGAAACTTCCTCCCCCTGAGCGAGTCTATCTTTAGTATCTTCTTGATAACCACTTCTTACATTTAAAAAAAAAAAAAAAAAATTAAAAGGAAAGTCTGGGTTTTCTTATGTGGCTCCAGAATCCCTAAATATAACATTTAGGAGCAATTTATCAACCACCACACTGAGCTTTCAGCTGGCACTACAACTTTTCAAAGCAAAGTGCTCCTGCTCCTTCCCTTTGTTATTTTTATCAAGTTGCAATGGAAATTGTAGGTGTTTCTATAGTGAGACTTCAATCACCTTAAGCTTGCCTTCCATCTTGCTAGTGTTGGCTGTAGCTGCATGAAGCTAGGCTAGCAAGAAGAGCAATAATATAATTCTGGAAGAAGTTTTCTGTCAAGAAAATAAAACACAGGCCACCAGTCTAGGGTTCAAAAGATAAGTCTGAAGCAAGCACTCGTACACTATACCCAGTAATATGCTTCTTTTATTTTGTACCTTTATCTTAAAAATATATTTAAACAAGAAACAAAGATAATATTGAATTTTCCCATAAACTTTGTTTTCTTATTTACAGTGTTACATTGTAAATAACATTCCATTATACACAAATTAAAACTGTGCATTACTGAACACTCTCTTTACATATTCTTTTATAATATAGTACACACGGCACAAAGCTATGCAATACTTAAGCTTCAAACAGCTCAGGGAAGAAGTACAAACATTATCAATAAGACTATTACTTTAAAAGGTTCTGACTTTAATTCTCTGCTAGACTGTTTCACTGAAACCATTCTTTATTCAAGGAAAAATGCCCTGTATGAGGGATAAGAACAGTTTAAGTTACCACACCATCCACTTAAACTGACACAATATTACTGATTACAGTTATTAAATAGACCACAATCAAGGTCAAGTCATTTAAACAAGCAGATTCACTGTTCAGTTCAGACACATTGTATCAACCATAGTTGGTACCTCTTTATGAAATAAAAGTTTTCTACAACTTTAGGTTTTACTTGTAAACAGTTAAAGCACACATTTTGTAAAGATTTGATCATTCTAGTTTACAGGTTACACTTGAGATCCTACCCCACCAGGGAGAAGCAAGCACACACACCCACTGCATACCAATACACACCCACACAGGCCCCCACTCACCCATCAAAGACTCGAGTGTCAACCAGCACTAAGTATAGCAGCACTTGTGTCCCAAGCAGTGCCCGAGGTTGCAATAAGAATTACAAAACAAGGAAGATAAAACACCCAACTTCAATTAAATAGCCCAAAGCTCAGGTTCTGCAATGCTTCTCATTCGACATTTCATATTCAGCCTGGTGTCAGTTCACAGGGCTCTCCAGGCGGCAAACTCCACCTTCGATTGCAACTGACTGTCCTGCCACAGCACCGGGAGGAAGTCTGGAAATGTGAGTCTGCAGAGAAAGAGAAAGGGAGCATCAGCGGCACTAGCAGAGTCCCCACAGTTGACTAATGTGAAGCCATCCAAGAACATCATATCTTCGCTTTTGAGTGTCCTCTGGCTTCGGTGGAGGAGACATTTAGGAGTGGCAGGCCTTGTATGCTTAAATTGCTCAAGGATGTTCACTGGGCATCACTGTATGTGAGCGCAGAACCAGTTTGTAGGGACGCAGAGGTGGTAGAGACATCAACACCTCAACAGCAAGCACAGAACAGTCTGGATTTCACAGGAGTGGCTCTGACGACAACTACACAGAGCACATTTTAGCTACTTAAAACAGGTCAATTGCATACATCTTGTCCTCAAAATTATAAAAAAACTGAGAATAGTGATTTTCAATTGTCATACTTATTGTTTTCAATGACAAAAGTAGCTTACAAAAACTTACATAATTAAAAGTAACTAAAAAATATCTTTTGGATATACACTCAGGAATGGTTATGGCTGGGTCTTGAGGTAATACTGTTCCCAGTTTTCTGAAAAAGCACCAGACTGATTTCCAAAGTGGTTGTACAAGTTTGCACTCCCACCAGAAATACAGGAGTGTTCCCCTTTCTCCACATCCTTTCCACCGGAGTTTTTGATCTTAACCAGTCTGACAGTTCCAAGACGGAATTTCAGGGTCATTTTGATTTGTATTTCCTTGATGACTAAGGACATTGAGCATTTCTTTAAGTGTTTCTCAGCTATTTCAGAATCCTCTGTTTAGTTCTGTGGGTTCAGAGGGGTTTGCTGAGATTGAAGTGTCACCAACAACCTTGCGTGGATTGGACCTAGGCCCCCTACAGAGATGTACTAGATGGGCAGCTCCAGCTTCATGTGGGTCCTCTAGTAAGGGGAGCTGCGAATTTCTCTGACATGGACTCTGTTGCCAGCTTTTTGATCACATCCCCCTGGCGGGAGGCGGGACTGCCTTGCCAGGCCCCAGGGGAGGAGGAAGCCTTCAGTCCTGATGTAACCTGAGGAGCTGAATGGATTGGAAGTGAGGCTCTGCTTTTCTGAGAAATAGGGGAGGGGAAGGGGAGAGAGGGGAAGGGGAGTGGGACTGGAAGGTGAGGAGGGATGGGGCTATGACCAGGATGGAAAGTAAATAAACAAATTATTTTTTTTAAAAAGCAGAAAAACTCAACCTGTTCAAAAATATTATAAAGAAACAACACAAATTGACAAAATCTGACTTCTATACTTACCACCGAGTTACAACAATCAAAAAAGTGAAAGAATAAACTGATGGCGAGAAAAACACCATACACAAAAGCACAAAAACATACGCATGTTTTAAATAAATCATCAAAGGAAAAAAATCACAAAATAATAGTGAAAACACAGTAAGGTAAAAATAAGACACAACATTGAGGCTAAAGAAATCTGTCACAGTCAGACTGCTGTAGAGCTGCATGGGCTCCTGTGGCCTAGATTGCTAGGGGGGTTGTGAGCTGTACAGGATCACAGCCTGTCAATTGTTCAGGTGAGAACATCTATTCTTGGCACTAAAGCTGGGTGGCTTTTCTCCTGGAGACTATTACAACTAGGCCACTGACTGAAAAGGCTAAGAGAAGACATCTGTGTGCCATACAGTAAGGATATGTGGGCTGAGTGCTGCAACACCATGTAAAGGAAGCTGGGATCCAAGAAAGACAGTAAGTGATGATCAGCAGGGGTTGGGAAAACCTAAGCAGGAATTCTTCTCTGGTGTGATCTGGATGTCAAGAGTTTCTAGGAAGAGCAAGGGGATAGCATAAGCTTCAGTTATTACTCTCTAGTTCTTTCTCAAAATAAGCTTTTCCTAAGGACTGAACCAAAGTGGGTTGAAGGCCATAGGATGAGGTGTTAGCTGAAGCTGGTGAGTTGGCCAAGCCTAGAGCCGACATGATTCCATGAAACAAAACATGAAGAAAGCACCTGTTCTGGATGGAAAAGCAAGCTTGTTGTTTTGCAGCGTGAAGGTGGACATCTTACTCTCATTAAGTCCAATGAGAAGAGCTGAGATAAAAGCAACAACCCGGGGAGTTCTAGACAATAGGAAATGTTCTTTGCCTGCTTTGTTTTTGTGTGTCCAAGTCAGGAGGCAGCCTGCCCTGCAGAGGACTGAGGCAAGTTTGCTCTGGAATTGCAGCTGGGTAAGGAAGGTTTTTTAGATGCAGTAATCCCTGACGTCACTTCAGACCACTGCGAGCCATGTCCCAGAATCTGGCATTAGTATATATAAACGCCAAGCTTTGTTTTATCATATGGATATATCATACACAGGACACGCTGTTTATAATCTGGAAGGTTAAGGCAAGAAAAGCAATGTTAGATGCTAGCCTTGGCTACAAAACAAACAAGCAAACATACACATGTGTTGTAAAACCCTAGGTACAGACCATAGCAACTGAAACTATAAAACTTAACTAAAAATCAATAGGATCTGTGTGTGCACGTGTGGCAGCCAGACAGCGGTGCCAAATGTCTCCCTCTAGTTCTCATAAGCACCTCATGTTTTGAGGCAGTGACTTTTACTGACCCTGGAGCTAACAGCCTGGACAGATTATCAGGCCAATAGGCCCCAAGCATCCTCTCCCTCCCTACCCCCTCTCCAGAGCTGGGATAAGCTGTCACAGCTAGATTCTTACAGAGCTGGGTATTCAAACTCAGACCCTACTGTTCATGTGGGAAGCACTCTGCCGATTAAGCCATTTCCCACGCCACAGCAGAAAACTATCTACGGCATATCTTTAGGGACTGTGTAAAACTTGTGTGTTTCTACAAGCATCGGGAATTTCACAAGGTAAATTCCAGCTATTTAACGTGAGCCCTTGCTGTAATTTAGAACTAATGGCAGTGTCGCAGGCACACTCACTGGGGCTGCTACATTATATAGTGAGTGTTCTCTAGGACCCCGCCTCTTTGTCAAGGAAGAACTTCCGTAGTCTAGTTACCAACTCAACCAGCACCTCCCCAGTCTCTGCAGCAGCCATCTTGCATTTCTCGTCTCTAGTAACTCTTGATTTTGACTGTTTTTCAGTTTTATGGATGTTTAACTGAAAGTCAGCTGGAGACAGAAGTTGTCTTCTGTCTACCTCAGGATTCCCTATACCTGTTCCAAAGCCAGACAAGGAAGCAGCTTGTGGTTACACTCACTGGCTAGGTGAGTGGAATACAACTTCTAGGGCTGTTAGTGTATAGAGAGGACCTCAAGTGTGTGACCTGGTGTGACTCGCCTGGTTAGTTAAGAACTCAATCAATCTACTTCCTACAGCAACAACTCTTTTTAGGTTAAAAAAAAAAAAATGGACTAAATTTTTCCAATTGGGAAAACAGAGAAAGTTGTTGAAAGCTGACTAGAGATTGAACTTGAGATTTCTCAGATACAAACAGTTTCCCTGCAGTGGAATCCAGTGACTGTACAGCTGCTATGATTCAGCAAATGCCCTGAGTAGCAGACAGAGCCTTGCTTTTAAGGAGCCTGAAGAACTGCTATTTGTAAATCAGGCTGATTGACTGTTCAAAGTCAATACTTTCAGGATTATAGCTCCTTAAAAGTCCAAATACGTTCAGCACCACGATTCCAAAGTGATATTTTAAAGAAAAAACTTAATTACTTGATATCAAATCTAAAGAGAACTTGATTACTTCCTATCACTCAACCATTTTTTAAATCCTTTAAGAACACCTTGGTGCCTGCTCTTTTGTAGTTTCTAGGAAAGCTACAAACACATCATTTAATTTTAAACACAAGGTTTAATTTTAATGTCACAAAGCCTTTATTTAGTCATTATATTTTCATCCTCTGCCTCTCCACACACAACTATGTTTCTACTTTTAGACTTGAGATCCTCCACGACAGTCAGAGGGCGACATTAAGTCATTACCCTACTCTGGTCGAGTTAGAAAACTTACCTAGCCAGACACAATAAAAACAATCCCTCAGGAATACTTTCTAACTGGTCTCACAATTCTGGGACTTGGTCTTCAGGATGTTATGTAAATGAAATAATCATGGTACTGAAGCTGTGGACTCTCAATAAAAATGAAAGTTGATATATTTTCCAAGATTGATATGAAATATTGAAATGGTATCATCTGGCTCCATCCATTCCTTTACTGTACAGTTGTCCACTCGTGGACCTATGTGTTCCAGAGAAACCTAGAGGCATTAGCAGCCAAAGGCATGGTCAAGTAGAGTCTGTATGCTCTTTTACTTTTTGTGAAATTTTAATGAACTCAACAGCAGGAGAAATTTGAAAACACTAAGACAAACTTGTTTGCATGTGTGCTTTCCTTCTGGAAAGCGGGACTCTAACTTGTTAAGATGTGGGTAGTCAACAAGCTCACTTTTTCATTTCCGTGTCTTTCTGCCTTACCATTTTGTCACATCTTGTTAAATCTGCTGTATTTTTAAATTGTTGAGACCTAGGACTTCTATTTTTTCATATAATGATAGTGCCCCATGAGCTTCCAAATACAACCTGGAATAATATGTATGTTTATAGAATAACAACTTATTTAAACACAAGTTAAGCTTTTCTTCTGTGTTTTCCACTCTGCTACTTGGGCAACATGAATTTGGTTTGAAGAGACTATACAATGGGCTGAACACAGTTTGCATCTTTAACATAGTCAAGGTTTTCAAATAAGAATAAGTACTGTTAGTGTGAGTGGGGTGGCGCACTTCTGTAATCCCAGCACTTGGGGAGGCAGGGGCAGGTGGATCTCTATGAGTTCAAGGCCAGCCTGGTCTACAAAGTGAGTCCAGGACAGCAAAGGCTACTCAGAGAAACTCTGTCTTGAAAAACAAACAAATAAACAAACAAACAGTACTGTTGGTGTGGGAGGGTGAGCCACACCACAAGGATGGAGGTAAGGGTCAAGTTCTGTACTCATCCTCCTCTTCCACCCTAGCCAGGGCTCTAGGGATTGAACAAAGGCTGCCAGTCTTGTGTGACATGCCTCCAGGCCCAACACAGTTGATTCACTCTTGACCCAGGAGCAGTCACTCTTGGTATTCTCGTGCTGCCATAAACATGATAAACATTTAAAAACAACTGCATAAGAAGGAAGGGCTTGGGGAAGTCGTGTCTGGCTGGCTTCTGTTAGCAGGCCTCTATTGTGGGCTCTCTTTTTTTCCCTTCTGTCTCTTAATGAATTGAATAAAGAGACACTACCACCCCCCCACCCCCAACTGGTTTCCCAGAAGTTCCTGCCCATCACTTTCAAGAGCTGTCTTTCAAGGAGACATGACTGTGAATAAGTATATTTTGAGCATTCTTTGTGTGCTGCATTAAACCTCAGAATGTAGTTAACTAAAAATAGTTCGGACATCAGACCTCATCATGAAAGCAGATGTACTCTACTAGCTGACAACTGCACATGAACCTACTTAATACAGTCTAAAATGGTGTGTATATCTTATAGAATAAAAACCCATGATCTGTATGCTGAAAGATGAAGGCATTTCCTTGTTGACTCTGAACCTGTGTGACAGACACTAAGGAATGGAAAATGAAGACTGCATGATGATCTCTACAGTACTTGGGTGTTCTTACTCTTCTATTTTGTCTGCATGTATGCCTATGCATCATGTCTATGCCTGATGCTCACAGAAGTCAGAGAGAGCACTGAATCCCTTAGCACTGGAGTTTTAGATGGCTGTGAGCTGCCATGTGCATGCTGGGAATTGAACTTGGGTCCTCTGGAAGAAGTTTTTAACCATTGAGTCATCTCTCTAGTCCCAGAACCCAGTGTTTAACACCCTATGATCCTAACTGCATTTAGCTTTTATTTATCCTGTCAATAAATAAAAAGATTTTTTATTATTGTCTTTGTTGTTGTTGTTTTGCGAGACAGGGTTCCTCCATGTAGCCTTGGCTGGCTCTCTTGGACTCACTTTGTAAACCAGGCTGGTCTCGAACTCAGAGGGATCCACCTGCCTCTGCCACCCAGAGTGCATGCACCACTGTGCACAACTTTATCATTGTCTTAAACAAAAAGTAAAAAATAAGAATACACCAGAGCAACCTGAAGACATTATTATTCCTAAGCTTACCCTAACAAACCAGAAATACCAACAAGATGAGGAATTAATGCCATATGTTAGTCATTTCACTGCACGTCCTCCATACCTCATTTTCCACATGCAAAATATCCACAACATAAAGGATGCATTGGCAAACGTGGACAAAACACAAAGAGAACATTATGGTAAATTTCATTGTTAGCACTGAAACAAGGCAACAGAAAGCGTAAAGAGTCCTATTGTTCTCACATATAAAATCATGTCCACAGAACCTTAAAGTAAGATGAAAATGCTGCCTGATGAAAACAGCATGCTCCCCCAATCCTACAGCTGCTCTGGTCTCTTCTCTCCATGCCTTCTGACACCACACTTAGATTAGAGGCAACATCACACAGGAATTCCCTCCCCGTTTTCACTTGAAAGTCCTGTGAGGCAGCCCACAAAATGTGGCAAACTCTACAGTAAACTATTATCCTGCCACTCACATGGAAACTGATCATGAATACTCCCTTTGTTAAAGGTGATATAAAAAAAATCTCCACCATTTAGCAAATATTTACTCTGTACTCTTAATAGGGGCAGAAGAAAGAAGCACACTTGGACCTTGTTCTACCGCAATTTATCTTTATAGGATGTCGAAGCCAGTACCTTGTGAAACCTTACTAGAAATAAGAGATCCCCATAATTACATAATATTGTAGCGTCCAGAGTGCTTCTGATCAGTGAAATCTTAAAAATACCATTACTGGTATAAAAATGTGTGCTGGACATATTTTTGAGAGAGAGTGAGAGAGAGAGAGAGAGAGAGAGAGAGAGAGAGAGAGAGAGAGAGAGAGAGAGAGAGAGAGAGAGAGAGAGACAGAAAAACAGACAGACAGACAGACAGACAGACAGAAGAGAGAAGACCAAGACAGAATGGTACTGTGGTTTGCTTATGGTCAGAAAGGAAGTGGAAAAATTGAGTCATGAATGAATGTGTCTGGACTCCAAATTTAGGTCTTTCTACCCCCACAATGGCCTAGCCCAAAGGGCTCTAAATCCAGCTCTGTTAGAGACACACCTTTCACTGCAGTGGCATATGCTGACAAGTTTTTCCCAGTGAAATACGGCTTGCTTAGAACAACCACAGCCACACATTTTACCTAAGCTTAGAATGATTGAGACTCAGAGAACTGAGTATGAGCCACGGCTGACATCCAACATTCTTATAGGTTAAAAAAAAAAAGTTTTATTTTTGTTTTTTTTTAAAACTGACTCAACAATATTCAGACTCCTTTCTGATTCTGACATACATTAGGATGTTCTTATGTTATTTAAAGCAAATTTTCAATCCCATATGACTAAATCTACATGTTTTGTATCAATGAAATCTCTTTGAATTCATATTATAGATTATTTTATTAGCCTTGCTAAGAACTACCTTAATATCACAATTAGTTCTGGAAATCTGTTCTCCTTTCTCCTTAGGAAGTAAACTCGAGAAGTAATCTCAAGACCTATCGCCACCGCAGCATCAGTGTCGGACGCAGGCAGGAGACTGGGCTTGCCGTCTACCCTGGGACATGGACTTGCATGCCATCAAGGAATAAAGTGGTTCCTGCCTCCGGCAGGGCGGACAGGAGATGGCCAGTGGGTCTATAGTACAGGCTACGTGGAGATTTACATCTGATGTCACATTAATGGTAAGTACTAAGATCCTGAGAGCATTTAAGGTGTTTATTGTGATTAATATTTGTATTACATGTATTTATCTAGTGTGTGTGTGTGGATGCTTGTGAGTGCTCCTGCATGTGTGGTGTGGATGTGGAGGTCAGAGGACAAGTTTCATGACTTGGTTCTCTCCTCTCACCATGTGGGTACTTGGGAATCAGACTCGGGTCATAGAGCTTGGTGGCAAGTGCTGAGCCTTCTCACTGGCCCTTTGTTCTCATTTTAAAAATACTCTTTAATCTTTCCCCCAAATATTTAAAGAAGAACAAATTTTAAAAGAAACATTAAATTAAAAAAAAAATAGTATATATAAATATTCTACAGAATCACAGCTGGGCAGAAACAAGTCAAAATCGGGTGGGTTTTGAGGTGGTAAGTCAGTGCGTACTGAAGATGAAGTAGCAGAGTAGATCTCTGCCAGTCCAGGGCTCGCTCTCAGGATCAGGCCTGGACACCCTCCAGGGTGACTTAATGTTCACTGTGGCAAGGAAAATCATAATTTACTACTCTAGTGTATGACATCTGAGGAGTGACTATGTCCTTCTATTGCTCAGTTTAGTTGGGGGTGAGCTCAAATACCCACAGCAGGACTGGGTAGAGGCAACCCTCTTCTCTCTGAACCTAGCTTTCCTCTGTCTTCTGGCCCTGGCTACAGCGTCTCAGTGCCCTTTGCTAGCTCTTCATCTCCCCAGTGTATGAATATGAAAGGTGTAGGGCTCAGGTTTCATTCTTTCTGTTTGTATTCTCTCTCTTGGTGATCTTACCCAGTGTTTCTTCTCTTTTTAAAGCTGAAATTCACAAATGCACACCTGTAGTTTAATTATCTATAATAACTACATGGGTCAAGGTGTGAACTCTGGAGTCCAGAGCCTATGGTCTAGATCTCAGCTGCACCTCTCTGCATCTGAGACCTCAGTATGGGATTTGTATCTCAGACACATCTCCTGGGAGTGAGAGCACAGGAAAGCCCACCCTATAGGTTAAGGCACAACTACCCCCAGCCTCTGCATAGACACTGGCAATTCTTCTTGTGTTTATAAAGGGGAAGCTCTGGCTCATCTTCCCCACAGTAAAGGTAGCAGCTTTAACCACCCCTTTCAATAACCTTTGTGGGGAGGCCTTGACATACTAAGGATTTCTAGTAGGTGAAAATTCAAAATCCCAGTTATGGCCTTCGGTGTGGTAAAGCTGACTTCCGCTGGATCCCAGCAGATACTCTGAAAAAGGAACATGGCAAATATCAAGGAAAGCCTTCAAACTTGCTACTTCATTTTCCTCTGCTCTTCTTAGCAAAAATCTCAACAAAACAAAACAAAAATTAGAGAGCTTCCTCCCAGTCTGTCAAAGCTAGCCACTGCAACACATCTCTGACATTAGCTATCTGAATGTAAGATAAAATTCATTTTGTCATCTTTGATGGTGAATGTTACAAATAATATTCTTCCGCAAACATGGCTTCATTACTTAAAATATGAATTGCTAAATCTAGGAACTTGCTACGAAAAGTCATCATTGCACAGAGTAAGGCTAACAAGCCATCTGACCATTAGCTTATGCAAAGTTGTAGGAATTTCTGATGTTTTATTCAGGGTCTATAAAAAATACTCTTGCCAATGTCTTTCTTTTTTGTTCTTAAGACATGAACCATAAACATTTTTAAAGGAACAGTATGGTCAGCAGGTTTAATCTCAAATTTAATATTCATAAGAATCATCAACATAAGAAATTAAAGAACTACTATATTGTGTTTTTTAAAGGGGATATTTAAAAGTGATATTATTTTCAGGCTAAGTAAAAGGTGTTTTGAAGTTCTCTGAGCATCGTAACAATTAAGTGTTAATCTTCATTCTGAATTGGTTTTCTTTTATCCCTTCAACACTGTAGCAAACAGTACAGTGCAAACATATACAACATAGTGACAGCTCCAGAGCATAACGTAAATTGTGAGTAACTCCCACTTATTACACCCAGAAATATTTGAAAGGAATGTAAATAAAAAGAAATGCTCAACCATGTCCAAATGCCTCAGTCAGTCAATATGAAAAGGTCCACTCTTCAATTTATAGCATTGCCTTATAAGTGGCACATAAGAGTATTTGAATACCATAAAGGAATTTTAATCACTAGAACTAAACAGAATGGACACTCTTACTTCAGATTTTTAAAGCAGACAGAAAATGTATTTTCTTATAGCTTCACTGAAATGTCATGGGATGAAACCACCATCCTTTGTAGACTATCATGGACTAAAATACTGTTTTACACACAAGTACCACAGGTACCTACACATGATGAATCTACGAGCACAACAAATATTCACTGATTGAACATCTTATTCTTCATGTTGTCAGTTTTTTAAAAGTCCCCCTTTAGTGGTATGTATTCATTGTACATAGTATCTGGTTTCTTAAAGAGAACTTCTTTCAAATATAGCATGCACTTTGTGCTTACTCCATTCCAGTTCCTTCCCCTTGGTCCTTCTTCCTCCACCTCCTTCCTAGTAACGTTCCTTCATTCAGTCGCAAACTATTTTTAAATGACTAATATTGAATTAAAATGTATTGTATCCATTCCCCTGCTTGCTTACCAGTCACCATATTCACCAGCAAGCACCAGAACCACAATGGAGTCCAGCTGGAACCTATCGCTGCTTACCTATCAGACAACAAACACATCCTGCACTCTGACTAGGAACAGCACTTGGAGTCCAGGCGGAACTGCAGCACCAGCACCATGTACAGCATGACTTGGGACCCCAGGGCTTGCTATCCAAGGACCAGCAGCAGAGCCTGATGGACTCTCTACAGGCCTCCGAAGATTAGCAGAGCAAGCTTCACCTTCTAAGCATACAGCAGCCTACATCTTGGAAGTTACATCTATCCCTAGCAGAGCTCAGACCACTGCTCATACCCCACTCACTTACCAACAGCAAGAGGCTTCAAGACTGAAAACCAAGCACCAGCCAGCCAGATCACTAACTGGGGTAAGAGCAAATAAGAATCTAAACAACCACTCAACAGGAAAAGACCAGATAACGAGCAAAAATTATTATCAAAACCTAACTCCAAGTACCAATGTCCCAGCACAAAACCACAAACATGAATAACCAAGACAATACATCTCCTATAGAAATGAGCACCCGTTGTATCATTCTCTGAGAAATGCAACTTAGCTAATGCAAAGAACAAGGATTTTAAAAAAGCAATTATAATATGTTCCAGGAACTCAAAATAGGATATGAACAAACTCCTGAATGAGGATTATGAACATATAAACAATTCAATGAGATAATGAAAACAATTCAAGATATATAAGTGGAATTAAGTCATGAAATAAAACTTCTGAAGAGCCAAAAGGAAATCAAACTCATCCTAGGGGGGAAAAAAATTAAGAGTAAAGTTTCGTGGTTGAGTCAAGTAGAACAGAGAATATCATGTCTCAAGGACAAGGTGGAGGAAATAGATCATTCGGGCGAAGAAAACATTAAATCTAAAAAAATCCCAGGAACAAGACAAGGAAAAAATCTGGGACACTTAAAACAACAACAACAACAACAAAAACACATCTATAGTAATTAGAGAAAGAAAAAAATTAAATCAAAGGTACAAAAATATTTTCAGCAACGTCATGAAGAAAAACATGTCTAAATCTAGGGAAAGGAGTGTCCATTAAAATCCAAGAGGCAAAGGGAATACCACCTAGACAGGACCCAAGGAGACTCCCCACATCACATACCAATCAAAACACAGAGAAGATTGAAAGCAGCAAGACAGAGAGACCGGGTCACTGACTTCTCAAAGCAAACCTTGTAGGCCAGAGGGCCTGCTTATGTTCTTCTAGTTCTAAAGGACCACAGATGCCAGTCCAAACTACTACAGCCACAACCTGCCAGCTCTCTCAAGGAGACAGGAGCACTTTCCATGGTAAAAAAACAAAACCAACAATAACAAAATCCCACTGAAGAAACTGATGCATACAAAACCAGCTCTACAGAAGGTACTAAAAGAAATGTTCATTTGGTCTGAAACAAAACGTTTTGTTTTATTTTCTTAAAGCAGAAAATTTAAAGTTGGTTGAGTAGGAAGGTAAAGAAAGAGGGGGTAAATATAGAAGGAGTTGGAGTGAATATAATAGAATACATTGCATGAAATTCTCAAAGGATTAATAAAATATTAATTAAATGTGTATTCTACATAATAGATTTGATTTTAAGTTCAAAATCTATGCCACTCTTAAATGTCTTTGAAACAGGACAGGTGTAAGACTTTCAAAAGTACCCAGGCCTACCAACCAGTTACTGATGCATACAAAGCCAGAATCAATATCATCAAATCTGTTCTTACAGGATGAAACAGCAGAAGAAAAAAGAATCACAACCCGTATCTTATATAAAATTTAAAATGTGTACTTCTATGATTTTTTATGTAAAACTCAGTATTCTATGTTTTCTTCAAGGAATTAAAAATCTAATTTGGCGACAGCCTATAGAATGGGAAAAAATCTTCACCAATCCCACATCCAACAGAGGGCTAATATCCAATATATATAAAGAACTCAAGAAAATAAACACCCACAAACCAAATAACCCAATTAAAATGGGAATACAGAGCTGAACAGAGAATTCTCAACAGAAGAATACTGAATGGCCAAGGTGCACTTAAAGAAATGCTCAGCATTCTTAGTCATCAGGGAATGCAAATCAAAACGATTCTGAGATTCCATCTTACACCTATCAGAATGACTAAGATCAAAAGCTCAAGTGACAGCACTTGAGAAAGGGGAACACTTCTCCGTTGCTGGTGGGAGTGCAAACTTGTACAACTACTTTGGAAATCAACCTGGCGCTTTTTCAGAAAATTGGGGACAGCTCTACCTCAAGGCCCAGCTATACCATTCCTGGCCATATAACCAAAAGATGCTCCACCATAAAACAAGGACACTTGCTCAACTATGTTCATAGCAACTTTATTCGTAATAGCCAGAAACTGAAAACAACTCAGATGTCCCTCAGCAGAAGAATGGATAAAGAAACTGTGGTACATCTACACAATGGAATACTAGTCCACTATTTTTAAAAAATGAAATTTGCAGGCAAATGGATGGAGAGGCAAAAGATCAACCTGAGTGAGCTAATCCAGACCCAGAAGGACACTCATGGTACACACTCACTTATAAGTGAATAATACAAGACGACCACATTACAATCCACAGACCTAAAAATGCTAAGTAACAAGGAGGACCCTAGGGAGCATGCTTAACGCTCATTCAGAAAGGCAACAGAATACATGCTTTAAGAGGTTGAAAAGCGGGAACAGGACAAGAGCATACCATAGATGTGCTCTGAAAGACTCCACCCGCAGGAGATATTACTAGAAGCTGAGTATCACAGCGAAACTCTGGGCAGAGCACAGGGAATCTCTGGAAGAGTGGGGGGATAGAAGGACCCAGAGGGGACAGAGCTCCACAAGAAGACAGAGACAACAATCTGGGCCTGGAGGGGTCCTGTGGAGGCTGATACACAAAACAAGGACCATGCATGAAGAGGAACTACACCCCCAGTTTCTGCCATGGACTCTGTTGCCTGCTCTTTGATCACCTCCCCCTGGTGGGGTGCCTTACCAGGCCAGAGAGGAAGAGGATGCAGGCAGTCCCAATGAGACTTCATAGGCTGGGATCGGTACGTAGGGGACGAGGGCTCCCCCTTTCTGAGGACTAGGGAAGGGGTATAGGAAGGGTAGGCCCAGGAGCAGACAAGGGAGGGGACCATAATCAGGATATAAAGTGAATACATTTTTTAAAATTTTAAATTAAAAAAATCTGATGGTATAATCTAGCTCTCAATCTAAAAATCTAGACCAGTGATTGTCAAGCTGTCTAATGCTATGATCATTTAATATAGTTTCCTCATGTTGTGGTGACCTCAACCATAAAGTAGTTGTCATTACTACTTCATAACTGTAATTTTGCTACTGCTATGAATCATAATGTAAATGTCTGTGTTTTCCAATGGTCTTAGGTGACCACTGTGAAAGGTTCTTTCTATCCTGGGAGGGGCTGTGACTCACAGTTTGGGAACTACTGTTCTAGATCTTAACAGGAAGAAAGAACAATAAAATAAAAATCTCGTGTCTGCAATCCCATCCTTACATGAAATTCTATGTTTAAGTTCAACACAGGTTCACTGATAAGAGGTGCCTACTGTACAGCCACTAGAAACATCCACATGTCATTGTATACAAGAGTCCATTCTGGTCACTCACTTAACAACAGGGTGTAATACATTTGTTACAACATGGGAGAGAGCATGCACGTGCACACATGTGCGTGCTCGCACGCGCGCACACACACAAGTCAATGAGGGGGGTTGTGTAGTCCTGAATGTTTGCAATTACAGAAACCAATACCTTATTTCAAGTTAGAAAGTTAACGAAAATAAGCATGACAAAGATTATAGCTTTTTAGTCATGAAAACACAACACAAAACATCATTTGTCTATTGTTTAATAAATAGAAGAAACGATTATGTAATCTCTATATTCCTGTTGTGTGATTTAAGATTCATCTCAGAAAAAAAGAAAAAAAAATTCATCTCAGATAGGGCACAGACCAGCCAATGGAACTATTTCCCGCAATGAAGTTCAGTGAACTGGTGATGTTACTGGGGTTACCTAGCACAAGAGGTGTCTTACAAATGACAGATGACGCAACATCAGCTTCATCACTAGGAAGCACCATGAGAGCTCAAAAGATCTGCATCCCAGAAACTACCTGCGTAGCTTCTTATAAGTGTGGAAAGGATCCCTATGAATTTTGGTTTCAGAAGCTTCCTGAGCCTTGTATGTTTCCATGTAATTTACTTCCTGAATCTTACACACCTTCCTCCTCCCTCCAACAAGGACATTTTCAGTTCAGAGCAAACAGTTATAGAATACTCCCTCGTGTGAATAATAAGGTTAATCACTCTTAAGTACACTTGTCTCATTTACATGTTGTGGTTAATGTGTCCTGTAGTAAAGTAGCAGATATTTGTCTAAAGTTTGGGTACTAAAAGATAAAAAAAGTTTTCAGTTGTGATAATAAGTATGCAACTATGTAAAGGTAGAGAAATTAAGGTTTTCATGCTGTCGTAGCCAAAATGCTGTTTCTCTAAGTTTAAGTAGTAGCCACAGACATAAGTATGTCACAGATATAACATATGCCAAGAGGATAATGGGGTTTACGTGAACAAGTGTTTCATATTTCAAAGATTTATGCTCTTGCCAACAGAGTGAATTCTCCTTTTGTGGTTATTCTACTTAACTGCTTTACAGAAATTTCAGATGAACTATTTGGAGATTAGGCAAAAATAAAATTACTAATTAGGCAATATTAACACCTTTAGTACTACCTTTAGAAATTACCTTTAGAAGTTAATTTGAGGTAGAGGAAAGCTATACTTATATTTCACGTTCTGAATTTTGCAATCTTCTTTTATTTATTTAAAGTACTTTCTAAATAGAGCAATGGGGCCTGGGAGTCTGAAGATCGTATGGGAAAAAACACATTTTCCTATATTTGAAAATCTGAGCAAATTTAAAAGACACAAGCAAAATCACTGAATAGCCAGCCACCTTTCCTTGTGGTCTTCAAGCACATTTGAAAAATGCAGTGGTCTGGAGTGCTTTCTTAGTGCATGCCTTTGGGAGAGCCTAACCTACCACCTTGACATGGCTTCAGAGGTTGGGTACTGTCAATATTGTATCATTAAGGTAACGCTAAGTCTCACTTATAATTAAGTAGCTCTTGGTAATTCTACATCTAAAGCATGGCAAAATAAATAAACACAATTAGCACTCATATAGTTCCATAAACCAATTTGCTGACTACTGACACCAGCCACTCTCGCGGGACCACAGCCTCTTTTTAAGAGACACTCACTTAGCACAGCCCATAGCGGCTTCTCCAGCCAATGCAGGCAGAGCCCAGGAAGACTGTCTGTTGTAGTCACCAAGAGAAATTTAATCACAGCAAGTAAGAAACATTTTCCCCTACATTTCTTCAACCTTATTTAATTAGGTGACCTTAACAGAAAAACCACAGGCAGATCTTTTTTTTTCTTACTATGCATGCTGTGGTGTGCATCTGATGGTCAGAAGACAACTTGCAGGAGCGGTTTTCTTCTTGTATCAGGTGGTTTCCAGGAACTGAACTCATGTCATCAGGCTTGGTAGCAATCATCTTTACCTACTGGCTTTTAGAATCATTCACTAAAAAAAGACAACGACAACAGAAACAAACAAAAAGGCAAGCCAGGACACTGCCCATTTGGTCTATGGCTTACCGTTGCCCCAACATCTAGTCAGATAGGTTTCTGAGAGGACCCATCGCCTGCGCACTGGTCTGAACTATGGGGTGAGGTATGGGTAGCTATCATTGTTGCTATAAACATGGGGTTTTTTTTTTTTTCCCTTTCCTTGTTCTGAAATCCTTGAATTTACCTGTTGACTCATTTATGTATACAGCATTTTTAAAGGTCAATTTACTGTCCCTACCAGATAAAAATTCAAGAAGCAAAACTAATGATCATCAACACGAATGAAGCCAGGGGCTGCAACGTGACGGTTTTAAATGGTTCTCCAACCGCTATCATGATCACCACTGCACTCCATCATAAGTAATGTCACACCTATTACATATGTTACACTTATACTTTTTACCTACTTCCCACAGTGCTGTCAAAATACCACAAGTATCCAATCATTAAAAATAAGGAATTGCAAAGCAGGGCAACATAGCTATAACATCCTTGATATTGGTGAACTGTCATGTGCTGTTTAACACTGCTCTGAAAGCAGTGTTGGGCCTCCTGCTTCAGACCAAGCTGGTTTATGTTGAGTGTCCTCTAAAACCCTTGTAGTGAGTCAGGTTGGTTTCCTGTCTGTGTCATAGGGAGTGGAAAAACAACAAACTGTTTATATTAAAAACACTGTGCCTTTGAGAACAGCTAGAAGGTAGAGGTTCCAACAGGGACAACTGCTGTTCATCCCATGATGCAAAAATGGACATACTAGGAAAGTGAAGGCTGAAGCTCATGCAGAAGTCTGCCCTGCTCTACCCTGTCTGGTCTCCCAAGCGGAAACTCCAGTATTACACTGTTTCAGGCCTTCCTCAGTTGGCTTCTGCTGGATATTTGTAAATGCCCAATTTGATGATACTGCCTCCCCTACAGGATCTTTTATCTGGAAGCTTTGCAGGAGGGGATGCTGCATTCTACTTCAGAGTCACTTATATTCAGGAACTCCAGCTGACCAGCCTATTTGTGCTAGTCGTCTGTAAGACCCCAGATTTGAACATGTTATCTTTTGGCCTTCTGTTTCTTCTCTCAATTGGGCTACCCTGATGGGTATTTTGAATGCCTGATTTGATGATGCTTTGCCATCTGTTCTCTGTTTCTATCAGCTACGTACTCTTTATGTTTATTTTTCTCACACATTCAAACCAAAAGCATGGCTCTCAGAGTATTCTCTAGAAAGTACAGAACACTGGCACACATAGACTAAGGAGACCAAGGCCGGAAGATAATGAGATCTAGGCCAGACTAGGCTATCTAGTGAGGCACAGCCCAGATAGATAGATAAACAAATAGATAGATGATATATAGACAGATAGAAAATTAAAATTGGGGGTCACACTGGTAACTTGTGCTAGGTTATAAATATGGGTTCACACAGAAACCCAAGTCAAATTCTAGTGTCATTCTTCATATAGTATTTCTATTTATCCAGATTCTCAAAACATAGAGGTATAATTTATATGCCATAAAAATACATAGATGCTAGTTAAAGGATTAGATGACTTCTAATAGCTTGTATACCCACAAAACCATAACATAAACAAAAACTTTATGAACGGAACATTTCTACTATCACCCTCAAATTCCCTCAGGCCCCACTTTTTAGCCCTTTAGCTTTCTGTCTCTGTTTTAACTTTGTCAGTATTTCCTATGATGGAAAAACTCACCAAGTACTTTTTTTGTGTCTAGCTTGGTTACACAGCACAATGCTTCACTCCATCTTTAAGATGTAGAAGAGAATATTTTTAGCTTCCTGAGGCTTTATCCTTGGCACAAGAAAGACTTACTCAAGTGTTGTAAACTCTATTTAGGACAATTTTATGAGGCCAGGGAAAATTAATGGCACCCGAGATTTATGAGACTGGGTAACAGAACGTGGTGGTAGAGAGCCTGCCTAGCATGTCTAAGGCTCTAGGACCTAGCCCTAGAACACAGGGAGGGAAAGATTTATGTATGCAATCCCTATCAATATTATGAAATAAGCTAAAAAGAACAAAAGACAAAGTACCCCCAAACAGAATAAACTATCATTTTAAACTCAGTTTCTTATTCTATGTTCTTTGTGATCTTTAAATAAAATTTCTGAATGTAAGTTCCCTTGTCTATAATAGCAATGTCATTTACTATATTTTTACTCTTAACAGCAGGAAATACTCATTATGTTAATTATATACTAAATAACCCTATAAATTTTTAAGTTAGAGAAGTAAGAATGGATGAGATTATTATTTCATTGATTCTCGTCTAATTTCAGCACACACACAGACACACACACATAGATACACACACAGACACACACACATAGACACACACACACAGACACACACATAGACACACACAGACACAGACACACACACACAGACACACACACACATATAGACACACACACACATAGACACACACACACACACACACAGACACACACACAGAGACACACACACATACAGACACACACACACATAGACACACACAGACACACACAGACACACACACAGACACACACACATACACACACACACATACACACACAGACAGCCACACACACACAGCCACACACAGACAGACACACACACAGACAGACAGACAGACACACACACACACGCTCAGGGAACATCATGAAAAAGGAGGCAGAATGTATCTCAGAGCTAGAGGTGCGCTGTTTTCTGAACCAGCTACTGTGCTTAGAAACTCTAAGCAGTTGTGGTCACCTGCATAAGACCTGTGTGAGGCAAAGCCAGCCACAACCCAGCACAAAGGAGGAAAAGGTGCCCTCCAGGCCTCAACCCTTACTGAGGAGCTACTGGCAATTGACTACAGGTAGTTCCCCACGTTCGAGGAGATGGCCATACCAGGTATGTACTGTAGGCAGCGCTAACTGAACATCATGAGTCATCAGAGAAGGAAAGCTTGGCCTGGTGGCTCAGACCAGTATTCACAGCTACTTGGAATGGTGAGGAAAAGGATCAGGAGTTCAAGGTTTGCCGAGGACAACTCAGAAAGTATCTCCAAGTAAACAAGTAAATAAGTAATAAAAAGATGAGGGAGAAGAAAAAAGCATGAGGTTGGGAAGAAGCTAGGGAGCTGTGTTGGAGCTAGAGAGTGGGAAGGGGTTTAGATATAATCATATTTGATAGTATACATATTTAGGAAATTGTCAAAAATTAGGTATTGGTAAAGCTTGAAAATGTAGGGAGATAGCATTTTAAAATCTAATGTATGATGGAACATTACAAAATTCATAAGGAAAATTTGGAAGAAGCTGACCAAAGCATATGGTAGGGTTACATGAATTATCTACAGTATTTTTCTTATTTTAAAAATAATATTTTTATGGTATTGACTGCCCAAGTTCCATTTGTATTTTGGGAAGTGTTTTAATTTATTTTTAACATTGTTTCAGAATTTAAATTAAATATGAAGGCAGCCTATAGAACGGAAAAAAGTCTTTTAACAATTATGCATCTGATCCTGAGGGTTAGTGTCTAGACTGTACAAACTGCTAAAAACAAAACTAAATATCAAACAACTCAAAGTTTTTAAAAATGGGGCTATGGAACCAAACAGAGGGCCCTCAAAAGAAAAGAAAAAAAATTTGAGAAAGATGTTTTAAAATGTTCAACACCCTTAGCCTGTATACATATAGCATACGTGTACATTAAAAATGTCCATATGGTTTCGTCCTATAACAGGGGTACACAGCCAGCTATGGGTCACCACTTCTGATTTGTTGGTCAGCTGGGTCCCATGGATCCCCAAGTACCCAGCTTATTGCCAGTAGTCATAGAACATAGAGGAAACCAAGCCTGTATCAACAAGAAAACTCCACCACTACTGGCTAGCTTTCATAGAAGTAGAAGGTGCTATGCAGGCTACTAGGGGGATAAAGTAGGAAATAGTCTCACTCAGTGTGAACCCTAGAGGCAAGTGGACTGGCATGATGTGCATGTTACTGAATCAGTAGCAGGAATGTTATGGGAGGATCCACCCACTCTCTGACTGGATGTATGGCCCAATCCACAAGAAGGAACCCATGACTGGTACCATTAACTGAACAAAGAATGTGTGGCTTGGCATCCCTAATACTTATCTTTATACCCGAAGACTAGTGTATCTCTCAGTCCTTACCAGAGGGGATTCTTTTTGCAATAAACTGATGAATACAGAGATTCCCAACTGGTCCATGTGCAGAGAATCAAAGACTGAAGGAAGTGTGCTCAACCCTAACTGGGATATTGTATCACACGCTCTCCTAAAGCTCAGGGATCATCAAGGAAGAGAGAGGAGAAAAGACTACAGGAGCAAAAAGTCATAGCTGACTGTCTCAGAATAATGCTCTCCAAACACCGCTGGGAGTTGTCTGGCTTTGGCTTCTTGCGGTTTACTGAAATGTTCGTGTAAGAGCAGATGAGAATCCTGGTGACGATTACATAAAATCACATGATGTCTTTCTAATATAATATTTTTGTTAATTATCTGAGGACCCAATGTGTGCATATAATGCACTTTGGTGACATTCACTCCTGCGTTTTTTTTTTTCATCCTCTGCTCCCAACTTCATGTCATTTTTTTTATAACCCACTGAGTCCAATATGCGCTGACTGGACACCATTGTGTGGGGCTGCCAGACCAAATTTTAAACTACTTTATCACTTTCTTACTTTAAAAAGACAAAAATAAAACAACAATAACAACAACAAACTTCTTTGTTCCAACTGCTTTAAATCTACAAATAAATTTAAAAAGAATAGTCAACATTATTGCACTTTCAATTCAAGACTATGATACATGTCTAATGCAAATTCATCTGAGACACATTTTGTAGTTTTAAGAGGATAGTCCTAGAACATTTCTTATTCATTCCAGATCATGTGAAAAGACAGGTTTTAAGATTTTTTTTTCCCAGTCAGGTGGTGGTGGCACACCTTTAATCCCAGCACTAGGGAGGCAGAGCCAGGTGGATCGCTGTGAGTTCAAGGCCACTTGGTCTAGAAAGTGAGTCCAAGACAGGCAGGGCCACACAGAGAAACCTGTCTCCAAAAAAACCCAAACAACAACAACAACAGCAGAATTCTTTTCCAACTTCTGTCTCTGATTTCTCTTTCTGCACTGTACACGGTACTGATGGGAATTTCTAGGTACAGAAGTGATGGAGAGAGACCAAAGTGGACCTTCTTTTGGTGCATTCCCAACATTAAGTAGTGTTCCACGGTTCACTGACTGCTATCATTTTACGTATGCTTGTTTTTGTGGTGGGTTTTTTGGTTTTGGTTTGGTTTTTTGTTTTGTTTTGTTTTTGAGACAGTGTTTCTCTGTGTAGCCTTGGCTGTCCTGGACTCCCTTTGTAGACCAGATTGGCCTTGAACTCAGAGAGATCTGCCTGCTTCTGCCTCTCTGAATGCTGGATTACAAGTATATGCCACCACGCCCAGCTAACTGCTATGATTTTTAGGCTTTTGGTAAATTTTTTTTTAAACCTAAGGAAGTTCTTCCAGTATCTGGTATTTTGAGGGGATTGTAACAAGTAGAAGCTGAACAGATTGTGTGGTATCAGAATGAACATATATTTTTTTCTCCTTTATTTTGGTAATTACACTGGTTGATATTTTTATAGCTTTATGGAAAAACACAAATGCCATAAAATCCACCATTTTAAATATATGTTCAATCTAGTGGTTTGCAGTATATTTGTAAAGCTGGGCAACTTTATAATTCCAGAACCTTTTCATGTCCTTGAAAATAAACCCAACCCCTTACTCCCTCCCCTCAGCCCCCACTAATCTCTTACATTTGTTTCTATGGGTTTTCCAATTCTAGACATTTAATGCAAATGGAAACATGCAATGTCTGGTCTTTTTCACCTGGCTTCATGTTTTCAAGAGACACTGGGGCTAACTGTTGCAGAACTTCATTCTTTTTTGTGGTTAAAAAAAAAATCATTTCATGAACACAACACATTTACTTATCCATCCAACAGTCAATAGGCATTGAGTTGTTCCTACTTTTTAAATTATCTTTAGTATATACCTAAGAGTGGACCTGCTGGGTAATGCAGTAATTCTATTAAACTTTCTGAGAAACTCTCATGCTGCTTTTCAGACAGATCATTTCCACACTCCTAGCAGCAGTATATGAAAGTTTTATTTTTTCCTAACAAATACGTATCATTTTTCTTTTCTATAGACATTATGTTGGATGAGAAGTGGATAAGAACCATTATGGTGTTGATTTATTGTTCCCTAATGAATACTGACAGTAGGCATATTTCCATATACTTATTTGTGGATTGTAAATCTTCACTGAAGAAATGTTTATTTACATCTTGCTGAATTACAAGAATTTAAAATTTATTCTAAACTGATGCAAGTCACTCACCAATGGCATTGTTAGTAAATATGTTTTCCTATTCTGTTGGCTGTTTTTGTGTTTATTTTTTTGACAACATCTTTGCAGTAAAGGTTTTAATATTGATAATTTATTCTCTTTTATTGTATATGCTTTTCATATTCAAAAATAACTTCCTAGTCCAAAGAAAATAATGCCACAGGCAAGGTCTGTCAAAATATGAACACAGTTTGACACACAGGACAGAGGATATTACAAGTAAATATTTCCTAAGTAGATAAAACTTTAAAGCCAAAGGCTGGGTATTATTCTAGAAGATATCCTAACGTGAGGCAGGTCAACAGTGAGAAAGCCATGCCTCTCAGAGTTCCAGCCAGAAAACAAGAAAAGGCAGTAATATGGAGAAAAGCAACCATCCATTCAGTGTAGAGCTGGTTATAAACCAAGGCCAAAACTTTTGTATTGTACAACTAAAGTGCATGGTTAACAAATGATCAGATCTACATTTTATGCAAGTGATATATTTTGAGGCATTCTGTGTTAAAATAACTTTAAAATTACAGAACAGTGTAAGTATCATGAAACTCTTCCCACGGTTTATCTGTTGTCAACATTGCGTTCCACTTACTTGGTAGTTTACTATCCACACACTCACTCACACAGTACTTTCCCGAAAGACCAAGACTATGCATACAGGTCCCCATTTGCCTAGATACATCAGTGTGTGTTGCCTAAAAATATGAGTATTTCCCTGTTAATCATACCATAGATAACAATGTTAGTGAATTTGACAACAAGGCAACTCTTTTTTGCTAGCCATATTTCAATTCTGTAAAATGACCTAAGATGTATTACAACATTTCGGTTTGATATACAGAAGCCACTTTAAGGTGAGTTAAAACATTTACTGGTAACATATCCTTGGCAGTATTCAATCTGGAACCCTTCTATGGCCCTTATTTTTATGGCACTTGACAGTTGCATATAGCACCACCCCTTTTTACTTTCTTCCCAACATGTTCTTCACCCTGGATTTGTCTGTTTCCCTGTAATAAGTTCACGCCATGTACTTCCAGATAGAACACTATATAAGTGGCACTGTGTCCTTCCCAGGCTGTCACATCCAGAGGCACACACACTGTCTTGATGATGGCTCTAGTTCTCAACACAGCTGCAGTGTTGCCTATTTCCTCGATTATAGAATTATTATTTTTCCACAACTAATAAGAAATCTTTAGAGAGATATTAAAACTATAAAACAGCCTATTCTTCCTCAAGAATCAATGTTATAACAGTATTTATACTGTTATTATAAAAAGTAATCTCTCTATATAAAAAATAAGAACTAATTCATTTAGGGTGAGAGTGATGCGTCTGAATCAATCCCATTCCCGTTTACATGAGCTTTATGGCACTCAACTACGTGCACTGGTGTTTATGAAAAACTGCTCATTAACTGTCCAGTCACTACAGAAAATGCGCAATGTGATTTTTAAACCTAACTAGTACCTATGCTCTAATGTTTGTCTCATAAACAGCACAACTCAAGGCAAAACAGCTGTAGGTCCAACTCAAGTTTCTGTGCTTTCTTTACTATCCATACTTTGAGTTGAATGGCATGTGTTTCACAGAGATCACCAGCAGGGAAGGCAGACACTTCCACTCAAGGGGCTTGGTACACCACCCTGTCTTTCCCTAACCCCTGACCCACACAACTGGCCTCAGTGCTGACGCCTACTCTCATCATGACCTTTTGTACATGACCTTTGTTCAAGATCAATATGCAAAGTGAAAGAGAAGGATTCAATGACTACAAGGAACTCTGGCTTATTCAGTTTGCTTCCTGTTTGGAAACTGCTGTCATCCACAAGAGAATGTGCTGGAAATACCTGAATAACCATTTTCCACTTGTTTATTAAAACCAATGGTACTCAATACAGTAGCTATGAGCCACATATGCTACTAAAAAATTAAGTGACATTTAAAATTCAGTTCTTCAGCTCTACTAGCCACATTTCAGATACTCAGTATTTCAGCATGTAGTTCTGCCAGCCATGCTAGATGACACAGACATCAGTGTTTCAACTACCATAAAAGAAGTCTGTAAGTGCTGCTCCAAACATGACAGTCAGCTTTAAAGTGCACAATTACAATTCTCTTTCTGAAAGATTACGAAGCAAAGCAACCTATAAATTCACTTATGCAATAGGTCTATTGAGAGAAAATACAAGTCTTATCAGGTCTTCCCCTGATACAACGGAGGTGGGGCGCTCTGTAGTATTTCATGACTACCAGTCAATGTTCCTATATATTACATTCATAGACATTGTGTAACCCTACTGATTATATATATATAAACACACACACATACATATATATACATATGTATGTATTGTATGAGAAATGAACAATCAACTACAGCCATGTGCTATTTAATAATGAAAATTAATCCTGAGAAAACTGTCGCTAGATCATTTTATCTGAGTGAGCATCACATGTGTGATTTCATTAGGCAATGCAATCTTAGGTGACCATTGTCAAATACATCGTTTGCTGTTGTTCAAAATACCATCATGATGTACCACTACTCTCTAGTTAACTTACTCTCTTTTTAAAGCTACTTAATGACAATTAGAGAACATATATCAGAAGTTTCTTTACTTGCTGCTCCAAATACGTAAAACAGATACTTGTCTTTAAAAAAAAAAAAAAAAAAGGCTGCCCAACTTCATAACTCTGAATCTGGGGTGCCTTAATGCCAAGTAAATGTCATTTACCACAGCTGTTCCTAAAAAATTTATGAACAGGAACATGAAGTGAATATTAAATCCACAAATCCTGTTTTTAAGTCTCAAAATCAAGCACTGTAAGTTCAAGGAGACCTGCAACTCAAGAGCGGATGCTTGGATGACTGTATGACTGCTGTGGCAACTCACGCTGCACACAGAGGCCAAGCCCATGTAGCCAGAGAACAAGGCACAAGAGATGGTAAGAGAGCTGGATGGTGGTCCACAAGCATCTCAGCCATTTCTGTTATGAAAGATGTAGAGATACATCCCAGAAGCTAATTTTAAATTGTCTTAGTTTCCTTTATCCTTTTCTACCTCCCTTGAGGATGCATCCATCTTGGTTAGCTTGTCAGCTTTATTCTCATTTTCTCTTACAAATCCTGAGTTTCCTCTTTTCAAGTATTCATACTAGGCAAAAGGGGACCAAATGAAAGAAGGGGTTTGCTAACTCACTTTGTTCCACCAAGAAGAGCATTTTTACCATCTGCTGATTTTCTTTGGCACTATTAATTGTGCTTTGAATGAAGCTCACTGGTTACTACTTGAGAGGTAGAAAAGTCGTCTGTTTCAACAGATGGGTTCAAAGCTTATATACTGGCTACAGGGCTTTCAGGTTATGACCCCATCCCCACGACCCCACCTCACACTTACCTTGGCTTTCCCATCCTGGGCTGACATATATCCCACGCACATGCTCTCTGTAGTGTGGCTCCACAGAAATTCCACTGTGCGAACAAGAACACAAATAGGCACATTCACATACACAGATGGAAAATAAATCTTTGCCTTTTTAATAGAACAGTTAAAGATAGCTTTATATTTAACACTCATTCCCTACTTTCCATTTGCTCCTTCATAAATGTCAAGATGATTTAGTACTCAAAACTGTAATGCCATTTACTGTGAAATGAAAAATGTATTTCTTTCTTGTCAGAACTTATGATTATTACATGTAGAATAAATGCTCACATTTGAACTTAGAAGATTAAACACATACACATTCATAATACAGTACACAGTGATTTAGTAAATGCAATATTCCACAGTATAGTTTCTTTCAACATATACATATGCATACATGACTTAAGTCTTTACTTAAGACATTACATACAGTCAGGGCAGACAAAATAGCAATGAATCTACACTAGCTTGCCACAGACAGGAAGGAAATGCTTCAAGAATGAGAGGCACTTATCAAAAAGACCCCATGATTGACTTGAAGGTCTCTAACTGGCCAAATTTGCTCTCAAGAAAGTGACAGGTGACAGTGATGAATTATAACCACTGAGCAAATTAAGAAGCAAAGATGGAAACAAGTGAAAAAAATAAGAGAGGATATAGCTCTTTATTTCTGGCAGCAGAGTCAACAAATAAACACAGAAGGCATCTATTGACTGTTTGTCACTTAAGCCTGATTGTATGATTCAAAACCTGAAATTCACAGTGGAAGGAAAGAATTGATTCTCCAGAGTTGTCAACCTTCCCTGGATATGCACTCTGGGACACCTACATGTCACCCACACTATGTACATACACAGTAATAATAAATAGTATGTAAAAAACACTCCTAAAGAAGACATTGTACCATCCTCCTGAGGCTTGCGGAAGAATGTAGAAGAGGTGGAAAGAAGAGAGGACATGGAGAAAGGCTGCAAAGTGCCATCTTCAAGCAAGCATAGTAATTATAATCATGATCAGTGTCTTACCCAGTCATCATCAGAGACTGATGGAACAGTTCCTGTAGCAGATGGAACAAATACAGAGACCCACAGCCAGAAAGTACAGAGAACGAAATATCCTGGAATGCACAGTTCTAAACAAGATGTGTCCACCAAATCCCTCCCCTCAGAGGTCATGACACTCTACAGAAGAAAAGGTAGAAGGGAGGACAGCAAGAGAGTAAGGCCGGCAAAAACAAATGAGCATATCTCATACAAACTCTCAAGAGACTGAAGCAGCAATCACAGGGCCTACATGGTCTGCACCAGGTCCTCTGCATATATACTACAGCTTTTAACTTAGTGCTTTTATGGTACTTCTGACAGTGTTAATGAGTGAGTCTGAGAATGTCATCTTGAGCCATCTCTTGGTGCTTTTATTTTCCTGTTGGTTTGGCTTGCTCAGCTTTGAAATGATGTTTTTGTTTTATCTTATTATACTTTATTTTGTTATGTTTTGTTATCTCTTAGAAGCTTATTCTTTTCCAACGAGAGACAGAAAGAGTGGAGTGGATGAGAAAGGAAGTGGTTAAGGAACTGAGAGCAGTAGAGGGAGGGAAACTGTATTCAGATTATATTGTATGAGAATCAATGTTTAATAAAAGGGAGAAAATCAAAACAAACAAACAAACAAAAATTATGACCATGAACTCATACTAGCTGTGTTTGCCTGAACTGGGTCTACACAAAAACTGTCAGAAGTCGGTGTGGATAGGGGACGGTCTCAGGAGGACTAGGCCATCCTCCCTCTGTTGAAGTACTAGCTACTGTCAGCTTCTAGGTGAGGGAAGAAATTGACTTTAGTTGTCTACCCACCAGTGATCCAGCCAAGTTCCAATGAATTGTTCCAAACTGACGTCACACAGGGGGCTCTAGTTAAACTCAACAGGTCACAAAACAAAAGAAAGTAAGATATAAATCTGGGAAGGAGACTTTCAGAGAAGAAAAGAATGGTGGTGGTAGGGATGGGAGGGGAAAAAGAAAGGGTATGGGGAAGGAATAATCAGAATGCATTATATATGTATGTATAAATTGTCAAAGAATATGCTTACTAGGAGTTTGAAAATCATGTTTGCTAGAACTAGTGGGTGAAGGCTTAAATGGCATGATATTTGCAGTCTCAATATATCTCTTTATAAGTTTATTAAAAATAAAGTGAAAAAATTGAAAATTCGTTGTGGAATAAATCTTATGAGCTCTAACTTAACTAAGTAAAAATGCCAATTTCAACAACTAACGTGCAAACAAAACTGTAAAATGTTGACCATGCAACTTATAAGATAATCCCTGAAGTACATCACGTAAAATGTGGAACCAAGTCTGAGTGGGAGTACTGAACAGCTTCACATAGCAACACTCTCCACTCACTAACTCCTCTAAACGCTTCAGATTTGTCAAAGTCAACTTCTCACAAGAGAAGCTGAGAGAAATGTTGAAAGGGACACTAAACGCAGGATGCCATCTAGGATTGTATTCTGGATGGGTGACAAGGGAATATTATGTGGACACTATTAAGACAAATGCTGGCATGTAAAAATAAGTTGTTTAGAAGAATGTTCTTGTCTTCAGAAATACACACTGATGTGTTGGAGTAAAGGAGTTTAAGTCTCCTCTGAAATACTTGGGGAAAGTGTACGTAGAGGAAGGGACAGATAAGCGAGGATACAAAAATAATTTTAAAAGGCAACAATAGTGCTTCTGAGAGATGACTCCATGGGACCAGTGTTAAAGCTTTTTCCTACATATAAAATCATATCTAAGTAAAATGTTACAAACAAGAATCCACACATATAAAAATACACACAGAGTTTCTATTGCTGTTAAGAGACACCATAACCATGGAAACCATTATACAGAAAAACATTTAAGTGGGGCTGGCTTACAGGTCCAGAGGGTTAGTCTACTACTGTCATGATGGGAGGCAAGGCAAGCACAGGCAGACATGGTGCTGAAGAAGTAGCTGGGTGTTCTACAGTTGGAGCCACAGCAGCAGGGAAGAGAGATCCTGGGCCTGGCTAGGGCACTGGAGACCTCCAAGCCACCCCCACTGACACACTTCCTCTAACATACCCCAATCCTTTGAAGTAAATAGTGCAGCTCCCTAGGAGCCTTTGGGAGCCATTTTCCTTCAGGCCGCCACCACCTTCAAGTGCAACCTTCCAGATTCTAAGTTTTTAAAGGCATTTTCAGTCAAAGCTTTAAGTACTCCATAAAGAAAGCTTTAAAAACTATGGCACAATTCAATGGCCATAAGATCCCCAAATTAATGTAAATACAATAAAATACATGTGTGTGTAAATATGGATATATTAAAATGATGATTTTGAAGAAATATTTGCAATTCATACAACAAAGAGCTACTTTCCCACTATGTAAAGATCCATTACAAATCAATAAAAAGACAATTTTAGAAAGAAAAGCATAAGGACTATGTAAAGGACACTGTAAAGGACACTGTAAAGGACAGCTGTAAAATGCATGAAAAGATGTTTTATCGTGCAATGCAATGCAGGACTCGTGTTCAGGGCAGAACATGTGTCATGTGCTTTATAGAGTACGTTTCCAGCAGGAGCATTCACCCTGGAGGACACCGCCACCTCCTTGACTGCAGAGTGCTAGCAGAACTGTAGTACTCTGCTTGGGATGTACATTTTTCTTTAATTTTTAGTATATAGTTTATGTTATCATACAAAATAGTGGTTTTATCATGTCATTTATATACTCTGTTCTCACTGCCCCTTGCCACACCGCCTTTTCTTGGCCTTCTGTCTCTAACTGATTGACTTCTTTAATTTGCATGTGTTCAGAATATGTACACTATCAAATATCTCTTCCTACTGTTGATATCTAAGAAAAAAAAAATCACATGACAGTAAAGGTACTAAAAATACTGATTTGGGTGTTACAATACATTCAGCAAGTAGGCAAATGAACAAATATGGAACTAAGACATAGTGATTGACATTTTAGAAAAATTACATTTGAAGAAGCAGAGGCAGGCCGACTGTTGTGAATTCGAGGCCAGAGTGGTCTACAAAGTGAGTCTAAGACAGCAAGGGCTACATAGAGAAACCCTGTCTCCAAAACATACATACATACACACACACACACACACACACACACACACACACACACACACACACACACACGACCTAGAAATTTTAGCACTAGGAAATTAGTCTCTAGTACATTTTGATAGACATAAGCTGTTCACAATGATTCTCAGTGCAGGTGGATGAATGAATAATGACTGTACATTATATATTATATAACAGAATATGTTACAAAAGTAGCACTACATAGCTGTACGAAACAACTATATCAAAACTTTGAATTTTTTAAACCATAACTAATAGCTAAAAACCAAAAGCCAGCCAAAAGGCAAAAAACAATAACAAAAACCCCAAAACAAAATAACAACAAATTCCACATAATATCAATTAGTGTACATAATTTATAACTAAAATTTCACAAAATAGCATCTACCCTTTCATTTTCAATGTATTAACCTTCTTTAGAGCTCTTCACCAGCTATTCACTGCATCAAAGGTGCTGCTTGTGACTCACCAACTTTATAATTCACTTATATGACATGATACAGTTTGAAAACACCAATCTATGAGATAAGTCATTCTGCTAACAAATGTGAAGGGGAAAAATAATATCTCTTTTGTGAAAAAAAATTCCTACAATTTCTGATTACCCTGATAATCCTCTCTACTCAGATTAAGATAGTTTAATCAACTGAAATCTATGGTAGTGTTTTCTTGTCATATATTTTCAACTGTCTGTCAGAAGAAGGATTTATTATGGAATAAATATCATCTGATGTTTTTAAATGTTCCTGGTTTCATGACTATCCAGCCAATTCTTATGAAGGTACAAGAAAAACCACCTACTTACTCACAATGGGCACATAAACTTAGGGTAAATTTTTATACATTAAAAAGTTATCAAAACCAACAAAACAACACTGTAACTGACAACATTCCCCAACTACTTCTCCATCCAATTTTTTAATGCCAAAGTAATAAATTTGTTAAAAAAAAAAAAACTAGCAAATATGTTTGTCTCAAAGACAAAGACAAACAGACAGACAGACACAGAGAGAGAGGAGAGAGGAGAGAGGAGAGAGGAGAGAGAGAGAGAGAGAGAGAGAGAGAGAGAGAGAGGAAGAGAGAGAGAGAGAGAGAGGAAGAGAGAGGAGAGAGAGAAGAAGAGAGAGAGAGAGGAAGAGAGAGAGAGAGAGAGAGAGAGAGACAGAGACAGAGACAGAGACAGAGACAGAGAGAGACAGAGAACATCACACTGCTGTCCTCTCAGTTATCTATTGTCTTAATTTATAGTTAAACTATAGCAAGGACTCCCCACTGCTAAGAACATTCCTAAACAGCAAGACACCATTCCAAGCCAAGGGAAAGGAGGCCAAGAAATCCAGACAGAACACAACAGTTAGTGGTCTACTCCCTGAATTGTCACTGTTGCACACAGTATTATGCTCAAAGGAGAAGAGGAGGAAGGCAACCTGGTGTTCTAAGAACCAATCTAACAGAGGACGATGACATCTCCATCCGACTACAACCCTCACACACACTGCAAACACCTGACTGAATAAATACAATCTAAATAAATTTACATTTTTAGTCAATAATTGAACTCCTGCTTATGTCCCAGCGCTAAAGTATAAGCACTATGAAAAAACAGGCTCTGTCCCGCCCTGAACACAGCAAACCCAGAGTGATGGCTACCAGTGAGAGTGGCCTAAGTGGAACATAAGCAGCTAAATAAAATGAAGGCAATGCAGGATACTGGAAATGGAACTCAAAGAAGAAAAACTAAACTGAAATTATGCTAAAATAAAAATTTTGATAATTCGGATTTAAAAAAAAAAAATCAGTGAAAAAGCTTACCAACAGGAACAGACCACAGAAAAGCAGAACATTAGTGCTTCGAGATACAGAAGGCAAATTGGTATGTTCAATCAAGCACAATGAAATATTTAAAAACAAACAGAAATAAAACATGAATATGTCGGAGCTTTGCAACACTATAAAAAGACCAAATCCAAAAATTAGAGCACAAAAGAAAATAAACTTCATGTGAAAGGTACAGAAAATATTTTCAAAATAATCATAGAATAAATGTTTCCAAATCCATGGGAGAAGACTGCATTTTCAATAAGAGGAGACTACAGAAAACCAAATACAAAAATGAAACTCCAAGCCAGGCATGGTGGTATATGCTTATAATCCCAGCACTTAGGGAGGCAGGGGCAGATGGATCTCTGTGAGTTTGAGGACAGCCTAGTCTAAAAATCAAGTCCAGGATAGTCTACACAGACTTTTCAACCGTCTTGAAAAACAAACAAAAACAAATGAAAAACTCTTCCTATACCATATTATTTTTTTAATTTACTTGATTTATTCAGATTATATCTCAATTGTTATCCCCTTACTTGTATCCTCCCTCCCTCTCTTTTTCACCCTATTCCCCTCCCCTAGGTCACTATATGGTCATAGCCTGTCAAGTCTCATCTTGGTAGCCTGCCTATTCCTTCTCTGAGTGGCTGATACCCACCCCGCCCCCCCCCCCGCCCCCCCCCCCCGCAAGACAGGGTCTCTCTGTGTTAGCCTTGGCGGTCCTGGACTTACTTTGTAGACCAGGCTAGCCTTGAAATCACAGCAATCCGCCTACCTCTACCTCCCAAGTGCCAGGGTTAATGGTATGTGCCACCATGCCCAGCTGTTTCTTTTATTTTGTTGAGATTATATGATCACATAATTTTACCCTTCCTTTTCCCCCTCCATATTGAGAACTGCAAGAGAGAAATGCTCTGTCACATGTAAAGGCACAGTCACTAGAGTAATAGCTACTAAACCAGCATAATCTCTAGCAAAAATCTATAAGCATTAGTCCTTATCCCTTCAGATAAGCACAGTCTCACCCTTATGAAGGAGACTTACCTCTCTTTGCAGCAGCTGGACACCACAAGCACTCAGTGTGCAAAGTTGTGAAGCCCAGTCCCAATGGGTGCATCTACAAAACACTCCCCCGTCAAAGGCCCAGAGCAGGGGACGGAAAAATTGTGAATGCCAGAGGATCAGGGTCTTTCTTGAGAGATGCTGTCTCCTAGTAACATCAGAACCTACACTCTGAAGTGTCAGCAGAATGATCACTCAAATGTGAGCTGAACAAGGATACTAACACACATGCCAACCTTCACAGAGAAAAGCCGCAAAGCCTCAAGCCTGCACAAAGAACTACAGGCAACTGAGTGAAGCTTTAAGTGGGAGAGGTGTCCTCCTGCCTGCAGGTAAGAGCTTATCAATTGGCTGTCCAGAGCCAGTCAGACCTGCAAATATACACAGAACATTGTATAAAAGTAACAGATCATATTTGTGAATATACGTATATACAAATACATTATGCATAAATAGTGATTAATGAAGAGAGCAGAGTGAGGAGAAATGCATGCAAGGGTCTAGAGAATGAAGAAGGGAGAAATGCTGTAATTAAAATACAACCTCAAAAACAAACACAACAACAACAAAATATCTTACCTACTGAGCATTCTCTAAAACAAATAATGTGACAGGAAACAAAGCAAGTTTCACCAAAACCAGGAAAACTAAATAACCTTCCTATATTCTATCAGAGAACAACAGAACAGCTAGAACCCAACATCAAGAAAAACTGTTTTAGAAATACCAAAATTCCAAATGAGAAGATGACAGAGACAATTTGCTACCTGAATAGTCACCTAACCTGGACTCCCGGTCTACTCAGGTAATCAGCTTTATTCCTTCTCAAGTCTCTGATGGGGTAGAAGACCAGATAGATAGTTTAGTTTTACAATTAAGCTTAGTTGTTCAGGGGTTAAGATGTTTTTAGGTCTAGATAGATGTTTTAAGTTGATAATGACGAGATATGATAGATATTGATTTATATTCAGAATTTTAGATGCACCAAGATAGGAAAGATGTTTTCTTCAAGGCTGTCAAATACAAATAGCCAAAACACTATGAATGTAACATTTACATAATTCTTGATTGTGGTATGATTCTTTTTGCTATAGGTAGTTTATTGTATATGTGTAATAATATAAATGTATATGTAAAAATTTTTTAATTTAATAAAAAAATAAATGCAAAAAATTCATAGAGATTAAAAAAGTTATTATTGTTCGTTCAATGCTGAATAGATACTAAAGAAACAAAAAATTCCTATACTTAAATAAAAATGAAGATACCAAATCCTATGGAATGTAAGGAAAGCACTTTTTGGGGAGCTATGTTGGGGTATTTCAAAACAGGGTTTCTCTGTGCCGCCTTGGCTGTCCTGGACTCCCTTTGTAAAGCAGACTGGCCTCAAACTCACAAAGATCTGCTGACTTCTGCCTCCATGAGTGCTGGGATTACCAGCATGCACTACCCTGTCTGGCTTCAGGAAAGCACTTTTTAAAAGTAAGCTTATACCTGTAAGTATCCACATTAAAAGAAAGCATAGATGTCTAAAATAAGTAACTTACTGATACCGCCTATGGCCTTGGAAAAACAAGTACAAGCCAATCTTAAAAACAGTAGATACAAAACACAATTGAGACCAGGGTAGAAATTAAAGAAAACAACACAAAGAATCAATGAAATTAAGAATTGGTTCTTTCAAAAGACTAAGAAGATTGTCAAGCTCTTAAGCAAAAGGAAAAAAATGGAACTAAGTTAATAAAACTGGAGGTAAAAAGGGAGACATTACAATAATTACCAATGAAATTCAGAGAATTGGGCAGGAGAGATGGCTCAGAGGTTAAGAGCACTGCCTGCTCCTGAGTTCAATTCCCAGCAACCACATGGAGGCTCATAACCATCCATAATGAGATTTGGTACCCTCTTCTGATATGCAGACATACATACAAGCAAAACACTGTATACATAATAAATAAATCTTTAAAAAAAGAAATTCAGAAAATTACATTCCTTTAAAACTTATATATCACTAACCCAGAAAAGGTAAAATGAATGAATTTCTGGATGCACAGAACCAACCAAAGTTAAACCAATGTGAGATAAAGAACTTGTTGTTGTTGTTGTTTCTTTTTTGTGTGTGATAGGGTTTCACTGTGTAGCCTTGGATGTCCTCAAACTCTACCCACCTCTGTCCCCTGGTGCTGGGATTAAAGTCATGTGCCACCACGCAATGATTTGTAAGATAAAGAATTTAAACAGATCTGTAACAAACAATGAGATTGATCACACACACACACACACACACACACACACACACACACACACACACACACCTGGTTTCACTGCTGAATTCTACTGGACTTTCAAAGAAGAATTGGACCTTCAAAAGGCCTAGTCCACAAACAGAAACCCAAACCTGGCACCCTAACTGCCCCTCCAAAAAATGTAAGTGGGTAGATCATAGGCCCTAGGGGAGAATCACTACCTACTTTTCGCTAAGTGGACTTAGTACTAAACTACTGCCCAAGCACTAAATACCCATAGACTATGCATCTCTAAACCGTCATCAGAAAAGCTTCTTTTTGCAATAGATGGTAATTAACACAAAGATCACACCTAATCAATGTACAGAGAACAAGAGGCTGAGTAGTGCTCAGTATAAACTGGACATCTATATCATACTCTTCCTCCCAAGGCTTAGGGATTGTCATGGGAGAGTGAGCAGAAAGAATGTAAAAGCCAGGGGTAGTGGAGGTCTGCAGCAACATGGTGTTTTCCAGATGTGACAGCCCTTCTTGGTTGTCAACTTGAGTGCATCTGGACTAACTAAAACCAAACCTGCCTGGCTGGGCACACCTATGAGGGATGATGATGATGATGATGATGATTAAATTAAATGATTTGAAGTGGGAAGACCCACTTCTAATCCAGATCTTTGAAGTGAGAAGATCTGCCTTTTTAATCTGGCCACACCTTCCGCTGGCAGCCTATATAAAGGACATGAAAGAAGGAAGCTTGCTCTTTTTATCTGATTGCTCTCACTCTCAATAGCAAGTCCACTCCTTCCTGGCATTACAGCCTGCTTCTTTGGGATTCTGGTAAATGTTAAAATACCAGTTGAGACATCCAGCTTCATGGACTGAAAAAACTACTGTATTCTTGGCCTTTCTGTTGATAGACGGCTGTTGTTGAGCTGGCTGGACCACAGCCTAGAAGCCAGTATAATAAATCCCCTTTAGCTGGATGGATGGATGGATGGATGGATGGATGGATGGGCAGGACAGATGATACACAGATTCATTCCAGGAGTTCTGTTCCTCTAGAAAACCCTAAGTAATATACCATATATGATAGGGCCTGCTGCTGGCATGCACTAATAGCCACTCTGACTGCATGCAGAAGACTTGCACAAGTCAAGTCACACAAACTCCCAACAGGGACACAGAGAGGAGTTACTATGTTCCACTCCTAGCTGATGTAATGGTTGATGTGAAATGGAGAATCAGTTTTGTTTAGGAATATATGCCCTGAGAGGCTACCCATGCTACAGTAGATGGCCCTATACCCATGCACATAATGGCAGCATTAAAAGAACTCAGTGGGTTTTCAAAAAAAAAGCACATGAAATTGGGAAAGAATAGTGATGGGGTGTGGGAAGGAATTGAGGGGGGGGCAGAATGAAAGGTAGATTTAATAAAAACTACTATTTGCATGTATATTCTCAAGTAATAAAAATTATACATCAAAAAGATCATTTATCATGATCACATTGACTTCATTCAAGAAATGAAATGGCACAATATACATAAATTAATGAATGTAACATATCATAAATTATATGTTAAATAAATGTAATTAAGTAGATTCAAGGACAAAAATCACATGATCATCTTGATAAATTAAAAAAGGCCTTTGATGAAATCCAACATTTTTCTATCATAAAAATTTACAAACTAGGAGTGGAAGGAAAATATCTCACTATAATGTAACACCCCAAATTAACCTATAAGTCCTGCCCGCCCAAGGATGAGGTAACTTCCTGGAATGCTGGGAGTTGTAGTTCTTTAAATAAAAACAAAGCCTCATGGTAAAGTACAATGGCCTATGGGTTTGTCCTTGTAAGTGCCTGCAAAGTATCTCAAGGCCACTCAGGTGGGAATTCCAGGGAGTTGTCCTGACCAAAGTCCATCTTGGTCGGTATAAATAAGGTTGCTTCAAATTTGGCTCAAAAAGGTGAAACTGGTTTTTCTTCAGTGACTACCAATAATAGAGGTTATGACAAATCTATAGTCAACATTACAATAAATTGAGAACAAGTCAAAGTATTTTTACTAAGAACAGGAACAAGACAAGGCTTTCTACTCTCTACACTCATGCTCAATATAGTACTTGAAGTATTAGCCAAAGCAATAAGATAAGCAAATAAAAGGATTATAAATAGGAAAGGAAAAAAGACTAAGTGTTGTTATTTGCAGATGACATGATTCTATAAATAAGAGACCCTAAAGATTCCACCAGAAGACTCTTAGAATTGAAAACACTTTCAGGAAACTGTTTTTCAGGAAACTTCACAGTAAGATATGTGGAGACACCACATCAACTGGACTCACAGAACATGGGGAAATCATGGTAGTACTCACCTGGAAGCTTCAACCCTACTGTCTAGGTTTTGAAGTGCTGGAAGGTGCTATTCATACTAGTCGAGAAGAAACGTAATCATCATTCTCACCTAGCTATGAACCCTGATAATCTACAATAGTGACTAGCCTGACAAGATATGCATACTACTCCAACAGTGGTACTATTATTATGGAAATAATCAGCCACATTCTGATTAGACCTAAGGCCTACTCTATAAGATAGCACATGTAACTGGCAATGTTTATGGAGCAAAGAATCTATGGCTATGTAAGTCATATGCCCTAGGTGAAAACTCAATGATATTATTTTACTAACTGGACAACTCTTAAAGAAATATTGCTATACCCATAGATCAGCTCATCTTTCAACCTTTACCATTAAAGATTCTTCTTACAGGAGATGGTAATAAATATAGAGGCTCTCAGCCAGCCAATGTGAAGAGGGTAAAAGACAGTAAAGTGCTCAGCACCAAATGGAAGTACCTATTCCCTCCCCTACAAGGCTCAAGGATCTCCAAGGAAACATGGTGACAAAGACAGTAAGGAGGAAGGGGTGATGGATAACACAAAGGGAATGGTGTTTTTCTGACACAACAAGGCAGTCGTACATATGAACTCAGCAACTGTCACAGCATGAATAAGACTTGTCAAGCTCAGGCCAAATAAAAAATTTTAGTCTGAAATCTTTATACATAGAGAAATGTGTGTACACGAAATCTCACTATTATGTGAAGAGCTGTTGGCACCAGTGCTCCAATGAATAGCTGCTGGGAGAGAGATAGTCTAGTTTACTTAATGCTGTGATCCCTGGTAGGTAGAACACACTCCAGGGCACGCCCCACTCACAAAAGTAGTTGGACAGGGGCTGAAGAAATGGCTCGGTTGCTAAGAGCACTGTCTGTTCTTCCAAAGGACCTGGTTCAATTCCCAGCCCACATGGTAGCTCACAACTATCTGTAACTCCAATTCCAAGGGACCTGACACCCTTGCACCAATGCACATAAAATAAAATTAAATAAATTATTTTGAAGACTCAACATTCAATATTTTTTTAAAAGAGTACTTGGACAACAAAAACTAGACTTGATGTGTTTAAACAAAATTTTTAAAAAGGAAGAAAACTTGAAGTTGGAAGTGTATCAAGGTGAAGGTAGAAAGACGGATCTGCTGAGGGGGAAGGAATTCATTATATAAAATTCTGGAAGAATTAATAAAATTATTTTTAATTCAATATAATTAGCCACTAGAGAAATGCAAATTAAAGTTACTTTGAGATTCTATCTTACCCCAGTCAGTATGGCTTCAACAGACAAAAAATTATGGATATATGTGAGAAAGAGGCCTCCTCATTCGCTCCTAATGAGAAGAGTATAAACTGGTGTAGCCACTATATGAAAAATCAAGATGGATATTTCTGAAAAGAACTAAAATGAGAACTTTCTCATGGCCCCACTAAAAATATATAGACACACGCAATGAAACTAAACCTAGGGCACAGCAGGCAAGCTCTCTATCACTAGACTATATCCCCAATTCTTTTTGCCCCTCTATATAACCCAGCTATACCACTTCTGGACATACACTGTTAACTCCAAAGATGGGAAGAGAGATGCTACTTACTCAAATAATCATGCCCAAATTAATTAAAGAAAGCAATTAATTTTAAAAAAAGCTTTCTTACTCATGTATACAGGCTGCCTTGGGGTTCAAAAGGTGAGCACTGGATGTGAGGAAGACAAGGCTTTTTATAGCTCAGGAGTAGGGAGTTTCCAAATGGGGGATTTGGTGGGCAAAAGAGGCGGGATTGCAGGAGTAGAACATCATACCAAGTTAGTCCTACAACCTCCTGAAACAAAGGCATGGTTGGTTGCAAGGTGGACATAGGAAAGAACAAACATGACCTATAGGTGGTCATGTTACATTTTGAAACAAAGGTTGTAAGCTGGTTATAATTATTTTAAAACAAAGACATGATTGCAATTCCTGGAAAAGGCATTATAGAATCATTCATAGTTAAGTACAGGTGGGGCATAGCCCAGTCCATAAGAAGCAGAAGTTTAACCATAAATAGGAATGAACCTAGTTTGCATTTAATACAAGATGACTTTTAAGCCTAATATGACGGCAGGCTAGCTCTTCAATATCCACAGTTATATTCGGAAGTCGATGAAGTCAATGTTTATTATTGTTCTATTCACAATATTAAGGAAATTCATTCTGCTTAAATGTCTATCAACTGATCAATGAAAAATGAAAATGTGTATAGATACATAATAGAATTTTATTCAGCTGTAAAATAAAATGAAATGTGTGGGGAAATGGATGGAACTGGAAAGTCCGTTAAGCAAAGTAATTCAGGCTTGGAAAAACTAACGTCACACATTCTCTTTAATCTATGGATCAACCTTCTACCTTGTATATACGTGCACGTATATGGAAATAAGTGTCTGGAGACCACCAGACAGTGGCCCACCACAAGGGAGAAAGGACTTCCTGAGGAGTGGATGTAGAGTAGTAGAATGCATTGGTACAAAATGGGGCATACTGGAGGTACAGCGATTTACATGGATGGGCGTGAAAAGATGGAGGGACAAGTAAAGGCTGAGGGAAGGGCTAATCAAAATTAACAATGTACGGAAAAGCCAGGAAAAAAAAAAGCACAAATATTGCTCATTGTGCTGGTTATTCTTATGTCAACCTGACATACAAACTAGAGTTATGTGAAAAGAGGGAACCTCAACTGAGAAAATGCCTCCATAAGATCTGGCTGTAAAGCATTTTCTTAATGCGTTTGGTGGTGGCATCCCATTATAGGTCTTATACAGAGGAAAAATTAGGGGAAACACAGGAACATCTCTCTTTGCCTTTATCTTGCATAAGTAGGCGAGGAGATGGGAGCCAAAAAGAAAGAAAGGGAGATTTAGGAACATAGAGGGAGGATAGAACAAAAGCTAGATGGTTGAACCTACTCCTTAACTCAAGGCCTTAATTGTTACTTATGAAGGTTATGTCTAAGTCATTGCTATAAAATTTAGTATATTGATACAAAACATGGGCATGTCAAATACTTGGCAGATTTTAACACAAGAATGTATGTCCTAAGTCTAACAGATAGATATGACTCTATCAATATATGAGGTAAAATACTTGAATAAGGTCTTCAAAAGCCTCAGAGACACACAGAATATGGCATTTAAAGTTGTTCTCACAATCCTAAGTTTCTTCGACAACAAGACAAGTTAACTCCTGACAACACCCAGCCAACCTCAAAGAAGATGATGAGCATCAAGGAGCCTCCTTATGGACATGGCTTCAAAGGTGGCAAAATAGCCACTGGGCAAAATGTCCTAGTTCCTGCCACAAACAGAATCTGCCTAAAGATGGGCAACTTAGATGCAGGCAGAGTCGACGGCCGCTCTGCCAAGTAAACTGTCTTAAGTCAATTTGTACATTTTGGAAGCTGCTAACTCACACTGCTCAGGAATTTTAGTTTTATTCCTTCTCAAGATTCTGAGGGGCATCCAAGACAAGATAGTATAGTTTTATAACCAAGTTTAGCTGGTTAGGGGACAAGATCGTTTTAGATCAAGATAAAGAAGTTAAGCTATTAGAGTTGAGATAGGACAGATATTTAATCTCATTCGGAAATTTAGACCCAACAAGACAGGGAAAACACTTACTTCAAACGAGACGAGTGCAGATGGCCAAGTCACTATGAATGTAACATGTATAGAACTCATTATTCTCATGATTGTCTCATGGTTCTCCCTGCTGTATGTAGTTTGTCTTATACATGTGTAGTAAAATAAAAGTACTTAAAAATAAAATATTGGTTCTTTAAATAAAAAAATACAATAGAAGAAGTCTCTTTGGAAAAAAAAATCTAGATACACTAAATCTGAGAGAAGAAGTGGGAAACTCTGTTCACAGCAGCTTTATTCACAATATCCAGAATCTGGAAACAATGTAGATGTCCCTCAACCGAAGAATGGATAAAGAAATACGGTACATTTACACAATGGAATACTATTCAGCCATTAAAAACAAAGACATCATGAAATTTGCAGGCAAGTGCATGGAACTTTTAGAAGACTATCTTGTGTGAGGTAACCCAGACCCAGAAAGGCAAACATGGTATATACTCACTTATAATGGATAGTAGCCACAAAGTACAGGCTAGCAATGCTCCAAACCACAGACCCAAAGATGCTAAGTACCAAGGAGGCCCCAAGGGAGGATGCTTGAATCACATTGAGAAAGGGAAATAAAATAGGCATCCATGTTGAATGGAGGGAGGGAAGCTGAAGGGAGAGTGAGTGGGAAGGAGAGCAAGAAGGATCGAGTGTGCAGAGGATGGCAAGAAAGAGGACTGCAATCAGTAGGGAGGTGTATCTCTGGAACAAGCTAGAAATCTAGGAAACCAGTTATCTATGAGGGTGACCCTTGTTCAGACTCCTATCAATAGGGGATATGGAACATGAAACTGTCACCTGTATCCAGGCAAGACTTCCAGTGGAGGGATGGGGACACCAACCCAGCCACAAAACCTTCAACCCACAATTTTTCCTGCCTCTAAGTTGTACAAGACTAAAGAGGTATCAGAAAGTGAGAGAACGGCCAACCAAATGACTGGCCCAACTTGAGAGCCATGCCATGAGAGAGCCCACCCCTGACACTATTAATAAACTCGGCTATACCTGCAGACAGGAACCTAACATAACTGTCCTCTGAGAGGCTTCACCCAGCAGCTAATAAAAACAGATACAGAGACATACAGCAAACGTTACACAGAGCTCAGGAAATCTTGTGGAAGAGGGGAAGGTAGGAGTCAAAGAGTCAAAGAGTCAAAGAGGGCAAGAAGGCCACAAGAAAACCTACAGAATCAACTAACCTGCACCTATAGGGTTTAACAAAGACAGAACCACCAACCAGAGAGCATGCATGGGATGGACCTAGACCCCTACACATCTGTACCTGATGCACAGCTTGTTCCTTTTGTGGGACTGCTGACACCAGGAGCAGAGGCTGTCTCTGGCTCTGTTGCCTGCCTATGTATACTTTTCCCCTAACTGGACTAGCCTCAGTAGGAGATGGGCCCATTACTACTACAACTTGATATACCAAGGTAGGTTGATATCCATGTGAGGTCTCCTCTTCTCTGAGGAGAAAGGGAGGGGGTGCTGGGGTAGAGAAGAAGACAGGGGAGGAGGAGAAGAGGGAGGAGAAGTTTTGACTGGGATGTAAAGTAAATTAATTAATAATGAAAAAACACAGAAATGTTACCAAAGTAAAAGAAAAAAGAAAGATAAGGGCTGGAGAGATGGCTCCGAAGTTAAAAGCACATACTGTTCTTGAAAAAGATCCTAAGTTTGAGTCCCAGAATCCACATCAGATATCTCACAACTGTCTATAACTCCAACTCCAGAACATCCAACAACCCATATACATGCATACATGAGTAAATAACCAAGTTCTGAATGTTAAGTAGTGGCAGAACACGAACACTAGGAAGGAACTATTTATTTAATGCTTTGAATAAATGCATCCACCCCTGAGTAGGAACCAGCCCAAAGTCCCAATGCAATGCTTGGCCTGCTCATCTCATTTCAGTTACCACCTTCCCTGGTTACTATTAGAGCTACAAATTACCCATTGCATGATGTTTCTCCATCATCCACATGCCATTCCATTTAAATTATGTGTTTTTTCAGTCCTTACCAGGCTGAAAGCAATGTATTTCAATACAAATGAATTCTCTTTGTAAACAAAACAAAACAACAACAACAAAACCAAAAAAACCCAAAAATACAAAAAAACAACAAAGCAGTTGGCCACCCAATTAAAAATACAGAAACACAGACACACAGAAACACACATAGACATACAGAAACATACTGACCTGGACACACTGAGGCGGACAGGCAGACACAGACACACACTGACTCTGACTCACTCAGTGTGTGTGTGTGCGTGTGTGCGTGTGTGCGTGTGTGTGTGTGTGTGTGTGTGTGAATTGTTGTTAACAGTCCCCAGCTGGCCTGGCTCCCACAACCATTTAAAACCTCTCCATTTGGCCTTACATCCCAGAGTTTCTTGGAGGAAAACAGAACTCTGAAATCAGAACCATCTTGGCTGGGCAGTTGCCAAGTCAGCTGCTGCTCCTTAGCCTTCCTTGGGTGGGATGGCATACTACAGGATGCTTCGCACACTACATAAGTAACTCCTTATTGAATAAAGAAAAATTCAGTTTTCAGTGGGAAGAATGAAGAACTGTAAATACGACAGCTTCCTCTTATCTGCTCCTGGCTGTTAAGTACTTCTTAACCCAGTAGGTGGCTCATGGTTTTAAAAATAATATACAAAAATGCCTTACTGTCTTGACACACAATCTGTATGAATCATACAGGGCATGTCTTACTATGCCTATGAGGTAGGTGAGCTGGCACGCTTCCTGTTAAACTTTCACTAGTAAGCTGTCTAGGCAGCAATGGAGGCCAGGTCCACAGAACCCCTCTTACACTAAGCTGAGGAGATAGCCATTTTCTCCTTCCCGGGCTCATCCTGCTTTGTTCAAGACTGAAAAGGACACTTTGCTTACTTTACTGAAAAGTAAGGGATCTGGGGCAAGCAGAAATACAAGCCCTAAAGACATTTCAATTCTCTTCCTGGTTTATTCTTTTATTGCATTTGAAACTGCTGGAAGTAGGGGTCACTGGCTGAGGTCTTGGTGATCTTTACTAAACAGAAAACCATTCAGTAAAGCTAAGTTATTGAGATGCGATTTTATTCATTCAACAATCCCTTTTACCTTCAGCATTTATCTCATGCTCCAGTGACACTTATTACTCTTTAAACAGGACCAAACTGACTAAAATTTGCCAAAATTGCTTCCTAACTTTTAGAAGAGCTGTTGCAAATACAAAACGTCCAGCATTTAACTCAGAAATCTTCATATTTTAGACGGAAAACGAAATCTAACAAGAAATGTTAAAACTTCTGGCTAGACAATAGCTAAAACTATAGGCCTCATAAAAGAGAGAAAAATTACAACAAAAAAAGTCTATTTCTAGCTTTAAAAGAATGTGTTAGTGACATTTAAAGAAAGAAATGCCCTGTTATAAACAACAGATCAAAAAATATTTACAAAAGTACAAATCAGAGAGCACCGAAGCCAATGCTGCTCTCATTTGCTAAGATGTATAAATACTCTGCTTATTTGCTGAACAGCTCGGCTACTCTACTGTGCTTTTTCTCCTGATCTTAAACATGAATTAAAATGTCAAGCCATCTTCCCTCCCCTATGTCTGTGATTGAGGGAGACCTCCTCCCCCTATATATGCTCTTAGAATATCGGGTCTCTTCTTGGTAACTTGCTATCCTTCCTCTGAGTGCCGCCAGGTCTCCCCATCCAGGGGACATGGTCAGAAAAGGGGCACCAGAGTTCGTGTGAGAGTCAGACCTCACTCTCCATTCAACGGTGGAGAATATCCTGTTCGTCGGCTAGGTCTTGGTAGGGGTTCGAAGCTTACTGCCTATATTCTCCTTGGCTGGTGCCTTAGTTTGAGGAGGACCCCAGGATCCAGATCTGCCTGTCATAAAGCTCTTTTTGTAGGTTTCCAGGACCCTGTGGGTCCTACTATTTCCCCATTCTTCCATGCTGCTCTCGCCTAAAGTCTCAATAGGATGTCCTCTCCTCTGACCCACTTTCTTGGTAAGTAAAGATTTTCATGGTACGTATCCCTTGGACTAGTGTTTTGATATAAGTGAGTATATACTGTTTGTCTTTTTGCTTCTGGGTGAACTCACTCATTATGATAATTTCTAGATCAATGGGAGGGAGGGAAGAATGGGAGGAAACAGGGAAAGGGCTAACAATCGAGATGTAATATGAATAAATTAATAAAAAAAGAGGGGGAGAAAAACAGAGAAAAAAAGAAAAAGAAAAAGAAAAATCCAGGCATAATAATACCAAAATTATTAATAAAATACTCTTTAAAACACACACAAAAAAATGTCAAGCCATCTTTCAAGACAGCAGTGGAGATGAAACACCTCTAAAGCATTCCTGAGGGACAAGGGAAATGAGCTTCCCACCGTGGGAGCTCACAGGACCCTTATGGAAAAGGAAGCTTTAATTCCACTTTTGGGGCAATTCAGTAACATCAGACAAGATCCTGCAGGGCCGCCCTCCCTCTCCTGCTCCAGAAGCGAAGTTGCTTTCTCTTTGCCAGTTAGCATCGTGTTATGTGTGCCTCCTAGAAGTGCCTTGTTGTAGGTGCTCACAGAGGCCAGTGCCTTGTAATGAAGAGATGTTGTTGGCACCCCAGAAGGAAGCTCCTTTGAACACATGCATTTATAGACTCGCCAAATTTTGATGTCAGTAAAACCAAACGTCTGAAGGGATTTTAAGTTACAGTAAAATGACTCTATCTCTTTAATGTTCCAGGAAGCATCAAGTCAACTTAATATTTTTCCTTTCAAACAACATCATGTTTTGGTAACCACAGAAGCAACAACATAACAAAAAGTACTCAATAAAGAACACTGCGTGCTCTAAATGTGGAGGGCAGCGGGAGGCCTCATGCTCAAGTTCTGACTGGCAACAACTGCAGAACAGTTTGACTTGATAGCATTAAGCTGAAAATGATAAAAGAGCTCATTATTCTTTCAGTTAGCTATGAAAGAGACCAAAGAAATTCCCATAAAAGTTCAAAATCCAGCACTACCAAACAGCATACCATTTGGATACATAGAAATATGAAAAGGGTTTAAGGAAAGCCCAAAGGTAACCATGAAATAAGAGCCCAGGGAAAGAAGGTTCTAAGATCAGAGAGGCCCACATGGGGGTTTCAAAGATATGGGTAATAGCCAATTTCTTGGGCTGGGCGTCAGGTCCACAGGTGTTCATTTTATTATTACCCTTTATAACCCACAAATTTATTATGTCCTTCTTTAAAACATATATGAAACACTGCACTGTAAAAGATGAAAAACACAAGGGGGGGGGGATAAAGGGCAGCTAAAGAAATGGAAGCCTATCATACTCAAAACTTAATTATCAGCAACATAAACACATTTCCAGGTAGAAAGAAACTGAGTTCTTCTCTAAGTCAAGTGGGATTAGCTTAATGGCAAAGTAATGATCACCATGTGTGCTCATGAGATGGCCAGGCTCTGGGTTATTGTGGGCCTAAAGTCCTGCCTAATATGAAGGGTGACAACAGAGCCTTGAACCAAAGGCCACTACTGAATAGAAAACCTTTTTACTCTGCACCCGTTATGCATCTATTCTAGATTGCTTAAGATTCCTTTCAAGTATATGGAGACTGTGTTACACTGGCCCGTCGCTCCTACTGACCACTTAAGGGAGAAAATCTTCAATTTCATAGGTTCCAATCAAGACAGGGGGTATAGGATACAAAGAAGGAAATCCTAGCCATAGCAGGGTTGGTTGCTTACAGAAAATGTTTGCATATATTCTAATTATCTCTATCACAAGCTTAAATTAGCAACACACTGTTTCCACTGAAGTGCTTGACTGCTTGTACATTTTAAATTTTTATTTTATTTTAATGTGCATGGGTATTTTGCCTACATGTGTGTCAGGTACCATGTGCATGTCTGCTGCTCAGGGAGGACAGAAGAGGAAAAACAGCCAGTGCTTTTAGCTTATGAGCCCTCGTGCCAGCCCCTGTGTGCACATTTCCTACCATACAATTCCAGCAGCCTCAAGAAAGCACTTCTATAAGGCCTAGAAAACGTGCACTTATACAACAGTAGGTAAAAACATATTGGCTTTTATCGCCCTCTAAAAGCATACAAAAAAAAAAAAAAAAATCAATTCTTTTCAGCTGTTTCATCCAAGGAAAAAAAAAAAAAAAAATGCTTTGTGCTAAATGTGCAGTTTTAGGCTGGGCTTCATCAGCATCTCTTGGTCTGGGGAGTGGGATGTGGCAGGCAAGTGTTACAAACCATGTTCATGGTCACATTGTCCTATATAAGGGTGAATACAGAAGCTGTCTTCTGAGAGCTACTTAAACTATCTCTAAATCTTATTCCTGGACACTCATTAGCTAAATTTTCAACCTATGTTATATGCTTTTTAGAACATATGGGGATATTTTATGTGACAGTTCATTTTTCTGGAAGAGTATTCAACTAAAAATAAAATTAGTTCTAGGGCTAGATAAATGGCATAGTGGGTAAAGCGCTTGCTGCTGAATTTCTATTTCCAGAATCCACATAAAGCTAGATGCAGTAGGCCACATGTATGATGTCAATCCTCTACTAGGGGACGAGAGGAGACATCATCGGAGGCACTGTCGTGGGCAGCTGGCCTGCAGAACGAAGCAGCACGAAGAAAAGCAGCAGAGACTCTGCCAGGCGAGGAGCAAAGCAAGGACATCTAATGTTGTTTTCTAGTCTTCACATATGCACATCTGTAACCATGTCCATATACAGGCACACACACACAAAGGGGTGAGGGGGAGGAAGAGAGGGTTCTGGTAAGACAATACAAAAACTAGATTTGGCACTTATATTTATTTATCTAAAAATCACTGGAAACCTATTATGGAGATGGGGACAAATTTCAATGACACAGTGTCTGCCCTCACTTGCTGATATGTGGAATGATTTTCAGAAGGACGAAGTTCTAATGCATAGAAAGATATGTCAAATCCCTACCCCTTCTCGGGTTCTCAATGACCTGTGATTTATCCTCTCAAGTAACTGGCATGGGGAGGGACAAAAGGAATTTCCATCCTAGAAAAAGAGGAAAGCAGTTAAGTTTCTGACTGGGAGTTTCCTGCTAAGTGTCACAAGAATGTCAAGTGCGTGAGAGTAGCAGAGAACAAGGAAGGAGCAAATCTCTTGGAGAAAACTATTCCAGAGAATTCACATTTGAACACGACATTAAAAATAGGTTACCAGGACGGGGCATTTCCAAGAAAAATCTAATAGAAAAGGCAAGCTACTGGGGGTCGGGGGGGCACTTGGAAATGCTACTGAAAAAATGAGGATTTGGGACACTGGAGATGAGTAAGGTAATGAAGGGTAAGTTGAAAATGATACAGGGCCAGTTTAGAGAGTGAATGGGAACCCTTTTCATTAGGGAACCCATCCTACAGATCCAAAAGTAATAAGGTGTGTGTGTGTGTGTGTGTGTGTGTGTGTGTGTGCGCGCGCGCGTGCACTCAATAAAAGAGTAAAAGTAGTGACCATGACATATGAAGAATCTGAAAGGGCTGGTTCCATAGAAAACTGAGAGTGGTTCAAGTGATTCCTGGGTCTGGGGAGAAGAGCATGGTCAGGGAATAGGGACATGGGCTGCAGCCAGGTGGCAGAATGATTTCTGTTGCCCAGCTGAATGAATATTGCTACCCATAGTCTATTGCATATTTAAAGGTATTGATTTAAAATGTCTTAATTAATATTTATTAAGACAATATTTCAGATGTTCTGTGAACAAAAAAATAATAAGCTTAAGTGACAGATGTGCCAGTTGGCCAGATTGATCATTATCCTGTGCATAGATAAGCTGAAACATCACATCGTACACTATTCACCTGTACAATTAAATCTCAATCAAAAGTAAAGCCAGACATGGTGCAATACACATGTTATTCCAGCAGTGGAAAAGCTGAGACACACGATAGGGAATCTGAAGCCAGCCTAGGCTACAAAAAAGCAATGATATTAGTAGAGACCATGGAAACACTGTATCTGGTCTTACTGCAGCACACGTAGAAAGATATTCACTCTTCCATTTATACATGCAGTGTACAATCACAAACACTTACGGCACTTTGATTTAGGCTGCTCTGATCCTAGGGTTGGTGTAGTTCTCCTGGCCTCATTTTTAACTTTGTCCTTTTGTGCTTTAGGGCACTGCTTCTTTTCGAATCAACCTAGGCAACCCAGGCTTCAGGCCACGGTAAGGTTGTCACCCCAGCTGCAGGTGTGTTACAGAGAAAACTGACAATAATCTGGATGTGGGGACTTCCTGAGATGATAGAAAAGGGAAGCCTGAACTGGGGAAAGCTGGGGGAAGGAGAGTGTAAAAACGGGAAAAGTGGTTAAAGACTACGCTCCATATGCTGAGTGGTGGTGGTGGTGCACGCTTTTAATCCTAGCACTCAGGAGGCAGAGGCAGGCAATCTGAGTTCAAGGCCAGCATGGTCTACATGATGAGTTTCAGGACAACCAAGGCTACTCAGAGAAACCTTCTATCAGAAAACAAGACAAAACAAAAGAAGTTCACAATACTAGTGACATGTGTCCCAGAGGGTCCCAAAGAAGAGAGCTAAGATGCACTGATAGGAACTAAAGACTTTGCTACTAAAGTCCTTTAGACAAACTAGGGCCAGAGTTTACTGCAGGCCAGATACAATAGTACTTAAGTTATATACTCCATTTGTATAAAACTAGAAACAATTAATTCTGGTGTTAGAAGTCAGGACTATGGATAACTCTGAAGACATAGACTAGGAGGAATCACAGCGGCCTTTGGGGTGGCAATGAAGTGCGACCTTTAAACCTGGGTAGAGGTTACATAAGGTAGATTCATGAGGGAATAATTTATTTATCAAGAAAGTGCAGTTATAATTGGTGTTTTATGGGTATGTGCATACTTTAATTAAAAAGACATACCTAGGGTCTCTGCTACACAGATATTTAAGACCATCTAATAGATGAGTAAAAAGCAGCCTATGGGCCAAGGCAACCCCACCACTCTGTCTGTGACTTGACTGATGGGAGGTAGAGTGGCTTCATCCCTGCAGGTGCAATCTGCAAAGCACTCGCTGACCCATCTTCAGAACAGTTTTATGAGGAAAGTGAGGCAAACATCTCATTTTACAGATGAGGAAGTGGCAGAGGACAGAAAGGTGAAACGCGAGGGTAGCAAAATAATAAGGCAGCAAACCAGGACTAAGATCTAGGCCAGTAGCTCTTCATATCGTCTTATTTCTTTACAGGAAGGGGAACAGGAAGAACTCTATTTCTGTGTTATTATATGTACTGTACCGGATCATCTCTGATGCTCCATGAAGCAAGTCAGGAGAGTAGACATACTGTAAGACTTTACTGAAGTACACTTAAAAATATGCTTTAATTCAGGATGTTCAGATTATGAGATGGGACACTTGCTTAACTATGTTCATGGCAGCTTTATTTGTATAAGCCAGAAACTAGAAACAACCTAGACGCCCCTCAACCAAAGAATGGATAAATAAATTGTGGTACATTTACATAATGGAATACTACTCAACTACTAAAACCAATGACATCATGAAATTTTCCAGCAAATGGATGAAAATAAAAAAGACCATCCTCAGTGAGATAACTCAGACCCAGAAACATAAACATGCTATGTGCTCACTTATAAGTAGATATTAGGCATAAAGGACAGGATAGTCATGCTACAGTCCACAGACTCAAAGAAGCTAAGTAACAGGAAGGCTCAAGGTATAGGGGTGTGTGTGTATGTATGTATGTGTGTGTGTGTGTGTGTGTGTGTGTGTATGTGTGTGTGTGTGTGTGTTCGAATCTCACTGAGAAGGATAAATAGGTTAGACATTGTGGGTGGATGGGGGGAGAGGACTGTCCAGGGGTGGGGATAGAAATTGGACCAGAAGGGATCAGGTAGGGAGAGAATAGAGGGAGAGAGTACTGAGACAGACGACTGGAACAGGGGTTGGGAGGAGGAGCATCTCTGCGACAAACTAGAAACTTAGAGCTGAAAATCCCAGGAATCTATGAAAGTGACCTTGCAAGACTCCTAGATATGGGGAATTGGAACCTGAATCAGTCACCCCTGTAACCAGGCAAGACTACCAATGGAGGAAATAGAACACCAACCCAGCCACAAAACCTTCAACCTACAATTTGTCTGGCCTACAAGATGGTGTAGAAATTGAAGGAATGGCTAACCAATGACTGGTCCAGCTTGAGACCCATGCCATGACAGGGAGCCCTCCCCTCACACTACTAATGATATTCTGCTATACTTGCAGATAGGAGCCTAGCATAACTGTCATCAGAGCGGCTTTACCCAGCAACTGATGGAAACAGACACAAGAGACCCCCAGCCCAACATTAGGCAGAGCTTGGGAAATGGAGCAAAAGAGAGGAGGAAAGACTCTAAGAGCCAGAGGGGTCACGGGTACCAGAAGAAAACCTACAGAATCAACTGATCTGGGTCCAAAGGGGCTCACAGAGCCTGACCTGCCAACCAGGGAGCCCGCATGGGGCTGTCCTCGGCCCTCTGCACATGTGTTAGTGTTAGGTAGCTTGGTCTTCATGTACAACTCTTAACAGTGGGAGCAGAGCTGTCTCTGACTCTGCTGCCTGCCTTGTCGCCCTTTCCCCCTACTGGGAAGCCTCACCTAGCCCTAACAGGAGAGGATGTGCCTAATCCTACTGCAACGTGAGATACCAGGATTGGCTGATATGCATGGGAGGCCTCCCTTTTCTGAAGAGAAAACAAGGAGGAGAAGAAACTGCTACTGGGATAATTAATTAATTAAAAATATGCTTTAAGCAGCCTCAAAATAAACAGTGACTTTTCATAAATTTATCTACGAAAGAATGTGGACAGTAAGATAGTGATAGATATCACTAGTATAAATTACTGACTTAAAGCACATCAGTCATTCGATCTCTTGCAGGCGGACGGCAAGGGGGGGATTGCTGGGAAAAAAAAAAAAAAAAAAAAAAAAAAAAAAGAAACTTCACAGTTAGATGCTCCACTTACCTAGAAGTGTCTGTTTATCTTGGGAGGAGTCAGGCTCTGAAGAGCACCTGCAGGACCGGAGGACGATCACTCCACCAAGCACACCATCTTCACTGGCAAGGAAAGGTGAACCTGGGTAGAAAAGACTGGCAGTCACTTTCAGTGAATTTTCTTTTTTCACTTTCAATTTCCACTTGATTACTAGAAGAAAAATGTGGCACAAATAAGAACTTGAAAGATGCCCAGTTTCTGACAATCATTGTTCATACCTCATATACACTTGACGGCAAAGGCAGTCTTGTGCCTGAACAGGAGCCATTTGGCAAAGGCAGTGCTAGATACTGCCAAGACGACATGAGCTGGGGAGAGCGTGTGCAGTGGTGTAGTGGGAATGGAACTGAAACACCACCAGATTAAAGGACCAAAGCAGCCACACACACAAGAATGCCCAGCACAACCCTTTCATCAACTCTTGGGGATCCTGCACAAGGCTTTCCGGGCTGCCAGAGGCGCACCACCAAAAGCTTTGATTTACTACCTTAAATTCAATTTTAAACAATAAGCCACAAAGTTTATTACAAACATTTTAAAATGCTCCTGATGGTTTACACAAATAAGGGTGAAGCTGAACGTCTATTATGCTGGTCTGGTGGTTAGAAGCAGCCCAGCCTCCTTGAGATCGCACACGCGCTGAACCACTGTGAGCACTTCAAGAGCATTCCATTTGAAAGGCCCTCATTTTTCTTCCCCAAGGACATCTTCTTGAACATCTGGCATAGCAAGTGAGCACGTGGAGAACAAATGCAAAATTAACCCAACAACTATCAAAGAAAGTAGTAAAAATAAGACCAACCAAATTGGATTTGGGGAAACTTCTGGTTAAATTTAGTAGATTAAATACATGTATTTATCTCCACTCCCTCCTCAAATCCCAAGGAATGTCTGGTGGAAAAGGAAAGGGGGATAAAGATGACCCAGAATGTTTAAGTGGGGAAAAAAGGGCAGATATTTGGGGAAGAAAATTAGACAAGCAGCTATTATGTCCCTTACAGACCTAGTATACTGGCTAGTTTTTATGGCAAGTTAACACAAGCTACAGTTATCTAGGAAGAAGGAATATTAATTTTTAAAAAATGCATCCACAGGATTGGCTTGTAGGAGGTCTGTAGGGCACTTTCTTGATTGACGATTGATGTGGGAGGGCCCAGCTCTCCACGGGGTGTCACCGCTGGGCGTGGTCCTGCGCACTATAAGAAGCAGGCAGAGCAAGCCACGACAAGCAAGGCAGTAAGTAAGCCAGCCTCTGCCATGGCCTCTGCTTCAGCTCCCATATCCAGGCTCCTCCAATGCCGGGGTGCGATGTGGAGCTATAAGCTCATAGACGCTACTTTTCTCCCCAGCAGCTCTTGGTCATGGTGTTTATCACAGCAACAGAAAGACGAAGATACGTATGAAAGTTAAAACCCAAGTTTCCATAGAATAGACGGAACTTGTAGTAGAAGGAACCTTCAAAAAACCATCTAGTTTAGCTACAAAACTGAAAGGGATCAGAAACCGGCTTAGGTCTCCTCTGGTGGAAAAGGTTCAGGATAACATGAAGGTCATCAGTTCAATGTCTGGAAGAATCCCTCAGAACAGTAGCCAGCAAACTGTGGTTGTTTAAAATGAGTAAGAAAGAAAGATAAGAGAGGAGAGGAAAAGAGCAAGGGGAGGAAGTAAGTAGGTGGCAGGGCCATAATGAAGCTTTTTACAGAAAGCCTGCTGTCCCCCAGTTAGGATTACGATTGCTGTGACCATGTCCATCCACACCAACTTGGGGGGGGGGGGCGGGGAAGGTTTATCTGGCTTATGTGTCCACATCACTCTTCATCAATAAAGGAAGTCAGGACAGGAACTCAAACAGAGCTACATGGGTAACAAAACATAATCCCAAATTAAAAATCTCTTAATTTTTTTTCTTTCTAATTTGCTATATATATCAAGTCAGTAAGTCGTTGGCCATGTGCAGTGCAAATATTTTTTCCTAATTTACTAACTGCTTTGATTTTACTATTGATTCTTCATGTTTTGCTTACTTGTTTTTTATGCTTATGCAACTGATTTGTCAACCTTTCTTATTTAAGGCTTCAGCATTGTGAGTTTTACAGAAATGGCTTCTCTAATGGTTAAATTATGAAAATGTTTTGTCCATGTTTTCTACAAATACTTTACAACTACAGACTTTAATTTTAAGACTTAAAACTTCTGAAATTAATTTTGGGATAAAGATTTTGGTAGAGAGCTTGTGGTAGACTTATTCTCCCTAGATGGTGACTAATTGTCTAATAAAAATTTGTTGAAAAATTCACTCCTTGTCTACTGGCTGAAAAATGTACTTTTTCTACTGACTTAACTTTTTTTTTTCTGCTTTAAAATATATTTTATCATATATTAATTTTTCATATGTATTTGAACCCATAAATTATTAAAATGATGCATGCTGCTCTCATATACAGTATATAAATTTACTCAGAGTCTTTGATTGGGCTGACTTCTTCTCATTATAAATTATATGAAATAATCTTTTCAGCTTTCACGGGCTTTTTTAAAATAGCACTCCTTAATAGCCTGGCCTTATATTCTTATTAAAATTTTTATCTGAGCACAATTTAATTAAATTATATGTGATTTTCACCTATAAGTCAAATATGTTGATAAAATTTCCCTTGATAGATGCTTGATACCTCTACTCCTAAGCTTTGATGAAATACAAGCAATTGTAGAATGGCCTCTGATAAATAAACTTAACTACAAATTTTTTCAGTTTTCACTATTTCTATTGTATTTACCTATCTTACCTTACAACCTATCTTACTTACCACCATCCATATTTCTAAAATAAACAAAAAGATTCATGCTGAGTGGCCTTAAGCTTGATCTCACAAAACAGAACAAAAATCAAGCACAACAAAATAAAAGCCCTCGTGTTTGGAAGAGAGACTGGATGCCCTGTTGCCTATGAGTAAGAGTAAAACACTCTGAATTGGGAAAGTTCTGATTTAACTAGTCAAAAGTACATGAACGATTTCACTGAGTCAGTATTTAAAACATGTAAAGCATTTTAAAACAATTCTGAAGGAAAAGAGGCTTTGCTTATTATATTCAAGATCCCATGTGCATACTAAACCACATGCCCTTTCCGATATGGTGCAGGATGTCTCCCAAAACTCAAGTGTTTAAGAGCAGTGTGCTTTGCTTCAGTTGTATGTTCTGTTTTCGCATATGAAGGCCAAATTTCCAAAAATACAGATAAACACCTCGAAGAGTCTCTCCCAATCTCTACATAAAGATCTTAAATGGCATTAGATTAATAAGAGCACCACACACCTTCTGGTATTGTTATTGTATGTTTTCCCTTTTTGACTTGTTTTCCAGGACAGTCATTTGCCCAGAGTACAAACTCTACTAACTTTCACTCTGTAAGCTATTTATTGCACATAAGCCCATAACATCGAAAAACAGTTACTCACCACTCATTCTGTTTGGAGATGGTGACATTTTTTTTTAAACGCTCACATGGAAGAACACCCAGTGGTCAGAACATTGTAGGTTCTCAATATGTTACAGGATCCCAGAGAATTACTGAAAGGCATGGAAGCACCATGCCCCTGGTATCAACAACAATATGAGACAACTAGTTCTGGGCACAGAAGAGAATTTTGGCATACCAAGAAGTTAAGAACTAGTTCACCAAGAAAAGGAAGATGAGTCAGGTGTGGAGAGCAAGGGAACAATGACGCTGAAAGTACCCAGCATTATAAAGGAAGAGAAATACACACACACACACACACACACACACACACACACACACACGAGAGAGAGAGAGAGAGAGAGAGAGAGAGAGAGAGAGAGAGAGAGAGAGAGAGAGAGAAACTAAACTGAAAAGATGAGACTCCAATAGTTAGCATCTAGTAGGACAAAGTACTTCACTTTGCTGAAATTGGATGACTAATAAAAAAACCAGAAATTGTGGTACAAGAGTAGTTTTGGAATCCTGATGGCTCAGTGGGTCAAGAAGACTTTATCACTTTCTGAGAGCTTTTGTTTGCTTGGCAAGCTAGGAACACAGTAGGCAAAGAAATCAGGGAAATCCTTGTCAACTGGAATTCCAACCACATTCTTCATTGTTTCAAACAGCCAAGCAAATGCTTCTAGACCTCAGTTCCCATTCCCTGCCCACTCAAAGTGTCATAAACGTTTTTCTTTTATTCTATATAATAAAAGAAAGGCATTTGCCAAAGGTGATACATCACCTCAGAATGTATTATAGATAGCACTATTACTTCTCTTTCACTTATTTTTGGAGTATTTAAGAGTATTATTAATTACTTATCCTATCTGGGTACTTTGTATAAGTCAATAAAAACAAAAAAGACACAAAGTCCTGTGTCCCATGTTACATGCTATGAAGACAGCCAAGCAAATAGATAGTTAATGTGGAACTGCTTAAAACAACTCCATGGAAAATCAAATCAGCAGCTACAATGGAGACTTAAAATGGAAGAATCCACTGCTAATGGGGCTTTCTGAAGGTGTTTGAAAGACAAAGAAAAAACAAGAGAAAGGTTATAGAGGAAGGCATTACAAGCTAAAAGACTAGGACAGGCCAAGGTCCCGAGGAGTAAAAGAATCTGAGAACTTAGAAAAACAAAAAGATGAAAAAGGCCAACCTAATGGACAAGGCCTGTAATGAGGCTGATGGGTCAAGCAGTAATTAATATCTCACAGGCCACGGAGTGTTTACCTACCGACATTTTCATCTTTACATAGTGGAAAGCCATCAGAGGGGTGAGAAACTCACATAGCTGTTCTGCAGAGGACAGGTGGGTCAGGTAGCCGCTACAAGAAAGGGTATGAAGACCGCCAAGGAGGCTTCTGAGAAGGACTAGGTGAGAGTTTCTTAGGGAGTGTGGAGATTTTCTCTGAACAACCTCCTATCCTTTGGGCCTAGTATAGCATGTCAAGGTGGCTGAAGGCACACTGTTCCTCCTTGTAGTGCTAAATTATGCTGCAGCAGATGCTGCTTAGGATAAAAGTGAGGCAAGAAGATATTTGAATGGATTCAGCTAGGTGGACAAAAAAGAGCAGCTTCTCGGCAGGAGGCCCATGTGCCACCCTGAAATGTGTTCAGGTAGTTACTGACTTCACTCCCCCACTTAAGACAGGTCATTTATATGTCCACTTATCATGATATAACGCCAATGAAGTGCCCTGAAGATGGATGCCAGAATTCTGGACATCTTGAGATGGGCTGCTACAAAATTCTCTGGTCTAAAGTTCTGAATTCCCTCCCCCTTCTTGCCAGTCTGCAGGGCTCTGTTTATCTCTAGAATTCTCTCTGCATCCTAATTTAGCAAAGCTTAAGTTTGTTAACCTTAGAGTAATGTCTATTTTTTGGCTGCTGCTGCTCCTCCTCCTGTCCTCTTTCTTTCTTCTTCTTCTCCTCCTCCTCCTCGTCTTCTTCTTCATCTTCAACTAAATAAAGTCCCAAACTTCTTTTTCACCTTGGTTATGGAATTTTAGTGGTTCTGCATCATTAAGTGGCATATTTATATATATTTCATACATGGCCAGTGAGGAACCCTTTACTATGTCTAATAAATAAAAAATAATCTATGAATTTAAATAATAAATTTCTTCAAACTGGCAGGGAAAATGAGATCCACAATGTAGAGAATAAGTGACCTTGGAGTCAATTGGAAAATATACAACACAACCCGTACACTTAAGGCTCAGGGAAAATCTAGGAGGAGGAAGCAGAAAGATTTTAAAAGCCAGAGGACTAGGACACCTGTTGCAAAATAGTATCTACTAGATAGAATAGAAAGATGCACCAATGAAAGATCACTGTTGGGGCATGGCCTGGTACTTTTTATTTGATTGCTAATTATTTTCCCCCCCTGAGGTCTACTTGCTGTCTTATACCAGCAGACACTTACCTCAAAATGACATTTGTAACCTTGCCTTAGAAATTATTCCTGATTGGCTGGTTAAAAGGCCTAAACCTGGGTAGGGCAGAATGGGATAGGTGTGGCCAAAGTTCATGGGCTTTGGGGAGATAAGAGGCTCTTGGGAGGAAGCAGACATGTACAGGAGGAGGAGAAGAAAAAGGATCACCATGGAATAGGAAAGAGACATGTAGGCCAAGAGGGGGAACTCTGGAGTGCCACATGGAAAGAAACGGCCCAGATGAACAACATTAGCAAGCATTTTGGAATTACGGACTGGAGTTGACCCAGTAGGAACTATTAGAAGCAGAAGGCATGGGATGGAGGCTGGAAGATAATGGAAGATAGTTTAGGGGGTTAATATCTACCATGCTCCAGGTGAAATAAGGCTGTTGTAAATATATCAGGTGTCTATGTCCTTATTGATTGTGAAAGCAAGTTAAATAATACTGCTGTAATAATTATAAGCCTAGTAAGAAACATTTATTAAACCATAATTTTACATTTTTTAATTTTTTAAAATTATAATTTATTTACATTACATCTCAAGAGTAATCCCCTCACTCTTATCTTCCTGTTCTCACTCTCCCTCCCTCTTCCACCCTATTTCCTTCCCCTAGACTTGTGACCGATCGGGTCCTCCTGCCCCACCATCTGACCTCAGCCATACTTTTAAATTAACAGCAACAATCACTAATGTGGTTGCCTACACAAGATCTGTACAATGAAATATGAGTGACATGCCAGTATGGATACAGGAAACTTCTCAAGGCTTTCCAAGAGACAAAGAGCTCCAGGTGGTTAGGACTACCACGAGAAGAACAATCAGTTTCCTCTGAAGACAAGCCCCCTGGTTGTTATCCAGTCCCAAGTGGTCAGGCCTAACCACACGAACATGCATGACTAATAATAATTAATAACGAGGCTCATGAATTTGAAAGGGAGGCATGAGAGAAGTTGGAGGGGAGAAAAAAAGGGGTAGAAATGAAATATGTAACTCATGAATGAAATCTTAAAAAAAAAATCTGAACAGAAATACCTGAACTGAATTTTAGTTAAGATTCAGAGGCACCAAACATTTATAGGGGAGTTTTATTACACACTGATGCCTAGAGCTGTGCTTTTAGAATCTTATTTAAAGACATTTTATTACTAACAAAAGTTGCATGCCATTTCAAAGAAAATCGTCATATGTTACAAAAATGTGGGCAGAAGCTATGAATTCCAAGGAAAATAGAAAAGGGCCAAGTTATATGAGAAAAGCTTCTCAAATTCATTCATGAAGAAAAGACAAAAGTACCGGACATAGCGGCACATGTCTTTAATTCCAGCACTTGGGAGGCAGAAGCAGGCAGATCTGTAAATTCAAGGCCAGCCTTCTTTACTCAGAAGATCACCCAAGGCAAGACAGTGAGACCTTGACTCCAAAAGTACATATAAACAAATAAATAAATTAAAAGGCCAGAGGCAAAGGGGATACAGGAAGGAGGGGAAAAGTCCACATATCCTTGTTTGCTGACAGTAAGATGTTTCTACACAAAAGACTCTAAAATTTCCATGGGGAATTCCTATATATGATAAACGCTTTTCATCCAAGTGGAAAGATACAAAATAAGCACATAAAAAAGAGTAGCTTTCCTACCAACAAGCTGAGAAATGAATCAGGAAAACAAACAATTCACAACAGCCTCAAAAAAATAAAAATCTTGGAATAACTTTAACCAAACAACTGAAAAGTTAGTATAAAAAAGCTTTAAGATGTTGAAGAAGGAAACTGAAGAAGACATCAGAAGATGAAAAGATCTTCCTGCTCAGAGCCTGGTAAGATTAATACTGTGAAAATGTGTGATGTAATATGTGAAAACATCCACCCTATCCAAAGCAATTTACAGATTTACTGCAATCTCAACCAAAACTACATTACAGTCCTTCAAAGTCACTGAAACAATAACCTTAAAATTCATATGGGAAAACACAACTACATCCATCCTACCTCCACAAAACAAAAACAGGATCGCTATCACATTCTGAACAGTAAAAGAACAAAATGCAATTGAAGAGCCAAGCATTAAGTCCACACACTTACAGATAAATGAGTTTTTGATGAAGAAGCCAAAAGAAAAAACAGCTTCTTCAATAAATGATCAAAACATATGGCTGTAAATAAAAGAATAAAAATAGATGCATATTTTCTGGTAAGTGAAGACTTTCATGAGACATGCCTTTTGGTCTAGTGCCCAATTATAAGTGAGTATATACCATATGAGTCTTTCTGCTTCTGGGTTAACTCACTCATTATGATCGATCACTTCTAGTTCCATTCATTTGTCCTCAAATTTCGGAATTTCCTTGTTTTTAATAGCTGAGTAGTATTCCACAGTTTCTTTATCCATTCTTCAACTGAGGGACATATAGGCTGTTTCTAGTGGAAAAGATGTGAGGACATCCTACTGAGACTCTAGGTAAAAGAAATATAGAAGATGGGGAAATAGAAGGACCCAGAGGGTCCTAGAAACCTACAAGAAGAACATCTTGATGGGTAGATCGGGGCCCAGGAGGGTCTGCTCAAATTACTGCACTAACCAAGGACAATACAAGTAGTAAACACTGAACCTCTACTCTGATCTAAGAATTGATAGCCTATGGTTATATAGTGGGGGAGGAGGTCCCCCTCGGTCTTAGACCTAGGGGAGGGGAATAGGGTGAAAGTGGGAGGGAGGGAGGAACGGGAGGATACAAGTGATGGGATAGCAATTGAGTTGTAATCTGAATAAATTAATAAAATTAAAATTTAAAAAATAGATGCATATTTTCATCCTGCACAAAACTTAGAAGTTAAAATTTAACTCATGGACCTCAAAATGAGACCTGATATCCTGAATCTGATAATAGATAAAAGTAGGAAATAGACTTAAACTAACTGGCACAGCAAAGAACCTTCTAAACAGGACTCCAGTAGCTCAGGCATTAAGACCAACAACCAATAAATGAGGCTCTATTAATCTAAAAAGCTTTTGTCTATCAACTGAAAGCATATGCAGGTAGAGTCGATGGCCACACTCTGCCAAGTCAGGGTAAGCAAGTACTCAATAGTTCCTGCCCTGCAAACAAGTCTGGCAGAGATATTAGGCCAGAAAGCTGAAGATGAGGCTCCAATGTTATAAAGTGTATTGGGTGACCGGTCAGGCAGTAAACTGTCTTAAGTCAATTTGTACATTTTGGAAGCAACTAACCCACACTGCTGGTTCACTCAGGAATTTAAGTTTTATTCCTTCTCATGTCTGAGGGGCATTGAAGACCAGATAGTATAGTTTTACAATCAAGTTTAGTTGGTTACAGGACAAAATTGTTTTAGATCAAGATAAAGAAGTTAAATTATTAGAGTTGAGATAAGATAGATATTGAATTTCATTCAGAAATTTAGACCCAACAAGACAGGAACGATGTTTACTTCAAGCTGGACAAATACAAAGAACCAAACTACTATGAATGTAACATTTATAGAACTCATGACTCTCATGACTGTCACACGGTTCACCCTGCTGTATGTAGTTTGTTTTATCCATGTGTAATAAAATAAATGTATTTGAAAAAAAAAAGAAGAAGCTGAGAAACAGATCTGCCACAAGACCCGAGCACACCACTGATGGACATATACCCAAGGAGCTCTTCTTCTTACTACAGAGCTATCTGCCCGTCCATATTCACTGCTGCTCTACTAATGATAGCCAAAAATTGGAAACAGATGACGTGAGCATCAACTGATGGGTAAACAGTGAAAATGAAGTAATTTACGCAATGGAGTATCATTCAGTTCCTAAAATATAGAAATTATGAAATCCACAGGAAAATGGATAAAGCTAGAAACACATATTGAGTTAGGTTAGCCAGAACCAAGAAAGCCAAGCATTCCATGTTTTCTCTTACACGTGAATATTAGCTTTTAAGCTTTAGATATGTGTGCTTTCATTCAAGTTATCCTAAGAGGTTAGACAGCTAGTAAAAGGCCAGGGAGGAGGAGATGATCTTCCAAGAATGAATAGAATACAGTGTTATAAAGGGATAAAGAGAAAATAACAGGAGGATTAAATGGGTTACGGAATGGGATGGCAAGGTAGAGGGGGAAATATGGTAAGGCATAACTACACTCAGCCTTTTGAAAAGCCATATAGAAATCTGTAATACTATAGAAGCTTTCTAAAATAACTAAATATATAAAAGTAGTTTATATGTAGCTATCACATAATGAGGAACACAATAACCCAACTAAACATTCATATGCCACCAAATAAAATCATCAGTGCCAGGAATGAGTTACCTTTTTTTCAGCTGCTGGCCACTGTAATCCCACAGACCCCCTTCAGAGATTACAAGATAAGCCATTTCTACTGGTTATGCTCCATAACCTGATATAAGACCTTGCTGTCAAACACACCACATACTTAGGTCACAGAACATGAAGAAATCCAGCTGGTCCTCAAGTGGAAGCTTTAACCCCACTGGCTAGTATTGGCAATGCTGAAAGCTGATGTATATGTAATCATTAGCCACACAGAGCTAGAAACTGCATGAGCTACAACAATGATCTGCGTGTAAGATATGGCCACCAGTGAATAGTAGCACAAATGTTAGGAGGACTGAAGCATTTCTGGTTACATTTAAGGCTTCCTCCATGAGATGTGCCCCATAGCTGACACTGCTAATGAGGCCAAGAACCTAAGGCTAAGTCATAGGCTCAAGGGGAAAATCTACTATTATCTGCTAAATGAACATAGCAGTGAAACAACTCCTGGAGAGATGTTGTTATATACCAGGGTACTCCTAAAACTGTGTCTTGCTCTCAATAGAGAAGCTACTTCTTGCAGTAGACAGTAATTAATAGAGAACCCCACAAGTAAACAACATGTAGAAAATAAAGACTTTGAAAGGCTAACAATTGAGATGTTATATCAAGACACTAGTACATGGGATACGTCCCATGAAAAACTTTACTTACCAGGAAAGTGGGTCAGAGGAGAGGACATCCTATTGAGACTTTAGGCGAGAGTAGCATGGAAGAATGGGGAAACAGTAGGATCCAGAGGGTCCTGGAAACCTAAAAGAAGAACTTTATGACAGGCAGATCTGGGTCCTGGGGTCCTCCTCAAACTAAGGCACCAGCCAAGGAAAATATAGGCAGTAAGCTTCGAACCCCTACCAAGACCTAGCCGATGAACAGGATATTCTCCACCGTTGAGTGGAGAGTGAGATCTGACTCTCACACGAACTCTGGTGCCCCTTTTCTGACCACGTCCCCTGGATGGGGAGGCCTGGTGGCACTCAGAGGAAGGATAGCAAGTTACCAAGAAGAGACTCGATACCCTAAGAGCATATATAGAGGGACAAGGTCCCCCTCAGTCACAGACATAGGGGAGGGGAGAAGGGGGGAAGCAGGAGGGAGGAAGGAATAGGAGGATACAAGGGAAGGGCTAACAATTGAGATGTAATATGAATAAATTAAAAAAAAAAAAAAAAGAAAGAAAGGTTCAGCCCTAAGTGGGATGTCTTTATCAAAGCCCTACCCTTAAGGCTCAGGGATTTATACAGAAGAGGAGGCAGAAGGTTTGAAGAGCCAGAGGAGGTGGATGACTGCAAGGAAAAAGCATTTTCCAGACACAACAGGACACATGCAAATATGAACTGACAGAAACTGTGACCACATTCATAAGACCTGCACAAGCTCAGGCCAGACAAAACACCAGTGTGGAGGAGGAAAAATGAGCACTAAATCCTATGCAGAGCCAAGATGTTAGTCAGGACTGATAGGTTCTGGGCGTTTTCTTCGATGATATGACACTTTGTATACTGACTACCAAGGCAGGCTCCACCCATGCTGAGGAGTAGGTGAGTAACATAAATTGAACTCCATGGTTTTGGCTTTGGTTCTTGAGAGCATTAATGGGCAAGTAGGGGAATGGAAGAAGACTTGTGGGAAGAATGATCAAAATATATTACATGAAATTCTCGAAGAATAAATAAAAGCATTAGTCTTAAAACAGACAAAACTAAAATGGCTATTTTTTAGTTATAATTACCTGTATTTTAAAAATGTGATCATTACTATTGACATGGACTATGAACAGGATAGGCTGGCACCCAGGGAACATGGAAGCTGCCACTGTGTCCTCACAGCTAGTGAGAAACTGAATGGATGAGTTACCTTCCATATTACAGGGATAAGATATCCATCAAAAGCAACTTAAAGGGCTGGGCAGTGGTGGCACACACCTTTAATCGCAACACTCCAGAGGCAGAAGCAGGCAGCTCTCTGAGTTCGAGGCCAGTCTGTCTACAGAGTGAGTTCCAGGACAGCCAAGGCTGTTACAGAGGCAACCTGAGGAAGAACAGGTTCGTTTTGCACAACAGTGTGAGGGTCTGAGGTAAGAAAATCATGGAAACAGGAATGTAAGGCAGTGAGTGGGCTGCAGTGCAGACCCCTGCAGGAGGCAAGTGAATGCTCCCAGTCAGCTTACTGTCTCCCTTTTGTTCAGTCAGTTAGAAATGGTGATGCCCACAGTTAAAGCGTGTCTTCCCATTTCAATTAACCTAATAATTCCTCAAAGGCATGAGCAGAGATTAGTCTCCTACATAATTACAGAGCCTGCCAGGTGAACAATCAATGTTACCAATCACACTAAACAAAATAAAAATATAAAAACCCAGCTTAGATCCACGAGAGAACTGAGGTCACAGAATTGCCTGCCCTGAACAGAGCAGAATCCACCTTTGGAACCAGTGCCAAAATAGGAAAAAATTTAATTCATATGAGCAACAAATTCCATTTGCTAGAGATTCAGTATGGAAAGTTGGATGCAAGTTAAAACTCCAGACACAGGAGGACACCTATACTGTCATGGGCTCCAACTCCAGAAATTAGACCAGGTTCTCACACTGATAACTCTGTAATAAAGGACACCTTCATTTTAAAACAGTAATGGGGACTGAACTAACAGTCTTGCACATACTGGCCAGGCACTCTGCAATTAAGTTGCATCCACAACTGTTTGGTTTGTATTTTGAGACAAGATCTTACTAATTTGCTCAAGCTGCCACTGGCTTGTAAACACTGTGCCTCAGCCTCCCAAGGAGCAAAAGTAACAAGCCTGCACTACCAGGCCTCACAGGATAATCTGATTTTTAAAAGAGCAATAGACGGGAAGATACAAGTGAGGGGATGACAATCAGGATGTACTCTGAATAAATTATTTAAATTTAAAAAGTTTTTAAAAAGCAATAGACCTAAGAGAAATCACAAAATTAAGACATACACGATCAACCAGTGTGTACAAATTTTATCAATAATTGTCAGGAAACTATAAATAAAAATTCATAGCAAGAATAAAGTATCGATTAACTTCAATTTAAAAAATTCTTTTCTTTAACAGGCCTCAAAACTGGAGAAACTCTCTTATCAGATGCTAAATTTGTGGAGTTTTACCTAAGCCTAAACAACCAAGGGGAAGAAGAAAATCCAACTGTAGCTCCATTAACCCATCCCTCCTGAACATGGGACTATAAAATACTTCTCCCAATCTGAACCACTATATACAAAAGGGATACTTACATGGCTCCTTTACATGGCATAGTTAATCACACTATTGGCCAGGCCCCACTGTGAAGCTGGTGGGTGTGGGATTAGCTCAAGGAGGAGATGAATATATGATCAAAATACTTTATATGTAATTATCAAAGAATAAAAAATATTTCAAAATAATAAATATGGTAGGTAGATAGCAAAGAGATGATTTACTTAAAAGAATATGAAGAGGTAAGAATTTATCCATGATAAAATGATACAGATAATTTAAATTCCTTCCAGTAAAGGAATGATCATCACTGAATCATGAAATGGCTCAGCCACTAAACTGTTAATATAAAGAGTGTAAAGATATGTTAAGTAGCCATCTTTGGTGGCTGCTTAATCTCCAGCACTGTAATCTAGTACTCAAGAGGCTAAGAAAGAGGATTAGAAGTTCAAGGTCAGCCTTGGCAATGAAACCCTGGAAGCGGTGGCTACGGAGATGAGGAGGGAAAGAGGGCCATTAAGTGAAAGTGAAACTTATGTTACTATTGTGTCTACAAATTTATTTAAAATGCTGATAAAAGAGACAGCAAACAAACAGGAGACTATAGAGACATAAACCTTTTAGCAAAGAGTCTCTCTGACAAAAAGAACGAGCTCCAGATGAACAAACTGCAGGTTTTGGCTTGGTTATTATGTAAAACATTTCTATCAATATTTTGATGATAATCTTTAAATTTTTTTCTTACAATTTTTGAAAGAATTACATCAAAAGCAAAATGGAAGCATTTTATATTTCCACAAGAGGAAGACTGTAGTCATTAGTTTACTTCAGTCATTGCCTGAAAAGATTTCAACCACTCCATACAGGAACCTGGTATCACTACTCAAAGTCTTAATACAGAATTTTAATCGATATATCATTTGACGTATTGCTGTATTTGCACAAGTCGTTTTCATGAGCCCATGAACCAATCCAAGGATCAAGTAAACTTTTGTAACTAGAAGGAGTTTTCGAGACCAGGAAATCTGCCTCCTCATTCTACACTGAGAAAAAAGAACAAGCCCTGCTTTTAGACAGACAATTATACCATCAGTGTGCTAAAGGAAGAAAGAACTCAGCCTCCTTGCTCTTAGTCCAGGCCTTCACTAAGTCCAATTTATCTCATTCCAAGGACTTTGTAATGATCACTAGTGCTCCCTCAATTTTTTTAAAATTTCCTAATCCCATGTCCAAATGATCTGATTAAAAGGAATTTCAGATTTATGGACTGACTCCAGTAGAGAACCAAAAGAATTTAGCATGGCCAAGGAATTTTTAAATTTCCTCTTACCTAATGTTCTTGATCTTAAGAAGAGAGAAAGCCACTTAAGTAACTTGCTACACCCAGTGGATGAGACACAAAACTAAAGAGGACCAGCTGTCCCAAGTCTTAAGACTTCTATATGCAAATTTATAGAACACATCAATACTCCCTGGCTAACAACATGGTTTTGGGGGCAAATTTCTGAATTCCTCGAAGGAAACTTTTAACTGTAAAATAAGCAGGGTCATTTAGCTGACCTCTATAAAGTCCCTTGCTCCTTTTAAGGCAAAGAATTTTTAAGATGGGGCCCAACAGGCACACAATAGTAGGGTCCCAGAAGCAAAACTGTCCAATGTCATTAGCAACTTTTAAAAGTTACACACAAAAGAAGGGCAAAGCACTAGAAAAGAGTAACATTTAGGGAGTCCTTAGGACCAAATTTGGAGGAGAATTAACAGTTCTTTAGAGTCGGTAGAGTCTTTCCAGTCATTCTCAATAGATACAAAGTTACTATGTGCTGTAAATACACTCCTGTCACAGGACTAAGAAGTTAGCTTTCGTGAGGCTCTATTTTCAAGTCTTATTATTCCTTCTCATTGATGTATGTATGTATGTATGTATGTATGTGTGTGTGTGTATGTATACCATGTGTACAATGCCAATTGTAAAAACCAGATATTATTAGGCTAAGAATCACTTTTCCTTAAAAACAGCATTAATGAAACAAAAGAAAAAATCTAAGTCTGCCAATCTCAAGTAGCACTTATTAACATACACTCGGGGTGGGGGGTTCGGGGGGGGGGGGAGAGAACAACTATCCAGCTGATTTAGGAAAATCCTGGTTCTTTTCTACGGCTTCATAACTTTAGCATAAGGAATGTAAGAAAGGAGGCTAAAAAGATGGCTCAGTGGTCAAGAACACTTGCTGCTCTTTCAAAAGACCTGGGTTCAGTTTCCAGAAGCCACACAATGGCTCACAACCACCTGCAACTCTAGCGCCAAAGGAACCAAGCCATTCTCCTGGCCTCTTTGTGCACCAGGCACATACAATGTACACAGACATATATGTAGGCAATATACCTATAAGAAGAAGAATGTAGCTGGGCATAGTGACACACGCCTTTAATCCCAGCACTCGAGAGGCAGAGGCAGGTGGATCTCTGTAAGTTCGAGTCCAGGCTAGTCTACAAATTGAGTTCCAGGGCAGCCAAGGCTACACCGAGAAACCCCATCTTCAAACAAAACAAAACAAAACAAAACAAAGAAACAAAAAAGGAAGAATGTAAGAAAACATCTGTTCAAAATCTCTTCCTAGTGAAGTAAAGTTTCCTTTGATCATTAGTTCCATTTTTCGATCAAATAAATGTAATTTTTCTGAGGATAACCTACAATTTCTCTCGGTGTGCTGAAAACCTCTTTTCTAAGAGAGCTTGCTGCTTTTAATAAATCAAGGTGGCAACTTAGGATTCTGAGGGGGTCACTCAGGCCCTAGGACCCCTCCATTTTCCTACCAGTGAGTCCAGCTGAATTTGCTTTTATCCTCTGAGCTTTTTCTGTGGGCTTTTGCACATTCTACATTGTACCAGTGTCAGATGGCAAAGTATTTGGGGTAGGTACAGGCTAAATTATTGAAAAGGCAGTAGCTTGGAGAAATACTTGCTTATCCTGGTTCCCATAAGAATCCTAAAAATAGTCCTAGGAGTTGATATGCAATTTGTAGGAAAAGTAAAAAAGGCTGGTTGCTGGCAAGAATTTCTGTTCTTCCTGAGTTATCAGACGTAAAGGAAGGGGGCAACGAAGACAACAAAACAGACCCAGCTAGATTTAGGGAAATCAAGGAACAAAAGAAACCTGCGCCCCCTTTCCCAGAAAGATGTAAAAAGAGAAATTCTGATGGTGAAGCTCCCATTCCAAGGCACCCTCCAAGATTCGCGAAGAGAAAAGCAGGAAAGTCCAATGTGACCTGACTATCCCGTGAACTATCCCAGAGGTTCGGGGCTCCCTGACCGAACTACTAGGACTCACTGAAAAGGCTGAGAGGGAAGGTGGGAACGTGAGCTGTCTGTCCTTTGAATGTCTATGGTCAGTGCTTGCCACGTAGGCTAAGGAAGCCAGAAGTTACAGCTACTACAATGAATTCAACAATGACAGAGGCTAATTGCCCAAAGGCAGGGTCAGGAGCAAATGACATCTCAGTAGAAGCTCAGAGTTGGAAATGTATTGTAGAATCAACTGTCCCTGCCCAACAGTACCTCAGGGCACTGATGCTCCCTGAAATCCAGGAATAAAATATAATAGTACAAAATAAGTCTAGACATGAATATAAGACGACAATGAGCTTATGCGGTGCTTATGCAGCAAGCAGAAAGGTGAGACAACAAGTAAAATTAGAGGAAGCAAACAGAGCTACAATATGGACCCATTTTACAACTTCCAGCACTGGGGATGAGTAATGGGGTTGGTAGCGTGGGTACAAGGGGACCTAATAGAGTCAGCCTCAGCTGCAGGTCTAGAAATATTCATATAGAACCATGCAGCCTGGAACAGTGAAAACTCTTCTACAGCCCTCAACATGGAAATTAGAGCTCAAAGGACTGAACCCACTTGTCATCCATGACTCTGAACAAGCGCCTACATCCCAAAGTCATCTGTCAAGCAGTCATTCCCTCTGCATTGCCCCGGAGTCCACATCAGTCCTATCTAGGTCAGCTCTCTGATGGCCAAACTACATCTTCTCCTGTAGCACTTAAAAACTTTCTGTTTTTAGGCTTCTGTTGCTGTGAAAAAAACAGCATGAGCAAAGCAACTAGGGGAGAAAAGAATTTATTTCAGCTTACAGCTCTCCAGTCATGCTCTATCTCTCTGAGAAGTCGGGGCAGGAACTCAAGTAGGATCCTGGAGACAAGAGCCGAAGCAGAGGCAATGGAGGAGCATGTATATTGGCCACTTTCTTATACAACTGAGGACCCCCTGCCCAAGGATAGCGTCGTCCACACTAGGCTAGGCCTTTCCACATCCGTTATCAAATAATGAAAGAAACCACCAGCTTACCTAGAGCCAGTCTAATAGAAGCATTTTCTCAGTTGAAGTTTCCTTTACTCAGATGACCCAAGCCTAAGGTAAACTGACATAAACACTAGCACCACAGTAGCAAACACTCTCCTTTTATCTTATAGCTACTGCTTATGATAACTAGAAATTCTTCATTTTAGAACTCACCCATTTAATCTATTGTATGGTTTCTACATCCTGCTTAGAGCAGGAGTGCAACATGTACTTTGTCTCAATACCTAAGTCCACAATTTTTTTTACTGATGCTTTCCTCAACTAAAACAGACAAGGAAATAATCTTGAGATTATTCCCTGACACATATACATCTGCACATGTAGTTAAGAGGACTGGGCAAATGTCCAGGCAGGATTTCCATCTTGACTCGGGCAGTGCACATGGCAATGCAGTGTGCAGGATACAATGCTGACTTTATCAAAAGAATCCAATTTGCATTTCAAACATGCTATATAGCACATTGAATTTCTTTCTCAGAATTTCATTCTAGTACATGTCATTTTAATGCTCTACAATGTCTTAGGGTCTATACACTAGATTACTTACATTTGACATGCTGTAGTAGCTACTGTGGCAGAATTTCTGCTCACAAATACTATTACCTGAAGGTCAAACTTTATGCTAGGCAGTGAAGAAAGGGCTAGGGCTAGGGGCAAATGGTGGGAAAACTGATTGCCGATGGATACAGCTCAGGGAAACTGTCTATATTTAGAAGGCGTCCTTTTCTCAGCATTCCACTTACTGATGAACTTGCTTTGCATAGTCTCCAACAGAGCTTGGTGAGCGTCTTCGGCTTGTAGAGCGTGTGAACATTCTCTAGCCAGTATGGTGCGCACAAGATGCTCTCCACATCCTACAAGTCCAAGAAAAACAACATGGAGGAAAAGCAATACTGAATGCTTTGCTTGTCTCAGTAACACAAAACACCCTTGCATACCACTTACAAAGGTCTTATGTATCAGGACAACCCAGTGAGGGAATGAAATGACTTCTACAAACAGTCTGGTAATTTTAGTAATGAGATTCAGTACCAAATAAAGAAACATAGGCCTATTTAATCTCAAAAGAAAACAGTTAAAAAAAAAACACCCCTGTTTCAAAGGAATAACATGTAACACAGAAATGCAGATCCTGCACCTAGGGTTCTGTCTCATTCTCACTAATGAGTAACTACAAGCCATCCTGCTGAGTGGTCTTAGTCTCCTATTCAAGAAGTGGTACCTACAGCTGTCAACCATTTTCTTTCTGACATTCCACTTGCCTGGGTGGCTGAGGAGAAATGTAGGCATCCAGGGACAGCCTGAATCGCTGTCTGCCTGTTGTTGCTCAAGAGAATCATATACTGACAGTGTGGAGGGGACAAAATAGAACAGCACCTTTCTTACAGCAACTCACACAACTCTCAGGAGTAAAGTCTCTCTGTAGTTTTAAAGAAAAAGAATATTTTGAGTCTAGAGAGATGGCTCACCAGTTAAAAGCACTTCTTCATACAGAGGGTGTAGGTTCAGTGCCCAGCACCTACAGTGACTGGAACTCAAGGGATCTGACACCCTCTTCTGCCTGCTGTGGGCACCAGGCACACACATGATGCACAGACATTCATGCAGGCAAACATTCATACACATAAAATAAATAAAGAAAAGGAAGTGAGTGAGAGAGAGAAAGGGGCAAAGAAGGGGAGGAGTAAGGGGCAGGGAGGGAGGAGGAAGAAAGAGGGAGGGTCTTAACAGCGAGGTAAACTTGGACCATTCAGACTCACTCAGTAAGAGTGGGCACAGGCAGCTCTGTGCTGACTGAGAGTAATGAACGTGAGTTCTATGGCAGTAGCTACTGTGAACGTAGAGTCAAGGGAAACAGTTTAAGGGTGTGACTGTTCTAGTAAACAAGCTCCTGGAAAGGAGCAGCTTCCTTTCTATCAGAAAAAAATGTCAACATTTAATCCTGACATCATGAGCTAAGCATCTGTGAATCTAAAAGACAAATGTACTTCAACTACCTTCAGAAGACACTTCATACGAGTCTCTAGAATCCATTTAGACCCTCAACTCGGCGCGCACACACACACAAACAGTTGAACCAAGGAAGGTCTTTTTCCACCCCCTTGAGACAGGGTGGCTGTTCTGGCCTCATTTGTAGATTAGCCTGGCCTCAAACTCAGAGATCTGTCTGCCTCTGCCTCCAGCATGTGCCAGAGCGCCCAGTGAAAAGAGAGTCTTCGTCTCCCCTCCCCAAGACAGGGTTTCTCTGTGTGGCCTTGGCTGTCCTGGACTCAGTAGACCAGGCTGGCCTTGAACTCACAGCGATCTGCCTGCCTCTGCCTTCCAAGTGCTAGAATTAAAGGTGTGCGCCATCACGCCTGGTTCGAGCCTTAATAATCAAAAGGAAGTTGGACTAAAATAGCTAAGTTAAGCAAACATTTTTATTTTTTGTTTATTATAAATTTATTCATTTTTCTTTTAAATATGCATATGTGCATGCCTAGTGCTCAAAGGCCAGAAGAGGCTGTCAGATCCCTTGGAACTAGAGTTGCAAACAGTCCTGAACTGTAGATGCTGGGAATCAAAACCAGGTCCTCTGGATGGGCAGTTAAGTGCTCTTAACCACTGAGCTATCTTTCCAACTTCTAAATATGGAATTGGGGCGTGGCATGGGGGAAGCCATGGGAAGAGCAATGCTAAGGATGGAACCCTATCTAGGGAAAAGCTCCACCACAGAGCTATACCTCCAAACCCACAAATCCTTAAGTCTGTAAAATAAATGAAACCTGATACAATAACTAGTCTACTCTATGCAGTATTTCTGTGATGAGGACCAAGCACTGCTGATTCTCATCACATTACCTGTAATAACCACTAAGCCACGTCGTTGCTTTTCATGTCAAAAATGCCTTCTTCATATATACACTTCTCTCCTCTGTTCACTCCTCTCCAATTATCCCTCCCTTAGATATACCTGCACACATGTGTATAATATATATATTATGTGTATAATATATATACATATATATTACACATTGCCAAGATACCAACAGTTCATGTTTAAGTGTGAACACAACTTTCAAACCGCCTGATATTTTATGACAATGTCACCTTTCAAGATCTCTCTGAAAATATCCACACTTAGACAAAGCTCCCCATGGAAATGAATATAGAGCTTTATGGGCAGGATTATATCAATCACTATTTTGTTCACTTTGTAATATTCATTTTATACGCAGAAAAATTGGATAAAACTATTAGTTAAAAAAAAAAAAAAAGCTTGACATTATGTAAGGACATTGTGTTAAGGTCACCAAACCTCATACATTTTAACACCCTGTGTGCATAACTTGATGTGTAATATATATAAATGTTATATGTTAGGACAATAGTGGCAGAACACTCTTATAAGCTAAATACTATAAGCTAAATGAATGTCCTAAAGGTTGTGTATACATGCCTCAAGTCAAACAGCTAACATACATAAAGCAGTAACATTACAGCAAAACTTCACATGTGTGTGAGGAAGACATTTCCCTTTCTTATGATAGGAATGTATAAAAGGTTTCCCAGTGATTGAGTCTTACTATGAAACTATTAAAATTCTGATTTATATTCTGGCATAAAGTATCCTTTCACATATGGGCTATGATGGCAAAGCTTTTTCCTCTGGACACAAATGAAAGAAAATTGGAGTTTTCACCTCCTAAATACCCAAGTTTCTTAGAACACACTGCAATGAAATTGAAGCGTGACTCAAATGTTATCTACCTTTGAGTTCCATTCTTGATTCATGTGCTTTAGAAATACATTTTTCATTACATCTTCTTTTTGTCACTGCTGATACAAGTAAAAGTATGTTCAAGATCTTACAACTTAATAAAAAACAAAGATTGTGAATATAACAAAGACCTGAAAACTAACAAAGCAAAGAGCAATTCTGAAGATGGGTGTGGGGATGCAAACTCATAATCCTAGTTTGTAAGAGGAAGAGGCCGGAAGGGCAGGAGCTCAATCTCAGCCTCAGCTGCACTACATGAGACTATCTCAAAATGAATGCAGGAAAGAATGCACTTATTTATAACCAATAAAAATGACAAACAAATTGACTGAAAGCCACAGTGAATCAATAATGTGGTTGTAAAAGCACTAGGCATGTACCAGTGAGATGGTTCAGTGAGTAAAAGTGCTTGATGCCAAGTCTGATGACCTGAGTTTGATCCCTGAAAACTACATGGCCGAAGGAGCAAACTACCATAAATTATCCTTTGATAATTATTACACACATGTTATGGTTTTTGATGCACCCATAAAGTAAATAAATATAATTTCTAGAGAAATATCCTACATGATATATAAAGAAGAAATTAACAGAATTAGGCTACATGCACATATAACCTATAAAATAATAACTGATATGGAAGCAAAATTAATGACTGCTAATATCATAAAAAGATATAACTAGGCCCTGCATGTCTCTTCATAAAATTAGACACAGTTCTGTTTATTACCAAGACAATTACATTTGCATATGATTATGCTTACACATTCTACTATCAATTTGTAAAAAGTGAGAGCATCTACAGAAACTAGGGTCAAAATGCTAGTGAATGATGAAGGTCTAGCCGCTGTGTTCATACTTCTCTCAACAGTGTGCTTGACAACATGCTGAGGACACAAGGCATTGCAACAAGACAAGATAATGAAATAAAAGAGGAGAGAAAAAATAATTAGAAGACAAAAAGAAGTCAAAGACCAAAAACTGGACATGGTGCCACTTGAGAGGTGGTGGCAGAAGAATCGGGAATTCAAGGACAACTCACTACATAGCAAATTCAACTCATCCCAGGTTATTAGACCTTATTTTCAAATAACCAGACTCAAACAAAAATAAATAAATAAAATACATAAAGTCCAGAAAGGAAGAAGCAAAACGGTCACCATTTACAAATGACAAAATTTTTACTAATAAAATCCTCCCCCCCAGAGGAAAATCCACAAAATAAATACTAGTGGTATGCCTGAATTTTTTTCTCTGAAGTTGGTAATCTAGGATTATCTAGGATTGCCTGTTACTTAGTAGTCTCCAAAATGTGGGTTTGACTTTCAATTATTCCCTCATCCATCCATCCATCCATCCATCCACCTATATGTTATTAAGCTACTTTCTACTAAGTCAAGTATATTAACAGTTTACATGGTGTTACTATATATTATCAGACTTCTACAAAGATCATCAGACTCTGCCTGGCCATAGAGAACTCACAAAACTATATTTCCAGGTTGCCTGGATGCCAGTGTCCTGACTGAGTTTTATATAGCACAACTTCAGCGATTCAGACGGTAAATCTAGGCATTTCAACAGCCTTAGAGAACCAGCACCTGGACAGGTTACCTCCTGATAATTACAACTGTTAGCCAATCTCAGTTCACTTTTCCCAGTTTGCATCCTGATGCTGAAAGTCTCAGTATATTCACACCCTAGATTGTGGAGTAGCATGTCTTATAGCTTATTTCCTCTGACTGGAAACACTTCATCCTGTAGAGAGGTTCCTTAGGACTCAGGAAGCAAATAAAATGCACAATAAAATTCCTATGTCTCAAGAAGTTCGTCAAATTTACAAAACTGGCAAAGCCATTCCCAAAATTATGTAAGCAGTAACAACTGCTGAGGAAAGATGAATCTCTCTGGGCCAATTAGATATCTGTGTCATTCAGCTATAGGACCATAGCTTTTGTGAGTGGCTATCCATGCTGAGACAGACATTTCAGTGAACCTGCTGACTTTGAGTAAACAAACCTCTGTAAGTAACCCCCTCACCAATAGTCATGTAAGCAATCCCATCAAAAATCAATGATTCACTATGCTGGACTCTGGTCTGTCACTGGTTCCCTATCTGGTATAAGTAGATATGTTTTCATGTTTCTCCAGAAAGTCATATAATTGCTGCCTGAACAAAAGATGAGCTAGGGAAGGTGTCTACATGCTCCCTGCGAAGAGTACTGAAACATGCAAGTAAAGCTGCTCCTAATTTACACCGGCAATCCTGAGATGGCTATCATTCACAGGTGGGGTGGAATAATGTGATTCTTTGCTCTAGTGGTGGCTGAGTGCTTCCTGACATGGGTAATATCAAAGCTGAGTTGTCTGAGAAAGAAACTTCTTCGGAGGGAACCTGACAGTGGCCTTCTTCCTCCATGTCGTATGGAGTGGCATGCCTTCTTGACAGTAGTTGGTATCCTCTGTGTAAGTATAGGGATGCCTTCACGACTGCTGGGGAATGGATTGTTCTACTGGAAGTAGCATGAATGGGACAGAACCCTGGGATCATGAGGAGGCTGTGGTGTCAGCTGCACAGCCTTTGTTGTGGTTCAGCTGTTGCTCCATGAAAAATTTGTCCAAGTAACAGAATTGCAATGACAAAAGGACATGTGGTTGAAAGCTTTTGCATTAACCCTTCTACCTCACCAAAAGCTGCTATGCTATCTACTAATGCCGGCACTTTTTAACATTCCCCATCCTCCCTGGAGGCTGTTCTCTGCTTCAACCAGCTAAAATCCCATGCTTCGATAATTTTTGTCCAGTCTCTTACTCCTGAAAAGTGTCTACATTTCCTCATCTTATCAGAACTGAAACAGTTTCTTCAAAATGGCCTAACATTAAAAAACAGTGGCCTTCCTATACACTAATGAAAATATCCTGAGAAAGAAAATAGGAAAACAACTCCATTCACAATAGCTTCAAACTAATCACCCAAACATGCAAGGCTTGGAATAAACTTGACCAAGGACATAAAGACTTGTATAATGAAAACCTTTAAAAACACTAGAAGATGGAAACACCTCTTATGTTCAAGAATCAAAACAATAAACCTTTTAAAACTGTATCCTACCAAAACCATTCTACAGATTCCATGTAATGACAATCAAAGTTCTAGTAGCATTTTTCATAAAAATAGAAAAGACACACGCACACACCCTAGATATCAAAAACAATCTCTACTATAAGAGTACTTACTGCAAGTATCATCACCAAAACTGATTTCAAGTTACACTACAACAGATACACAGTAATAAAAACCAGCATTGTACCATTACACAATCAGACAGACAGACAGGGGCACAACACAGAAACCATGTGCATGGCCACTGAACTATGACTACCTGATTTTTTTTTAACAATAATGCCAAAAATAAACATTAGAGAAAACAAACTCTTCAACAAGTGGTGCTAGGAAGATTGAGTGCCTGCATGTAGAAGAATAAAATTAAATCTATTGCTCTTACCCTGCACAAAAAAATAAAATTCCAAATGGATCAAGAACCTCACCATAAGACATGCAATTTTGAAAATACTAGAAGGAAAACTAGGAAATGAACTTAAGGATGCAGGCATAGATAAGACTTCCTGAACCAGACTCTGATTGCTCATGAAATAAGATCAATAACTGACTAATGGGATCTCAGGAAATTAAATAGATTCTAAACAACAAAGGAAGAGGAAACCTACAGAATGGGAAAAAAAAAAAACTTTGTCATCTATAAATCTTGCAGAGGATCAGTATCTAGAATATATAAAGAACTCAAGAAGCCGAATATCAAACAAACAAACAAAAAGCTCTATGAAACAGAACACAATGTTCTCAAAGGAACTACCAAACCACCAATGCATTCTTCAGTTGAGGGACATCTAGGTTGTTTCCAGATTCTGGCTGTTACAAATAAGGTTGCTTTGAACATAGTTGAGCAAATGTCCTTGTTGTATGGTGGAACATCTTTTGGGTATATGCCCAGGAGTGATATAGTGAATGGATAAAGACACGGTGGTACATTTATACAATGGAATACTACTCAGCTATTAAAAACAAGGAAATCTTCAAACTATAGGCAAATGAATGGAACTAGAAGTGATCATCCTGAGTGAGGTAAGTCAGGCCCAGAAGACATGCATGGTGTCTTCTATTTACTTATAAGTGGACATTAGCCCAACATAGATGTTCTCTGAGAGTCTCCACTCAGCAGGGGATCGGGATTGATGCTGGACTCCAGATTGAGAGTGGTAAGGAAGAATGGGGGATGGAAGGACCCAGAGGGTTCAGGAGCCCCACAAGGAGACCATCAAGGCTGGCAGATCTGGACCCACTGCGGGGGAGGGGAGGCGGAGGCACTGGGGCTGCACAAACTGTTGCACCAACCAAGGACAATGCATGCAGTAATCCTAGACCCTCTGTTCAGATATAGGCAATAAATAGCTCATTCTCCACGGTTGTGGGGAGAGTAGGGACTGACTCTGACATGAACTCTGGTGCCCCCAATTCGATCATTTCCCCTTGGTGGGGAGGCCTTGCAGCACACAGAGGAAAGGGAAGTAGGCTATCTGGATGAGACCTGATATGCTGTGATTCTATAGTAGAGGAGGAGGTTCCCTTCTGTCAGAGATTTAGGGGAGGGTTATGAGACAAGAGAGTGAGGAGAGAGCAGGGAAGGGAAAATACAAGTGAGGGAATAACAATCCGGATATAATCTAAATAAATTATTTTTTAAAGGGGAGAAAAAGAACTACCAATGGCTAATAAGTGTTCTGCATCTTATTATCCATCAATGAAATGAAAATTAAAACTATTTTGAGATTTCATCTTACCCTTGTTATAGTGGCTAGATTAAAAGGAAACAACAAATGTTTGAGTGGATGTGGCTAACTATTTATTCATTGTTGATAGGATTACAAACTATTCAGCCACTATCAGTGAGGCAGGTCCTCAAAAAGCTAGAAATAGATCTACCATATGAACTAGCTATTCCATTCCTGGGAACATACCCAAAGGACTCTATATCCTACGACAAAGACACTAGTTAATCCATGTTCACTGTTGTCCTACTACAATGCTAGGAAATGGAAACAGCCTAGCTGTTCAACTAATGAGTAGTGCTGAGAATGTCATCTACACAGAGAGAGAAGCGGGGGGATATTCAGCTGTAAAGGAAAACAAAATTACGAAATTTGCAGGAAAATTGAGAACTAGAAAATACACTAAGAAAGGTAAGTCAGATTTAAGAGAGATAAATGCTGCACACTCTTAGCTTCAAATGTTCTGTGTTTAATTTGGTGTGTCTTTAGAGGTCAGGAAACTAGAAACAGCACAAGGAGAGTGAGGAAGGAGGCTTTAAGGGAATGGTGAGTGGACAGTAAAACACACATCATACAAAAAAGGTAGGGCAATAGTAGGAATTAAATGTTTAAGCAGGAATGGGGACTGGGAAGAAGAGGAGAGAGCGGGAGTGAGGTTAACCAAAACTAAGGATGTATGAAAAAGCCTTATGGATTCCCCTACTTCGTAAGCTAATTAAAACAACAATAATAAAAGTAAGAGTTTGAATGGATAAATATTGCAAAAGTGTACAACGCTTTCTCCCATATGACTTGAGTTATTAAATGAAAGTCTCAATGCCTAGTGTGGCACACTGTTCTTGGAGTTATTATGCAGACAGGACCACAAAGTCACCAAAACAATGCAGGCTACTGCCATTGCTCTTGGTTGCTCAGCATAGAAGGAGACATGATACACTCTGGTTATAGGTCATAGGGAACGTAAGACAGAACTATCTAATTTTCAGGGGAGAAATGGTTTTACTTAGTGATGGACCTTGAATGCTATAATGCTGACGTGCTAGACAAGATATCGCTGGTGCAATAGTGACATGAAGGTTATGGGGGTTACCAATGCTGTCTGACTGGATCTGAAGCCTCCTTCAAATGGGGTCATTCATGCCTGGAACAGTAAACTTGATTCAAAGTGCATGGCTCAGGAAGTCCTGGGCATGAATGGGACCTATTACTACTGTTTTGCTAAAAATGGCTATTCAATTCAAATTGCCTTCAAAATGTTTGTGTTTATACCCACAGATTAGTGTTGACTTCAACAATGCTTACAGAAACTTCTTTTACAATGAGCTGCAGTCAATCCAGACATTCACAACTGATCATTTACATCAAGGCCCCTCTAAATTCGGGGAGAATTAATATAGGATTAAGGAGAATATAAGAGCTGAAAGTAGGGGAGAACATGCTGTGGAATGCCATTTTCTAGACATGACAAGATGGTTGCACTCATGAATGCACAGCAGTTACTGGTACCTGTGTTGGCATAATGTTCTTGTGGCCTGTATACATTTTACCCTTGCTCATTCAAATGCTGATTTCTCCACCCCACTCTCTGGATCAATTGGGACATTGCATTGTGATGTTTATTCTAAGTATCTCCAGTTTCTAGTTTGTGTTAATATGTCACCATTTGTTCTCTGTTATGTCAATAAAAACAAACTAGCCAATGCTAAGCAATAACAGAGAAGAGAGTGGGACATCCTGGTCCAGTGAAGGGAGGAGAAAAAGGAGGAAGGAGAGGATGGAGCCATGAGGAGAGGACCAGGAAACATTAAGAGGGCCTAGGAGATGATTTAAAAGCAAGTAAAATGTGGGAAATCTGAATGGGAAGAAACTATACTAGCATGGTGGTTTAAGATGACATGAGTATTGTGCAGCATTGTGCTACAGGCTAATTAGATAGATCCTGGTCTCTCTGTGTGGTTATTTGGGGATAATGCTGGTTAAGGAGTAACTGCTGATTTCACTAAGATAGTAATTTAGTATTAAATATTAAAGAATTATTCAACATACCTGAAAAATTCCTGCACAAAACCAAACCAATCAATATTCCAATAAGGGTGGGGCAGTTTTCATAAGCTCCGCCCCTACCTCAGCAGCTATCTACAATTGATGGCTTCTGAGACAGCAAGAGCCATTTTTCTTTCTGGGTGTGGTCACTATAATAATATAACCCTTCTATAGAGCCTCAAAATGAGATTAGCATTTTAAAATGTAACTCATTATCTCACAAACGTTTGCATTAGAAGACTGTTTTTCTTCTATAAACTTCTCTAATCTCAATTCTAATGTCAAGAATCCCAAGAGAGGGGGAAAAAGAAAGTTGCAAGCATAAGAGAGATGTATTCCACATTCTGAGGCAACCAGCACACAAGAACACAGGCCCAGCAGCAACAAAAACTCACATTCAGTAGGCACTAACGGCATACCACACATCTCCAAGGAACACTGATGATTTTGAAATACGTATGTCATCATATAAATGCTGCCATTCACTCTCACTGAAAGTATTGGGCATCTGAAAAGACCTTTCAACACAGCCCTGTAAGAAGTCCACAGGGACAGATAAGTAATGAGTAAAGGCCCTTCCAAATTTAAAAGGAAACATTTGGTACTTCAGTCTCCAATATTGCAACATCTCTTTTTCAACAAAGGAATTTATTACACAGTACGTCACCTTTTCCCTGTCAGAGGATTTACTGCCAATTTTGGAGTTGGGTTACTTCTGGTTTTTAAGCCTGTCTTGTGAAATTACAGAAAGGGCTGCCTTAAAAGTGATAGAACACACATGAGTTCAGTCTACATAGTGCCCCTTTGGCTATCAAACCTGGAACCTATTATATACAGGAGGGAAGCATGAGGAGTTTTATAAAGTGATGGAATAAGTGGTGAAGATGTCTAATACAGTCAAGTCCAAAGGTTAGCTCACCAACACACAGTGTTTCTCAAATGTGTACTTAGTTCTATTCCATAATTCTCATCACATTCTAGAGTATTTATAGCAATAAATATTAAAAACAACTCAGGCCTTTTCTTGAACTCTTTGATAAATGGTAAGCAAATAAACAAAACAAAATAAAAATAAAACCCCACCATTTTTTATGATACAAAGGTACTATCTCTTAAAGATTGGGATGATATATGTGATTAATATATGCTTAAATTCCATATTTACTCATGACAAAAAAACTGTCAAACAGTTCTAATGAAACAGAGAACATCTCATCTGAGACATATAAAGAAAGTAGGATCACATTAGAATAACCAAGGCTCATACACAGTTGCCCTCATCCCCAATCTCTGGTCACCCCCCCCCCCTTATTTGCCAACATGGCGCCTGCATGTTAGAATTTACTCAGTGTTCACACTAAGGGCCATGACAAACGGTATCTTTCAGCTGCTATTAAATGTAGTTAGCTAAATCTTAACACTAAAATGGACATGGACAAATGGACAAGAGGATTTCTTTTTTCCAAACAAGAAGCAACTGCCTAAAGCAGATGTGTGTTTCTAGATGTTTCTAATTGTTATTGTCCCTAAGCATGTATCAGCACTGTGGCATTCAAATGAGAAACACAATACACTTTGTAAAAGCATTAGGCTTATCCATACCTGAGACCTTTATTAGGGCAATGGACATTTAAAAAGTAACACTGTAATGCTCAGTTGATGCTCTTTGCCAGTCTCTTACCTAAACTCTTGTTCTGTTAGAAAGTGGACCATAGATAAGAGCACCTCCAGACATCACACCTGAGGTGAGTCACTTGGGATCTCCATGCCTTGGCCTCCTCATTTGAAAATGGCTTCATGTAAATGACATTAACGTTCCCATAAGACAAAATATTGATACCTGTAAGTACTTGCACAACCTTCAGTGCTTAAAATTTAGTTTCAAACAAGGTGTCATGGCTCATATCTATAAGCTCAGCACTAGGAAGGTTAAAGAAGGGGGTTTACTGAGACTAAGGCAGTCTGGACAAAAGAGTGTGTTGTAGACCAGCCTGGGATACAAAGTAAATGCTGTCTCAATAGTAGTAATAATAGTAATTGTCATTACTGTGATTATTAATACTTACATTTAGGTGCTTACAATGGGTAGACCACTTATAAAAATGATTTCAAACATTGTTAATTAATACAACACACATTTAGATTAACTTCAACTATAAAGAATCTTTTCAATGGAAGGGCAAAGGTCACTGACTTACTAATTCTCTATTAAATGACCAATTATTATATAACTGTGGCTTTCATAAACATTTTATTGAGTGTTTACATCTGACTTAGACAGAAGGCATGACATCCCTAACTTGGCAAGTAAGAGAAGTGAATTGTTGTCACTAAAATTCAATGATCTAAATCTTATATTACTGTTTCAACACATGAATAAGAAATGGCAAGCAAAATAAGCATCCTCAAAGCCTTGAAAAATCTGAGGCATGAGGCTGGAGAGATGGCTCGGCAGGTAGAAGCTGCTCTTCAAGAGGGCCCAAGTTTAGTTCTCAGCATCCCTGTCGGGTGACTCACAACCACCTGTAACTCTAACTCAGATAAACCTGATACATTCTTCTGGCTTCTGCTGGCACTTCCATACACACATATATGTGAAATAAAAAGAAATCTGAGCCCATGGTCAAAATCAAAGTAATAATACTCTGAAAAAAAGAAAAAAAAAAAAAAAAGATCAACAGGTATGGCACTAAGCCTTATATGGTAGAAGACCCCAATTTTATTCACAATACCCTGGAAACAGTAAGTCCCCAGGGGATAGACCAAATAAAAATTTGAAATTTTATTTTGCATCAAAGTTATAGTGTACATTTTACTAGCCAAAAAAGTCAAGAGACAGTTATAAACATCTAATGCATATCTGTAATGTGAGACACGTACGTGTGTGCTCGAAGTGTGGAATAAGGCCTACAAACAAAAGATTGTAAGCAGGGTCCTTATGCCATACCATAAATTGGACATAATTACCAAGACACCATATATATTAAATAGTATCATTAATAACTTTCTTAATGAATTAAAATTCAGATGTGATTTATAAAGTTGATTTCAATTTCTAAATCTCTTAAAAACTATTTCCCAATAATTCCTCCTATAATAGAATGGCAATATAAACCATTTCATCAGTTTTTAAATTGCACTCAAAGCTTAAAACAGCAATCATTATTTAGAAATCGCATAAAGCACAACAGAAAACGCTTCATCTATTGATCAGCCACCAGTTATCAGTTTCGTTATTCAATATCCTAGCTGGGGTGATTTGAGGATACAAAAGGGCACAAATGCCCCCAAAAAGTGGAAGAAATAGTCATCAGAATAAATTTTCTGGATCAGACTGAAATTTGAGAACTACTAGTACAGAAATCATCCAAAACTTATCTAATCACAAAGTAATAAAACAAACATGCAAACATGTAAGAGAAGAATCCGGTGGCCTACTTCAAACTGGTTTGGCAGTGAAGCGCAGAAACGCAGCGCAGGCCTCCACACTACAGAGAGCCTTCTGATTCTTGTAATGGAGGAATTCCTAAGAGCTTGCCACGCCCATCCTAACAGAGCAGGCAAAACAAGCTACAAACTCCATTTAAAAGTTGTAAATAAAATGAAGACTAAAGCATACCTCAATGAATATAATTCCCAAAAGTGAAAAGACCTTGGTAACAGAAAAGTGGACTCCCCAGTGCTCCTGAGGAAACACTATAGGAAGAGAAATGCCTTTGAAGAAGACAAGGAGAAACAAGCTGATCATCAATAACTTTGAGTAACAGAGCACATTTGGGCTAACATGAATTAAAATCAAGAACCACCCCCCCCCCCTTGCAAGGTAAATCTGAACCCATTCAGAACCTTTCCTACACATTTCCAATGGGTACCCCAAAGACATGGAGCACAGCAGAAGTGAAAGACATCAACACCTTCGGGCACATCAGAGCTTGGCCAGGTGAAAAGCAATAGCGAGCTGGAGACTGGGAACAAAACAAGAGAGGAAACAGAGTCTCTCAGTTAATGCTGACGTACACAGCCTTTACCAAGTACCAGGCAGCAGGCAATGAATAGAGGGAGAAAGACTGAAGGAAAATCAGCAAAGAACAGTAGGTATGGTAGCTAGCTTTCTTTTGTAACTGTGACAAAAGCAGTGTACAAAAGGAGTAACTCTGGATCACGGACTGAAGGCACTGTAGCTGCGCATGGCCAGTACTCCCAACTTTATTACATCTCAGTGGAGCAGAAAGCAGAAAACAAATTCAAAAGGGCTGGCCTATAAACTGGCCCCAGTTACTCACTTCCTCCAGTCAGGTCCAACCTCCTGAACATTTTAAAATCTCTCAAAACTGTTCTACTTGTGGGGACTAATTATTCAAATATATCACCTGTGAGGAATATTTCTCATTCAAACAATAGGACTGGGTTTTCTCCAAGAACACTCTTACAGTATTAAATCCTTAATGCCTATAGAGGCAAAAATTAAGATCCAACACCAGGAAGATTGCATAGGTTAAAAACCTCCCCAGGACATCAAATGAGCTAGTGGCCAGGTGAAAAAGACAGAGAAGGAAACACAAGAGAGGTTCCCCCCTGGTTCAAACAGCTCATCTCAATAAAAAAAATACTTACTGTTTTGTTTATGGTCGGATTATAGACTTATCTTTTGTTGTAGTTGGGAGGTGGGACAGACAGGAAGAGAATGAGCATGCATGTAGTGAGGTCAAGTCAGGTCATTAAGCTGCACAGCAAGTGCCTTTCCCTGATCAGCCACCTGACCAGGCCCAAATGGTTATGTTTTGACACTACCATCAAAATACCAGGATCCACTGCTGCAAGAATAGAGGAGCAACTCAACTACAAATGAGATTGACACAATGCTTCATTATACATGTATGTAAAGAGGAGTGTATCCTTTTTGCAGCAAATATTTTCTTAATTTTCTCAAATAACCAATAATTGAAAGTCTTATGAAAAAGAGATGACCACGTTCGTAGAAGGAAGAGTCAGTAGAAGTAAACTAACAGCTCAGAAATTGATATTATAAGATTTTAATAGTAAAAATAACAATCTATATACATTAATAAAAATTTCAACATAAAAAATCTATAAATCAAATCAGATGTCTGAGAACAAAAAATAAAGCAAGACCAACAGATGTAAGAGGAAGCAAGAGACAGGATCTGAAGGTCTGATACAAAAAAGAATAAAAATGTAAAACAATACACAGAAATGAGTGAGAGCATGGGAAGAAACGAACTGTCTCTGTAGGATCATCTCCCAAGCCCTCACACAAGTCTCAGAAGTGGGAGAGAACTGTGCCTAACAGCTGAAGATACCATGACAGACCCTTTCAAAAATGACTACAAAGTTCAGCAAAGCTTAAGACAGATAAATACAAACTACCTCACTGTATTTCTGAAAAATGGCATAAAGTGAAAAGAAAACTGTTAAATATAGAAAAAGAAACGACATTACACATGAAAGGACAACTCCACATCCCTACCATAAACAACAGACACAAACAGAAAACATTTGAGAAGACTAGGGGCAGGGAAAGAGGAAGAAAATACCCTTTAGCAGTAAGGGTTAAAGACACTTCAGAGAGTTGAGAAGATTCCACAGCAGCAAAATGTCATTCTTTAGACTAAAGTGAAACAACACTCAAGAAGCCTGAACTTTAATTTTAATTTTGGAGAGAATAACTAGGGGGGTGTGTGTGTGTGCGTGCGTGCGTGCGTGCATGTGTGTGTGTGTGTGCATGTGTGCGTGTGTGCATGTGTGTGCGTGTGTGTGTGTCTGAGCCGCTTATAAAAACAGACTGCTTAACACGAAAAGAACAATGATGCATTGCAGAGTTTATGACAATATAAACACTAATGTTTATACGCAGTATAGTCATACAAGTTCACAACTTAAAAGAGTAGAAGGAAATACTGGATTATACAATCAAAAAGGTCTTGTGTTTGGAAGTAATAAGCAAATGCTTGTTTGATTGGCTATCTTTATATCTTGTTTTCTTTTTTATTTGTGAGTTCATTACAATAGAGCAGTTTGATTTCAAATTTTTTAAATAAATAAAACAAAACTTAGATGAACATCTGAGAGAATTTCCCATATATTATATCATTATTTTGAAAATTGATATAAAACCTTAACTATCTTATTCATGTTTCCTATCTTTACTATAAGAACTGCATGTTACAGAAAACCAAATAGATATTGAAAGTTTTTCTTTTTGGAGAAATGAGTAGATAACAAATGATAGAGAAAACACAGAACTATGGGAATTAACCATACAATGGAATAACATTAGTGCATTATCATGACTAACAACTATAAAGACAAGTTCTATGGAAGCATAAAAAGCAAGATATAGGGAGAAGAGGAGGAAGAAGGAAGGAAGGTTGGTGAAGGAAGAGGAGAAAAAAGGAGGAAGAAGAAAGGAGAAGGAAGAGGAAAAAGAGAAGGAGGAAAAGAAGACTGAAAATATATATGTAATTAAACATTTTAAAAAAGCAAGGTAATGGTACACAATTTTCAGAACAGCAATAGCTGCAAAGGAAAGCAGGGATTTGTGAGAGAGCAGACAGAAGATACAGTGTTGCACATCAGTGGCATACGTACAGTGGTGGGATGGGGGTTTTCTGCTACCATCCCCTACAGAATTAGCAGCTTTGACCATTAACTATTATTGCCAACGGGGGTTCCAGGAATCTGGGAGTCAAAAAGGGATGTTCACACATACCGCATGAACCACAAAATCCAATAAATGCCTTAAAGAGAGCACAAAAACAGTTTTCTTGCCCTTATCACCACTCCTGTGCCAGAAGAGATATCCTCACTCCCTATTGTTCCCATGGTGCAAAGTGAAAGAGTAAACAATCCCCTGGGCTCCTCAAATAAGTAGGGTACAGCCCAAGAAGCTGATTTCCTCCATGTCCCTGTAAGAACATGAAGTGCCTGGAGTGATTGCTACTCAGACGAGGTTGATGGGAAGACGGAAGACTTGGAACATTTGGTTAATCTGAGCTACCTGAGATACTATCTCAAAGGGGCAGGGGAAGAAAAAACAACACAACATGATATTGATGCTAAGCTCTCACCTGACATTTAATCCCTAGGAGAGCTGAAAACTTTGGCTATAAGATAGGAAACAAGACAAGGATACCCATTCTCCTTACTTCTTATTCAATACAGTACTCAAAGTCCCAGCTCTCGAAAGAAGTGATTCTTCTGTTTGCAGATCAAAATATTTTTAAGAAAGAAAATCTCAAAGACTACCAAGAAACTCTTAGAACTAATAAACTCCAAAAAGTTGTAGACAGGACATTCTTCACAGTTGAGTGGAGAGTGGGGACTGACTTTCACACGAACTCTGGTGCCCCATACTTGACCACGTCCGCTGGATGGGGGGGCCTGGTGGCACTCAGAGGAAGGATAGCAGGCTACCAAGAAGAGACTTGATACCTTATGAGCATATACAGGGGGAGGACTGTCCCCCTTAGTCACAGACATAGGGGAGGTGAGTAGGGGGAAAGAGGGAGGGAGGGAGAAAGGAATGGGAGGATACAAGGAATGGGATAACAATTGAGATGTAATATGAATAAATTAATAAGATATTTTTTAAAAGTTGTAGAGTACAATCACAAGCCATAGTTCATATACTAATGATAAACTGCTTGAAACAGAAATTCCGAATACAAACCCACAAATAAATGTAGCCATCATGACCCAAACACTAAAACCTAACAAGCATCAATAAAAATAAACCATATATAAAGATACACAGCCAGGCGAGGTGGCACACGCCTTTAATCCCAGCACTCAGGAGGCAGAGGCAGGTGGATCACTGTGAGTTCGAGGCCAGCCTGGTCTACAAAGCGAGTCCAGGACAGCCAAGACTACACAGAGAAACTGTCTCGAAAATAATAATAATAATAATAATAATAATAATAATAATAATAATAATAATAATAATAATAATAATAGACACATGTAAAAATACCAATGTTCATAAACTGAAAATAAGATTGTTGTGGCAGCATCCATAACTACCCAAAGCAATCTACAGAGAGAATGTGGTCCCATCACAACCCCAATGATATTTTTCACAGAAAAAAGCATGGTTTTAATTAGCTAAACAATCTTGAGCAAGAACAAAACTACTTCCTAATTTCAAATACTATAAAATATAATAGCCAATACTATAGTGCTGGCAGATGCACTGAGCAGCAAAACATAAGCACACATGTAAGTGGCCACTCATGTTTGCTTCTGAACTCCAGTCTCGTTATTCAGGATGGTCTCTATTTGTGCTCAAGGACTCTCTTGGTTCAGTTTCTCCTACTCAGGGACTATAGGTAGGCACCATTACAACTGACCTTAAAAATGTTTTTATATGATGACAAAGACAACAAAAGCAAAACTAAGCAAGCAGGACCATATTCCATTAAGACACTGTCACACAATAAAGGGAGAACAAACTCTCTGATAATGGTTACTATCCAGCACACATACACTCATAGAACTCCATAGAAATGATTTTTAAATGAGCAAAGGGCCCAAATAAGGCATTCTCGCAAACAGGACAGCCAGGAGTCATAATGAAGAAGTACTTAACATGACTAATTTATCAGGGAAATGCAAGTCAAAACCTTAATGAGACATCAGCTCCTACCTTCCAGAGTGGCTACTATTAAAAGAACAAAGACAAGTGTTGGTGAGGAGGTGGGAATGGGGGGCTCTTTTACATATTTGGTGAGAATGTAAGTTGAGTCAGCCATTATGCAAAATGCTGCAGCAGTTCCCCAGAAAACTTTTAAAAAATGAACTACAACATGATACAATAATTTACTTTTGGTATATAAACAAAGCTTGTTTAGATATCTACACATTCATGCCATTGTAACATTACTCACAATAGTCATAACATGGAAATATCCTATGTATCAATAAATAAAAGACTAATAAAAATGTGATTATGTATACATAGTGGAGTAATATTAAAACTTTAACGATAAGGAAAGCCAAGCATTTATGACAATATGGATGACTTGGAAGGACATTACACTAAGTAGGATGAGCAGAAACAGAGAAGAAATAATGCTAGAGCTCACTTGCCTGTATGACCCTAAGCAAATCAGTCTCGTGGAGACAAAACAGGGCTGAGGAAGGCTAAAAAAAAGGAACTAGGAACTTGTTCATCAAATGATATAAATCTGCGATAAAGGATGAATAAAGGGCTGGAGACATAGCTCAGTGGTAGACCACATGTCAAAAGGTGTAAGGTTCTAGGATTCAATCCCTAGACCTGCTAAAGAAAAAAGAAGAAACAATACAAATAAATACATTCTAGAAACCCACTATACACCAAGATGATTAATGGTAGCTATGTATTACTATCGGGTATTTGCTAAAATGGTGGCTCTTACTATTATTCTCACTACAAGAACTATATGAAATATATAATAAACTTCATATGCTAATCATCTCAGTGTATTTGTATATCACACTGAATGCCTAAGTATAGATAGACAAGCTTTGTTACTTATACCTTTTTGAAGCAGGAAAAATAATATCAAAATGCTCATGTTAAACTGATGGTACTTGGAAGAAATTTGATATTTTTATGCTTTACAAATTACATAAATAATTTAGATGTTTTTATATGAATGCACCACTATGGGTTTTTTTGTTTGTTTGTTTGTTTGTTTGATTGATTGATTGTTTTTAGTGATGAAAAAATGTTCCCTTGGCCTGTTCTATTTTTCTGCAAACATCACAGAGCATAGTGCTATCAACCAACATGTCAAGGGCATGACTAAGCAATATAACCTCAGAGGACAAATATTACATACGTGGGTATCACGTACAAAAATGGCATTACATAATACAATAATGTGCATGATTAGTACTCAAGAAGAAAAAGATGGTCAATTTCAAAGTAACTTTTTCCCTCAAAAATATGTAAAAATGGACAATTTAATTGGCATTTACCAAAACCCTTTAAAACACCCAGGTCTTTGAACGTAAAAGGCTTATTTCCCTGTTTTAGATGAAGGTGTGTGTGTGTGTGTGTGTGTGTGTGTGTGTGTGTGTGTGTGTGTGTGTGTGTGTGTGTGAGATACGTTGTTTCTAATACAAATTTGAAGATATGAGTTCTGATCCCTAGCTCAGAAGCATGGCAGAATACTTCTATAATCCCCTGCACTAGGAAAGCAAAGACAGGAAGATCTTTAGGACTTGCCTGCCATCTAGCTTAGCCAAATTGGTGAGTTCCAGGTCTAGTAATAGACCCTGCCACCAACAACAAACAAACAAACAAACAAACAAAACAAAACAAAACACACCACTAAGGCAGGTGGCCTCATATTCATGTACATTGTGAAAAGTACTAATTGGACTTTGTGGGGTGTGTGTGTGTGTGTGTGTGTGTGTGTGTGTGTGTGTGTGTGTGTGTGTGTGTGTGTGTGTATGGGGGCAAAAGGGGCAGAACTAGGGGCCTTTACTCCCAGTATTTGTGAGGTAGAAACAGGGACATTTCTTAGAGTTTAAGGCCAGTCAGATCTATGAATCAAGTCCCAGGTCTACAAGGACTATATAACAAAATCTTGTCTCAAGAAAACTCTCGGCCTAGTGGCAAATCTTTTTTTTTTTTTTAATTAATTTATTTATTTAATTGTTTTACAGCCTGATCATAGCCCCCTCCCTCCTCTCCTCCTCGTCCCACCATCACACACCTCCACCCCCCCTCCACTCCACTTCTTCTCAGATAAGGGGAAGACCCCCCCCCACGGCAACCCACCCTAGAACATCAACTCACAGCATGACTAAGTGCATCCTCTCCTCCTGAGGCCAGGTAAGGTAGCCCAGCTAGAGGAAAGGGATTCAAAGGCAGGTAACCAAGTCAGAGACAGGCCCTACTCACACTGTTAGGGATCCCACATGATGACCAAGCTGCACATCCCATCCACTACACATGTACAGAGTGACTAGGACCAGTCCATGCATGCTCTGCGGTTGGTGTTTCAAGTCTCTGTGAGCCCCAATATGCCCAGGTTAGTTTTTATTGTAGGTCTTCTTGAGGTGTCCTTGATCCCTCTGGATCCCTCAATCCTTTCTCCCGCTCTTCCACAAGACTCCCTGAGCTCCACTTATATTTTTGGCTGTGGGTTTCTGCATATTCTTTCCATCACCTACTGGATGAGCCCTCTCAGAAGACAGCTATGCTAAGCTCCTGCCTGCAGTTCACAGCAGAGCATCACTGATTGTGTCAGGGTTGGCACTCTTCCATGAGGTGGGTCTCAGGTTTGGCCAGTCATTGGCTGTCTGTTCCCATGACATCTTTATCCCTACACTTCTTGTAAGTGGCAACTCTTTTTAATCCCAGCACTCAGGTGGCTGAGACAGGTGGATCTCAGTGAATACAAGACCAGCCAGGTCTTGCTAGGAGTTCTAGGCCAGCCTGGGGTACATAGTGAAGCCCTATCTCAAACAAAACAAAACAAAAGTCATGAATTTGGGAAAGAGAGAGAGAGAGGAGAGAGTTTACGGAGGAATATGGTAAATAATGGAGGGAGAAAGAAATTTCAGAAAATATGACCATATTTCAATGAAAACGTATAAAATTGTGAAAAATATAATTTTAAAAATGAGGTAGTGTGAAGACACTTGATGTCAATCTCTAGCCTCTACACACGCATGCACATCTACACACACAAACTAGTATAGTTATGTATACAAACAAAGGAGAAATAAGCCATTCAAAAGAAAATTTATTACAATTAGAACAACAAATTATTAAGAACAGTAACAACAAGAAAATGAAAACAGGAAAATTATTGTAATGGATTACAACATATAATAAGACTTTTATATAACTGCATTAAAATCATTACTTAAATTGCAAACTATGGTAATTAGTTTATTTTGGCTTGTTGTTTTTTATTGAGATGGGGTCTCTTTACAAAGCCCTAGCTGGAGAGATCCAAGATGTCAACATTGATCACACACAGCTTCCAATCAGCAGGATAACCAGGACTGCACAACGGCTAAGACCAAACTGAGATCTACAAAACACCAGTGCTGCTGATTCCCAGATGTGAGGGATCCACACTGTGTGGAGCATGGATGGAGCATGGATGGGTCCAGTGCCTGGCCACCCAGCTAACCCACAGAAAAACCCCAGGGGACAACCCACATTAGCCACCATCTTGAGAAAGACTGTGAGACATCTGTGCACCTTTGGGCTCTCTCCCTGTCTGCAGCTTACCGGATCTAGGACAATGAGCAGACAGGCAGAGCTGAGTCCCAGCACCAGCCAAGATTCACATTAGCTGCCAGCCCATGAAAAAGGTCGGGGAACCAAAGCAGCTTTGGGCTCTGATCTCTCTCAGTACCCCAGCTGTTCATAGGCCTAGCCTAGCTGGGTCACAGGGCAGATAGGCAGAGAGCCCTGTCATATCAAAAAGGCTTGTGGAGTGTCCGAGAAGCTTTGGGTTCTGATCTCTCTCAGTCCCCCAACTGCATACCAGCCTGGTCCATCTGTGATACAGAGCATACAGGCAGAGCTGAATCCAGGCGCTGGCCATAATCCGCATTAGCTGTCACCCTGTGAGCAGTTCGGAACTGGTTTACCTCCACCCACCTGACGCCTACTGGTATGACGCAGCTAGGGCACAGAGTAGACAGGCTGAGCAGAGACCTGCACAGGTCACACTCTACATTAGCTGCCACCCTGTGAGTAGCTGTGGGCATTGATCTCTCTCCACCCACCTGCAGCTTATTGGCTTAGCCCATATAGGTCACAGAGCAGAGAGACAGAACAGAGATCTGTGCAGGCCACACTCAACATTAGCTGCCATTCTGTGAGCAGCTTTGAGCTCCAATCTCTCTCAATAGGTTGGCAGCTTACTGGCCTAGCCCAACTGGGACACAGATATCAAGAAGGTTTATGGAGCATCCCAGCAGCTTTGTGCTCTGGTCCCCCTTAACCCCACAGCTGCTCACTAGCCTGGCCCATCTGGGATACAGAGAAGACAGGCAAAGCTGAGTCCGGCATAGGCCAAGATTCACATTTGCTACCATCTCAAGAAGGTCTGTGGGGCAACCAAGAAGCTTCAGGCTTGGACCTCTTGCAGCCTCCCAGATGCTTACTGACCTAACCCATGTGGAACACAGTAGATAGGCAGAGCCTTACCATCTCGAAAAGGACTGTAAGGCACTTGAGCAGCTTTGGGCTTAGAAGTTTATCAGCCTACTCCTCTCCTGCCTGACCCAACTGGAATAAAGACAAGGAACCCAGCTGAGCTGAGCTGGGTACAGGCTCTAACAGCCACTGACTGTCCACCCTAAGGAGGCCTCTGGAGAGCCCTAGCAAATCACCACCTTCAGCTTGGAGCTCTCTTTCCTTGCTCCCAACCTGCTTGACCCATGTGAGAAACAGACAGTAACCTCATTGGATGAACCTCTAGGCCTGCTAACACCAGAAACAGCCAGATGCCTAGAGGCCAGCACAAGAAAACTAGCAGCATAACTCAGGGCCACGTAACACCACCGGAAACTAGTGACCCTCCCACAGCAAGCCCTGGAGATATGAACACCCATGAAGCACAAGAAGACAACTTTAAATCTGAGGGGATGAAAATGATAGAAGCCCTGAAAGAGAAAAAGTAACCAAAGAAATACAGGAAAATGCATTCAAACAGATGAAGGAATTTAATAAATCCTATGGACAATTACAGGAAAACGCAATTGAACAGGAGAAAGAAATGAATAAGGCTGTTCAAGGCCTAAAGAGGAAACTAGAAGCAACAAAGAAAACACAAGCTGGGGCGATCTTAGAGTTGGATACCATAGGGAAGAAAACAGACCATAGACATAAGCAACACCAACCGAATACATGAGATAGAAGAGAAAAATCTCAATAAAATACTCGCAAACTGAATTCAAGAACACATCAAAACTATCATTCACCATGACCAAGTAGGCTTCATCCTAAGCATGCAGGGGTGGTTCAATATACGGAAATCCATCAATATAATTCATCATATAAACAAACTGAAAGAAAAAAGCACACAATCACCTCCTTAGATGCTAAAAAGGCATTTGACAAAATCCAACACCCATTCATGTTTAAAGTCTTGGAGAGATCAGTGATTCGAGGCACGTAAAGGCTATATACAGCAAGCCAATACCCAAAAATCAAATTAAATGAAGAGACACTCAAGAAAGTCGACTAAAATCAGGGACTAGACAATGCTGCCTACTCTTGCTGTATCTCTTCAATGTAGTACTTGAAGTCCTAGCTAGAGCAATAAGACAACTAAAGGAGACTGAGGGAATACAAATTGGAAAGGAAGAAGTCCAACTATCACTGTTCACATTTGATATGATAGTATACACAAGTGACCCCAAAAATTCTATCAAAGAACTCCTAGAGCTGATAAATAACTTCAGCAAAATAGATGGATACAAAATCAACTCAAAAAAGATAGTAGCCCTCCTGTATACAAATGACAATCTTGCTGAGAAAGAAATTAAGAAAACTACACCCTTCATGATAGTCACAAGTAATATAAAGTATCCAGGTATAACTCTAACCAAGCAAGTCAAAGACTTGTATGAAAAAAACTTCAAGTCTCTGAAGAAGGAAATTAAAGATGATATCAGAAGATGGAAAGACCTCCCTTGTTTTAAGACCTTGAAGGATCAATTCTCAATTTCATATGGAAAAAATAAAAAACCCAAAATAGTTAACCAATCCTGTACAATAAAAGATCCTCTGGAGGAATCTCCATCCCTGATCTCAAGTTGTACTATAGAGCAACAGTAATTAAAACAGCATGGTACTGGCATAGAAATAAGCAGGTTAATCAATAGAATCGAATCGAGGAAGCAAAAATAAATCCACATACCTATGGACACTTGATTTTTGACAAAGAATCCAAAACCATACAATGGAAAAAGGATAGCATCTTCAACAAAAGGTGCTGGTCTAACTGGATGGCTACATGTAGAAAAATGCAACTAGATCCCTACCTATCATCCTGCACAAAACTGAAGCACAAATGGATTAAAGACCGCAACATAAAACCAGACACACTAAATCTGTTAGAAGAAGAGGTGGTGAACAACCTTGAGCTCATTGGCATGGGAGAAAAGTTCATGAACACAACACCAACAGCTCAGGCCCTAACATCAACCATTAATAAATGGGACCTTAGGAAGCTGAAAAACCTTTGTAAGTCAAAGGACACCATCAACAAAACAACAGTTTACAGACTAGGAAAAAAAAAAATCTTCACTAACCCTTCATCCAACAAAGGGCTAATATCCAAAATATATAAAGAACTCAAGAAATTAAACACCACCAAACCAAATAGCCCAATTTTAAAAATGAGTACAGAACTAAACAAAGAATTCTCAACAGAGAAATACTGAATGGCTGAGAAACACTTAAAGAAATGTTTAACATCCCTAGTTATGAGGGAAATGAAACTCAAAACAACTCTGGGTTTCCATCTTACACACCTATCTGAATGACTAAGATAAAAAACTCAGGTGACAGCACATGCTGGCGAGGATGTGGAGAAAAGGGAACACTATTCTATTTCTAGTGGGAGTGCAAACTTGTACAACCACTTTGGAAATCAATTTGGTGCTTTCTCAGGAAAATTCTACCTCAAGACCCAGCTACACCACTCCTGGGAATGTACCCAAAAGATGCTCCACCATACAACAAGGACATTTGCTCAACTATGTTCATAGCAGCTTTATTCATAATAGCCACAATCTGGAAACCACCTAGATGTCCTTCAATGGAAGAATGAATAAAGAAACTCTGGAATGGAATATTATTCAGCTATGAAAAACGAGGAAATCATAAGGCCGTAATGGCGCACACCTGTAACCTCAGCACTTAGGAGGCAGAGGCAGGCGGATCTCTATGAGTTCAAGGCCAGCCTGATCTACAAAGCGAGTCCAGGACAACCAGACCTACACAGAGAACCCCTGTCTCGAAAACACCAAAACCAAAAACAACAACAAAAAAAGGAAATCTTGAAATTTGCAGGCAAATGGATGGGACTAGAAAAGATCATCCTGAGTGAGGTAACCCAGACCCAGAAAGATATGCATGGTATATAATCATAAGCAGATATTAGCCACATAATACAGGATAATTACGCTACAATACAGAGACTGATGTATCAACCAAGGACCGTGTATGATGTGGTCCTAGACCCTCTGCTCAGATGTAGTTGCACAGTCCCTTTGTGGGTCCCACAGCATGTAGGGTAGAAACTACTTTGGACATGGACTCTGGCCACCAAACTTTGACTACTTTTCTCTGATAGGGTGGCTTTGCCACAGGAAGAGAATACAGGTAGTACAGATGAGGTTTTATAGGCTAAGGTCAGATGTTAGGGGAGAAGGGCACCCCTTTCTGAGGACTAGAGGAGGGAGGGAGAGGGGATGAAGGAGGGAGGGGGATGAGGAGGGGATGAGGGAGAGGGATACAATCAGGATATGAATAATTTAAACTGCAGAACAAGGAGGTAATTATATTGCTAATCCCACTATATGGGGATAGCTCTGAGACTGTCTGAGACATGAATTGTCTAGGCATAGACAATGCTTCTTGTTGGCTACAGAATTCCTATGAATTATTATTAGCTCCCATTCTTCATATGGCATGAATGAAGATTTACAGACATCTTTTTTTTTCCCTACTCATACAAAGAGCAGAGAGCCAGCCTTATTAATTCTTCTGTACATACTTAAACCTTATACATTTATACTTTTAGGACTCTATAATGCTTGTGGGAAATTTTATGTTTTCAGAACAAAAGAATCAGACACTGACATTGGATCAGACATGACAGGATTCATTCCTCTCAGCATGCTGGACACTGACATCCTTCATCCTTCATGTTCCAGCATCAAGTGATTCAGTTGCTGCTCCTCATCAGAACAAGACAGCTGCCAGGATATCTTGGAAGGAAGCTTCCAATCCCAATTGGTCCAGCAATTTAGACTGTCCTACACAGGACTCTAATTAAGCCTGGAATTTCTCAAGATTTAGAAACTGGACTACATATGGTATTGCTAGCTTGTTTAACCATTTCTCCAATTTTACTTGGGCCCCTACAAAGGTATTATTCATTCCAAATCAGCCAGAAGAAACCTTAAGAGAATGACACCCCATTTCATTTAAAGGGTAGGTTTTGGGTTGCTTTCTTGGGCTATAGAGGATTATTTTCAATGGGTGATGGTTATAAGTTATTATTGATCTTATTTAGAAAGAAAACAAGGTTGGACACAGGGATGGCTCTCTTTTCCTTTATCTTCCATTCTTGGGTTTGGAGATAGGGGTTGAAGAGAAAGGAGGGGAGATATCTATATCTATATCTATATCTATATCTATATCTATATCTATATCTATATCTATATCTATATAAGAAAGAACAAAAAGCAGATTGGTGAAACTACTTCACAACTTAATGCCTTGTTACTCACAAGGTTATTTTTAATTCACTGGTATGATATTTTGTATAAACATGAAAAATAAGTTTAATTTTAGTTACAGTGTGGTTATAAGCTATTATTGGTCTTATACAGAGAAAAAACTAGGCGGAACTCAGGGACGTCTTTCTTTTCCTTTATCTTTCATCTGTACGTAAGGAGATAGGAGCTGAAAAGAAAGAAAGGGAAATATAGAAATATAAAGGTAAGATAGAATAAAAAGTAGATGATGGAACCTACTCCTTAACTCAAGGCCTTAATTGTTACTCATAATGAAGGTTATATACAAGTCATTGGTATAGAATTTAGTATATTGATACAAAACATGAGCATGTCAAATACCTATCAAATTCTAGCACAAGAATAACTATCCTAAGTCTGACAGATAGATACGACTCTATAGATGCATGAGGTAAAATAGTTAAATAAGGTCTTCAAAAGCCTCAGAGACACACAGAAGATGGTATTTAAAGATGTTTTTATTATTCTAAAGTTTCTTTGACAACAAGGTAAGTTAACTCCTGACAACACCCAGCTGACTTCAAAGAAGATGATGAGCATCAAAGAGCCTCCTGATGGAGATGGCTTCAAACGTGGCCAACAAGCTACTGGGCAAAATGTCCTCGTTCCTGCCACAAACAAAATTCTGCCTAAAAATGGGCAGCTTGGATGCAAACAGAGTCAACGGTCAGACTCTGCCAAGACAGGTAAGCAAGTCCTCAAATAGTTTCTGCCTTGTAAATAAGTCTGGCAAAGACATTGGGCCAGAAGGCCGAACATGAGGCTCCAACATTATAGAGAGTGTTGGGTGACTGTCCAGGCAGTAAACTGTCTCAGTCAATTTGTTCATTTTGGAAGCTGCTAACCTGCACTGCTGGTTCACTCAGGAATTTATTAACTTATTTATCTATTACATATACAATGTTCTGATTACATGTACACCTGCATACCAAAAGAAGGCACCGGATCTCATTATAGATGGTTGTGAGCCACCATGTAGTTGCTGGGAATTAAACTCAGTACCTCTAGAAGAGTAGACAGTGCTCTTGACTGCTGAGCCATCTCTCCAGCCCTCACTCAGGAATTTAAAGTCTTATTCCTTCTCAAGTCTCTAAGGGGTGTTGAAGAACAAATAGTTTAGTTCTACAATCAAGTTTAGTTTGTTAGGGAATAAGACTTTTTCAGATCAAGATAAAGGAGTTAAGTTAATAGAGATGAGATAGGATAGATACTGAATATCATTCAGAAATTTAGACCTAACAAGACAGGAAAGATGTTTACTTCAAGCTTTATAAATACAAATAGCCAAATCACCATGAATGTAACATTTATAGAACTCCCTGCTGTATGTAGTTTGTTTTATGCATGTGTAATAAAATAAATGTAGACAAAAAAGAGAGCATTCTCCTCTATCTTAAAAAAAAAGTTCTAATTTAAGATTATTCTTCACACAGATTTTTACTCTAATAAGCTATATTGTACCCATATAAGACAATTATAATTCAAGGTTTACTTCCAATACTTTGAAAGTGCTATTGCAGACTGTTTAGGGCAACTAAGTTATACAAGTTAATTGTTAGTTGATCAAATCATGGTCATATCAATTTCTAGTCTATTTTTATCACAAGAATATACATCTTAGGTGCAACAGATAGATATGATTATATAGGAAGATAAGGTAAAATATTTAGATATGGTCTTGAAAAACCTCAGAGACATACAGAATATGGCATTTAAAAAGGGTTTAATTATGTTAAAGATTCATTGACAATGAGACAGCTTAACTCCTGGCACACCCAGCCTAACTCAAAGAGGATGATGAGCATCAAAGAACCTCCTTTTCAAATGTGAAAAGAGTTAACAGCCAAACCCTGCCAATACAGGGTAATCAAGCACTCAATAGTTCCTGCCTCACAAATATGTCTGCCAGATATATTGGGCCAGAAGGCTGAAGATGATGCTCCAACATTATAGAGAGTTTTGGGTGACTGCTCAGGTAGCAAACTGTCTCTCATCTTCTCATTTGGGAAGCTGCTAACCTGTACCCCCATGTATACTCAGATAATTAATTTTATTCCTTCTCAAATCTCTGAAGGGGTTGAAGACCAGATAGTTTAGTTTTACAATGAAGCTTAATTGTTTCGGGATTAAGAGGTTTTTCAGTCTAGATAGATGTTTTAACTTGATAATGATGAGATATGATAAATATTGATTTACATTCAAAATTTTAGATGCACCAAGATAGGAAAATATTCTCTTCAAGGCTGCCAAATACAAATAGCCAAAACATTTATATAATTCTTGATTGTTTCATTGTTCCCCTTGCTGTAGGTAGTTTAGTGTACATATGTATAATGATATAAATGTATATGTAAAAAATTAATTTTTAAAAAACCCATGGCTGTCCTGGGATGACCAGGTTGGCCATGAACTCAGAGATCCATCCACCTTTCTCTTCCTCCCAAGTGATAGAATGAAATGAAAAGAGAGCTCGGCTATGTAATTAGTTTTAACTGCCAACTTGACTGAGAAGAGAGCCTCTGTAAGGAAGTGTGCAGCGGGCTGGCCTGCAGGCATGTCTGTGGGGAGCATCTTGAGCATGTTAATTGACAGGGGAGGGCTAAGCCCACTGTAGGCGGCAGCACTGTGCTGGGGTCTTGGCCAGGATAGGGGTAGAGAAAGCAAGCTAAGCACTAGAGGAGTGTTCGCACCATTCCGTCTCTTCTTTTAAGTGTGGGTATGACTGTTTGCTTCAAGTCCCTGCCTTAAACTTTCCTACAGTGATGAACTTGTCTTACCTAAAACTGTCTAAGTTGCTTATAGCAGGATATTTTATCACATAAACAGGAAATGAAACTAGGACACTAACTTGGGGTTTTCTCAATTTATGAGTTAAAGCATGACTACCTCAAACAAATAATCCCTAAGAACACTACCAGGTTTAGGGATTATTTGTGCACGTATTTAAGTAATTGTGCTTGCATTCACATTATAAGCAAAGAATGAAATGTTTTCAGATTCTTAAAGTGATACTGGTTACTAAAAAAAAGAGAGAAAGAAACGGGGAAAAAATCCACTATGTTAGTCCCCACAGATGGCTTTCAGTGAACCAAGCTGATATCGATTGCTTCTATTCTGGTATGATGACACTATGGTTTACTCTTAACAAATGCAATGTCGGTCTCAGGAGTATATCCTCCAGGGGCTTAATGGCTTTTACTTTTGTAGTACTGCAGAGCCTGAACCTCCACATTTGAACTCCTGCAAGCTTGCTCCAGAGGACACACCAGACATGAAAAATCCCTGAGGCTCCAAGAGAAGAAAGTAAGGAGAAAGTGTCTTCCTGTAGCAGCTGAGGTCAGCCTTCTGTCTCTTCCACAATCATGCCAGCAATGAGAGTAGACTATCAAACACACAGAGCTAGGCTGCCGCTGAGCTCAGTCAGGAGAGTGGACTATCAAACACACGGAGCCAGGCTGCCACTGAGCTCAGTGTGGAGAGTGGACTATCACACACACGAAGCTAGCCTGCCGCTGAGCCCAGTCAGGAGAGTGGACTATCACACACACGGAGCCAGGCTGCCGCTGAGCCCAGTCAGGAGAGTGGACTATCACACACACGAAGCTAGCCTGCCGCTGAGCCCAGTCAGGAGAGTGGACTATCACACACACGGAGCCAGGCTGCCGCTGAGCCCAGTCAGGAGAGTGGACTATCACACACACGGAGCTAGCCTGCCGCTGAGCCCAGTCAGGAGAGTGGACTATCACACACACGAAGCTAGGCTGCCGCTGAGCCCAGTCAGGAGAGTGGACTATCACACACACGGAGCTAGCCTGCCGCTGAGCCCTGTCAGGAGAGTGGACTATCACACACATGGAGCTAGCCTGCCGCTGAGCCCAGTCAGGAGAGTGGACTATCACACACACGAAGCTAGCCTGCCGCTGAGCCCAGTCAGGAGAGTGGACTATCACACACACGGAGCTAGCCTGCCGCTGAGCCCTGTCAGGAGAGTGGACTATCACACACACGGAGTTAGGCTGCCGCTGAGCTCCAGGCACAGCAGAAGAACTGCCCACATGACAACACATCATGAGCAAAAAAATAAAAAAAGTAAAAAAATGTCCACTGTGCAAGCCATAGACAGCACTCAAAAGGCTGAGGCAAGACAATCACTACTTCAAGACCTATCTGGGCAACACACTGAAATCCTATCTCAAAAACCAAACCAAACCAAATCAAATTCAGTTACTTTAATTTTATGTTTTATTTACATCTGCTGCTTCTACTACAAAGAGGTGAAATATAGATCAAACATTTAATTATGCCCTTATATTAAAAGAAATAAAACAGTCAGACATTCAAGTGACCCTTCATTTAAATATGAGTGGTTAGTTATAGCTAATACCATCTTCCTCTCTAGTCTTTAAAAAAGGTAGACTGAAGCAAAGGAAAGACATTTAAAAGATATTTACAGTGTTGATGAAACAACACTGCATTGTATCGTATTAGCACAATTATAATGCTTACTGAATAGGAATAGTTTTATTGATTTTCAACATAATCCTGCAAATGATACTTGAGTGGAAAACAAAGCCTCGCAGAACTGGGAAGCGAGCCCCAGAACCAACAGGCAGAGCAGAACGTACACAACATGAGAAAGGCCAGACCTCATTTCATCCACCCGGCTTAAGTGAAACGAAGATATAAACAAACACTGTGGTGGCATTGTTTTCATCTACTGTATTTGATTTTTCAAAAGAAAAACATCCATTTTCCATAGCCAGTTTTCTGTTAGCCAAAAATAATGATAAAAGGCATAGCTTTGTTAAGAACAAACTTACATGAAAAGTACATGGTTTTCTTTTTAAGTGTCTACTATATAGTCTATAACATTTATAATTTTTAAAAAGATTTAACTTAAATTTAACTTTTTTTCTTCTTTCTCACATTTCTCTACCACCTTCAAGTAAAGACTCTTCATATTTTTAGGCATTTAGGTAATATTTAACCTATCTGAACTTCAGATTTCTCATCCGAGCATGAGAAAGTTATTAAAAGGTCTGGCAACATAAATCCCCATCAGATGATTATTATCAGTAGCTTTCTTAGTGATCACAAAGTGATGGCAACTCTCAAGTGTATTTACCCTGCATTTCCTAGTAAAATCCTCGTTTTATTTTGCTTTCTATTTCCCACACTCATGACAGTGTACACAACCTATAAACATGTCCTGTGTCCATGTTAGCTCTTGCGTAATACTATGCCTCTTGGTCAGTGATTGGTTCATAAACAAACACAGACCACTACACAATCAACAAAATATGAGAAGAAGTCTGTTGGAGATATTAAAGGAAAATGTTCACCATTTCTTAAAAAAAAAAAGAAAAGAAAAGAAAAGAAAAACACCTACAAGTGGGCAAGGTGGCACACCACTCAGGAAGCTGAGAGAAGTTGAGAACTGGAAGCCAGCCAGAGTCATCTCAGGAGAAAAAGAGCTACAGAATGATTTTTTTCCTCGTAATGCAGAACTCTAATATAATCCCAAGAAAGAAACCTAAATTGAGGACAATAGAACAAGCAAGGAAAACTAAGCTCTTGCACTCGCCAGAGAGATTCAAACTGAGGCACTTACAATTGATGCACCTCTGAATTATTTATGTGAAATCATGTATATCTTTAACATTAAAGCCAAGCTGCCTTTTTTTTTTTTTTTTGCTATAGTGAACTGAAAGAATGTTGTTATAGATGTTCTTCAACTTATTGGAGTTACAGCTAAATAATCCATTGTACAGTGAAGATATCATGAGTCCAAAAAGAAATGGATACCCCTAACCCTGAGCAACACAGTCTACTGTGGAGCACCAACAGCTGACTCCTAGGAGAAAACTGCTAACAAGGAGCTCGAGCTTGATGCATGACCAGTAGCCCAGCAGAGTCATACCACACATCATTAACCTGAGCAACTTCAAAATATCAAGATTTGTAGAACAATTTCTACTGAATACTGTAAAAAAAACAAACAAAAAAACAAAGTTGAACCACCTTAACTCAGGAATCAGAGTTTAAGAAAATAGTATATTTTGCTAAAATTCCACCAAATTTAAACTATCCTTCTCACCAGGAATGATGGCGCATGCCTGTAATTCCACACTCAGGGAAGCAGAGGCAAGCAGGTCTCTGTCAATTCAAGGCCAGACTGGTCTACAAAGTGAGTCCAGGAGAGCTAAGGCTACACAGAGAAACACTGTCTTGAAAAATCAATAAATAATTTTTTAAAAAAAAAAAAGCTATCCTTCTCTAAATAAAACAAGAGTCTCCATATGAATATCAAAATGTATGAAACAAAGTGCTAACTCTGGTTTTTCAGTGTGAAGCAAGAAACTCATTGCCAATCAGAATCTGTGTTTGACAGTTCTCAAAAACACAGAGAATTCCTGAATACAACTCAGCAAGTATTTACTACATACCATCTATATTTTTAATCCACCAGCCTCTTCCTCAAGAAGCTCCCAGGTCTTGAGGCAAAGAATAATATGCAAATTGTGTGTTTGCTACACCACCAGAGTTAAGGAGAAGAAAACAGAAGAAAAAAGGTGAGAGGGGAATGGAAAGAGGGTAACAGAAAAGGAGAGAGGAAGAAAGAAATAAAAAAGGCTACAGAAAAGAAGTTACTTATCTTTTGGGCTAATCTTGAAATTTAAGCCAGCCATCAGCAGTGGATAAAAAGAGAAGAGATTCTCAAATGGAGAAGAAAGAGGAATTGTGAGCTGCTGAAACTTCTAGAAGCTTAATGACAAGGGCAGACACAAGCCTGCAAAGGCGGTGCTGAGCAAGGCTGGGGTCTTACCCTTACACGTACTCCACGCTGAAAGTGATTACATTTCTGATGAGAAAAGCTACCACAAAGAAACTGATTCTAAATGTAAAATGAAATCTGTGTAGATAAAACAAGTTAGAGAACTAAAAATATGTACAACAAAGAAGAAGTTTATAGAGAGTGAGAGGGACAAAAGAGGGTAATGGGGCTGAAAATGACTACATTATCTGCACGCATGAAACTGTCAAAGGACTGTCAGTAATAATTAGCACACACCTACATGTCTCTTCTACATGAGGGACAATGTCCTGGACCCAGTAAATGCATTCTTTCCATTCATTAGGATTCAAAGTCAAGTCTCACTGCAAATCTGAATATGCTTCCTGAATATGCATACTCTCCCATTCAGAGTAGACACTCTGAGCTAAAAATCCACTGGAGGCTCTAATTAAAGTCTCCAACTCTACAATAGTCAGCTTGTACATTTTCTAAGTAACTATGCAGTGCTTTCTACCAGCCAGCACTCACTTTAGATATTTTAATCAACAGAAACTAATACCTACATATCAATAAAGGTACTCCACCAGATACGAACAAATTCTGAAACTACAAGAAAATTTTTGGTGGTGTGTTGCATGTTAGGCTGGGTCACACTATAACTCACTAATGAGAACTACGACACATATTCAATAAAAAGGTAGTAAAAATGCAAGCATAGTCTTGACATTTTACATTTTATATGCCTCCAGTTTCTCTCCAATTCACCAACAGCCATTAAGTGCAGAGTTGGTTTATATGGAAAACATGTGAATTATCATTATGCCTTTCTGACTCATCTCTTAGAAGAAGCAGCTTATTTTATCCAGTTTCAGTTCCGAGAGTCTTGCTAATTAATGTACAGGGCTGGGTGTGCTCTACAAGGCTTGATAAACACATTACTACATTAGCACAATAAGCCTCTGGCAGTAGGTTTACGTGCCTCTGGCTCAAGCCGTAACCTGTTAAAGTATTCATTTAGTGCTCCTAGAAACACCCAAAGTCACATCTTTTTACTTTCACTACCATCAAACACAATGAGGACACAGAACAGGGTAGGAAGTTGTACATGATGGAGACTGTAGATGTGGCACTGTTGGGAAGACCATTCGGCCCACTGGAATGTCACCAGTATCTTCGGAGCGCTTGGAAATGAGATAAATTCCTCAGGACTTACCTCAACACTTGCCAGGTCATATTCTGAACTTTAAACAAAACCTCCAGGTGGCTTATACGTATTTTAAGTTTGAGAAACGATAATGCTAAAATTCAAAGTTATAACCGAGAAACTGTTATAAGAATATACAATTAAGATTACTATCCCTGGAAAAGTGAGACGGCTCAGCAGCACATGCCCAGCAACTTGAGTTCGATCCCTAGAGTCCATGAGGAAAGAAAATAATTGACTCTAGAACACAAACACTCACACACACACACACACACACACACACACACACACACATCTATATGCATGCAGACATCATATATGTGTAGCACATGATAATAATAAATAAACTAAGGCCAGAGAGATGGCTTAGAGAGTTAGAGGCACTCGCCATGAAAACTGACAAGATTAGTCTGCTCCCCAGAACCCTCAGAATAGGAGAGAACCAGTTCTTACAAGTTGTCCTCTGACCTCCACACATACACTGAAGCACATGTACCCCTCAAAAAGAAAAATGAATAATAAAATAAATTTTCAACACTTTAATTTCCAAGCCAGTGGCAAACCACCTGCAAGGTCAGCTTTCAGAATTTAAAACAAGAGGATCACAAGTTCAAAGGCAACATGTACTACACACTGAGACGCTATCTCAAAAAATAAAATCAAACAAAACAGAACAATGGCTACCTCAAAGAACTTAGGAATAGAAAACCCAAACTTGAAGATCCATACACTAAGTATTTGAAAACTAAAGCCCAAAGTGTCCCTAGACATTGGTTTTTCATAATGGCTTGCCATCATCAGACATACTAGATACGTTCTTCAGCAATTGATGAGTTAAGTTATACCATGTACAGCTTTCACAGCAACAAATTATCAATTTACAAAATTCCAAGTCAACACATAGTGCCTCACAGTCATTTTATCTGGCAAGAATACAAAGTACAAAGAAATCTGAAATAACATACTGGAAATATTTGATTTATGTTAAACACCAGTATGGAATTCAAACATGCTCAACCAAGCCCTACTCCTGGCCAACCAACTCACTGATTGGCTTACATACACTGCTCCACTAAATTTAATATTTAAATTTTTAAAAGATTTTTCTGTGTATTTTTTAAGTAAAACTTACTTTAAGTAAATTTCCTGAACTAAACAACTTCCACCACCACAACAGAACAATACCAAAAATGGCCCTGTGCTATAAAAGGCACTGGTTGTACTGAGCGAAATTCTCTCTAACAAGAACCTTCTATGGACGAACCAAGAAGGCTAAGCCACCACGTCCAGCAGTCCAGTACGGGCCACGAAGCAGCGTGTCAGAGAGAAACTGTTTTCCTGCTCCTTTTGATGGGATACGCTTTCAAGTCAGGAAATTAGAAACAGGTGTGCCAGAGGGCACACACATCCTCGATCCACACTGAAAAACACGCGTTTTCAATTTTCAAACATGAAAGGGACTCCTGTTGAATGAAAGAAGAAATGAAAACGCAGCTCCGTTTCTGCTAACCATATGAAGAGAGCTTAGAAGGTCCTTGACAAGTCGCTCAACTTAGTCCTTCTCCAACTGACAGCAGGTACTTGACAATAGGAAGGCAGAAGTATTCCTTCAAGTGAGGCCAAGCAAAGGGGGAAAGGAACGAAGGACCACAGCCTTGGCATTTTAACCCATCGCTTGATCTCATTCTCTGTTTTTCCCATTTCTTCACCTTGAGTTTTAAAATTAGAAGTCTGTTCTTTCACAAAACAACAACAAAGCAATGCAAACTAAGTAATTACTTAGAAAAAAAAAGAAAAACCAAACATCAAAAACACAAACAAACAACAACAAAAAAACCCCTTCAGGCCGAGCGTAATCCAGGCCTACAGTCTCAGAGAAACTGGAGTCCTGAGCTGCACTAGAGCTCAAAGCAGCACTGCAGTAGTGTGAATGCAATGCACAGCAAAACTAAGGAAAGGGCAACTGTTTCGATGGGACTGGGGGAAGGTACAAAACACACTAATGGTGGCAACAACAGGTACAACCCAAGTTGTCAGGTGCAGCAAAGAGGCCTGAAAGTATTGTAGTACATATTCCCATATAAATGAATCCAATGTAGAGCCAGGCACAGTGGCGCACACTTTAACCCCAGCATTTGGAAGGCTGAGACAGAGGGATCTCTGTGAGTTTGAGGCCAGTGTGGTCTATACAATTAAGCTCCAGACAGCCAGGAGTACAGAGAGACCCTGTCTCAAAATTAAAATAAAATATAGAAAATAAGAAAAACAACTAAAATAATGACTTCAAGTCTCAACAGTTCCTTGATGTTTGGCCTTGCAGGGTGGCAGAGATGGAGGAAGAACCAGGAAGATTAAGTAACTAGTCCACTTGTACAAAACATTCTGAGAACAACTGGGTTTTGTTACCAAAAGTGTCTGTGACATACAGAGGGCAAAAGCTAAACAATGATGGCCACTAAAAAGGAAGCTGATTGCCTTTCTACCTCCCCAAAAGAGCAGCTGTGGCACTGGCAGACACCTCAGCATCTGTCAACTGGATCTTGCTATAGGTCGAATTGTCCACTTCTGACAATGACCCCATGAACAGTTTTAGAGCACAGTCCCTCAAACATCCCTCATGTGGGCAGGGGAGGGACAAGGATGGTTGTGAAACTAGGAAAACTCTCCTACCTCTTAAGGATGGACACTCCAGTCAGTAGCTCAATTTAAACATACAATGTTTCCAATGTACACAGTTCTAAAATCCCATCTCCCTTTGTACTTACCCAGGCAAATGATAGCCACGGCCCTCCCAGGTCTCAGATTTCTAAGACTGCCATAAAAACAAAGGGTCTAGACAATCAGAAAGCAATGGGCTCCAAAACAAAGACCAGGTAACCGTTTTTCTTCACCCCCAAACTCTTTAGAAGCAGGCAGATCCCCAGCTATCTCACCCCCAACTCCAGCAGGCATTCCCTGGAAACCTACCAGCCACGCCTGCCTGAGAAGCAAGCTGGCCACCAGAGCAGGTAAGCGAACTTCAGATCTTCACTCTCCCTGCTCTCCTCAAGCGCAATCCCCCAGGGTCATGCCGCCCAGCTCTGTAGCAGACTACGTGTTGTGGCGTCTCCTTGCTCTCTGCTCCCATTACCAGGGAACTAGACAGATCCTGAGGACATTCTGCTCCCCTCTCCCCTGTAGACCTCCTCAGCCCTGATTCCTAGGCCATCTCCATTCCTAAGTGTCAGCTCCCAATAACCTGGAAACACACTGTACACAGAACTGCCAGTGGCCAACTATCGTCAACCCAGAAGCATTCTGTACCAGGCAATACACAGCTACCACACCCTGAAACCAGAGGAGGCAACAGAAACCAAGGACAAAGACCCTATATCAGCACCTTCAATTACAAACATCCAAAACCCAACCGCCTAGACAGCAGCATAAAAGCACAATCAAAAGCAGCCAGGATAACATGTAGCTACTGAAGCCTAGGAACCAACCACAGTTAGCTCTGAGAAATGCAATATGGCTGAAACACAAGACAAAAACCTTACATGAAATTTCTTTTTTGGATATGATAGAGGTCCTTGTGCTGGCTAGATTTATGTCAATATGACAAAAAAAGAGTAGACATTCAAGAGGAAGAAACCTTGATCAAGAAAATGCCTCCATATGAGCCAGGCTGTAGAGCATTTTCTGCATCAGTGATTGATGGGGGAGGGCCCAGCCCACTGTGGGTGGTGTGACCCCAGGGCTGCTCATCCTGCGATCTATAAGAAACAAACTGACAAAGCCAGTAAGCAGCACCCTATACAGCTCCTGCTTCAGCTCCCGCCTCCAGATTCCTGCCCTGTTTGAGTTCCTGTCCTTGCTACCTTCATGATGAACAGTGCTGTGGAAATGTAAGCCAAATAAATAAATTCTTTCTTTGCCAATTTGGGTTTTGGCTATAGTGTTTCACTGTAGCAATAGAAACCTTAACTAAGACAGTCCTTAAATTGTAAATGAATAAATCCTTAAAGAAATCTATGAAAACACAAATAGTGGGGGAAAATGAATAAACCCCAAAGAAATAAGGGAAACAACTATCTTGGGGTAACTTTAACCAAGGAGGTAAAAAATTTGAATGATAAAAACTTTAAAACATTTAGAATGAAATTGAAAGAAGATATCAAAAGACAGATCTCCCATACTCATGGACCAGTAGGATGAAAATACAGTAAAATTGGCCATCCTACCAAAAGCATTCCACAGATTCATTTCAATCATCATCAAAATTCAAACACAATTCTTTATAGATCTTAAAAAGACAATTTTCATTTTCAGATGGAAACAAAGAAAAAACAACAAAACAACAAAAACCAGAATAGCTAAAACAATCCTAAATAATAAAAAAAATTGAAGATTTCACTACCCACGACTACAAATTGTACTACAAAGCTATAATAATATAAACAGTATGGCACTGGTGGAAAAACAGGCATGTTGTTCGGTAGAATTGAGTTGGACACCCAAAAGTAAATCCACATGCCTATGGATACCTAATATGTGTGTTCTATGTATAACATATAGACTATATAATAATATAATATATGATAAATATGAAAATATATTCCATATAACATAGAATATATAATAAATTATATGTGAAATAAAGTCAATGGGAACCAAGCTACAATCCATAGAATCACAGAGGTTAGGTATAAAATAAGGGAGTGTGACAGAGGAACAGACAGATTGCTCTAGGGAAGGGAAATAGAATACATAGCTATTGCAAGTTGAGGGCGGTGGGCTGAAATGGGAGGAACAAGTGGAAAAGAGGAGGTAACAGGAATACAGGGAAAAAGAGCTAAAATTGAAGGGCACTTGAGTAGTACGGAAATACAGTAGAGGCTTCCTAAAATACACAGATATATGAGAGCAATCTAGGTGAAGGCACCAAAATGGGGAGACAAGAGTTCCATCTGGAGATCTCTTGTCATAAAATGAAGCTTCCAGTATCAGGAATTGGTTACATCTAATTGATTTGTCAGCCAAAGGGGTCCCATGGGAACCCCAAACACCAGGCTGTTTTTGAGACCACAGGTTGCTCTCCACAAATTAACAGTAAGGCCCTATTGCTGAAGACAACACCTTCACAACTCATTGACCTTCTCATTGAGAAGTTAAGTTGAGCAGGTGGCTATCTAGAGTAGTGGTTCTCCTTTGGTAAATCATATCTCCGAAAATATTTACAATACAATTCAGAACTAGCAAAATTACACTTGTAAAGGTAGCAATGAAAATAATTTTATGGTTGGGGTTACCACAACATAAAGAGATGTACTGAAGGTTCACGGCACCTGACCTACAGCCTTTACCCTATGAGCACACTAGAAGGCACTCTGCAGGCTATCAAAGGAGAAACATAAACACCAACCTAGTTCCAAGCCCTTTGGTCTGTAATGGTGTCCTATCTACAAGACATGCGAGTGGATGAAACCCATAACTGATACCACTTAGGTGATTAAATAGCCGAGGGACCCAAGAGAAAACCAAACATTACTGTTCTACAGAACAAACAGAAATAAAATGACTCCTGCTGAGATTCTGCTACACTCCTAGAACAGGGCCTTGCTCAGCCAATATCAGAGAAGCTCCCTCCTGCAGCAGCTGGGAACAAATATAGAGAGCCACAACCAGACACTATGGAGAGAGTGAGAAGCCTTGGAGCACCTGGACCTTAATAGGATGTCTCTATCAATCCCTCCCCCTAAAGCTCAGGGAACCCTACAGGAGAAGAGGAGTTAAGAGTAAAAGAGCCAGACGGAATGGAGACACCAGGAGAACTAGGCCCCTAATCAACAAAATGGATACACATGAGTTCATAGAGACTAAGGCATGGGCTTGCACCAGATGAGGTCCTTGAGTTGAAAGGGGAATCCCCCATTTTGGTGCCTGCATTTAGATTGCCCTTATATACGTATCTATCTTAGGAATCTCTTACTGTATTAAGTTTCCATGGTACTCCTCAAATGCCCCTTAATTTTAGCTGTTTCAACCCCCATATTCCCTCTTACTTCCCACTCCCTGCTTGTTCCTCCTATTCCAGCCTCAATCCCTAACCAATAAGCTCTCTCCATTGACAATGACTTGTAAATGAAAGTTAAGTTTTAGCTATGAGAATCTTGCTGGGGAATGCTGTTTTCTTACTCTGTGTAAAGCTGTAGGACAGGCAGTCAAGAGATGCCAATCCACCCACAGCTCTCCTCTTCTCATAAGCCTGAGTAACTACTTCAAAAAATTACAAGTTGCTTATTTTCATTTTAAAAGATGACAATGATTAAAAAAACTTTTTAATAACTCATCGATTCTGAATGTGCCTTTTTCATATTTAAAAAATCCTGATTAGACACAAGAGTTCACATCTGTATTCTTTAGCACTCAAGAATGGAAGCAGGCAAATCAAAGCTCAAGGCCAGTTTTGCCTACCTGAAACTCATGTCTCAAAAAAAACTCTATAAGCTATAGCACTTTTTCTCAATACAGCAGTTCTCATTTGTTTTCTGTCTGTTATGCACCATGTGAAAATTAGATGTGCTCATTCTGTTTGTGCTTGCACTGTGTTCAAAGGATTAGTGCGATATAGGATTTAAGTTTAAAAATGATTGTAAACATAAGGCCCAGAATGGGGAGTGAAATTATCCCCAGTGATGCAAACCCTGATCACTGAAGGAACACCCCCAGTTCCTTATTTTCCTATGAGGTAATAGCTGTGTGTTAAATGAAGTATAAACACTCAGTTAGTAATATGTGTGTTTCTATTAACAGCATTAAATAATAGTGTACTTTATAAAGATGTGGCAAACAGTAAACTCAGATATACACTGCGGATCTCTTCTATGTCAACTGACAGCAATGGCCCGTAATTACTGTTGTGTTATTAACAAGGAGCAATTACAACTACTAACTCTGGCCAAGAACTAAGGTGACTGTGCTGTTCCTTCCCTAGTGCTGCAGAATCCCATAATTCCAACACATTTGTCAGAGTTTGCAAGAGCAGTTCCTGTCACATACACACCCCTACTCATTCCTCCCCACCCAGTGATGAGAACAAGATGCTGGAGTTTATTCCTCAGGCTAATAACCAAATTGCCTGTCTGGCCTTGGGAGAGCCCTAGCCAGACCATAACTAACTATTTTTTTTTTTCTCTGCTTTTCAATTATCACCTTCCAAGATACATAAACCCAAAACACTGGCCAGGTCTCTGGATTTTCTACAATAGCCAAGGCACATGTCTTTTTTATTCTGGACAAACAATTGCAAAATTCTGTGGTCCACCTTTCCTATGTCTTGGACACCCAACTCTGCCATGTGTTTCCATCATCAGCCTCATAACAAGAGTCCCAGGGAAAAATAAGAATGGAGCAAAAATGGTCCTACAGAAAGGAGGAACAGAAATCTGCTTTATCAACCTCCAGTTCTGGCATTTAATCCTGTACCTTGCTGCATGTCCCCACTCAAATGATTCTGGATGCTGCGAACAAGAACCAAGGCCGGCAGGAGACACAAAGTGGAGAGCAGAGAGGAAAGGGGAGCTTGCAAAGAGCCTGATGGTGCAATTCTACCTTTACCTGCCTTAGCAATCTACTAAGCAGGATCAAATTCATGATGTATGTTCTTGCTCTAATTTCCACACCACAAGTTTTTCAAAAACAAGGTTTTATTGGTGAGTAGATAATCCCAAAGGAATTGAATCTCTTTCACAAAGTAACACAGTTAGACAGACTCTCACGACTATTCCAAATATCCAGATATGAGGACAGCACCAAAACAATGAACTAACTCGGTGACGATGACATGGGCTAACACCAAAGCAAACACAACAGATGGTATTGAGAGCTATATGGACAAAGAAAAATGAAACTGTTCAGACTTCAGTTTGTTCACATAATTTTCTAAAGACAGAGGACTACATATATTAGCTAATTTTTGACATTGTATGAAACACTTTTTAATGTGCCATGAAGACTGTATTGAAAATTAATGTGATAGAGCCCCTTCTCTGGCTATTCCCTTACCTGCCTAATGAACCTGGGACACAGCCAGCAGGGGTGAGCTGCAGTTTGTCCCACATGGCCTACCATCCCAAAGAACCCTGTAGGGGGCCCCAGCAACATTCTGCTCAGAGCCTCCTCTGCCTAGTCCCTACCTGTCTGATCCACCTGGGGCACAGGCAGCAGAGCCAGCAGGAGGCCTACAGGACCCCTGGAACATTCAGGTCTGCCTGAGGCACAGCTACTGGAGGTGAGCAGAGGACACTTCCCTGAGCTCCACTGTAGGCCCAAGGCTCTGGTTGACTCCCTGAAAAGTCCTGCATCAGGAACAATTGGCTAACACCAATGACAGCCAGATGGCTAAAGAACACAATCAACTAGAGCCAGCGGAATATGGCACCACCACCAGAGGCCAGCTATCCTTTTACAAGTCCTGGGATACCTCAGAAAAACAGAAGCACAAGAAGATGGCCTTAAATCCAGCCTTATAAAGATGAGAGAGGCCTTTAAAGAGGAAACTAATGAGTCCTTTAAAGGAATACAGGAAAATGCAATCAAACAGGTAGAGGCCTTTAAATGAATAAACCCCTTAAAGAAATACAGAAAAGCAAAATTAAACAGCTGAGAAAAATTAATAAAGCTGTTCAAGACTTGAAAAAGGAAAGAGAAACAATAAAACAACAGAGAATCCTGGAGATTAAGAAAAGTTGATCAAATCATGGTCTTGTCAATTACTAGTCTACTTTTATCACAAGAATATACATCTTAGGTGCAGCTGATAGATATAATTCTATAGAAAGATAAGGTAGGATAGTTAGATAAGGTCTTCAAAAACCTCAGAGACGTGCAGAACATGTTTTTATTATTTTAAAGACTCACTAACAATGAGACATATTAATTCCTGACAACACCCAGCCTAACTCAAAGAAAGTGATGAGCATCAAAGAACCTCCTTATGGAGATGGCTTCAAATGTGGCAAACAAGCCACTGGGCAAAATGTTCTCGTTTCTACCACAGATAGAATTCTGTCTAAAAAAGGGGCAAGTTCATTTCCCTCAGCACTCCCTCTCCTATCCTATTCCCTCTCTTCCAGCACTTCCTCTGTCTATTCTATTGTTTCTTCTCAGTGAGATTCTAGAATCCTATTTTGGCCCCTCCTTTGGGTCTGTGCATTGTAGTATGGTTATCTTGTACCATATGGCTAAAATCTGCTTGTAAGTGAGTATATACCATGCGTTTTTGTTGTTTTTTTTTTTTTTCTGCACCTCATTTTAAAACTAGATTATTTGGTTTATTGATGTTTACTTTCTTGAATTCTTTATATATTTAGGATATTAGTGCCTTGTCAGATGTAGGGTTGAAGAAGACCCTTTCCCAATCTGTAGGTTGCCATTTTGTTCTGTTGACAGTGTCCTTTGCTTTAAGGAAATGAGTGTGAGGATAAGATGTGGGTATTGGGGTGGAGAAGACAGAGGCTTACAAAAATAAGAGAAACCATGGGCACGGGATCTCTGAGGCAACCTGGAGAGCTAAGACAGAGTAGGCTCCTGGGAGGAAATGGGAGTGACTCTAACTGAGACCCATAGTAGTAGGGGACATGGAGACTAGTGAGGCCAGCCTTCTTTCCAGAAGGGACTCTTAGTGGAGGTAGGGGAACACCAACCACAAAACCTTCCACCCAAAAATTAGCCTGACTACAAGATTTGCAGGGATAAAAATAGACCAGAGATTGAGGAAATGTCTAACCAATGCTTGTCCACACCATGGGAGAGAGGCAACTCCTGAAACTATTAAGGACACTGTGCTATGCTTGCAGATGGGAGCCTCGCAAAGTTGTCCATTGAGAGGTTCCACGCAGCTGTGAATCAAAACAGATACTGAGAATCACAGCCAAACTTTGAGAGGAGCACAGAAAGCCTCGTGGAAGGGTGAGAGGAAATGTATAAGGACACAGAGGCAACAGGAACTCCACAAGAAGATCAGCAGAGCCAACTAACCTGAGCCTAGGGGGACTTTCTGGGAGACTGAAACACTAACTAAGGACCACATATGAACTGGATCTAGGCCTTCTACACATATGGACACACTGTGCTGCTTGGCCTCGTGTGTGTCTCCTAGTAAGGGGAGAGGAGGCTCTTTCTGACAAGAACTTTCTTGCATGCTTTTCTATCACTTCCCCCTTGTGGGGCTGCATTGCCAGGCCATCTTGGTAGAGGACGTACTCAGTCCTAATGTAATTTGCTGTACTGGAATGAGTGCGGGGAGGCTCTCCTCTTCTGAAGGGTAGGGGAGGCAGGATACAGGGAAGAAGGAGGGAGATGGGACCAGGAGGAGAGGAGGGATAAGTCTACAACTGGGATGTAAAGTGAATAAATAATTAATATTTAAAAAAAAAAGGGGGGGGGCAAGCTTAGATGCAGGCCGAGTCAACAGTGAAACTCTACCTAGACAGAGTAATAAGCAAGTCCTCAATAGTTCCTACCTCAAATATGCATGTCAGATATATTGGGCTAGAAGGCTGAAGAAAATGCTCCAACATTATTGAGAGTTTTGGGTGACTATTCAGGCAGTAAACTTGTCTCTGTCATCTTCTCATTTGGGAAGCTACTAACCTACACTCCCATCATACTCAGGTAATCAAGTTTATTCCTTCTCAAGTCTCTGATGGAGTTGAAAACCAGGTAGCTTAGTTTTACTATGAAGCTTAGTTGTTTAGGGGTTAAGAGGCTTTTAGGTCTAAACAGATGTTTTAAGTTGATAATGACAGGATATGATGGAGACTGATTTACATTCAGAATTTTAGATGTACCAAGATAGGAAAGATGTCTTCTTCAAGGCTGTCAAATACAAATAGCCAAAACACTAAGAATGTAACATTTATATAATTCTTGATTGTGCCATGGTTCTTCTTGTTATAGGTAGTATAGTGTCTATATGTGTAATAATATAAATATGTATGTAAAAAATAATAAATGTTTAATAAAAAAAACCAACAACAGAAAAAATACTAAAAAAAGAGAACAGAAACAACAGATGCAAACTTCACCAGGCATGGTGGCAAATGCCTTTAATCCCAGCACTAAGGAGACAGAGGCAGGAGGACTTCTGTGAGTTCTAGGCCAGCCTGGTCTACAAATCAAGTCCAGGACAGCCAAGGATACACAGAGAAACCCTGTCTCGAAAAACAAACCAAACCAAAACCAAACAAACAGACGCAAGCTTCACCAACAGAATTCAAAAGATGGAAGAGAGAATCTTGGGCATGGAAGGTACAATAGAAGAAGTAAATATAACAGTCAAAGAAAGCATTACATCTAAAAAAGAATTCTGACACAAAAATTCTAGGAAATCGAGGATACTAAGAATAATAGGAATAGAAGGTTAAGAGTCCTACCTCCAAGGGCCATAAAATGTTTTCAACAAGATCACAGAAGAAAAGTTTCCAACCTAAAAGAAGAAATGCCGAAAAAAAAACCAAACGAACAAAAACCAAACCAAAACAAACAAACAAACAAAAAAAGCACACAGAACACCAATTAGATTGCACCAGAAGAGAGTTTGATTATTTCCTCCATTTACTCCTCTTGGGTGTTTTTTTTTTTTTTTTAAATTGTTGTTCTTGTTTGTTTTGTTTTATTTTTTTCTTCTTGAGCTTTCCAGTGTGTTTTTTAAATTGCTAGTATAGGATCTCTCCACTTTCTTTAAGGCACTTAGTGCTCTGAATTTTCCTCTTGGTACTCACTGCTCTCATTGTGTCCTACATATTGTGTCTTTGTTTTCTTTGAATTCTAAGAAGTCTTTAATTTCTTTATTTCCTCCCTGACCCAGTGGTCATTAAGTAGAAAGTTGTTCAGTTTCTACGACTTTGTAGGTGTTCTGTTGTTGGTGTTGAAGTCCAGCTTGAATGCATGGTGGTTGGATAAAATACGAGGTGTTATTTCAATTTTTTTGTATCTGTTGAGGCTTGTTTTGAGGCCAACTATGTGGTCAATTTTGTAGATGGTTCTGTGAGGTGCTGAGAAGAAGGTATATTATTTTGTGTTTGGATGGAATGTTCTATAGATTCATTTGATTCATTATATTGGTTAGTTTCATTATTTCTCTGTTGAGTTTCTGTCTTGATGACCTATCTATTGCCAACCTAGACTACGCTATCTAGCAAAGCTCTAAATCATGAGAGATGGAGAAAACAAGATATTCCAGGACAAAACCAAATTTAAACAGTATCCACAAATCCAGCCCTACAGAAGATATAAGAAGGAAAACTCCAGCCCAACAAAACATAGGAAATAAATAACTTTACACCAGGAAAATCATTGGTCATTAATATCTCTCAAGATAATAGACTCAATTCCCCAATAAAAAGTCACAGGCTAACAGAATGGAAGCAAAAGCAAGATACATCTTTCTGCTGCATACAAGAAACACAACTCAGCAAAAAGATAGACATTACCTCAGAGTAAAGGGCTGGAAAAAGGTTTTCCAAACAAATGGACCCAAGAAACAAGCTGGAGTAGCCATAATAATGTTTAATAAAATAGACCTTCAACTAAAATTAATCAAAAGAGATAGGAAAGGACATTTCATACTCATCAAATGAAAAATCCACCAAGATTACATCAATTCTGAACATCTATACCCTAAATGCAAGGGCACCCATATTCATAAAAGAAGCATTACTAAAGCTCAAATCACACATTGAGTCTCACACATTAATAATAGGAAACTTCAACACGCCTAGTGTAGAGCCAGTTTCAAGTAAAGAAAAGCTCAGGTCCAGTCATGGTAGTACATGCCTTTAATCCCAGTACTCAGGAGACAGAGGCGTGCAGATCTCTGAGTTCCAGTCAGTGCTGTTCAGGCAGTTCAGTTGAGTCAGGGAGTTGAAAGGCAGGGCCGTGGAGCTGAGTTTGTGGCAGTTCAGACTGTGGAATTCAGAGACAGTTCTTAGAGGAAGCTTTTACTGAGAGGTTAAAGAGAGAACAAGACGGACACGGGTGGAGCCAGAGAATGAGAAGGAGCCAGAAGATTACAACAGATTGCTAGAGTTAGTTTGAGGTTAAGAAGAACAATTCAGAGGCTGAGAGAGAAGCCAGATTGAATAAGTCAGCTAGGAGAGGAGTTTGAGCCAGAACAGCTGAGTTGAACCAACCAGCAAGAGTTCATAAAAAAACTAAAAAGGGTGAACTTATTAAGCAATAAGTCTCAGAGGCTGAAAACATTCTAGATGTAGATTAGATTGTACGAAGTCTAGAAGCTTCCAAGAGTAGGCCTAGGTTAGCAGACACAGGCAGTAAGCCTCACAGACAACAATTGAATCAGGTGAATAAAAGTTACTTTAACATTGGGATGTTTTCAATTCATTATTAATTTGGATATCAACTTTGCCTAACAGCCTAATAACTCACAATCATATTTTCTTTCTCATACAAAGAAAGGAGAATCCAACCCCACGACTGTTTCCAAGAGGAAGAAAATCCTATAAAGGTAGCTGAAATGAAGCAGGTCAAAGAAAAAAGAAATTTCAAACTCAAGGCCACCAAGTTTTATGCTTTAATGGGCAATTTCTGTATTATAGATGTTTTGTACAGAAAATGTCCATGATAGCCATGATTTCTGTTTTGAAGAATTGGACTTAACTGTGCAGAAACATGAAAGATTAAAAAAAAATAAAAGAGGAAGAGGAAGACAGCAACCAGGAGACACTGACTGGGCAAAGTGGGTGACCCTGTAATAGTCAGCAGACAGGTGCCAGCCAGAGAATGTGTGGGGAGAGGTCTCAGGCAGAGCATCTCCTGGGTGGCTCCTCCTGGGTCTTCAATGGCATAGATAAACTGTCGTTGCATCTTTTATTTTGAGAAGGTACTTGGGAATTATTTAGGTTTTTCTTTTTATCTTATTTACTCTCTTTGCATTCAAAAGGACACCACACTATCTTCCTTTTGGGCTGTTTTAGCATTCTCTATTCCCTTTCTAACATGCGTAGGGAACCACCCCATTCCAGGTGAAGGGATCTGAGAGGACACTCTGAGTAAACACACTTGGGTATGAAGTGGGGAAGGCACAGTCCAGCCTTCAACAAAACAAAGTATAAAATGTCAAAACCTTTTATATAAAATGCTAATTTAAAATAAAAATATGAGAACCCACATCTCATAAAACTAAGGTGGACTAAACACATGGGAAGACTGAAGAACTACACCAGGAGTCGTCTTCTTGTGTACACATATGCACATGTGAGCACACATGGAGAAAACACAAGAAATAGTTTGTACTATCAGAAAGAGCTCATCAGTGAGTTCAAGCAGCTTATGATAATTTACTAGTACATTGTAAATTATGGTAGATCACAGAATGATAATACAGCAGGGAGCATGAGCAATCTATTGTATTACACAACAAACACCAATGTGGTCAGAAACTGAAGCGTCAAAAGAAAGGAAGGAAGATACGTCTGTGTTGCATGGATCTGATAGAAGCCTGCGCTGTTTGGAAAACCAACAGAACTGGCGCCTGAGAGACACATGGGAAGGAGAGAGCCCACATTCACCTTGTCCACCAGGAGCATCACCAGATAAAAAGAAAAGGCTTCAAGGAAACATGGTGCCAAGTATTATAAAAACCTGGAAACAGGCTAATACTCTGCCCAATAAATTCCCACACCACTATTTCCCATCCCTACAGCACACAGAAACACACACACACACACACACACACGCTCACACATAGACACAAATTCCACACTGGACATGCTCATTCTATTTCAATCATAGCTAAGTGATAAACTTTCTTAAAACACATGCAAAAAGTATTCTGTCTTTTGTTAAAAGAATAGTCTGAGGAAACGTTACAGGTACATATTCTGAAGCACGTCATGCAAGTTTTATGTCAACTTCTTACTCAAGAGATTAAATGATAATTTTTTGAAATACTTTGCTGCTTTGACACTACTTGTTATATGAATATGACTATCATGGGTCATTAGATATTAAAATATAATTTAGTTATAGATAATAGCAGGGTTGTCATGATAAAGTTTGCAAAGCCTTTATAATAGAAAATTAAGCAATCTTTAAAACTTCCCCAATATTAATGATATTTTTCATGCATCAGTACTCTCATAAATGTTTGTCCCAAAATACTGGTTTTAATTATTAAATGACTGACAGTGTTGTAGTCATGAAAAGTGGCCATGAAAGCAGCAAATACCTGAGGTACTCACAGCTGTAGAGTAGGGGCTATGAGCTCCAGTATTTTCAGCCCAGCAGCCACATCCATAAAGAGCAGCCTAGGAAAACAGAAAATAGATGCACATGACATGTCATAATATTACATGTAATTATCAGTTTTTAATAAAAGATCAAAGTTATATCCATCTAATAACAGTGTATTAATGATACACAAAATAGACAACAAAGTATAAAGAGTCAAAACTTTTATATAAAATGCTAATTTAAAATAAAAATATGAGAACTCACATCTCATAAAAATAAGGTGGACTAAACACAATGGGAAGACTGAAGAACTACACCAGGAGTCGTCTTCTTATGTACACATGCGTACATGTGAGCACACATGAAGAAAACATAAGAAATAGTTTGTACTATCAGAAGCTGCTTAAAAACTATGCAAATAATAAGTTTTAAAGCTCTCAAGGCTGCATCTTCTATTTCTAGATATGCAATGTGTTACTGTTAACCACACTCTCACTCTGCTATGCCAAGGACACCTGAACTCATTCTTTCTACCTAACTGTATTTCTGACTAACCTTTCCCTGTCCCCTTCACTCTGCTCTCCCTAGTAGCTAGTCATATTTAATAAATCAATATGCACATAAATCAAGCCATAGTACGTCTCATGACTACATAGACATTATATGTCATTCAAAAATTAATAGGGCTAAGGAGATGGCTCAGTGGATGAAGCATTGGCCATCCAAGCATACGGACCAGAATCTAGATCACAAAGCCTACATAAAAAGCCAGGCACGCATGACAGTCACCTGTAATCCGAGAACTGGAGAGTCAGAAATAACCCCTGGAGCTAGCTGGTTAGCTTGGCCAGCCAGAATCAGGACGCAGAGATTATAGGTCTCTGGCATCAGCTGCCATATTATTATGCTCATTTTATAGACAACAATAGTCCTGAGACAGTGCATGATCTGTCAGATCATCACGTAATTTTACTACCTCAAAAAAGCAGGAAGCTTTTAAATATTTTTTAAAGGCTTACTTAAAATGTCTGATTTTACCCAGAGTTGAATAATAGCAGCATAAAGTATATTGTTGTTGCTGCTGCTGCTGTTATTACATTATTTGTTAGTACCTGATCCTAACTGATTTCAGATGGGGAAGAATGGAGACAGCTTTAGGCCATGGAATAAAGGAATTTTCGTAAAGAGAAGAAAAAGTGGGTGAGCATTACTGTTCATCCTTCTTGGGAGATTTCATTTGACAGTCTCTGGGTTGCTTCTCAAAAAAGATAGGAGAAAGATTTTGGTTTTTAATAAAAAAACAGGACCCGAATGGCCACTGTTAAATGTTTGGAGTGCTTTTGAAGGGAGTTATGCTGTTTGTAGACGAGAACCAGGGCGTAGATGGAAGTTCTATCAGTAGATATTTGTACTGTCCCACAAAGAGCTATGCATCAGTTAGAAGGGCTCATAGGGTAACATGTGCCTAAGTAAGGCGGTGAGTTCTCATAACAGAGACTGACAGTGGCTTCATAAACATTCCTCCTGGGTAGCGTACTGGAGTGACTAAGGTCTAAGGACATTAAAACTAAATAAATAGATAGATAGATAAATAAATGGCAGAACGCCGCAGAAAGTTGACATTTTATCTGAGCACTCTGTTCTGCCAATGTATAAGCAGTGACACCTATTGCTATTATTCCTGGGAAGTGTGATGTGCAATTTAAACACTATTTCAATCTTCTAGAACATGGTAAGGTATGGGCTGCAACCTTTCATCTTCCAGAACTTAGAAACCAGCAAAGACTAGGGATGATTTTCTCATATCCCAGCTATAAACGGTAATGATTACACACTAAAGCAAGCTAATTCTATTTTAAATTAAATTTTATAATCTGCTTTCTATTGAATATCTACAGCAAGTATGCTAATTTTAAAAATAATGCATTTGTGCATTTACAATACATTGAAATGTGTCTCGGTGCTGCACTTTTACTTAGCCGTTGACAGGCTGGGTTTTGTGCTTCAGTCTTGCCTCTCATTCGGTGCTTTGTATCTAACCCTGACTCACGATGTCTCCTTTACCCAGCAACTTAATACAACTTAGCAGTTGTGTTTTCCTGTAAGCACCGTTGATTTCTCCACTCCATGTCTTCTTATGACATTTTAGCTCTCACAGTTCTATTTTTAAACAAGCCAAGTGGAGCAAGTTAATGCATAAATTTCCCAAAGTCTCATGGATGGTGGCAGAATGGCTTCAAAACTTCAGGATAGTTCTGCTGCTGTTATTATTATTTACCCAAACAAAATAAAAAACTGAGAAAGGAAGGAATTACGAAGTAATGGAGGCAACTCTGCTGGCCTTCCTTATGCTCTCTACCAGGGTATCCATACAGTTCCATCATGTGGGAAAACATGATGGAACAAATGCTTTCATAAAGTACTACATATGTGGCAAGTAATCACTCCCCATAAATTTTCTCCATGGTACACAAAATCAGTTATTATTACCATCCACTTCCCAGCAGTGTCAGACTATAAGAAACCTGTGTACATCAAGGGCTGACTGGGGAATACCACGGGGAGCCTTACAAAGGTATCTACCACAAATCAGTCTGCTCTAAGAATCTCTAACAACCATAACCAAAACCACAGTGACACTGATTGCTCTTCAGTGTGAGAGGTATACACCTGACGAGCTTCGTTCCAAATGTAAGACAAGATCCAAATACTGAGTTTTAAATAAAATCCTCACAACCACTTTAAAAGACTATATAGAGTGTCCCAGTTTACAAATATTTGCTAAGGTCATAAGAAATGTTCAAAATCAGAATATAATACCCACTGCCCTTAGATATCAAATTCATCATTAAGTTTCCTTCTCATTAGAGAAGACTGAAGGTTGAAAACGCATATTGAAAAGAGTTGTGCATGAGAACTAAGAATTAGCCAGCTTTGCATAGGTTGGAACCTCTTCTCTCCTAGACTCTTGTCTGGGCTGCGAGGGCGGCTAGAGAGCTTAGCTACTCTGTAAGTGCTAAAGCCAGAGGAGAGACACAGCATGCCAAAATGTCACTGTGCCTTAAATGAAGAGAACAAAAACATGACTCTAAAGCCATGCTCACACTTAAAAGGCAATGGGCAGTCGTCAGGGGGTGCCAGCTCCTAGAGAGTGATATTTACTGCTTAGGATGGAAATCAATACACATTTATTGAATGTCTACTACAAACCAAGAGAGAGCAACCCAGGCTGCTGAGAGCAGGGGAGGTGGGGTTACTGGGTATAAAACTTAGCAAGAGCCCTGTTACCATGAGATGACTCTTTAAAGAAATAATACTAAGAAAGAATTTTGTTCTTCATCTACAAAAAAATGTTAGGGCTGGAAAGATGGCTCAGAGGATAAGAGCACTGGTTACTCTTCCAAAGGTCCTGAGTTCAATTCCCAACAACCACATGGAGGCTCACAACCATCTATAGTTGAGATCTGGTGCCCTCTTCTGGTGTATACGTGTTTAAGCAGGCAGAACATTGCATACATAATAAATAAATCTTAAAAAAAAAAAAAGTAAGTAAATGTTAAAGAACAAGGATTTTCACTTTTCCTAAGGAGTTAAATAGTTGTGCTTACATAGAATGTGATTTTTTTTTCAAGAGTTTAAGAAACTCACAACTCGGGAGGCAAAGGCAGGCGGATCGCTTTGAGTTTGAGGCCAGCCTGGTCTACAAAGAAGGCCAGGACAGCCAAGGCTACACAGAGAAACCCTGTCGCAAAACAAACAAAAAAAAACAAAAAAGCAACAAAAAAAAAAAAAAAAAAAGACTTAAAAAAGAAACCCCACAAACCCTTACCTGCCCAACTCTCCCTGGATGTTTCAAGGCCAAGCCTCCACTGGAGACAGCAGCAGCAACATTCCCTTCATGATCGACCACCACAGCACCCACTGTGTCCAGAGTGCCAGTGTCATTTTCCTGTGGAATAAAGGAACATGAGTGTTCACTAGGGAGGGTAAGAGACACCTAGAGATGGCTGCACAGCATGGTGTTCACCAGGGAGGGTGTGAGACACCCAGACATGACTGCACAGTGAGCATAGTGTTCACCAGGGAGGGTGTAATCATAATTTAAAAATCTGAACTAATCCTTAAGAGCAACATTTATAACTCATTTCTTTATCATTTTATTGTTTATATATATATAATTATAGAGTGTTCTGCCTGCATGTGTGCTGGCGTGCCAGAAGAGGACACCAGATCACATTATAGATGGTTATAAACCACCACCACGTGGTTGCTGGGAATTGAACTCAGGACCTCTGGAAGAGCAGACAGCGCTCTTAATCACTAAGCCACCTCTCCAGCCCGCTTGTTTTTTTTCTTAATCTCAACAATCAAATACGTAACTGAGAGTGTGTGTGTGAAAAGAACTGTGATCTAAACAAGCCAATAAATGCGGCCATACATGTTTTTAAAGATTACAGCAGACTTGGAAGAGTTCTGCATTCAGAAAGGTAAAGAGTGGCATTCACCATCTTGAAGCACAGGTGCTAGATTCCTCCCATCAATCCCTTGCATAGGAGACCCTTCATGACATGGTCCTTTTCTGTTATTAATATGCCTGGCAACTGGTGACACAAGCCTGTATATTACTACAAAGAATCCTTCTGTCTCTGTGCCTTCTCACCAGACCCCACATATTAAGGATTTGAAATTTAGTAATGATGAGCAACTGTCTCCCACCACAAATGTTTCCTGGTCATCCATGCCAAGAAGACAAATTACTAGATAAGAGCAGAATTAAAAGAAGCATGGGAAAAAATTCTTATCCTTATTTAAAAGTAAAGTTAGTATAGGTTGTTAGGTCAATAGCAGTCATGGTAGTATTCTTGGGCTAGAGCAAGGTTTTCAAAATATATGCCAAGCCCAGGCATGAATGAAAGAGCCAAACATAGCCCCAGGTTCACAAGAGTCGCTCATGAGAGTAGCTAGCTACCCCATCGTTGTTGCGTGATAATCAGACTATTGAGCAAAACTTCATTTGTAGTGAGAAATCCATCAGTGCAGTAAGAGGTAGAGTGACACATAAAGGCATCACAAATATGTCTGTGATCCTGGAGCCATCTCAGCTAAACAGCTGAAGGAAGCTTTCCAATATTAAAAGTAGAATGCAAACAAAAGCTTTCTTTAAAATAAATTGGAAGGTTAGGAATAGAATGTATCACAAAAGTCTTGTTCTAAATATGGTACAGGAAAGAGTTACATGTTTCTATTTCTAACTCAAAGTCCTAACATCCCTCTAGTGTAATGAAACAATGGCCGATACTACTGACTTTGGCAGAAAAGTTCCAAGATTTCTCATCTCATACTTGAAGGAAGAAAAAACAATGGAACCATATATCTCATCCCAGAATACTACAGTTTTTCGCATGGGCAGGAACATAACTTTCAAGGACAATTTTAGGCTCAACCATCAACTCCCTGAGTAGGGCATCTAGTCCCTGTGTACCACTTGACTTGACTTGACATCTACTTATGGTTTGAGTGTATCTGCATTATGTGCACAGGAAATGAGAGGTGACTGGACAGTCTGTGCCACCCACTGTCTAAGGACGCCTTTCTCCTTTTCTAAAGAGCTGACTTCACTTGATGCCAGAGGTGCCACCAACTCAAGATTTAACAGCAATGGCTTTGCTCCTTGGCACCATTCATCTTCTTTGCTGGGAAAATCAAAGTATATTATGGGCTTTGACCATATAGTGGAGGAGGATGTCTCTTTCTGTCACAGACCTAGGGGAGGGGAACAGGGTGAAAGTGGGAGGGAGGGAGGAACAGGAGGATACAAGTTAGAGGATAACAATTGAGATGTAATCTGAATAAATCAATTAAATAAAAAAAAAAGAATCAAAGTATAGAAATGCATCAAAGTGCTCTTGAAAAACAAGGTCTAATAGCCTTCCATGGGGTTATGATCAGGCCCAAACCAAAAAGGGAGCTTTTCACATGAACCTGTTGAGTATTCCTATAAATCATTCCTAAATTTTTTAATCTTTGTAACCTCAGTTACAAAAGTGTCCAAATTGCAAGTCTTATGTCTTGTATAGCAGGCTTCTAAAGCTTCCATACACAAACCAGTCACAGGGGAATCTGTTTAAGTGAAGATTGCTGTGAAGTTACCTAGGAAGTAGACACATGCGGGGGCAGGGAAGCATTGGTGGGCGGGGACAGTCAGTTGAAGCAAGGGGGGGAGGGGGGTCGAGGAATGTCCAAATCCTGAAAATCTTCATCCTGAGATCAGCAGCAGTAGGGCCGCTCCTCCCTGCCCTGGGCCTGCATGCCCCAGAACATGTATCCCTGTGCCCCCACCTTTTCCCACCTGAGGAGGTCACACAGCCTGACAGGCAGCTTAACCGTCTATCCCCTTATAGGGTAATGACCAGTAGGACCTGGAGTTCCTCCTTATACAAATGAGGCATCCCAGCAACCTGACCCAACCAGTAACGTACGCTCACCACCAGCACCCCAATTAAACAGGGTGCCTCCCAAGAAATGTGCTTCTCGTGGGCTCAGCACTGCCTGAGGTCTCCATCGGGCAGGAGCCGTGGTTCGTTGTGTCTAACAGCCTTACGGTCAGCGCTGACCCTGGCCCCACAGACCCGACTTTGAAAACCACGGCCTGACATTATTCTATGTGGCCACGTCAACAGCTGGACCAAAATACACAGGCACAGGATTGACAAATTTAATCCGCTGGGCACTAACATGCTACAATAAGGCGTGTATCCTGTCCGGTTTAACCAGCTAGCTCCACAGCACCTACACGCTACCACGGGTATACTAAGTGCACTCAAGTACTGATCTGACATCAGTGCTTTTAGTTATGTTTCTGAAATAGCCACCTCTTACACAAATGAACAGACTTAAGTTTCCTCAACAGTACCGTGATTTAAGAAAGCCAATCCCTTTTATTCTGAGGTTACCTTGGCAATAGTATTTATTTGAGTGATACACAGTAGCATTTTGTGCCATTGGTGTACAGATCTGGAAATCTATACTTAGGTCGTTGGTTCCCAGACCAGGTACAGCATAAGGTAAGGCTGTGTCAGACTGATAAAGGCAACTGATGAATAACCAGATTACAGCTTTCCTAGTTCACTCTCTAACATTTGAAAACCATCTCCTTTCTTTTTCTTAAAAGTGACAAAAATAATATATATTTAAGGTTTACAACATAATATTTTAATACAAATATATGATGTAACATGTATGAGAGACTCCATCTAATTAACATATGTATTACATCCACACTCTCCATGTATGTGTGTGTTTGTAAGTACACATGCACATGTGCACACTTAAAATCTCTTAATCCCCATCCTAATTTTCTCATCATATTAGGCAATGTTCTATTACAGAGCAAATCTATTATTTAAGGGCAACCATTAGCTGTTTGTGTGTCTTGCTGCTTTTGTTTTAAATGAACTGCAATGTTCATCCAGCCTACGCACTGCACACAAGACACTTTTACAGAGGGAAGTATGACATAATACAATAACCCATGGCATTATCTGCACTAACTGTCCTAGCATTTCAACTGGGATTCTGCAAACTAAGAGAATTTCTGCCTAACCAAAAGAATACAGGAAAATATAAAAGCTAATGTCGGTATAGCTGGGTTACACAGACGGATTTACTGTAATGTGGTTTTAAAAATGAAATGCAGAAAAAGAGGATTCTGTTCTAAATTAAGTTCTATGTTCCTAAGAGTCTACAACACCTGCAAAAATCAGAACTACTTCATAAATACTTCAAAACCATTCTACAGACTCCATATACTGCAAGGCAAAGTTTAAGATAATGAAGTAATATTTAAAGACTTTTATGAAGTGTAGATAAATTGAGTGAAAGACAAATACTGGTATTTTTGGCATAATAATCTCACAGAGCTCATTTGTATGGGAATGAAATCTTGGGTCAAAAAACACAACTGCTGTTACTATACAGAGCTACCATTACATTCTTACACCCCATAAATACTTTAAAACGCATGTACCACACAGATACACATACACCTATTGTCCCTGACTGAAGGGGGCTATTCATGTTACTTTTCTGATAAAACTGTAACTAGCAAACAACTATGTAAACTATAGGGATTTTTCCAGAATAAACACATGTATATTAATTTGTCAGTGAGTACATCAGTATTATAGAAAAGATTGAAATCAACATTCTAACAGTAATTTTATATTTCTGTGCTCCAAGATAGAGACAGCTTTTATACAGTTATCACGAAAGTTAATGGAAGTGACAAGCGTAAACAACTTTAAAGGTAATAAATCTCTTGAGGGGGGTTAAAATAATTTCTCACCAGAACATTACACCTCTAGCCAGGTTCTCTAAGTCTAAAGCACTCTAAAGATGTGTCTCATTAGCACCAGTCTTTCATTTGTACAAAGTTACTTAAATATCAACCAGCTAGATGTAAGACTAAGTCTTAAGTATATGAATGTATCTGCAAGTTAGTGTGCCATGCAATTATCCTAATATTAAAGACCAAGCGACAGTCAATCAAGGCAACAGTCAGAATACATTAAACCCTTCCAATAAATGATCATTAAATCTGAGAGCATCATCAGAGCTAGTAAAGCTGTTCCTGTGGAAAGGGAAGTCTGTGCCTAGAAGACAAGACAGCAATGCCAACATAGGCTTTTTTAAAAATTGATTTACTTATGTGTATGAGCATTTTGCCTGCACGCATGTATGTGAACCACATGTGCCTGATTCGCACAGAAGTCAAAAGGCACTGGATATACTGGAATTGGAGCTACAAATGTTTATGAGCCACCTTGAGAATACTGGAAACCAAACCTATGAACTCTGAAAGAGCAAAAAAATGCCCTTAACTGCTGAGCCCTCATCACCAGTAGCTCTACCTTCTCTGAGTATCTAGGAAAGAATCCAAAGATGGCTCTGACCACAGGAGAGCCAAAGCACACTCAGTGTTTGTCTCCAACAAACCAGCAACAGTGACCACTATGGAGTAGAGTGCTGTGGTTTAAGTTCAGATGAACAAAGTCTAAATTATCTACGTTCACTGGGAAAACTGGGACTGGGAAAAACTAAGGAGAAGTCTGGACATAGGGATACCCAGTGATCTTCCCCTTTTCTCTGCAGAAGCCATCCTCTGAGCTGGTATAGTCAGTGGAACAGCACAAAACCAACATGCTCAAGGCATTAGGTTTGATTCCAACATGAAAGGAGAGGGAAAGAGAAGAAAAGAAACACCATCTTCTGCTACCATAACTATAAACAAAGATTCTTCTAAATTGTAGGCAAGCTCTCTAGTGCTAAGTAACCCCTTCTTCCCTTTAACATGTCTCTGCAGTACCATGTAAATTCATATAAACACTTAGGACCCAAATCAGAGCTGTATAGTATATAAAAACCTTATTTCCTAATTTATTCAACAAAAGTTGGAAATGTTCAACTGAAATACACTAGGTTACATGTGCTTTTAATAAGATTTCATATTATGTGGATTACAATGTTAATTATAAATTCATATCACAAGGAAGCTCCACAAGAGTATCTTGAGAACTACATACTCTCCAAGATGCAAAGGACAATGTTTTCTAAAAGGTAGTCTCTCTGTGCGATTCTATGGGGATGTGGTCAACCATGCTCCAATGGATGGCACTACACACATGCGTGTAAGGTCAGCACAAACTGGACTCTGGACTCAGTGGGTTACAGAGAGTCACACAGTCGCTCACGGAGGGAGGAAAGGAGGGAGGGAGGGAGGGGGAGCAAAAGAGGGAAAGAGAGAGAGAAATTAGGTTGGGGAGATAGATCTAGAAGGAGTTATGGTCAAGACTGGGGGCAGGGGATAGGATAAAAATGTTTCATTATGTATGAAATCATTTAAAATAAATAATATATTTTTAAAAGTAAAAGGTAACTCCATTTTAAATTTTATATATGTGTGTATATGTTTTAGGAAGCTTAGATATAGCAGCTTTCCTTGTAATGTTTCGAAAGGTTTCTAGTGCTGGTTAGCACTCTGTGAATTCCTTCCTCTCCTCTACCCTTCCATAACCCATCCATTTAACCCTTTCATGCTCCATTATTCTCACTGGGATCCTTTATACCACTGCATTCTATCTGTCCTCTCTTGAAAGCCCTTGCCCCCATGGCCCCTTACTCACCTTCTCAACCTGCATGGGAATTCCAAATGGGACATGCATATCTGCTGAAGGGTAAAGCTACCATCCACTAATGAGAAAAGCATGCAACATCTGTCTTTCTGAGTCTGGGTTACCTCACTGAGAATAATTGTTTCCATGTCCATCCATTTACCTGGGAATTTCATATTTCATTTTTCTTAACAGCTCAATAATACTCCATTGTGTAAGTGTATGGTATTTTCACTATCCATTCATGAGTTAATGGCCACCTGCATTGTCTCTATTTCCTGGCTACTGTGAACAGAACAGTAATGAACATGAATGAGTAGACAGGGCAAAAAAAAAAAAAAAAAAAAAATCTCCCTACTACACACTACAGGCTAACAAATAAAAAGCCTATAGCTGGGAATTGAGTTAGCACTTTTGAAACTGTTGAAATTCTTTTGAAACTGGCCCACAGACCATCAAACATTATAGGATGCCATTGCCAGTGCTATTGGTTATCTTCAGACCCTATTGCTGAAGACATTCAACATTCAACCAGGAGAAAACAGCCTGGTACTGATCTGTAAATTCTCACTACTAGCTAGCTTTCCTAGTGCTGAAAGGCGCTTGTCACACTATCAGAGAAGAAAGGTAAGCATCTATCTTACCCAGCTGTGAATCCTGTAAGCTACAATAGTAGCCTGACAAGATAAGCCAGCTGGTAGAACAGTGGCGTGAATACCATAAGAGGCATCAACCACCTCCTGATTGAATTTAATGTCTGCTCCTTAAGTTGAAACCTATACCTGATACCATTATCAGAGCTAACAGGATGATTAGACAGATCATAGGCCCCAGAGAAGAACCTGTCACTACTATTCTGCTACATGAACACAGTATTAATTAGCTGATTACTTATCTTTATATCCATAGATTACTGCATCTGTCATCCCTTATCTGAAGCTTGTTTGTAGCAGGTAGCGATCAATACAGAAACACATGATTGGACAAGATGTAGAAAATAAAAAACTATGAAACACTCAGAACTAAATGGGACATATATACCAATTCTCTAACCAACGCTTAGGGACCACTTCATTAAAAGGGGCTAAAAACACTGTAAAATCTAGAGGCAGTGGATGACTACAAGGAAACGGTGTTTTCTGACCATAACAGGGCAGTTGCACATACGGACCCGAACAAGCTCAAAGCCAGGAAGCATGCCATAAGAGCGAAGGTGATCATGAGGTCCCCACTCCTCACTGAGGAGCTGTTGGTAACTGACAGTGCTGGGAGAAAGCTGGTTGTCTTTGGAGTGTGGCCCCTAGTAAGTGAACCACATTCCAGTGGATGGCCACATAACCAAGACTGTATAGGCAGCATGAATTGACATTGATGGTTCAAAACAAAACAAACAAATAACCCACAAAATTGGGCAAGAAGGAAAGAGGAGAGTATATCTGGAAGCAGGGAAAGGGGTGGATATGATAAAAATATAATATACGAAATTTTCAAAGAATTAAAAATAAAATGTCTAAAAGTTTAAAGGTAGAAAAGGCAATGGTCTTAAACCTTGGTGTTAAATAAGTCTAGCCATGTCATGTGGTGGCACATACCTTTAATCCTAACACTCAGGTGGCAGAGGCAGATAGATCTCTGTGAGTTCAAGGCCAGTATGGCCAACAAACCGTGTTCCAAACCCTATCTCAAAATAAAAAAACAAAAACAAAAACAAAAAATCTTTCAAATGAATTCTGTGGGTTTTTTCCCTATGTAAAATAAAGCAACTTGAGAGGCAGGGTGGGTATCAAAGGACATGCTGAGGAGTGGCTTCTCCCTGACAGCCTGTGGAGTTCAGATTAAACTCAAGCAGTCAGACCTGCACACAGGCTCATCTATCTGCAGAGCTTTTTCTCTCACTAAAAGTTGATTAATGCAACTTCAAGTCACTTTTATTCTTACTCATATGCTATTTAACAATATTTAATATATATGGATAAAAAGCCATTGGTAAGCATTAGACCGAAGACACTGTCAGTTGAAACAATATATATGAGATAATTTTGACAAGCTCTTGGGGATAATAAAAATTAGATCATGAATTACTTATCATACCAAAACACTTAGAAAGCTCATCTCAAGGACATCAAATATTTGTGCCGAGCTGAATGTAGTAACTCCTATAATCTCAATAGGCTGAGCACTATGAACTCTGACTGGCTTAGTTTAAACATTTAATAATGAACACATCACATTTGACTTCTTACTTGTATAGCATAGATGCTAATCACACTTCTAATTCTAAATCAAATTCTGAAATCCTGTATGAGCTACAAGCCTAGCATGACTCAGCAGCTAAACCCCTAAGCATGTATCACAGGGAAATCAAGTATCACAGTATCACAGAAGACTTGCCAAGGATATTCAGACTCTGATTCCAAGAACCAAAAAACTGGAAATAACTCAAATGTCTATCAACAGAGGAATATGTAGACCAATTATGATGTCATCACCAGCAGAGGACTGCTCAGCAATTAAAGGGAACTAATGCATTTCAGACCTAGAGTAAGAGAAGCCCGGGGTAATATGGCGATGCCGCTTCCATTGGCACGAAGTTCTGGAACAGATGAAAAGACGTGGAAAGCAATTAGAAGTGCCTTAGGTCAAAAAGGCACTACCGAAGAAGCATGAGAAAATGCTGTCACATAATGGAAATATTCTTTATGGGCTACATAATCATACACATATGCCAAAATTCATTGAATTGTACATTTTACATATACTATCTCAAAAATGAATCAACTTTTTCACTTCCATGTGTCTAAGTCACAATATACATTTGTAAGCAAAAAAGGAAAGATGCCATAGAAAAGTTTTAAAATATAGGAGATTCAGATAAAACAATGTCTAATCTATGCCTAACTCAGAACAAAGGGTATATAACATATATATAACATATATAATAAAGGGGAAATATTTAAGGAGAAAATGAATCAGATGTCCCAGAACTGGTGGTGCCATGAAGAATCCAGACGCTAGTAACTTGTTAAAGGGGCCAGGGAGGAGGGGGCCACTTACACTGAAATGACAAATTCCCAAAAGCCCAATTTACCAGAACATAGTGGCTGACATGGTAGCTTCCCCAAAATAAGATACAAATCTATATGGATAACCAATAAAATTATATTTTGACGGCAAATTTAACTAAATCTCCTTGTGACTATGTAAACAGGAGACCTTCCTTTAAGGAAACCCTGAGGCCCCATTATCTGAAAAAACACAGTTTGTCTTCATCGCTCATGGCTACGTCTTTTTCCATTTCTTGGTTCTACTTCATTTTTTTTCCTATAATGTAATATCATTATCTAAAATATTACTTTTGATTTATTTAAAATGAGTATTTTTCAAATTACCTAAACTATTTTAATTTTTATTTATCTATTTTTTATGTGTATATGCGTGGTGCCTGTATGTCCACCTGCAGAGACCAGAAGAGAATGTCAGGTCGCCCAGGACTTAAGTTACAAGATGGTTGCAAGCTGCCATGTGTATGCTGGGAATCAAATCCAGGACATCTGGAAGAGCAGCCAATGTTCTTAAAGCTGCTGAGCCATCTCTCCAGCCCCTAAACTGTCTCTTTCTACCACAAGATTGTGAGCCTTGTGAGGACAGGAACTTTTATATATTTCATTAACATCTATCAATACTCAAAAGAGCAGTTGATAACTCTCAGGTACTTCCCGAATGAATAAAGGAAGGAATGGTATTCTTCAAGAGCTGGGCATATAGCCCAATCATAGAGGATATGCCTAGCAAGAATGGAGCCTTAGGTCTGAATTCCCAGTATAGCACCCACTAGGGAAAACAAAAAACAAAAGAAAAATCCAAGAAGGGTCATCGTGAAGTAACAAGAAGGAAGTAAATCAAATGGCAAATCTACATGTGCAATAAAAGCATTGTTGTCTTTAAAAAAAAAAATTCACACAAAGAAACTCTGCCTCAAAAAAACCAAAAACAAAAAAAAAAGGAGTTCAACCACATTTTTTTTAATCTGTCTTTTTGTTTTGTTTTGTTTTGTTTTTGTTTGCAGTGATGATTTCTGAACCAAGGGCCTCCCACATGCCACGCATGTGTTCCACCATTGTGCTCTGTCCTCAGCCCTGGCTATATTAGTTATAAGTGATATAGTTAAAACATTGAAGATATAGGCAAGGTAAAAATAAAAGAACAGGTAGGAAGTTTACATGCATTAATTAAGCAAATATCAACCTAAACAATAAAGGTATTTTAATGTCATACTTTTCATACAAAAAGTATTAATAGAAATAAAGAGGATATGATAAATGGTCAAGATTCTGCTTCATTGAGAAGATAAAATAACTCTAAATTCATATGCACTTAAATAAAGTAAAAATCAGAAAGGAAAAAAATTCAACAAACCATAATGAGCTATTTCAACACATTTCTTCCAATCATAAATAGAAAAGTAAGAAAATAAAATCAGTAAGAAAACAGCTGTGAACAACACATTAAAGCTGGATGTAACAGGTGTTCATAAGCCACACTCAGCAAAACACAGAAAACTGTCTTAAAAGCACACATGAATGGTTACAAGTTATCATACATTAAACTATAAATCACAACAAATTTCAAGAAATGACATCAAAAAGAATACACACTAACTATAAAACACAGGAACCAATAAAATTTGAAAATTAAAAATAAAATACTTCTGAAGAATTTATAGATCAAATAAAACTAAATGGAAACAAAGCACAATGATAATAATAGAATACTTTTAAAAATGTGCCATACAAGAAAAATAGCTGTTGAAACGAAACTTACATAAGATGTTGATTTAGGAAAACTAATACTAAATGTCCAATTATAGAAGTCAGAAAAAAAAAGTCAGAAAGAGAACAGGTTCAACACAATATCTAGAAAAAAAGAAATCAAAGATAAAAAGAAAATCAATGAAGAAATTTAAACTATAAGATCAAAGCAAGCACAGTTGGTTCTGAATGGGGAAACTGTTAAGTAAACTGAATGAACTCAATCTGAGAAGCAGCCATTTTCTTTAACACTGAAATCTCAACACAAAGGCCCATCCCCTGTCAGCTTCTCCAACACCAGCCTGGGTTTTCTCTCCAATAACAGATACACCGCTCAGCACCCAATCCCCATCTTAAAATCCTGCAGCCTCAAACAAAATACTCCAGAAAAGGTTTTCCGAGTCATTTCCCAGAGACTTCTCTGCCTTTAAACTCCCCAAACTCGCTGCACGTCTCACTGCAAGAACACTATACATTAGTTTGTTCTGTGCTGCTTCAGAGGTTACTGTGTCCCTGGCGTACCTATATGACGCAAGAGATAACAAATACTATGAAATGGATCCTGTTAACAGAACCTCACTCCTACTTTACATACTCTCTGAAAGAGAACCTTGTTCGATGTACATGCCAGACCCAGGGTCAGCATGCCTGAAGCTGTTTCCCTGCTGCTGATTTAGTTGCAGTGAGATCATCCCTGAATGCAAGGCTTTTGCACATCACCTACCAGAGGTCCTTCCCAAAGCACCTGCTGTGAGTCTGTGGCTGCCTCCAGACCCAGTGCACATCCATTTCTCACAACATGAAAGTGGTCCTTATTTTCAGGAACTTGCCCTTTAGCCTACTATTCAGAATAAACGTCTAAAGATTTACTCATCGAGTACTACACGTCTCTGTCTTGATTTTGACCATACATTCTAGCATTCAATGTTTTATTTGCAGTCTTTACTTCTCTCTCACCCTGTAAGGTCGTTTTACACTGGATCATACTCTTATTTTTAACTCAGTTTTCCCTAACTCCAAAATTTCTTATTTCCTAAAAGCTCTAGAAAGTGGTCCTCATCCCAAAGCTTTGTTTCAACTGTGTCTTCTCCTCTGGAAAGCTGGCTACCCTTCGCTATAATCAAATCAACATCTGAAAACTAAGCCCCAAAGAAACGGTATTTCAGAGAGGCATGCGCATCACAACACTTCCTGACAGCGGCGGCTGTACAGCATGCTAATAGGATATGAATTCAGTACCTGGGGAGATTAAAAGACACATAAATAAGCAGCTAAAACTTGTTAATTAAATAGACGGCAACAAAGCCTTTGTAAGAGCAGCAACGTTCTTCAATTTAGTTGTCCAATTTAGCTCTTTCAAGAAACACCTGGCCAGAGCCTGGACCATAGGCCTTTCTTTCATTTTGGGCATACCCTCACTTTCTCTGGATAAAATTACACTTTTAAATGCCAGAACTCCACTGGCCTTTGAACTGAGTCTTAAAGCAGTGGGGAATAACAGATAAAGGACTAAAAAGTAACACAGACAATCTGGATCTTACTGTAACACTTAGGATGGGCCACTTAACCTGGATTTAAGTGGGACTCTCTCCACACTGAAGAATAATAATACTGACTTAATAAAAACACTTTTAGGTTGCTTTACATCCATGAGATTTTAAAATCAGACCACTATCTGTTTGGCTAGTTAACTAAGAGTATATGCACAAAAACAAAAATTATTCAAACTCACAAAAACTTAACAACGAAAGGCAAGTGTATTAAAAAGCAAAAAGGTAGCAGAATGTTTGTATGCTTTTTCCTTTTCCTCTCCAATAGATTAAGATCTTATTAGAAAACAGAGATAACTCAAAAGAACTAAAGAAATGAGTAAAGGGCAATGTATATTCTAGGACTTAAATAATATACCCCCAAATGTCTGTCATTCAGAGGCTTACAGCACTAAAAAGCCTACATTTAATGCAAATAGTTCTAGGATGAGCCCCACTTACACATCCAAACGTTCTCCTCATTGGTCCTATGTATAGTTAGAACAAATCAAAGTAGAAAGGCACTGAGAGTGGGGAAAACACCTTTGATGTGGACTTAATTTCTCTAGGTCCTTTAAATTTTGCTGAATTCTGCAGACAGTTTAACTTGGTCAACTAACATTCTCTACTCAAGTTGTGTTTGGACAGCACTTTACAGTTTTGGTGTTACATTAAAATGAAGCAACACTGCCAATCAGCCCTACACACACTTCTTACCTGTGCAGATCCTGTGGTTCAACAAAGCACATCCGTCTGTAGGCTGCCCACCCTAATCCCTTTCTTTCCATAAACTTGCCAAGAAGAAGTCAGCCGGCGAGCTCACTGACACTTCTCTATCCAGCCCTGTAGCTCTCGCTGGTGTTGGCACAGTCTCGGCACATATCAAATGATATGATTCCCATTTATTGCTTACTACCCCAGAGCCAAATATGTAAAAGCACTAAACGTTTTCTTCACTAATTAAAACCTGTTTCTAAACCTTCACAAAAAGAATATTCAGCCATTGTTTGCTAACTATAATACTGAGTACCAAAGTAAAAAGTACTGAATAAGAACACATGAGGCCATGCACTCAAGGCCTGTGCACTTCTCAGTGTAACCTCTGGATGAAAGCCTCATTTAGAAAGACTAACATAAAACAAGTATAGCAGCACTGCCTACTGCCTGTGTCTTAAAAGACCTAATGATCCTAAACATATTTTGTGAACCTTAACACTTCTTCAGAGAAAAGGTGACAGTGCTTACAAATGCTATTACTATACCCCAGGGAAAAGAACATTCACAAACTTTTAATTTGTAATGATGCGCAGACAATTATAAACTTGCCTATGTTTACAAGGTAATTCACATTTTCATTCTATAAAGCTTTGTTCACACTTTCAAAAACACACATCAAAATGAACATTTGCCAGGAAATGAATTCTTGGTGTGCTGAGGTTCCATTCTTTCCCAGGATGTAGAGGCCATGGCCTGGAAGTACATTTGTAAAACTGGCATTTTTCACTCTGTGCAACAGGAAAGGTACTAAGCTCAAATTTCTCTAGATGGGCACGCCCCCTTGTGGACACTTCGATACTTACCTTTTCATAAGTCTCAGTATTTCCTGTTAACTCATTTCCTTTAACCTGCTTCTGTATTTTTAGTATCACGTCATAGCTACAAGACTGAGAAAGTAACAATATTATTTAATAATTCAATTAACCTAACTTACACTTTTGATTGTTAATTCCTATATACAAGATTATGATTTAAGCATAGATTTTGAAGTAGATATTTTAAAGTGTGTATTTTTTTAACCATCAATCAAATACTGTTGGATTAACCAAATCAAACCTTTTGTGAGACTACAGGACTAATAAAATAACATAGTTTTTCCTTTGAAATTAATATCAGAATTAGTTTTTGATTATTAGTGCTAACTTAACTAAATAATACTTTCTGTAGACTATTAAAATGATAATTAAATGTTCATTCCTTCATGAGCTAACACAAATAATCATACATAGCTATCTCAAAGTGACAGACATAAAATGTAAATAATCCAATTTGAGAAGTACTTCCTGCTTAATTCTCCACTAAGTATGAGGAGAAGAAAGGTATTCTGGTCTCAATGGAGTGGGAGCTAGTCCTTAAAGTAGGAATAGAGTTGAAATGTTAAGAAGTGGAAAATTAGCTAGTGCACTGTTACCAATTATTAGTCCATAAACACAGAGACATGAACAAAAGCAGAGTTGAGACTACCAAATTCATTTTTTAAAAACTAAATAAAAAATAGAGGGTTCTAAGCCCTCTTGACTTCTAAAGTTTCTGTTGAGAGATGTTCTACTGTCCTCAAAGTATATCCTTACACATAATTTGGAACTTAACTCTGGCTCCCTTAGGAAAGGAATCTTCACTTCTGCTCTGGTCTGTTTGATGTTTCATGGTCAAAGAAGTGCAGCAAAAACCATGGAGAATGCTGCTTGCTGACTTAGGGTTATGCCCACAGTGGAACCTCCTACGCTAAATTAACAATCAATATAATCTCCCACAGACATGCCAACGGGCCAATCTGACATAGACAAATTCTCAGATGAGAGTCTTTCTCAGATAATTCTAGATTAGGTCAAACCAGCAGTTTGAGCTAGCCAGGACAGTTGGTGTGGTTGTGAATGTTGGCTCCATCATGAGGCAGTTCACTTGATAGCAGTGCCTACAGTTCCTTTCAAACATTTTTTCCCTTGCAGTCTAGAGGTATTCTGCCAGCCAGGTTTCAAATATAGTCCTGTGACTCTTGCTTTGGGTTCCCTAAGAGTATAATTCATGTAGAATCTGGGGTTACCAACCAAACAATTCAGCAAGGTTGGGGAAATTGGGGTTACTATTTTTAATGCCATATTTAATCTCTTCCAGTTGAGTTATGAGAAGACTTTCTTGATGTCTTTTTTTGTTGTTGTGTGAATTTTTTACTCTTTAAATTGCCAATGTTCTGAGGCTGTATGTACTAAGTAAGTAAGGTTCACACCACCTCTTCTGGCCTGTGAGCTTCCTGGACCACTGCAGTACACATTCATTAGCAGGTCCTGAGACATTCCAAGCCATCTCCACTGCTCTACAGTTATTTCAGCTCTGACAGCAGAACTGTGGGTTTAGTTTAAAATATTCTCCATAGAATAAATTAACAGCAAATAAGTTATTAACAAATAGATAACAGGTTGCTGGGTGGTGGTGGCACACGCCTGTAATCCCAGCACTCGGGAGGCAGAGGCAGGCAGATCACTGTGAGTTCGAGGCGAGGCTGGTCTACAAAGCAAGTCCAGGACAGCCAAGGCTACACAGAGAAACTGTGTCTTGAAAAACCAAAAAAAAAAAACCAAAAAAACAAAAAAACAAAAAAAAAACAGGCACTGGAGAGATGGCTCAGAGGTTAAGAGAACTAGCTGCTCTTCCAGAGGTCCTGAGTTCAATTCCCAGCAACCACATGGTGGCTCACAACCATCTGTAATGAGATTTGGTGCTCTCTTTTGGTATGTAGGCATACATGTAGTTAGAATAGTGTATGCATAGTAAATAAATAAACCTAATTAAAATAGATAATAAAGAAATGTGTATTAAAATAATACATAAAATAGTGTGTTTATACAAATGTGTTCTAATATCGCATGGTAAATGTGTACAGTGCAAATCCTCCAATTATATCTGCAATAACCTATTTAGATAAGAAAGTCTGAAATATGGATGAAAAAGTCACTAACATGGAAGAAAAGTTAATCAAGGAAATTTAGATTTTTGAAGAAAAGAAACTAATGTAAATGCTAGAAATTAACTCATGAATGAAACAATTTAAAGTACAATGGAAAATAAGGTCAATAGACCATCAAACAAATAAAAACATTAGGAATAGACAACACCATCAAGGGAATAAAAATCAGTAAGGAAAAAAATAACTTAGCATCACACACTATATGGAATGCTCTAGAATACCATCAAGAAACCAACATAAAAATTCATGGGAAAGAAAACTGAGATACAAAAGTAAAAGCACAGGGAATATATCCAGTGAAATTGTAGCATAGAATTCCCCAAATATGGAGAAATAAAAGGATACTCAAATGTAAGAGGCATTTAGAATTCCCAAAAAGATGTGACTTAGCCAAGCATGGTGGCGCATGCCTTTAATCCCAGCAGTTGGGAGGCAGAGGCAGGCAGATCACTGTGAGTTCAAGGCCAGCCTGGTCTACAAAGCGAGTCCAGGACAACCAAGGCTACACAGAGAAACCCTGTCTCAAAAAAATAAAAAAAATAAAAATAAATTTTAAAATGATGTGACTATACAAAATCCTTAAACAGAGTCAGTCAAGAAGATAAAAATAAAAAACAAATATCAAAAAATATAAGAAAACATGGTCAGTGGCATAGCACAGTAGGCTTAAAGGTGCTTACTGTCAAACCAGGCCACTTGAGCTGAAGCTACATGGTAGAAGACTGACTTCTTCAAGTTATCTTCTGACCTCCACACATGCACCATGGCACTTGTATTTACATAACAGGTGGGGGATGAATAAATAAATAAATGAAATAAAAAGTTTTTAACTGACTTTTTTTAAGATGTAAGAAAAAAAATCATCAACATGTCAAGATTAACAACAGATGTCTCAACTTCAGTCATAAAAGCCAGAAAAGCATGTAACGATACACTTCAAGTCCTGGAAGTGAGTAACTGCTACGTGACATTAGTATATCCAACAAAACTTCTTTCTCTTTAATCACCAATAAAATAAGAGCATTTTAAGACAAGTACACACTAAGGCAGTTTTAGAAACCAAACCAACACTGCAGAAGATTCTTGAAGAAATACTACAACAGGAGGTCAGCCTTAATCAGGAAAATACAAGAAAGAATAACCTCATAAAAGGAACAGAGCAAAAACGAGAGCTGGGGGCTGGAGAGGTTGCTCAGTGATTAAGAGCACAAACTGATCTTCCAAAGGACCTGGGTTCAATTCCCAGCAGCTATGTGGAAGTTCACAACTGTCTGTAACTTCAAGGCGACGCAGACAAGAGGGCTCCTGTGGCTGCATAGTCAGCAGGACTAGCCTCCTTACAAGCTCAAGGATAATGAGAGACTTCGCGAAAAACAAGACGGATAGCAGCACTTGAGTGACAACAACTAGAGTTAATCTCTGGACTCCATATATGTGCAATTGTGTGCACACATACTTACACACACATAAGTAAAAACAGGGAGACAGAGAGGGAGAAAAGGAAGGAGGAGGAAGGGAGCCAGGCAGGAAAGCAACCAATTAAACACTGGTTCTTATCTTTTGACCTAGAAAGGTTCGTATAATCTACATGTTTGTCACATGTGCACACACATTTGTCTTTTTGTGCACTAGTTTGTGTTGTTGGTCTTATTAGTGCTACATGTGTCAGCAGCATCATGTCTACAGTGAGGCAGCTTAAGTCATTAGTATGTGGTGATACAATTTGACGTTCTTAAAAAATATTTACTATCATGGACTGAGCTTCTATCTAAAGTACTAATGCAACTTCACTTACTAGAAGTCTTTGCTTATGAAGAGGCTATGTTATGGTGATTTCCACACTACATAAAGATCAGCTGGAATTATTCCAATGATAATGAAGAAATAATTTCCTTCCCTTCATTAATTCTGTTGAAAACTAAAAATTAATGGAAGCCCAATAACTAAATGAGGATTCATTTATAAGATTTAATATCCAAGGTTAACTTTTAATAAACATACAAAGAATACTACTGGTGACTTTCATTACAAAATAAAGAACAGTTAAACTTCCTAACATTGACTTTTTGCATCAGTTTTACCTTATCTATAATTTTCAAGGGTATAAAAATTTAACATTTAGATAAACACAGTTTCAAGACTTAGCTCCAGTTAGAAGCCCAATCTCCATAGCTACTGAATACATGTACTCAGAAGCTTTTCCTGAAATTAGCATAAACTATTATAATTATCCCACCATCAACAGTTAAAGGTATAGGATTTAAACACATTAGCATAAAGTACCAAAAAACATGGACTGTGGAATCAAGTCAGTGAAACGGCTCAGTGGGTAAATCTGATTATCACTAAGCCTGGCTCCCGGGTTCTAGTCTCAGGGCCCACAAGGTGCAAGTTGGTCTCTGACCTCCACAAGCATGCCACAGAATATACATGCCCGCACACATGCATGCACGCGCATGTGCGCACATGCACACGACGCATGCACACACACACAAAATGAATGCATTAAAATGAAAACTGCTGATCATTCATACTGATCATCCAAATCTCATATCAATAAACACATGAGGTAGTAACAGATTTAGTGACTGATCTACCTAGCACCAATTAACATAAAAGACATGTAGCACAGGCTCATCAAGTAACAAGCATATTCTTAGATGGACTTGTTGCCATTTTTTAAATATTACCTATCATTCAAGGCAATAATTTCAAAAGGAAGATAATCACTTCACTGGAAGAATGTCCATTTTACAGAGCATAATGTATAATATACATCTCTTTACAAAAGTCGTAGTCCACACTTGTACACACTCATATGCCCACATATTAACTATCTTCTTCAAAGACACAGAGCATCCGATCAAACAGTGTAAATGTCAAGAAAATCATAATGACACTCCTCCTTGCACACAAAATGCACAGGCATGTACAAATGGAACAATCTGAAGAAAATATGTTGTTTTGGGGGCACTCGTTTTCTTTGATGTTAACCCACCTCTCACCCAAAAAAATACAGTGATTTAGTACAATGCAGTTAAGCACTTACATAATAACTTCAAGATGGAGGAGCAAAGGGGAAAACATTACCCACAATATACTTCAAAAGAATAGAATATATTTATATGAAGCACACAAAGCAAGGCCCAACATTTCCTTTCTGAAACATGTGGCCAATTTAATGTCCCTGTGTGGTGGCTAAAGAACCAAAATTAAAAGTTGTAGCATCTCTTTAGAGTGGTTTTGAACACACGACATGGTATGAAAGCACAAAAAGCAGTGCTTGTTTTCCTAAATGTGTTTGTTAGAAACTGAGGACTGAAACATACTCACACAATGGACAAGGTCTGCTGAGCATCCCATACACTGTCCTAAGTGCTGCTTCACCTAAAAGGCAACAAAATTAGCTCAAAGCTTAAACTCCTTCATGCACGTGGTGGGAGGAGGCATGGGTAACTATGCACACTCAACTGCAAAGTCTGTTATTAAGGAAAAGGAGATGGAAACTATTTAGGCAATATGCTTGTGAAGAATGAGAAAGGCGGGGGTTGAAACATCAAAACTGTTGAGATCAAACAACACTCCCAACTTATTTTAATACTCTAAGAATAAGAGTCCCTTCCAATCATACCCACGACCAACTGTTTGAAACTGATATTTATGAATTCTAGATTATGGTCTAGATGCACCGTGTCTGTTTTCTACATGTAAATGTCTTTTTCTCAGCAATGAATAACTCAGTCTTCCTGTGGTGTGAGCCAATGGGTTAGTCGCATCATTCTAAGAAGACAGTTTCATCCACAGCTATGATAAAGATTAGTACTGACTCAGTTACCTTTTGCCTTTTGTCCCAGAACACACCAAGTACGGCGTACCTATATACAATAAGTAGAAGAAAAACCAAATAGGCCCACCCAGAGAGAAGAGGGCAAAGCACTCACTACTATTTCAATTTAAAACATAATACAACAGTTAAAGCACAATAAACAGATAAACAGTTATCTTTCTTGTCTCTACCATGTAAGTTGAAGGAAAAAAAAAAAACAATCACTAAGAATAGATAATTCCTAAAAACCTCAATTTCTCAGTTTAAAATATTATACCTTAAAATCTATAAACTCTACAGCTAGAAACTAAGTTCACAAACAAGTTAATTCACAGAAATTAATGGGCAATGGTATCAACTTTTCCTTACGGTCTCTCTGACCTCCACGACAAAACTTCTCAAAAGCCACTCTGGCTGTTCTCCCTGGCCAGCCATGTCACGGCCTGCTCCAATCCATTCCATCACAATATGGTCTACCTAGACCAACTGCTCCAAGTACCAATCCAACAGCCACTCCTCGGGGGTATGTGACCCAGCAAAGGAGTATGTGAAATAAATGTTGCTCCTTTAGTGTTATCTCTCCCTCTACCTCTCTGACACCCACTGAAACACACACACACAGACACACACACACACACACACACACACACACACACGTCCTGGTACCTTTGCCTTTTTCTTCAGATAGTTTCTTGTTCTCCCAGTTTCTACATCTTGAACTGGCTTGAGATTCAGATGCAAATCTCTCACACTGTCTCATTCTTCAGGATATGGATGTACATTCCTTTTGATGTTAATAACTTCATCATTGATATTGCCCTCTCACCCTGTCTATAAATGAAACTTCTCCCATGAACATGTAATTGCTCATATAACCAACTTCACAGTTGATATTTCTACCTAGCATAGCAAGTTTTCCAATAGTAATGAGGGAAGATGGGTTCAAATTTTCAAAAATCAAAACTACAGTAAGAAAAGC